>NC_142878.1:17409090-18018863 GCF_051225735.1 Oryctolagus cuniculus
CTCCTGACTCCATCTTACTGCCAATGAATATCACGCAAGGCCAACAGTGATAGCTCAAGTATCTGGGCTCCTGCCATGCACACAGGAGACCTGGAATGAGTTCCCAACTCATTGGCCAGCCCAGTGTCAGCCACTGAAGGTATCTGGGAAGTAAACCAGAACATGTGAGTGCTCTCTCACCCATTTTCTCTCTCTCTGCCTCTCAAATAAGTTAATTAATAGAAACTACTATATACACATATTTACACTCTAAGTTTTTCCATGTAATTAGCTTTTCTTAAAACACCTCATAGAACTAATATTTAATGCAAAACACCTTGGAAAAGGTTTTAATTCATTAATAAATACTGCAGGGCTAGGAAGAAGTATAAAACATTTTTAAATGTACAAAATGAACTGCTGTTACATGGAAAGAAAAAAAGAGTGAAACTCAAAAACATTACGCAGAGTGAAAGATGACGACACAAAAGAGCACATGTACTACATTATTTCATCAGCATAGTGCTCTATAGCAGGCAAAATCGATACTAAAGAAGGATCGGACTAGTTCTGCCTCTAGAGAGTGAGGACAGCATTGTACCAGGAGGGTCGTGAGGGAATCTGCTGAGCTAGAGTAATGCTATAGAGCTTACATTTGCCAAAAGTTGTGGAATGGTAAACTTAAAATCTACACATTTCATTTTATATATATATATATATATATATACACATATATGTGTGTGTGTGTGTGTGTATATATATATATATTACCTGAAGACAAAAACTGAAACAAACTCAATTTAATGATATGCATCAAGTGTCCAAGGGAGCCAGGTGAAAAATATTGATAGATGAACAGAAGGCTATTGAGCCAGGAGCCCTGCAATAGACAAGTGGCACTAAACACTGGTGACAGTGTCTCGAAGATTGGTTCATAGCCACTCACTATATACATCTTTCAGTCATTGTGTGTGTACACGGAAATTTCAAATAAATGTCAGAAAAAATAGAATTTTGCTAATGTTGTAACTGAGAAGATCTACTAGTACTTTTGCCCATGTATTTTCAAGTGGACACTATTCCAATTTATTCCACAGAGAGAAACAGAAATACTTTATTTAAACAGTAAATATTAACAACCACCTACAGGCCGCAAACTAGATACCCAAGGAGACCACCACAAATGCAGGAAGGTGATTTTGCAACAAAAATGTCTTCAGTTCCCATAAAAAAAGGAAAAAGAAATCCAGGCAGCTTGTAATACTAACTATAATTTTAGACAATAATCACCAAATTAAAAACTCAGATATACATTGTGGAGTTTCTATAAAATACAATTTATAATGGTCATAGTTAAAGGCTCTTACCTTTTCTAGGAGGGAGCTCTCCATTCTGAGTTAACTCTGTTCCAGTATATACAATTTCTCCATCTTTAACCATTTCATTCCACAGACCACAGAGCCCATCTCTCGTGAACGCAAGCTGGCAATGATAAACAAGACAAACTTAGAGTGCTCCTACTCACTCTGCAATTCTTAAATATTGATATGGGAAGGAGGCATCTCAATCACCCCTATTTATTTTTTTTAAAGATTTATTTATTTACTTGAAAGTCAGAGTTACACAAAGAGAGAAGGAGAGGCAGAGAGAGAAAGAGAGAGGAAGGGAGAGAGAGAGGGAGGTCAGTCAGTCGGTCTTCCATCCACTGGTTCACTCCCCAGATGGCTGCGACAGCTGGAGCTGTGCCAATCCAAAGCCAGGAGCCTCTTTCAGGTCTCCAATGTGGGTACAGGGGCCCAAGGACCTGGGCCATCCTCCATTGCCCTCCCAGGCCATAGCAGAGAGCTGGATCAGAAGTGGAGCAGCCAAGACTCGAACTGGCGCCCATATGGGGTGCCGGCACTGCAGGCAGCAGCTCTACCAGCTATGCCACAGTGCTGGCCCCACAATCACCCTTATTTATTCAACTGTGAAGAATAAATCAACTTTAGTCAATACTTTATTCAAAAATAAGTAACATTTAATGAAAATCACCTAAGAAATATAGTTAAATGAAAAAGGCATGGGACCTATTAGTGTATATACTATGCTAACTTTTGTGTAAGATACAAAAAAAGAAAAAAAAATACATCTGCATGTAATAAGATGACAAACCAAAACTGATCACCTGTGGGGAGACAGGGAAGCAACATGGGTGAAGGCAGCAAGAGACTGGTGAAAGCATGATTGTGAGTACATCACATAGATCTTTACTTTGAAAACACAGACATGGTTTTTATCTTCAAAAATGAAAACTAAATCATAGAAACAAGCAAAATAACTAACATGTAGCAGAAAGAAAAGGATTTCAAGAAACCTTTGAATAGTATGCATCAATAGTGGAATATAAGAAAAAATCTTGACTCATTGGTCTTGTTGACAGTTACAATATTGATATTATAATTTAAAGTTATTTCATGTATGTTAAATGACAAAGCAATAGCAACATCAACTTTATGATAATATTCATGTTATTAGAAAATAAAGTTTTAAATGTAAAGGATAAAATTAAAGATATTTTTAAAGCAATCTGAGAGGCCAGCACTGTGCCGCAACCCATATGGGCAACGGTTTGTGCCCCAGCTGCTCCACTTCCGATCCAGCTCCCTGCTAATGACCTGGGAAAAGCAGCAGATGATGGCCCAAGTGTTTGGGCACCTGCCACCCACATGGGAGACCCTGATGAAGCTACTGGCTCTTGGCTTCAGCCTGACCCAGCCCAGGTTGTTGCAGCCTTCTGCAGAGTGAACAAGCAGACAGACTATCTCTCTGTCTCTCCCTCTCTCAGCAAAATGAAGAGCTGGGTTTTTTTAAAAAAATAAACAAAACTGACACACCATTGGCCCAACTAGCCAAAAAAAAAAAAAAAAAAAGACCCAAATCATTAAAATTAGAACTGAAAAAGGAAATGCAACAACAGATACCACTGAAATAAAATCGGAAATTACAACAAAGAGCTGTATGCCAACAAATCAGGAAATCTAGAAGAAATGGATAGATCCCTGGACACATACAACCTACCTAAATTAAGCCATGAAGACATAGAAAACCTAAACAGACCAATCACCAAGATGGAAAGTCAATCAGTAACAAAGAACCTCCAGCAAAAAAAAGCCCAGGACCAAGGGCTTCACTGTTGAATTCTACCAGACATTTAAAGAAGAACAAACTCCAATTCTTCTCAAGCTATTCAAAACAATTGAAGGGAAGGAATATTCCCAAACTCCTATATGAAGCCAGCATCACCTTAATTTCTAAACTTGCAAAAGAAACAACAAAGAGAACTACAGATCAATTACCCTGATGAACATAGACACAAAAAATCTCAATCAAATACTAGCCAACAATACATCAGACAGATCATTCACCTGGACCAAGTGGGATTTATCCCTGGTATACAGGGATGGTTGAACAATTGATTCGCAAATCAATGAATGTGACAGACAGAGCACATTAATAAACTGAAGAACAAAAAATGTTTGATTATCTCAATAGATCCAGAGAAAGAATTTCATAAAATACAATATCCTTTCATGATGAAAACTTTAAGCAAACTGGTATAGAGGAAACATTGCTCAACACAATCAAGGCAATTTATGACAAAGCCACAGCCAGCATCATACTGAATGGAGAAAAGTTGGAAGCATACCCACTGAGATGCAGAACCAGACAAGAATGCCCACTCTTACCACTGCTGTTCAATACAGTCCTGGAAGTTTTAGCCAAAGTCATTAGGCAAGAAAAGTAATCAAAGGTATACAAATTGGGAAGGAGGAAGTCAAAGTATCCCTAATTGCAGATGACATGATTCTATATATAGGGGATCCAAAAGAGTTGCTAAGAGGCAATCAGAATTCATAAAAAAGTTTGGTAAAGTGGCAGGATATAAAAATCAACACACAAAAATCAATAGTTTTTATATACACAGACAATGCCACTGCTGAGAAAGAACTTCTAAGAACAATTCCATTCACAATAGCTATAAAAACAATTAAATACCTTGGAATAAGTTTTACCAAGGACATCAAGGATCTCTATGATAAAAATTACAAAACACTAAAGAAAGAAATAGAAGGCGACACCAAAAAAATGGAAAAATCTTCCAAGTTCATGTATTGGAAGATTGAATATCATCAAAATGTCCTTTCTACTGAAAGCAATTTACAAATTCAATGCAATACTAATCAAAATACCAAGGACATTCTTCACAGATATAGGAAAAAAACAATGCTGAAACTCATATGGAAACACAGGAGACCTCGAATAGCTAAAGCAATCTTACACAACAAAACAAAGCCAGAGGCATCACAATTCCAGATTCCAAAACATACTACAGGGCAGTTATAATCAAAATAGCCTGGTACAAAAACAGATGGGTAGACCAATAGAACAGAATAGAAACACCAGAAATCAACCCACACATCTACAACCAACTTATCTTTGATAAAGGAGCTAAAATCAATCCCTAAAGCAAGGACAGTCTCTTTAACAAATGGTACTGGGAAAATTGGATCTCCACATGCAGACGTATGAAGCAAGACCCCTACTTCCACCTTACACAAAAATCTACTCAAAATGGATCACAGACCTAAATCTATAGCCCACTACCATCAAAATATTAGAAAAAAAATGGGTGAAACCCTGAAAGACATTGGCATAGGTAAAGAGTTTTTGGAAAAGACCACAGAGGCATAGGCAATCAAAGCCAGAATTGACAAATGGGATTACATCAAATTGAGAAGTTTATGCACTGCAAAAGAAACATTCAGCAAAGTGAATAGGCAACCGTCAGAATGGGAAAAATTATTTGCAAACTATGCAACTGGATTAATGATCAAGAAACTCAACAACAACAAAGCAAACAACTCAGTTAAGAAATGGGCAAAGGACTTAAGCAGACATTTTTCAGAAGAGGAAATCCAAATGCCCAACAAGCACATGAAAAAATGTTCAGAATCACTAGCCATCAGGGAAATGCAAATCAAAACCACAATAAGGTTTCACCTCACCCCTATTATAATAATGAACGGCTTTCATGCAGAAATCAACAAACTACAAATGCTGGAGAGGATGTGGGGAAAACGGTATCCTAATCCACTGTTGGTGGGACTGTAAATTGGTACAGACACTTTAGAAGACAGTATGTAGACATCTTAGAAATCTGAATATATATCTACCATATGACCCAGCCATCCTATTCCTGGGAATTTACCCAAGAGAAATGACATCAGCATCTGAAAGTTATCTGTACCCCCATGTTTATTGCAGCTCAATGCACAACAGCTAAGATATGGATCAACCCAAATGTCTCACAATTGAAGACTGGATAAAGATATTTTGGGATATGCACACCATGGAATACTACACGCAGTAAAACAAAAATGAAATACTATCATTTGCAACAAAATGGATGTTACTGAAAAACATTATACTCAGTGGAATAAGCCAGTCCCAAAAGAATAAATACCATATGTTCTCCTTGATCTGTGGTAACTAATAGAGTACCTAAAAGGTAATCTACAGAAGTGAAATTGACACTTTAAGATGTGATGATTTTGAACAGCCCTTGTCTCAACTTTTGAGGAACATTTTTTTTCCATACTATCTGTTGAACGCTTTACTTAGTATAGAGTTAATCTTATGTGTATAAAGTCAATTGAAAATAGATCTTAGTAAAAAAACAAGAATGGGAATAGGAGAGGGAGGAAGAAGAAGGGTGGGAGGGCAGGAAGGATGGGAAGAATCACTATGTTCTTAAAGTTGTATTTATGAAATGCATGAAGTTTGTATACCTTAAATAAAAGGTGTCAGGGGTGGGAGGGAGAACTTCCAGGAAGACAAAAAAAAAAGTAATTTATTTCATTTATTTGAAAGGCAGAATTACAGAGATCAAGGGAGGGACAGAGAGAGAGGTCTTCCATCCACTGGTTCTCTCCCGACATGACTGCAACAGCCAGGGCTGGGCCAGGCCAAAGCCAGGAGCCTGGTGTTTGCGCATCTTGTAATGGAAGACTGCTAATTCATCCTGCCATCAGTCTGGGAGACAACATCCTCATGAAGCATCTCCAACCTCAGTTTCTTTAAAACAGCAAGAACTGAAGGACACTATGCAGGCACTCAGTACAGAAGTCTTCCAGATTTTTAAGACCTTTTCTTTAACACTTACAATACTTTCCCACCTAATCTGAACAAGTTAAACTTTAGCTTCTTTCATTTACCCAAACTAAGTAGTAGGCAGAACTCACCAAAAGTCCCCAATATTCTGGCCCCTGGTATACATACACATCCTCTATAATCTCTTCATCCTGATGGGCTGTCATACTTCCCACTACAGTTTTTCTGTTCTGTGACAAAGGTGAAAGGATTCTGCATCTGTAATTAAGGTTCTAAACTGAGCCGGCGCCGTGGCTCAATAGGCTAATCCTCCACCTTGCGGCGCCGGCACACCGGGTTCTAGTCCCGGTCGGGGCGCCGGATTCTGTCCCGGTTGCCCCTCTTCCAGGCCAGCTCTCTGCTATGGCCAGGGAGTGCAGTGGAGGATGGCCCAGGTGCTTGGGCCCTGCACCCCATGGGAGACCAGGAAAAGCACCTGGATCCTGGCTCCTGCCATCGGATCAGCGCGGTGCGCCGGCTGCAGCGGCGGCCATTGGAGGGTGAACCAACGGCAAAGGAAGACCTTTCTCTCTCTGTCTCTCTCTCACTGTCCACTCTGCCTGTAAAAAAAAAAAAAAAAAAAAAAAAAAAAAAAAAAAAAAAAATTAAGGTTCTAAACAGAAAATTATCTGCATGGGCCTATGTGATGGGGTGAAGGGAAGTTCTTTAAAAACAGACTGAGCCATCCTGAACAGAAGCCCTTGCTGAGTCTTGAAGAAGCAAGCAGCCAGGTTTCCTATGAACTGTCGAAGAAAACAGGCAGCATGTAAGAGCCCAAGGCTTTAGTCCCACAACTGAAACGAACCTGGCTCTGCCAATAAGCTCCAGATGAGAGCACAGCACAGCTGACACCCTGGCTGCCACCTTGTGAGACAAGAAACAGAGGACCGAGCGAAACTGTGGCCAGACTCCTAACTCACAACACTATTAGAGCGCATATGTGTGTTATTTTAAATTGCTAAATTTGGGATAGGGACTTGTCACACAGCAACAGAAAACCAAGTCAGCACCCAATTTAGTTTTCAGAGAAAGCACAGCTTTCTTTCAGTACCATCTTATCTGTTCACATCACTAACAAGGTACCTGCCATAAACATACACGGAATCAAAACATACGAATCTCGGTAGGAGTATCAAATCAAAGGGAGAAATAAGTTCTTTCCTAAAACCCCAAGCCCTTGAGGCTTAATGAGTGAATGCAAAGGCTCTGTTCATCTGTTTATTCAGTAAAAGGAAGGTAGCTAAGATCTGCCTGTAGGGTTCATATCCAGTCCCTACCGCAGAGCACAGAAGGCCGAGAAGCAAACAAGGGCCCAACTTCACAGCCCCATGTGTGCCATGCTCCAAGAATTACTAACTACTTCTAGGCACCCAAGGAAATAAATGAACCTATGCCTTAAAGTATTATTCAGTACCAGTGCATTGGCTACAAAGAAGGAAGAAAACTAGAAACTCAAATAGACCATTACCAAGAGCTCAAAAAAAAAAAAAAAAAGAAAGAAAGAAAGAAAGAAAGCCTAAGCCAAGACAAGGCAAGTATTTATGATTATTTCACATCAAATGAGTCAGATCAGATGTCAAAGGAGAAAACACGAGACAGGGAACAGAACAGGGTTGAGAAATAGCTTAGTAACCACTGAGACTTGTACTAACCACTGACAATGAACTCAAGGGTCCACCTCCCACCTTGGCACACATGCATATGCATGCTTGTGTGCGCGCACACACACAGAGAAAATATACATTGAGATCTCAGGAGTGTTCAAGACTAGAAACTCAAATTTAGGATCCAGCAAAAAGTATATAAAGGATGGCCTCGTGAAGATTCCAACCTCCGAGGAAAGACTGTAGGCTACCATCCCCAGCTCAGACTGCATGCACTCAGGAACTTTCCCAGATTGGCTGGGCTCGCTACATATATCAGTATATAGAATGCAGTCTAGGTTGAGAAACACCAGTGTCTAGAGTCATTTTAAAAAAGAAAAAATAAAAGGGACCGGCGCGGTGACGTAGCAGGTAAGCCGCCACCTGCAGTGCCAGCATCCCATATGGGCGCCAGTTCGAGTCCCGGCTACTCTACTTCTGATCCAGCTCTCTGCTATGGCCTGGGAAAGCAGTAGAAGATGCCCCAAGTTCTTGGGCCCCTGCATCCACATGCAAGACCAGAAGAAGCTCCTGGATCCTGGCTTTGGATCGGCGCAGCTCCAGTTGTTACAGCCATCTGGGGAGTGAACCAGCAGATGGAAGACCTCTCTCTCTCTCTCTGCCTCTCCTCTCTGTGTAACTCTTTCAAGTAAATAAATCTTAAAAAAAAAAAAAAAAAAAAAGACACAGCTGTTAGGATGCCACTTGAGCCATCTACATCCCATACTGGAGAATGTGAATTCAAGACCTAGCACTACTTCTGACTGCAGCTTCCCAATAATGTGTACCCTGGGAGGCAGCAGATGATGGCTCAAGTATTTGATCTCTGCCACCCAAGTGAGAGCCTTAGATTGAGTTCCTGGGGCTGCTGGCTTCAGACTGGCCCCTAGCTGTTGTAGATTTTGGGGGAGTAAACCAAAAGTCAGAAGATCCCTGCATGTCTGTCTCTGTCTCTCTGCCTTTCAAATAAATAAAAGTAACTTTTGTAAAATGCCAAGAGATGAAATATTTAAAGACTAAACCCAAGAGGAAGTCCAGTGTACATGGAAGTAAGAATGACTACTCAGCCTACTCTTTCACCACATGGGTAGCATCGGAAGGGAAGAGGGTAAGACAGAAACTGTATAGGTGATTGGGAATCCTTTGCTTGGAAGGTGGAGACTATACATCTGGAGGAATACACAAGGCAACCTAGGAATCAAAGATCAAAAGACTGAAAAGAGGAAAGGACTCAAGTAAGAATCATCCAAGTAGAGCAGCTGGGGCATCTTAAAGGACTGCAAGGATACGGGAACGTGAGTAGGACAATAAAGCAAGCTTCACTGGAGGAAGCCAAGAATGAGCCAGACTGCAGACAGAAATGAAGCCCTGGAGGCATGTTCCAGGAGGACAGAAGGGCAGCACAAGATCCCAAGGAGAAAGAACAAATGTAAAATAATCATGGCACATAGCAAGTAAAGCTGTAGCCTACACTGCCCACATCCCATATGGCCTCCAGTTCGACACCCAGCTGCTCCACTTGTGATCCAGCTCTCTGTTGTGGACTGGGAAAGCAACACAGGATGGCCCACGTCCTTGGGCTCCTGAATCCACGTAGGAGACTCAGAAGAAGCTTCTGGCTCCTGGCTTTGGATCTGCCCAGCCCCGACCATTGCAGCCACTGGGGGTGTGAACCAGCAGATGGAAGATATCTCTGTCTGTCTGTCTGTCTCTCTCTCTCTCTCTGTAACTCTGCCTTTCAAAATAAATAAATAAATCTTTAAAAACTAATAATAATAATCATGCCGCTGGTGAGAACAGAGACTGGAGAGGAAATACAGATCGCTTAGATCTGCAAACTGAGTTCATTTTACAACTGTCTCTAACTGACTTGTCTTCATTAGTAACTAATTTACATCAAAGTGCTCAAGAGATGATAATATAGCTTTTGAAATTTTAAGGTTTTTTGTATGCAACACAGATGCTTTTAATCAGTAGTGTTTTGTCTTAGTATCCTTTTCCAACGTGCTCTCACATCTATAAAACGATATTGCAAGTAAAGAAATGTCCATCATAAAGGAACTTCAGAAGGATAGTAATAGACTCATTGTTTCTAAGTCAGGGAATTAAAGCTCAGAGGTTCAATTACTTCACCAAAGATCACACAACACCAGGTCTGCCAGAGATGAGCTTTGGGAAAAGGCCCAACTCTAAAGCTTGCCCTTTTCCCCACAACACTACAACATACAACATCTGCAGCAGGGCATACGAAAGGAAAGTCTCTGACGAGAGTGGCAGCGATGTTTAAACATTAAACAGGATTGGGCAAGCAGACTCTTAAGGCATTCACTAAAAATTAGCACTTCAGGAGCCGGCATTGTGGCACAACATGTTAAGCCACCACCTTTGACACTGGCATCCCATATAACCGCAAGTTTCAGTCCTGGCTGCTCCATTTCCAATCCAGCTCCCTCCCTGGGAAAGTAGAAGATGGTCCAAATAGTTGGGCCTCTGCCACCCACCCAGGAGCCCCAGATGGAGTCCCAAGCTCTTAGCTTAAGCCTGGCCCACCCCTAGCCATTGCAGCCATTTAGGGAGCAAACTGGTGTATGAAATCTCTCTCTATATATCCCCCTCTATCTCTGTGAGTGTGTGTGTGCCCCTCTGTCTATAGCTCTGTCTTTCAAATAAAGAAATAAATAAGTCTTTTTTAAAAACAATTCTGTGGGGGCTAACACTGCAGTGCAGCAGGTAAAGCTGCTGCCTGCAACACCAGCATCCCATATGGGCGCCTGTTGGAGACCCAGCTACTCTACTTCCAATCCAGCTCTCTGCTAATGCACCTGAGAAAAGCAACAGATGATGGCCCAAGTGCTTGGGCCCCTGCACTAATGTGGGAGATCCAAAAGACGCTCTGGACTGCTGGCTTCAGCCTGACCCAGCCCCAGCCACTGCAGCCACTGGGGAGTGAACCAGAAGATGGAAGATCTCTCTGCCTCTGTCTCTGTCTCTGTATCTCTCTCTCTCTCTCTCTGTGTGTGTAACCCTGCCTTTCAAATAAGTAAATGTCTTTTTTTTTAAAAAATTCTATTAAAAAATTATCTCTTTAGAATTTAATACATGATATCCTAATTAATTTATAGAAGATATTCTTTTTTATATATTTAAATATGTCTAAAATGTAATCTGTGCAAATATTTGCATTTGACTAAAGTTATATGGCTTTTTATCTCAGTCCTGAAGAAAAATACTAATCATCTATTGAAGACAGGAAAACATGTCAATTCCAAAAAATTTAAAGAACAGGTTTCTAGAACAATTGGAAAGGCTAAGCAAAAACATAAAGTACATAGATTTGAAGACATCAAAGAAGCACCACAGGAGTGAAGAACAAGTCCAAGACACAAGAGAAGAAGAAAGCTCAGAGAACCTAAGCAAGCAAGGCTGAGACCAAGCACTGAGCAGAGCTTCTGAGAGACTTCTAGAACTGAGACATAAGCCAGGAATTTTAGGGTCTGGGGTCCAGGGCTTTTATGCAGGAAAAAGCCTGGCAAACACTCCAAGCTGGAAGCTCAAAGAGCCACACAGCAGAAGCACAGGAGGAGTGAGGTAGACCAGCCTTCACAGGGAACCATCTTAATTCCCAAGTGAACCACAGCAACCTAGGACTGCTAGTACCTCTAGTCTAGAACACCCTCTCTGGAGGAAGATATTACCCAAAGCCTCAGATTATTACCACAAAATGTCATATACCTGTAAGGTAAACAAGACCATATGATTGACAAATGGAGGAAAAAAGAAAAACAGAAGGCAACAGAAACAAAGAGTACATCCTGAAAACAGAAAATCCTGTATAGATGTAGACTTTGTTCTGGAAAGAAGGGCCTAAAGGGTGAACTGAAGCGATAACACGTTACTTGGCAGATGCCAGCTCTGGGCAGTGAAAATAAGGGAAGGGGGGAGTAGGATCAGGAGCCACATGAACCAACAACAGAATGCAGTACTCATGTGTTACAAAAAGTAACTCATATATCACTATATGTGAAGCAATAGTACATAGTCCTCATGCTTATCATAAGTAACTCATGTGATTACCTATGGACCAACAGTAGACAGCACTCATGTGTTAACAACCAAGGTCAGCTACAATAGTTACTACATTTTCAAGGCTGAAAAATAACCATGAAAATTATATGATATTCTAATTTCATTTAGTTTTATTGTAACACAACCACACTAACTCATTTTGTGTCTCCCTAAACATGGCAATGGCCAAAATGAGTAGCTGGAAAACAGAATGTATGGCCCACAAAAAACATATGCTATCTGATACTATACAGAAAAAGGCTGCCGGGCCGGCGCTTTGGCGCAGCAGGTAAAGCCCTGGCCTGCAGTGCCAGCATCCCATATGGTCACCGGTTCTAGTCCCGGCTACTCCTCTTCCAATCCAGCTTTCTGCTATGGCCTGGGAAAACGGTAGAAGATGGCCCAAGTCCTTAGGCCCCTGCACTCACGTGGGAGACCCAGAAGAAGCTCCTGGCTCCTGGCTTCAAATCGGTGCAGCTCCAGCCATTGCGGCTATCTGGGAAGTGAACCAATGGATGGAAGACCTCTGTCTCTCTCTCTCTCTCTGTCTCTCTGTACTCTTTCAAATAAATAAATCTTTTAAAAAAAAAAAGTTGCCAACACATGATTAGTGCCTTGGCCACCACTTCCCAGTGAGCTGCAGACAGAACAGATAGTTCTGCACGCACATTCACTGGACACAGGGGGCTTTTTCAGAAAGAAGAAATGACATCATAGAACAGCCCAAGAAGAGAAGAAAAAGAAAGGAATTAAAATACTAGTTCTCTTAACTGTCCTTGCCAAGTGACTATTCACACCTGGGGAGCTAGCATCCACTCTGCCCATAGCTTGAGGCAGTGTCACTGGCTCTTTTTTAAGAGCCAGAAAGCCATTCCCCAACCCTGTCATGTGACATTACAGCCAAGACTGGGAGCCTAAGAGCAGCCCACAGGCACACTGGGGTGTCAACTGAGAGAGAAGACATGAAGTTGAGGAATCTAACAGTTGTGCAAGGTGTGTAAACACTTTTTTTTAAGTAACTATGTCTAGTAGTATAGTATATTTAAGCAATTAAAACATCACACTGTTGTCATTCCTCAGTATTCACAGGGAATTGTTTCTAAGACCAAAATCTGTGGATCCTCAAGTCTCTCATATAAAATGGCATAATGTTTGCATATAACCTATGAATACTGTAAATCATTTATAGGTGACTTACAATACCCAGTAAGTTGTAGACACTACATAAGTAGCTGTGATACTATATTGGCTAGGGAATGACAAGAAAAAATCTGTACATGTTCAGAACACAATTTTTTATTTCCAAATATTTTTGATCAGCAGTTTGTTGAATTCACAGAAATAGAACCTATGACTAAGGAGAGCAAACTCTATCAGCAATTTTAACAAATGCAAACTACTAAAAAGTGCCTAAATAGCAGCCAAACTGTCAGGACACTTCAAAGTAAACATTTTAGGTAGATGTTTTAATAAACACAATTATACCTCAATAAAGTTGTTTTTAAAAATACAAATCCTGAAAAATACAGTAGCTAAAATTAAGAAGTCAGTAAATTAAAAGCAGATTGAGAAGCCCTGTGCTTTCACCTGCTAAGGATGAACTCTTTAGGAATTACCTTCCTGCTATAATCAACCAGATAAACCAGACACAACTTACATAACAGGTGTCGCCAAACTTTGGACAAACAGCACAGAACTGTGATCCCTGAGAAAACAGAAATAAAGGAAGACTGCCCCAGCTTAGTGCCCAGAAGTAGCTTCCATGCTGCAGCACAGGCAAGGGAAACCCAAATAGAGCCCAGAGGTCTTGAGAGTTAAACTGTCACATATGCTAAGCTCTGGAGATGGGCAGAGGTAACATGGGAGTCTTTGGCTGAATACTGAAACGGGCATGGGTTGAGGAAAAATCATCTAAGGTTGTTGGGGAAGGAAGTATGAGTAGGAGCAATCCCCATGATTCACACAGTATGGGAAAAGCTTGTGTTCCCACAAATTAGAATGGAAAGACCTCCCAAGACACCAAGCTTAAGATAAGACATAAGTAGAATATTGCCTTAGTGGTGTGGATAAATTTGCCCAAGAGTAAAGGCTGTGTGGATCAACCTTAAGAAACCATAGCATCAAGCTTTGAAAAATTGGTCCCAAGTAGCTTACATGCTAACAAAACTAATATTCTTTAAAGAAATAAAACAAAATCTAGCACAGAACACAATATTCATAACATCCAGAATTCAATCAAAAATCAGCAAGCATGTAAATATGCCCATAACCAGATCAATCAACAGAATCAATCAATAGAAATGCAAAACATGCTGCCTACGCTCAGCAACAGAGTAAAATAATCTGGTAAGGAATGAAACAAAATATATGAAAAGGGCTTAAAAAGAACCTCTAAAAATAAGAATGTTAAAAGTGAAAATGCTGATGAATTTCAAAATCTGTAAAACCCTGACAAGATTAGTCCAAAATATGGAAATACAAATAATCAAAGTTATGAATAAACAAGTAAGCAACGCTACCTACCCTACAAACATAAAAATCATCACAAGATGTGATTCCAAACTATTTTACCTTAATTTGAAAACTTAGAGGTATTTGCTATACAGGCATTCTTGAATTAAGTCTTGGAAAAGTTGAAGGGGGACTCTAAATATGGAGTGTGTAAAGAGCTAATGGCAAAGCACAGAAGAAACAAAACTCCAGGAGAGAAGGGGTGGCATCATCCTCTGGACATCCCAGTATTTTGCACAGATAGAGTACCCATCTTCAGTCATTATGTTTATGTAATATCATTCTTGTCCTCTACTAACCCATGAACTAGCACCCTCTCCAGGGCAAAAGCCATTTCCTGTTCATCTCTGTAGTTCAGTCACATTCCATCTGGACTGAGGGCAAGGTATTGTTCTTCAGTTACAATTAAGATGAGAAATAGCATCAGTCATTGCAGAACTAAGGGCTCACAGTAAATAACATGCACCACCATTACATCATCCCTGCTTATCTCTCTTCAAAACTGGACTAGGAGCACCTTCTGGGAAGGATCTGTTTTTCTTTTTTTTATAAGATTATATTTATTTATTTGACAGAGTTACAGACAGTGAGAGAGAGAGACAAAGGTCTTCTTCCGTTGGTTCACTCCACAGTTGGCCAAAATGGCTGGAGCTGTGCCGATCCAAAGCCAGGTGCTTCTTCTTGGTCTCCCATGCGAGTGCAGGGCCCAAGCACTTGGGCTTCCTCCACTGCCTTCCCGGGCTACAGCAGAGAGCTGGACTGGAAGAGGGGCAGCCGGGACTAGAACCAGCACCCATGTGGGATGCCAGTGCCGCAGGCAGAGGATTAACCTACTGCGCCACAGCACCGGCCCCTGTTTTTCATTCTCATCTCGCTGGTGCTTAATAGTTTGAAGAATAAACTAATAATTTTTAAATGGTATCAGTCATAAACTCCTTTTTAAACTTCCATGTAGATGTTGTTTTCTAAAAGTCCTGACACGTAACCATGGTTAGCTATAACCATGCTAACATGAGATGGCAGGTGTGACAATTACAATTAACACCCTACCAAAAAAAAAATCTATTTAGTCCCAACTGAAGAAATGAAAACAAGGAATATGTATACATACTCACATGAAAATACCTAAAATAATCAAAGCACATATGAAGTTTTATAGGAAAAGTAGAGTTTTTAGAAAAATCATCTAGTTAGAGGACTATCAGTTATTTTGCTGTAAAACTACTAAAGTTTTACCAAAGTTGGAATCAATGTTTTACAGTAAAGTCTGCTATGGTATTTTAATAGCACTGTGATGAAATTTATACAAAACTACACATTGCTTTTCTTTCACTCCTATTCAATTTCTCCACCAAAGCAAAATCTAGCGCCGAAAATGGCTTTGGTCGAATAGACATAATAATTCCTGAAGAAAAGCATAATGAGGCATTGTGTGTTTGGGGGTACTTTTACTTAGACTGAAACAGTAAAGTTTTCAGATTTTTTAATAACAGCACAGGGACATTTAAGTTAACTATGCTGCATAATGCTTTGAATTAACCTGACAAAATGCCATCTACAAAATTACCAAATCTTTTATATTGTAGAAATTTATTTTAAAATTTATTTATTTGAAAAGTAGAATATGAGAGAGAGAGAAAACAAGATTTTCCATCCACTGATTCACACCCCAAATGTTCCCAATGGTTGGGGCTGGGCCAGGCAGAAGTTGGGAGCCTGGAACTCTACCTGGGTCTCCCACATGGATGGCAAGGGCCCAGGTACTTGGGCCATCTTCTGCTGCTTTTCCAGTTGCATTAGCAGGGAGCTAGATCCAAAGTGGAACAGCTGGGACTGAAATGGAATGGCAGCCTCCCAAGCCACAGCTTAACTTGCTGTGCCACAATGCTGGCCCTTTAGCAAGGAATTTGGTAAACAAAAATGCTTCTATTGAGGCAGCTATACTTAGATATTAGAGGTAAAGAACACCTTTTAGAATCTACTCCATGCAAAAAATGTCTGTGTGTATCACTATTGCTGCAAATACAGTTTTGTAAAACTTTTATACTTCTGCCAAACTAATGGTTAAGAATGTTATACTACTATAGTTTTAATCTGTGATTACTTTAAAATTTACTGTACATGAGTGAAACAGTCATTTTTATTTGTGTTTTAAAATTTATTTATTTACTTTTGAGAGAGATCTTTCATCTGCTGGTTCACTTGCCAAACAGCAGCAACAGCCAGATCCGGGCTGATCTGAAGCCAGGAGCTTCTTCTGAGTCTCCTACATAGGTGCATTGGACCATTTGCCACTATGTTCTTCAGCCATTAGCAGGGAGCTGGATCAGAAGTGGAGCAGCTGGGACTTGAATAGGTGCCCATATGGGATGCTGGCAGCACAGGCAAAAATGGCCATTTTTCCATTCAATTATTGTTTATAGCTGTTGTCTTTATTCCCACTAAACTGGGGTCCTTTTGCTTTTTACTCATTAAGCGTCTTATTTGGTGAAGTATTAAGCCTATTTATAGTAATATAAATTTAAAATGTTATCTCAAAAATTAAAAAAAAAAAAGACAAGGAGAAAGGAGGCTGGGAGGGAGAGAGGGAAAGAGTAGAGGGCAGAGGGAGGGAGAGAGGATGAGAATATTATAGTCTTAGAATTGTATCTACACATCATGTTGAACCTGGTAAAAACTAAATTTAAAATTTTAAAAATATGTAAAACAATAAACGAACAAAAAACAATCTACCCCTACAGGACCAACATCATGGTGTAGTGGGTTAAACCGCCATCTGCAGTGGCAATATCCCATGTGGGTGCCAGTTTGAGTCCCAGATGCTCCACTTTCAATCCAGCTTCCTTCTAATGTGCCTGGGAAAGCAGTGGAGGAGAGCCCAAGTGCTTGAGCCCCTGCAATCACGTGGGAGGCCTGGAAAAAGTTCCTGGCTCCTGGCTTCTGCTTGGCCCAGCCCCAGTCATCTTGGTCATTTGAGGAGAGAACCAGCAAATAGAAGATCTCTCTCAGTCTCTCCTCTCTAACTCTGCCTTTCAAGTGAATAAATCTTCAAAAAGAATAAAAAAATCAGCTACTAAAAACATCAATTAAGTTACCTATATCCACAAAATTCTTACAAATATCATTTGTCATCTGGATAATGAGAAAACTTGAGAATTTACCAAAACATCCAGTTTATGCTTTTTCATCATCTGCTATTTCTTTTTTTCTTTTCTTTTTTTTTTTTTTTTTCAGGAGCCAGGTGCTTCTCCTGGTCTCCCATGGGGTGCAGGGCCCAAGCACTTGGGCCATCCTCTACTGCACTCCCTGGCCACAGCAGAGAGCTGGCCTGGAAGAGGGGCAACCGGGACAGATTCCGGCACCCGACCAGGACTAGAACCCGGTGTGCCAGCGCCACAAGGCGGAGGATTAGCCTAGTGAGCCACGGCGCCGGCCCATCATCTGCTATTTCTAAGCATAAAGTGAAACATTACATTCAGTATGTTTAAATGTAATTTTAAAAGCTTACTTTTGTGCTTCATTATTTTAAATGGACATTTAGAGGAAGAGACTAATAAATGATCCTGACTTTACTGATGCTCAACAATGCTGATAGACTTAAAAGGCTGGGACAAAAGAAGCCAATCTCAAAAGGCCACCAACCATTTGATAATCTTGATAGAGGCAGAGAACTGTTCACTGGTTGCCAGGGGTTAGAGATGGTGACAAACGAGAATCAGTGACTAACAAGGGTAGCAGAGGGAGATCTTTCAGTCCTGTAACTGTGGTAGTGGTCACATGGTTAGGCACATGTGAGAGAATGACACAGAACTCTCTCTCCTGCTGTTCAAATGTCTATTACCTGGTTTCCTATTGTGCGGTTACAGAAGATGCAATCAATCACTGGGAGAGTCTGCGAAAGGGCACACAGTGTCCTCTCCACTTTGCAACTTCCTGTGAGTCTATTATTATTTCAAAATTAAAAGTTTAAAAAAATTGTTTGATGCGTATCTAATTTCATGTGCTACTTCAAAGAACCCAAAATAGAAACTGTAGGAAATTCATCTGAGTGCAGCTTATGCAAGAAAGAGCAAAGTAACTCCTATTCTGGACACAGGCTCGAAGGCACAACCTGAGTCTCACACCAAGATTAGCAAATAAACACACATGTCTCAGAATAACATGTTTTTAAGAGATCATGTTCTGTTTTTTATGGCCCCTTTGCTTAAAGGGACTTTTTTGGTTCACTCAAAAGATAGCAGAACTTTTACAGAACAAATACAATAGTGATACGCCGAACACCTCTTTGCTCTGTATTGTATTGCCTCATCAAGAAAACGGTGACGGCCGGACGGCCGGCGCCGCAGCTCACTAGGCTAATCCTCCGGCTTGCGGCGCCAGCACACAGGGTTCTAGTCCCGGTCGGGGCGCCGGATTCTGTCCCGGTTGCCCCTCTTCCAGGCCAGCTCTCTGCTGTGGCCAGGGAGTGCAGTAGAGGATGGCCCAAGTGCTTGGGCCCTGCACCCCATGGGAGACCAGGAGAAGTACTGGCTCCTGCCATCAGCGCAGTGTGCCGGCTGCAGCGCGCTGGCCGCGGCGGCCATTGGAGGGTGAACCAACGGCAAAGGAAGACCTTTCTCTCTGTCTCTCTCTCTCTCACTGTCCACTCTCCCTGTCAAAAAAAAAAAAAAAAAAAAAGAGAGAGAGAGAGAGAACGGTGAAGAAAACACAGTGATCCAAGTGATCAAGTGATTCCACACAATTATCAGAAATCCATATCAAAAAAAAAGTGTTAATGTATTAAGTGGAGGATATTCTTATGTCCCATAAGTTATAGTTATATCTAAGTAAAAGATGTATCACTCTTGGGTGCTTCTTTAAAGTTAATTAAATTTCTAAAAAAAAAAAAAAAAAAAAAAAAGTGAAATTAACTACAAGATGGAATAACTGAACAGCCCTTGTCTGGACTGTTGAGAAACAGTTTGTTTATTTTGTGTGTGTGTGTGTGTGTGCAAATTGTTGAACTCTTAGTTACTGAGTTGGTTTTCTTGTATAAAGTTAATGGAAAAATGGATCTTAGTGGAGAATGGGACTGGAAATGGGAGAGAGAGGAGGAGGCGTGGTGGAGAGTCGGTACAGTGGGAAGAATCACTATATTCCTAAAGTTGTACTTATGAAATGCAAGAAGTTTGTATTCCTTAAATAAAAGGTTTCTTAGGGAAAAAAATAAAACATAAATTAAAAAACGAGAGTGCAATTTATGTACAAATCAGATGGATGCCTAGCAGGTAACAGGCACTCTGTTAGAAGCTGCTAATGCAGGGTCCTAGGCGTAATACTCAAAGTCTGTGAACAAAAAATTGAGTCTCAGAGTTCTGTCCAATAGAAGTATTCACACTCCAGAACTCTTCCTTCTGAAGTTACTGAAAATGTCAAGAGCACTTCAAGCAGAAAATAGATTTGCTAAATCCTATGGCTAAGAAATATCTTCAACATATATATGTCTTTCACACATATTATTCATTAATCAGGTGTCAATTCTGTTTCCAAAACTAATGCTCAAAGGAAGGAATGAGGCACAGCACAAAGCTTGCATCTGAGGCATGTCTGCAGGGCGGACCCCAAGAAGTGATACTATGTCTAGCGGATCCCAAGAAGTGATACTATGTCTAATTCCTCAGGTCTGAACAACATTCATTCCTCACCACTAATAAACAATGCTGAAGAAACTAGATACAACAAGGGTCAGCAACCACTTTTTTATGCTACTTAAATAGTTGCAAGACTCATGATTCTTTTTTTCTCTTGTGCACTATCTAAAACCTAGTCTTTACACTTACTCCTGGAAGTCTGGAAGAATGTTGAGTAATGGCTGAAATGTCTAAGGGTCAACTTCTGTGTACTACAGAATAAATCGGAAGTGAAAATAACAAGTGCTCCACAACACACCTCAGGCTTCATTCTGTGTACACCTGCCTGACTCACCACAGGGACTCAAGTCAGCTCTAACTGGCTTTAGATTAAGACACTAAAATTCATATTCAATACTTATTCAACTATGATTATGAAGAGAAAAAAAATTCACTAAGTCAGGTTCTTTTCTTCCAAGTGTTTCAAAATACATAAAACACTAATATAAAAGCAATTACTCAAACAGGTGTACCTGAATCTCAAGAATTCAGAAATAAACTCAGCCAACCACAGTGGTGGCAGGGCCTAGCTGCCACAAAGAAGACATGTTTCAGACAATGTTCATGTGTATGGTCAAAAAAACTCCAAGACTGTATCTGTGACTAACTGCATAATAGGTCATTTTAATTTCTGTTCTGTGGAAAGCATAAGCATTCCAACAAAGGCTTTTAAAGTGTTTTTTTCTTTTTCTGCACCTTTGCTGTTGATTGCTGAATGTAATAGTCTGATCATGACACTGAATAAATGTGCCTTCAAAAAAAAAAAACCTCAGAAACAAGAAATTATTCATCTCTCAACTCTCCCATCCACTTAAATAAAAGAAAAGAAAAAAAAAAGTAATAGCTGAAGGGCTGGCACTGTGGCATAGCAGATAGAGCTGCCACCTGCAGTGCCAGCAACCCATATGGGTGCCAGTTCAATTCCTGGCTGCTCCACTTCCGGCCCAGCTCTCTGCTATGGCCTGGGAAAGCAGCGGAAGATGGCCCAAGTGCTTGGGCCCCTGCACCTGGGTGGGAGATCTGGAGGAATCTCCAAGCTCCTGGCTTCGGATAGGCGCAGCTCCAGCTGTTGTGGCCATCTGAGGAGTAAACCAGCAGATGGAAGACCGACCTCTCTCTCTCTCTCAGCCTTTCTGTAACTCTGCCCTTCAAATAAATAAATAAATTCAGGGGCCGGCGCTGTGGCACAGTGCGTAAACACCCTGGCCTGAAGCGCCAGCATCCCATATGGGTGCTGATTTGAGACCCAGCTGCTCCACTTCCGATCCAGCTCTCTGCTGTAGCCTGGGAAAGCAATAGAAGACGGCCCACGTCCTTGGGCTCCTGCACCTGCATGGGAGACCCAGAAAAAGCTCCTGGCTCCTGGCTTCAGATTGGCGCAGTTCCAGCCGCTGCGGCCTACTGGGAGTGAACCATCGATGGAGGACCTCTCTCTCTATCTCTCTCTCTGTGCAACTCTGACTTTCAAAATAAGTAAGTAAATCTTTAAAAAAATAAATAAATCTTTTTAAAAAGTAATAGCTGAATAAAAGAAAATATTTCAACAAAAACAAGAGTAGTTACTACATCAATTCTTGACCCAATTCATTGTGCTCTGTCTCATCTAACATTATACCATTAATAAAAATCTTTCATCCACAACATAGTGGACATATGCCTAGCTATCATATCTACTGGTACTCAACACCTGTTTAAAAAGATGGGGGAGAAAAGGGAGCAGGCATTATGGCAAAGTGGCTAAGTCATCACTTTTGATGCCCGCATCCCATACTGGATGCTGGCTAGAGTTGTGGCTACTTGTACTTCCAATCCAGCTTCCCGCTAATGCATCCTGGGAGGCAGCAGGTTATAGCTCCGGTGCCTAGGCCCAGCTACCCACAAAGGACACCAGATGGAGTTCAGGCTCCTAGCTAATGCAGACATTTGAGCAGTGAACCAGCAGATGAAAAGTGTCTCTTTCTGACTATGTTGTTTGGCCTTTCAAGTGGATGAAAAGAAACACTGTATAAAATTAAAAAGAGGCAACAATACTTCTTTACAACTATGATCAGCTACTGCTTAGGAGACACTACATGATTTCCTCATGACCAGCATTGTCCTATGTTAAGATGTTATTATAGTGGCTGGCACTGTGGTGTAGCAGGTAAAGCTGCCACCTGCAATGCCGGCATCCCATATGGGTGCTTGTTCGAGTCCCGGCTGCTCCACTTCCAATCCAGCTCTCTGCTGTGGTCTTGGAAAGCAGTGGAGAATGGCCCAAGTCCTTGGGCCCCTGCACCCATGTGGGAGACTTGGAAGAGGCCCCTGGCTCCTGGCTTTGGATTGGGTGCAGCTATAGACATTGTGGCCATTTGGGGAGTGAACCAACAGATGGAAGACCTTTCTCTCTCTTTTTCTGCCTCAACCTCTCGGTTACTCTGCCTTTCAAATACATAAATAAATCTTCTTAAAAAATGTTATTATAGGGGCCGGTGCTGTGGTGCAGTGGATTAAAGCCCTGGCCCAAAGCACCAGCATCCCATATGGGCACCAGTTCTAGTCCTGGCTGCTCCTCTTCCGATCCAGCTCTCTCTGCTGTGGCCTGGGAAAGCAGTGGAGGATGGCCCAACTCCTTGGGCCCCTGCACCCACGTGGGAGATCTGGTAGAAGCTCCTGGCTCCTGGCTTTGGATCGGCACAGCTCCAGCCATTGTGGCCATCTGGGGAGTGAACCAGCAGATGGAAGACCTCTCTCTCTGTCTCTACCTCCCTCTGTAACTCTGTCTTTCAAATAAATAAAATAAATCTTTTTAAAAGATAAAATAAAATAATTATAAAAGATTACTTGGAAAATACTTGACAATGGTTAACTTCATGGAGGAAGAAAAAAACACATACACACACCACAAAATATTTCAGATACTACTTTTTTGCTTGCGTTCCAAAAGCAGTTTCTCCAAACTGACTGCAAACAAAACTACCTTGGTGCTAAGAATTAGCCACAATTGGGTCGGCACTGCAGAGCAGTAGGTTAAGCTGCTGCCTGCAGTGCCAGCATCCCATGAGGACATAGATTTAAGTCCAGGCTGCTCCACTTCCAATCCAACTCCTTGCTAATGCACCGGGAAAGCAGCAGCAGATGACCCAAGTACCCTGGCCCCTGCCACCCATATGAGATACAGATGGAATTCCAGGCTTCTAGCTTTGTCCTGGACCAGCCCTGGCCTCTGGGGGAGTGAATCATCAGATGGAACATACACCTCTGTTTCTCTAACTCTGCAGTTCAAATAAATAAATCAGAAAAAAGAGAATCACCCACAGAAATATTACAGTTATTATTTACTTAGTAATTTCCTGACAAGCTTGCAAGTATGTTATTAAACCAAAACACTAAAGTCTAAAGCCAATGATCTGTTTCTTCATGCTCCTAATGTGAAAATCTGAGTGTTTTTCTGAATAAGATCTGCCACAGTATAAACAGAACAGTTCAGGGTCCAGCACTGTGGCGTCATGGGAAAACCGCCACCTGCAGTGCCAGCATCCCACATAGGCGCCAATTCAAGTCCCGCTGCTCCAATTCCCATCCAGCTCCCTGCTAATGTGCCTGGGAAAGCAGTAGAAGATGGTCCAAGTCCTTGGGCCCCTGCACCCATGTGGGAGACCCAGAAGAAGCTCCTTGGCTTCAGATTGGCCCAACTCTGCTGTTGCAGCCATTTGGGGAGTGAACCTGTGGATGGAAGACCTCCCTCTCTCTCTCTCTCTCTCTGTAACTCTGCCTTTCAAATAAATCTTTTTAAAAATTCACTTAAAAAACAGTTCAAAGAACTCTTATCTTTTCAGAAACACAAATAAAGATCCCTAAAATGAGTAAGATGTTGGGACAGGCCTTTTGGTGCAGTAGGTTAAGCCCCTGGCTGGGCCACCAGCAGCCTATATTGGAGTACCTGGTTCAAATTCTGGCTACTCCATGCTTCAAATCCAACGTCCTGCTAACAAGCATGGGAGGAGTAGACAACAGTCCAAGTATTTGGGTTCCCGTCACTAACATGAGAGAACCAGATGGAATTCTGGGCTCCTAACTCCTGCTTGGTCTACCCCTATCCCTGAAACAGAGTATGGAAGAGTTCTCTATTTCTCTGTCACTCTGCCTTTCAAACAAATAAATCAACCTTTAAAAACAAAAGAGTGAGTTTCTGCAAGCCATAATAAATTACTATATGTCAGTTCCCCAATTTTCCCTTCTAGTTAACTGAGCAACCCAAAAACTGTCCATAACAAACAAACAACAGCTTCCAAGTTATTGTTCAGCATGACACAGGCTTCTTAGAACAATAAAAATAAAAAGGGGAAAATGCTGCATAACTAGATCTCAAGTTTCTTGCACTTATAAATAACTGCTTACAATGCAGCCACCTGCGATCTACAAGAACAGCCATAAAAACTGTTACATTTTAATTATAGGACATAAGCCTGTTTCTGTAATCTGGAAAAATCCAACTGACAACCCTTTACATATCCTTTAAACACAGCCTTAACCGGCAATGTAAATATGGAGGCACGAGCATAACCCAGAGAAAGGCAAGTGAAACCCCACCTGTATGTCTGTTTTCAACCATTTGGAGTCGAGGCGAGCCTGGGCAGCCAAACAGAAAGACTCGGAGGGCATCTTTCCTGCAGCGTGCTCCCAGCTGGCAGGCCTGCAAGTCAGAACAGAAATGCTGAAGCCCTAAAACCTTTTTCAGCGTCTACAAGGACCCTCCCGCAAGGTCTGCTGCGGCGAAGAGAGAAAAAGCGGAGCGAGAAGAGGTGGGGGAGGGGGACTAGGGGCGGGGAGAGGGAAAGATGGCAAGGGAAGCAGGCGAAGCCCACTTCCACCTCGGGCAGGGCTCGCCCCGTTTCGGTCCTACGCAGGCAAGACCTTGAGAACGGAGGGTCACAGGAGACCAGATCTCAATGTCATGCCCCTTCCCTTCAATTCCGAAGGCAGACACACAAACCGGCGACAAGAAGCCCATGACTTCAACGAGAAATGACACCAGCGTGCATCTGCCGCTTGACCCCAGACCCGTGCGTGGTGCACGAAACACGTTAATCAAAAGTCACGTCTGCAGAGAAATCCACAACCATAATCACTCAGAAAGGGAAAGACAGGAGGAGAAGCGCGCCGCGGGCGGTCCCCGCAGGCCCAGGTCCGGCCTCCGCGCCAACGCCCTCCGACCCAGCCCCCCGTCCGCCGGCAACAGGGCCGCACCGCCCCAGCCTCCCGCACGCCCCAGGCACCGGGACCTGACGCACAGCGGCCCGGCGCCTCGCCCCACCGGTGCGCGGACACAGCCTCCAGCCGCCGCTAGCTCCGGCCGGCGCTCGCGATCCCAGCGCCTCTCGCGGCCGGAGGGGCGGACCGACGTGGGGGCTACCGCCCCTGGCGCCCAGCCAATCGCAGAGAGGCTACTGCGCGGGCACAGCCAATGGGGAAGAGGAACCCCTTCGCCGCTCCTCCCTACTCCCCTGCTTTCTTCGATCTCTCATATCTTCCTCTTTGGATCTCCGCCGCTACAGCCAGGGCCAACCGCAGGCGCCGGGGGGGCGGGACTTCCGCCGTACGCACCGGCCCGCGCACGCGCTCATGGCCGAGATTTCGCAGGGTTCTTGAGTCCAGCCTTTGATGGTCACGTACCGTGGAGGGCTCAAGGGCTGTGTGGGTCAGGCGACTGGGTCAGCAACACAGGATGAGGACACAACTCGAGAGGCCAGCGGGGCCTGCAAGAGCTTGGAGCTGTCTGTGCCACAGAATGCAACAAAAATCTTGAGGACTCCGAAAAGTAAATGGAAACAGGAATGGAAGAAAATCAGACCTCAGGGTACCCCTGAAACAACGGTGGTCCAAAAATAAAATGGAAACGTAAAACAATGGGAACCATACAGAGTGTGTTTCCTGATCATAATGGAATTAAACTGCAAATCAACGAATAATAGGACAATCTCTGAACATTTGGAGATTAACATACTTCTTAATAACCCAGGAATCAAATAAAAATAATCCATAGGCCAAAGGACTCTCAAAGGAATTAGAATGTATTTTTAATTGTATATAAATTTAGTACAACACATCAAAGTTTGTGAGATGCAACTGCAGTGAAGATTAGAGCAAGATATTTTGTATTAGCTGGTTATATTAGAAAAGAAGAAAAAGAAAACCAAGTCTAAGCTTCCATTTTAAGAAACTGGGAAGGGGGGAATGAAAATACACCCAAAGTAAGCAAAAGAAAGAAATAATGGAGTGCAAATGAGATGAAAAACACCAATGAAACTAAAGCTGGTTCTTTAAAAGATCAAAAATGTTCATCTCTAGCAAGACTGACAAAAAAGAGAAGGAATAACTTACTAGTATTAGAAATGCAAGAAGATATAACTAAAGATCACACAGACTTTAAAATTAAAGGACTGGTAGAAACAATGGTATACACATAAATTTCACAATTTATACGAACTGGACTAATTCCTTGGGAGCTACATACCACTAAAACTCAATAAGAAATAGATAATGCTGAACAGACCCCATGACTATTAAAGAATGAATTTGCTGATTAAAACCTTCCCACAAAAAATCTTAAGGCCCAAACTACTCAATGGTAGATTCTGGTTCTACTAATTATTTAACAAAGAAACAGCACCAATTGTACCAAAACTCTCCCAAACAATTAAAGTGGAGCAAAGATTTCCATTCTATAAGTTTAACATGACCCTGATAACAAAGCTAGAAAAGGGCGTTACAAGAAAATTTCAGGCCAATATCCCTCCTGAATTTACTTTGAATACAACAAGCCTACATACAGCACAAGGTCTTGGTGCCTAGGATGTATGTACTCATCTTTGACACATGAGCTGTTTTAAAGCCCTGAAAAGTAGGTCTACATTCTAGGAATTGTTTAATTCTCTCTTTTTTAAAGATTTATGTATTTTATTTGAAAGGCAGAGTTAGAGAGAGAGATCTTCCATAAAAAGATTCACTCCTCAGTAAACAGCGGAAGATGGGCCAAGTTCTTGGGCCCCTGCACCCATGTGGGAGACCCAGCTCCTGACTCCTAGCTTTGGCCAACCCAGCCCTGGCCACTGCTGCCATCTGGGGAGTAAATGGAAGATATTCTCTCTCTCTCTCTCTCTCTCTCTCTATATATATATATATATATATATATATCCCTCTCTGTAACTTTGCCTTTCAAATAAATAAATAAATCTTTATTAAAAAATTAAAATTTTTGAGAGAGAGGCAGAGAAAGGAAGAATTCCCCTCTTCTGGCTCACTCCTCAATGCTCACAAGTTGAGTCTGAGCCAGGGATGAAGCCAGGGGCTTGGAATGCAATCCATGACTTCCATATGGGTGGCTGGAACCCAATTACTTGAACCATCACTCCTACCTCCTAAAATCTGCTTTGGCAGGAAGCTGGAGTCAGGAGCCAGAGCCAGGAATCAAACCCATGAACCCCCTGTGGGATGTGGGCATCTTAATTGCCAGGCTAAAAACCCACTCCTCCATGAAATTTCTGAAGTGTCCTCATACAAATGTCTTTGCTGACCTAGGAGCGGTTTCCCATACTCAAAACCTGATGTGGGATCTAATAAGCAGAGTAGACAAGGAAAAATGGGTCATACTTAGCATCCATGAAGTTGAGGAAAAAAAGCCTTAACCTTGAAATAAGTTGTCATCCCTTGAAACCAGAGTTATGGCCCCAACAATCACGAGAAACAATCTTTTAGTATGCTGGGGTGAGATATAGTTCCCCAACGTGAATCCCATCATCTTAGCATCTAACAAAGAGGATGCATGGCCTCAAAACCCTACAAATGATGCACACACTCAGAACCTAGAGATTTGTAGGGTAACAAGCAGAAGGTGCAAGGCTTAACTGTGCTGTGAGCCATTGGCCATACTGAGAACCTAGAAATCTGGAATGTAAAGAGTAGAGTGGTCAAGGCCGTGTTGCCCTAGGAGTGTTCCATTTATTCACATCCTGGAGACCTTGAGCAGTGAAGCAATGAGGAAAAAGCTAGAGTAACCAGAAGAAGTTGTCCATTCTCAAAATATAGATATATTTGGTTTCCATCAAACAGAGTACTTAATGTCTGATATTTAGGGTGCTCACCTTCAGAACTGGGACATTGTAGATCTACCACAAAGAGACATGAGCTTTCTTGCTTGAGGAACGCTTGCCCCACATAGGATCCTAGACACCAGAGATCCGCAAGCAGAACAAAAGAGGCATTGGTATTATCACCCATATTTATAACCAAAGGAACTTGGATCCGAGAAGCAAAGGAAACAAAGGCCATGGTGCTGTGGTGTAGCGGCTCTTCCTCAGAACCTAGAAACCTGGGTCAAATGAAAATAGGAGACAGGGACTTGTTGTCCAGGGAACATTTGCCCATGGTTGGAATCAGTACATCAAAGCAATGCAGATAATATTTAGTTCTCTGGAAACAGCTACTTCAACTCTGAATCTCTAACATGGTCCTGGGAGTAACTGCCCTTACTTGAAACCTGGAGAATTGAAATAGCACAAGCAGAGGAAAAACGGTTTTCTTGCCCAGACAATAATTATCCATATTCTGAACCTAGAGATGTTTATACCAACAAACAGAGTAATTAAGGCCCTCTTGCTCCATAGTAATTGCCACTACTCAGAACTGAGAGACCTGGGGTCCAAAAAGTAGAAGAGACAGGGTTAAAGTCCCCTGAGGCCAGTTGCTCTTGGAACCTAGAAAATAGGAATCCAACAGATGAGGTCTTTAATCCCTGGGAGTAACTGCTCACGCTTGCAACCTAGAAACCTAGATGTAACAAGCTAAGGAGAAAGAGGATTGGGGCCTGTATGAAGTAAACAAGTATAATTTAGACAACCCTCTTCATTTACAAAAAGAATTTTTGCTAGGATATGAGAACATATAGATAATAAAATTCTGCCTACTGCATAAAAGTAGCAAGCAAATTATTTTAGCATTTAATAAAAACACATTTAAAATCTTCTTTTAAAATTTTTAAACGTAGAACTATATATTTTCAGGAGTCTGAAATTTACACAACTGTCATGGCCTAGAAATCTGAAAGGCAAATACATACCCTACATCAGCAGTATCTTGAGGACCCTGGTAGAACCAAACCCAGGGGCCAGCCCTGTGGCGTAGAGGGTTAAACTGCTGCCTGCAGTGCTGGCATCCCGTATGGGTGCCGGTTTGAGTCCTGGGTACTCCAACTCTGATTCAGCTCTCTGCTATGACCTGGGAAAGCAGTGGAGAATGACCCAAGTGGTTGGGCCCGTGTACCTGTATAGGAGACCTGAAAGAAGTTCCTGGCTCCTGGCTTCAGATTGGCACAGCTTTGGTCATTGCAGCCCTCTGGGGAGTGAACCAAACCTAAATCTTCTTTGGAGAAATCCATATTCTTAATTAATTATCCTCAGTATTCCCACAGGTCAAATCAGCCAATCATGCATGACTTTGTTATAAATTACAAAACACACAAAGAAACAATCTACCACACATGACTATCAATAGTCTGCTGATTCTGTCCAGCAAATACTTCAGATATTAAATTGATAAAAATGCGAAAGAAAAAGGTTTAATATATTTATTTTCAAATTATTTGAGAAAGAGAGAGAGACTGTCTATTCACTGGTTCACATTGTGAATGTTTGTAATAGCCATAGCTGGGCCAGGCAGAAGCCAGGAACCAGGACCCAAATCTGAGTGTTCCTATTGGATGTCAGAGACTCAACTACTTGAGACTTCACCCGCTGCTTTCTCCGGGTGCACACTGCCAGGAAGGTGGGTCAGAAGCAGAGTTGGGACTCAAACCACACACTGCAATAAGGAAAGCAGGCACAAAGAAGTTATCTTAACCACTTTTCTTTTCTTTCTTTTTTTTTTTTTTTTTTGACAGAGTTAGACAGTGAGAGAGAGAGACAGAGAGAAAGGTCTTCCTTTTTGCCGTTGGTTCACCCTCCAATGACTGCCATGGCTGGTGCGCTGCGGCCAGTGCATCGTGCTGATCCGAAGGCAGGAGCCAGATGCTTCTCCTGGTCTCCCATGGGGTGCAGGGCCCAAGCACTTGGGCCATCCTCCACTGCACTCCCTGGTCACAGCAGAGAGCTGGCCTGGAAGAGGGGCAACCGGGACAGAATCCGGCGCCCCGACCGGGACTAGAACCTGGTGTGCCGGCGCCGCAAGGCAGAGGATTAGCCTAGTGAGCCACGGTGCCGGCCTCTCTCACTAACTCTGCCTGTCAAAAAAAAATCAGGTTCATCTTGATGCAGAAAATGCATGGGATAAAATTCAGTACTGATTCATGATAAAATATTTGAACAATTTCTCAACATTATAATATATAATATAATATAATATAATATAATATAATATATAATAAAAAGTCTACATGTGACAAACCCAAAGCCAATATTCTACTGAAATGGCAAAAGCTGAAAAGTATTTCTGCTAGGATCTGAACCAGACAAGGATATCTACTCTCACCACTCTTGTTCAATATAGTTCTGGATGCTTTGGCCACAAACATTTGGCAAAAGAAAGAAATAAAAGGCATACAAATAGGAAATAATTATGTCAACTATCCCTGTTTGCAGATGACACAGTTCTGTATGTACACAAACCTATAGACTCCATAAAATGATTATTAGAACTGATTTTTAAAATTTGGTGAGGTTTCCGAATGCACAATCAATATGAAAAAATCAGTAGGATTTATATACACCAATAATGAACTTGCTGAGAAAGAAATTGTAAGACCAATTCCATTCACAAGAGCTACCAAAAATACCTTGGAGTAAATTTAACCAAGGATGTGAAAAAATTCTATGCTGACAATTTAAAAAGCATGAATGAAACACATTAAAAGAAGACACAAAAAATGGAAAGATCTCTCATGTTCATGGGCTGAAGAATTAATATTTTTTAAAGATTTACTTATTTGAAAGGTAGAGTTACAGAGAGAGGGGGAGAGACAGAGAGAAAGAGAGAGAGAGAGTCATATTCCATCTGCTAATTTAGTCTTCAAATTGCTACATTGACCAAGGCTGGGTCAGGCCAAAGTCAGAAGCCAGGCCCTCCACTGGGGTCTCCCATGTGGGTGACAGAACCTGAGCACTTAGGCCAATTTCTGCTGCTTTCCTAGACACATTGTCAGGGAGCTGGATCAGAAGCAGAGCAGCTGGTCGTGAACAGTTTATATAGGATGCCAGCCCCAACAGGCAGCAGCTTAATCTGATGTATCCCAATGCTGGCCCCAAGAATTAATATTATTAAAACGTCCATACTGCCCTAAATTAGTTACATATTCAATTCAGTCCTTGTGGGGAGCAACTCGGACTAGACTGTTACTGGAATTAAGACTTATTCTATGCATCTGCTCTCCCACAATATGGCGCTGAGAAGGGAGTAAACAACTTCTATGCAGCTGCCTCTCGTCAACTTGAGTGATGACCTGCAGGAGCTGATCCTGCTCCTGATTGGAGGAGAGCAGCATACTCGGCGTGTGGGTAGCAGAGTTGGGATTGGTGGAAGAGGACTATAAAGGAGGAGAGAGACAACATGCACCAGGAACATCTAAGGGGAACATCTGGATAACATCTGAGCAGCCCCCGAGAGAGCAGGCCGGCGGTGTGCCACTCCCCCGCGGAAGTGGGGAAAGTGGCAGGGGGAGCCGCCCTTCCACGGAGGTGGGAGGGACGGCAGCCAAGCCGGGAAGGACCAGCAGCAAACCCGGGGAGGGCCGAGCAGACAAAAGAACAGCACAGGGTCCTGTGTCGTTCCTCCATGAAGAGGGGGAGCGACAAGTCCTCATAAAAATACCAATGACATTATTAATAGAACTAGAAAAAAAAAATCTAAAATTCATGTGAAAACACTCACACACACAAAACAACCAAAACAACAAAGTTGGAGACATCAAAATACCTGATTTCAAGACATACTATCATGTTGATACTGCACCTATTGTAATCAAAACAGCTTGATACTCACATAAAAACAGACACATACACCAATGAAACAGAATAGAGATCCCAGGAAGGAGTCCACACATCTAGAGTCAATTGATTCTTTTTTTTTTTAAAGATTAGTTAATTTACTTGAAAGAGTTACAAAGAGAAGGAGAGGCAGAGAGAGAGAGAGAAGGAGAGAGGGAGAGAGACAGAGGTCTTATTTTTTTTAAAGATTTATTTTTATTTATTTGAAAGACAAGAGTTACAAGCTGGCGCTGTGGCTCACTAGGCTAATCCCCTGCCTGAAGCACCAGCACCCCGGGTTCTAGTCCTGGTTGGGGCGCCGGTTCTGTCCCAGTTGCTTCTCTTCCAGGCCAGCTCTCTGCTGTGGCCTGGGAAGGCAGTGGAGGATGGCCCAAGCGCTTGGGCCCTGCACCCACATGAGAGACCAGGAGGAAGCACCTGGCTGCTGGCTCAGATCTGCGCAGCACGCTGGCCATAGCAGCCATTTGTGGGGTGAGCCAATGGAAGGAAGACCTTTCTCTCTGTCTCTCTCTCTCACTGTCTAACTCTATCTGTCAAAAAAAAGAAAAGAAAAGAAAAGAAAAGAAAAAGAAAAAGAAAGACAAGAGTTACAGAGAGAGGTAGAGACAGAGAGGTTTTTCATTCAATGGTTCACTCCCCAGATGGCTGCAATGGTTGGAGCTGCACCAATCCAAAGCCAGGAGCCAGGAGCTTCTTCTGGGTCTCCCACATGGGTACAGGGACCCAAGGAGTTGGGCCATCCTCCACTGCTTTCCCAGGCCATAGCAGAGAGGTGGATCAGAAGAGGAGCAGCTAGAACTAGAACTGGTGCCCATATGGGATGCTGGCACTTCAGGCCAGGACTTTAACCTGCTGCGCCATAGCGCCGGCCCCAAGAGAGGTCTTCTAACCGCTGGTTCACTCCTCAGTTGGCCAAAATGGCTGGAGCTGCGCCAATCCGAAGCCAGGAGCCAGGAGCTTCTTCTGGGTTTACCACACGGGCACAGGAGCCCAAGAAATTGGGCCATCTTCTACTGCTTTCCCTGGCCAAGGCAGCAAGCTGGATCAGAAGTAGAGTGGCCACGACTCAAACTGGCACCCATATGGTATGCCGGTGCTCAGGCCAGGGTATTAATTGGCTGTGCCACAGCATAGGCCCTGAGTCAACTGATTCTTAACAAAATCACCAAAAACATACATGGGCAAAGTCTCTTCAACAAGTAATGCTAGGAAGATAGAAATTTTACTCCTAACTCTCACCCCTTACAAAAATCAACTCAAATGGATTAAAGATCCAAATGTAAGGCTGGAAAATATGAAATTATTGGAAGAAAACAGAAGAAACACCTCAAGATATTGGCATGAGAGGTGGCGTTTTTGAATAGGAATCCTATGGGAAGCTTTGGTCTCGAGCCTGGCACCCTCCTGGTCTTCCAGTTTCTGTGCCTTGAGGCAGTGTCTGCTCAGCTATTTGGTGTCCTGTGGCTCATGACAGTCAATGATTCTGAGATTTATTTAATAGGACTTTGTTTGAAAGCTGTATAATAGTCTTTCTGAGGCTACTGTCTCTGTGAGATAAATAGCTTATTATTCTGATTTTCTTTAATGTCTTTTATACAGGTGAATTACCACTTATCATTTTTGCTTCTGAAAAAATAAAAATATAACTTATAAAAAAATAAGAACCCAAAAGCATAGACATCAAAAGCAAAAATTAGACAATTGGGATTATATCAGACGAAGAAGCTTCTGCGCAGCAAAGAAAACAATCAACAGAGTGAAGATAACCACAGAATGGGAGAAAAATCTGATATTAAAATCTATGCATCTGGCAGGCACCGCAGCTCACTAGGCTAATCCTCCGCCTGTGGTGCCGGCACCCCAGGTTCTAGTCCCGGTTGGGGCGCCAGATTCTGTCCCGGTTGCCCCTCTTCCAGTCCAGCTCTCTGCTGTGGCCCAGGAGGGCAGTGGAGGATGGCCCAAGTGCTTGGGCCCTGCACCCGCATGGGAGACCAGGAGGAAGCACCTGGCTCCTGGCTTCAGATTGGCACAGTGCGCCAGCTGCAACACACCAGCCATAGCGGCCATTTGGGGGGTGAACCAACTGTCTAACTCTGCCTCTCAAAAAAAAAATCTATGCATCTGACAAAGTAGTAATATCTAAATCTATAAGGAACTAAAACAAAAATCTCAACAAGAGCAAAAACAAGAAATCAAGAAAAAGGATCTGAATAGACATTTCTCAAAAGAAGAAATTCAAATGACCACTAAATACATGAAAAAATGCTCAATATCACTCACTAGTAAGGAAATGCAAAACAAAACCACAGTGAGGTATCCTCTCACTGAAGATAGAATGGCAATCATCAGAAACACAGAAAGGAACATATGCTGATGAGGATGTAGAGAAAAGGGAAACCTTATATGCTATTCATATGAATGCAAACCAGTTTAGCCATTATGAAGGAAAATATGGAGATTCCTTAAAAATTAAAAATAGAACAACCATATAGTCTAGCTAGCCCACCTCTGAGTATATATTTGAAGAAAATGAAACTGGCATTTGAATGATATGCCTGCCCTGCCATGTTTATGATAGTGACCTAGGTTTCATGTTTTTGGAACCTAGGTGTCCATGGATAAAGAAAATGTGGACTATATACACAATAGAGTATTATTCAGCCACAAAAAGAGCAAAGTCCTAACACTTGCATCAAAGAGGATGGAACTAGAGGTTATGATATTAAGTGAAATAAGCCAGACACAGAAAGACAAATATTGTATTTCTCTCTCATATGTGGAAAGAAAAAAAAAGTTTTCTGAACTTTGAATAGTGATTGTTAGAGGCTAGGGACTATAGCAGGGGAGGGGAACAGAGAGATGTGTAACAGGCACCAAAATGCAGTAAGATCAAAGAAATAAGTTCTAGCTTTCTATAGGACAGTGGGTTGACTATAGTTCAAAATAAAGTGTTATATATTGTATAAGGAACTGGAGGAAAGGAGCTGGGTGCTGGATAAAACAGCAAAGACATTAACTCAAAAAAAGGCTTGTATTTTTAAAGGCAGAAGCAAGAGGGCCAGTGCTGTGGCACACAGGTAAGGCCAATGCCTGTGATGCGGGCATTCCATATGGGCACCAATGTGAGTCCTGGCTGATCCACTTCCAATCCAGCTCCCAGAGGATGCCTCAAGTACTCGGGTGCCTGCTCCCCAGTGGGAGAACTGGAAGAAGCTCTGGGCTCCTGGCTTTGGCCTGGCCCAGCCCCAGCCATTGCAGCCACCTGGGAAGTGAACCAACAGATGGAAGATATTCTCTCTCTCTCTCTCTCTCTTTCTCTCTCTTTCTCTCTCTTTCTCTCTCTCTCTCCACTCACCCCCTCTGTGTAACTCTGCCTTTCAAATAAGAAAATAAATCTTAAAATGAAGGAGGAAGAGGAGGTGGAAGGGAAAGAGGAAGAGGAGAAGGAGGGGCCAATATTTTGGCATAGTGGGTTAAACAGCCACCTGTGATGCTAAAATCCCGTGTGGGCACAGTTCAAGTCCCAGCTGCTCCACTGCCAATCCAGCTTCATACTAATGGCCTGGGAAAACAAGCTGGGGATAGGCCAAGTCCTTGGGCTCTTGCACACAGGTGGGAAACCCAGATGAAGCTCCTGGCTTTGGCCTGGCCCAGCCCTGGTCATTTTGAAGTCATTTGGGGAGTGAACCAGCAGATGGACGATCTCAGGTAGGAAGGGGAGGAAGGAGAGGAAGGAGAGGAAGAGGAAGGGGAAGGGCCGGAACTGTGGTATACTGGGCTAAGCCTCTGCATGTGGCACCAGCATCCTATATGGGCACCAGTTCTATTGCTCCTCTTCCGATCCAGCTCTCTGCTATGACCTGGGAAAGCACTAGAAGATGGACCAAGTGCTTGGACCCCTGCACCCATGTGAGAGAACTGGAAGAAGCTCCTGGCTTCAGATCTGCCCAGCTCTGCTGTTGCAGCCATTTAGGGAGTAAACCTGTGAATAGAAGACCTTTCTCTCTCTCTCCCTCTCTCTGTAACTCTCTCAAATAAATAAATAAAAAATCTTAAAAAGAAACATATCAAGTAAATAATCTAATTTTAAGAAACTAGAAAATGAATAGTCTAGGGGCCGGGGCTGTGGCTCACTTGGTTAATCCTCCACCTGCGGTACCAGCATGCCATATGGGTGCTGAATTCTAGTCCCGGTTACTCCTTTTCCAGGCCAGCTCTCTGCTGTGGCCAGGGAGGGCAGTGGAGGATGGCCCAAGTGCTTGGGCCCTGAACACGCATGGGAGACCAGGAGAAAGCACCTGGCTCCTGGCTTCGGATCAGTGCAGTTTCAGCCATAGCAGCCATTTGGGGGGTGAACCAACGGAAGGAAGACCTTTCTCTCTCTCTCTCTCTCTCTCTCATTGTCTAACTCTATCAGTCAAATAAAAAAATAAAAAAGAACAGTTTAAATCCAAATTAAATTAAAAATAAGTTGAAAGATGAATAATAATTAGAATGGAAATAAATAAAATAGAAAATCAACAGGAAAATCCAATGAAATCAAAAGCTGGGTCTTTGAAAAGACTGACAAAATTGATAGTCTTCAACAAGACTGACAACAGAAAAGAAAGAGAACTCAACTTATGAAAACCAGGAATGAAAGTGGGAACATTAGTACAAACCTTACAAAAAAGGGAGAGGGACTACAAAGAATTACTATTAACAACTATCTCAACAAATTAAGGTAAACTAAATGGGGTGGAGAAATTCCTAGAAAGGCCCAAAATGCTATTGACTCGAGAAGAAATTGAAAATCTGAATAGATTAATAAATAGTTTGCAGGTAGATTTAATCAGAAAACTTCCCCTGGGAGATCAGGATCAGATGGGTACTCTGGTGAATTCCAATTAAAACACCAGTGAACACCAATTCTTCACAAACTCTTCCAAAAGTTAGAAGTAGGAGGAAATTTTCTCAAATCATTCTGAGTCCAATATTACATTGATATCAATGTAGTCATACTCTATGACAGCCCAATGTCCCTTACAAATACAGGCACAAAAATTCTTAATGAAATTTTTTAAAGATTTATTTATTTATTTAAAAGGCAGAGTTACACAGAGAGACGAGAGAGAGAGAGGTCTTTCATCTACTGTTTCACTCCTCAATTGGCTGCAATAGCCAGTGCTGTGCTGATCCGAAGCCAGGAGTCAGGAGCTTCTTGGGGTCTCCCATGCGGGTGCAGGAGCCCAATCTCTTGGGCTGTCTTCCACTGCTTTCCCAGGCCGTAACAGAGAGCTGGATTGGAAGTGGAGCAGCAGAGACTTGAACCGCTGCCCATATGGGATGCTGAAACTGCAGGCGGTGGCTTTTACCTGCACGCCACAGCGCCGTTCTCCTCAACGAAATATTAACAAGTTTCATTTAGCTTCATTGAAAGAGGATTATGCACCCTGATCAGCGTGATTTATTTCAGCTATCAAAGTTGCTTTAATATACAAAATGTCATACACCATATTTGTAGCAAAAAGGAAAGAAACACATGATTACCTCAATAGATGCAGGACAAGACTTTGACAAACTAGTAGAAGGAAATTTCCCCAAGCTGATGAAATGCATCTACAAATATCTCTCACCCAACACCGTCATCAGTGCTGAAACACTGAAAGCTCACCCCAAAGATCAGGAACAAAACAAGGATACCTTGCTACTCCAATTCCACATACTCATCCTGAGGTCCTAGCCAGGGCAGTAAAAAAAAGAAGACATAAAACGGCAACTTGATTGGGCCGGCACTTCTGCATAGTTAGACTAAGCCTCTGCCTGTGACACCTGCATCCCATATATGGGCTGTTTCGTGTCCCAGCTGCTCCTCTTCCAATCCAGCTCTCTGCTATGGCCTGGAAAAGCAGTGGAAAATGGCCCAACTCCCTGGGCCCCTGCACCCAAGTGGGAGACCCAGAAGAAGCTCCTGGCTCCTGGCTTCAGATCGGCTCAGCTCCAGCTATTGTAGTCATTTGGGGAAGTGAACCAGTGAATTGAAGATCTCTCTCTCTCTCTCTCTCTCTCTCTCTCTTTCTCTCTCTCTCTGCCTCTCTGTAACTCTGCCTTTCAAATAAATAAATAAAATACTTTTAAAAATCCAACTCGATTGGAAAGGAAGAAATAAAGCTCTTTTGATCTGCAGATAACATTAGCTTTACATAGGAAACTTTAAGGAGTCTGCTAAAAGTTTATTAGAACTAATATGCTCAAATAAGTTTCAGTATACAGGATCAACATTAAAACTCAATTGTAGGGGCTGGCACTCTGGTGCAGGGGTTAAAGTCACAGCCTTCAGCGCTGGAATCCCAGTCTACTTCCTGGCTGTTCCACTTCCGGATCCAGCTCCTTGCTAATGTGCCTGGGAAAGCAGTAGAATATGGCCAAAGTGCTTGACAAACTCTGCACCCACAAGGGAGACCTGGAAGAAACTCCTGATTCCTGGCTTCCTATTGGCTCAGCTTCAGCCATTGCAGCCATTTGGGGAGTGAACCAGCAGATGGAAGACCTCTCTGTCTCTAGCTCTCTCTATAACTCTTTCAAATAAATAAAATAAATCTTTTAAAAAGAAAAAATGTATTTCTGATCACTAGATATCTACGATTCAAAAATGAAACTGAAAGCAAATTCTATTTATAATACCATTACTGAGCTACACAAAGGAACTCTCTGGGTAGGGTTTTCCTACACATCTGAGAGAAGTCCCCAGAGAAGTGAGCTTCCCTGATCTGGAGTGACCAGTTCTCTCAGCAGCTGGGAAGCACATGCTACACCAGGGGGCAGCAAACTCCCATTTGAGAATTACAATCACACAGGACACCAGGGGGCAGCAAATGTTTTCTGAAAAGGGTCAGATCAGATTATACTTCAGGTTCAGCAGAAGGACCAGTTGATGTAGCAACTACTCCACTCTGTAGCATTCAAGTTGCCACAGATAGTACATAAAGAAGAAAGTGTGAGGATATTAAAATGTTATTTTTGAAAAGGCTGGGTGCCAGAGTAGGTCCACAGGCTGTAATTTGCAGCCCCCTGTGCTACATTTTGGCTATAAAACTCTAAGGATAAATGGGGATGGCTGGCACCACGGCTCAATAGGCTAATCCTCCACCTAGCGGCGCCGCCACACCGGGTTCTAGTCCCTGTCAGGGCGCCGGATTCTGTCCCGGTTGCCCCTCTTCCAGGCCAGCTCTCTGCTGTGGCCCGGGAGTGCAGTGGAGGATGGCCCAAGTGCTTGGGCCCTGCACCCCATGGGAGACCAGGAGAAGCACCTGGCTCCTGGCTTCGGATCAGCGTGGTGCGCCGGCCGCAGCGCGCCAGCCGTGGCCGCCACTGGAGGGTGAACCAACGGCAAAGGAAGACCTTTCTCTCTGTCTCTCTCTCTCACTGTCCACTCTGCCTGTCAAAAAAAAAAAAAAAAAAAAAAAAAAAAAAAAAAGGTAAATGAGGAAATAATTTTTTCTAAACGATGGGAGGAGGAAGGAGTGGGCAGGTGCGGGAGCTGCCAACACTACTTTTTGGCCTGGAATGTCATTTCCTGGGAACTGACTTTGTATCAATTTCTTACCCTGTGAATTTGTTTTAGGTACTCTTCCATGTGTGTCACATTTCACGATAAACCAAATTTGAAAACAAACAAAAAAAAAGCCCTAAGTTTTGCAAAATCAAAAGCATTTAAATTTCACTCCCACAAAGGAATTTTTCTTTTCTTTTTTTTTTTTAAGATTTATTTATTCAAAAAGCAGAGAGTTGCAGAGAGAGAGAAAAAGGTCTTTCATCCGCTGATTCATTCCCCAAATGGCTGCAATAGCAGAGCTGGGCTGATCCGAAGCCAGGAGCCAAGAGTTCTTCTGGGTCTCCCTCGCAGGTGTTGGGGCCCAAGGAGATGGGCCATCTTCTACTGCATTCCCAGGCCATAGCAGAGAGCTGGATCTGAAGTGGAGCTGCCGGGTCTTGAACTGGCACCCATATGGGATGCCGGCACCGCAGGTGGTGGCTTTACCTGCTGCACTGCTGTGCCACAGCGCCGGCCCCAGATATTGTTTCTAGATAGTTCCCTCTGCAGCAATACTGGGAGATTTTTGGATGGAGGGAGGTTGCCGCCTCTCACAACCCCACAAAAACATTTAATGGATTTAGTTCTTTCCTGATCCTAAAACATTAAGGTCCACCCCCAGGGACCCTCAACAGCACTTAATGAGACCGGATCCCCTTGCTGTGGCTTCTAAGCACAGTGCCTCCAGGAAGAATTAAATGTGCATATTGACTTAGGCCATCCAGTGTACCTCCCAGGCATGTTAGCAGGAAACTGGATTGAAAATGAGGTGTAATCCAGACTCAAACCGGGTTCGCTGACATGGGATGTGGGCACCAAATCTGCTCCACAATGACTCCCCCAGTTTCATCTTTTTAGACAGCACATGTGCCTTCCTGTAGTGAGAGTCTTGGACAGAGAAGTGGGATACCATGGCCTTCAGCATGAAGTAGATTTTATTCACTATAGTGACAGATCCAGGGATTTCTATCCAGAGCCCGAGCCCCAAACAAAACACAGTGTTGTCTTATACATCCTGGCCCAAAAAAACTGTGTTTCCCTTTAACTGTTTGTTTGTGGGGAGCAACTCGGACTGGACTAAGTTACTGGAATTAAGACTTATTCTATGCATCTGCTCTCCCACAATATGGCGCTGAGAAGGGAGAAACAGCTTCTACACAGCTGCCTCCAGTTCAACCAATAAACAGCAGGACCTACTCCTGATTGGAGGAGAGCAGCATACTCGGCGTGTGGGTAGCAGAGTTGGGATTGGTGGAAGAGGACTATAAAGGAGGAGAGAGACAACATGCACCAGGAACATCTAAGGGGAACATCTATCTGAAGGAACACCTGAGCAGCCCCCGAGAGAGCCGGCCGGCGGTGTGCCGCTCCCCCGCGGAAGTGGGGAATGTGGCAGGGGGAACCACCCTTCCACGGAGGTGGAAGGGTTGGTAGCCAACCCGGGAAGAACCAGCAGCAAACCCAGGAAGGGCCGAGCAGACAAAAGAACAGCGCAGGGTCCTGTGTCGTTCCTCCACGAAGAGGGGGAGCTGTGGGGAGCAACCCGGACTGGACTGAGTTACTGGAATTAAGACTTATTCTATGCATCTGCTCTCCCACAATATGGCGCTGGGAGAGGAGAAAACAGCTTCTACGCAGCTGCCTCTTGCCAACTTGAGTGATGACCTCCAGGAGCTGATCCTGCTCCTGATTGGAGGAGAGCAGCGTACTCGGCGTGTGGGCAGCCGAGTTGGGATTGGCGGAAGAGGACTATAAAGGAGGAGAGAGACAACATGCACCAGGAACATCTAAGGGGAACATCTATCTGAAGGAACACCTGTGCAGCCCCCAAGAGAGCCTGCCGGCGGAGTGCCGCTCCCCTGCGGAAATGGGGAAAGTGGCCAGGGGGAACCGCCCTTCCACGGAGGTGGAAGGGTCGGTAGCCAACCTGGGAAGAACCAGCAGCAAACCCAGGGAGGGCCGAGCAGACAAAAGAACAGCGCAGGGTCCTGTGTCGTTCCTCCACGAAGAGGGGGAGCGACAGGGAGCGACATTTGTTTATATATATTTTGATTGGATATTTAGAGCTAAAGCACTACTTACATAATTGATACATTGCTACACAAGTGTGTACTAAAATTGTTTAGGTTGTGGTGACATGGCTTTTCTTGGAAAGTTCTCTTTGCCCCCTCATTTTTGGAAAGTCCCTACTATATCTACCCCAGCCAGTTTCTCTTTAAAGCTTAATTTTTCATTTTTTTTCACTTTGGGAGGGTCCCTGTCACATTTCCATTTGGCTAAATATGTCTGTCTATCCTTTTCACCATACATTGCCATGGAAAAATATCTGGAGTGGATTTCTTAATGGTAATAATTGTAATAATTGTAATTTTGAGGTGATGAAATTTGACATTTACTAAATTTATTTTTTGTTGGACAAGTATCCTTTAGCCAAAAGCACTGAAGTCATTTTTCTATGTTGGCAGCATTTCTAAATTAAATAGTTTTGATTATGTTGGCACCACTGTTGCTGCTGCTTTCATTTGCTTGCTTCTGCTGAGATTAACAATAAAAGTTATTGCTTATTTTAGAAAACATCATCATTTATGTTGAAAAATATATCTATAGGGCCTGCATTGTGGCGTAATGGGTTAAGCTGCCACCTTCGATGCGGGCATTCCATATGGGCACCAGTTCAGGTCTCAGCTGCTCCACTTCCAATTCAGCTCCCTGCTAAGGTGCCTGGGAAAACAGCACAGGATGGTCCAATTTTCTGGGCCTCTGTACCCATGTGGGAGACCTGGAAGAAGTTCCTGGCTCCTGGTTCCTGGCTCCAGCCTGGCCCAGCCTTGGCCATTGCAGCTGTTTGGGGGAGTGAACCAACAAATGGAAGATTTCTCTCTCTGTATATCCCCTTTCTATAACTCTGCCTTTCAACTAAATTAAAAAAAATTTCATGGAAAATGAAATTAAAAGATAAATTTATTTGGGTGCAAATTTTAAAAAGAGCATAGAAATGATATTGAATTATATGTTTAAAAAAAGTATGTCTACAAAGAATAAGCAAACACTTTATACCGACAAGGATGGTTATTAAAAAAGCAAGACAACTAGAAAATAGCATGTGTCAGTGCTAGTCAAAACATGGAGAAATTGGAACTCTCACCATTGCTGGTGGGGATGTAAAATGATGCAGCTGCTGTGGAAGTTTGGCACTTCCTCAAAAAGCTAAACATGGAATTATCATATGATTCAGCAATTCCACTTCTATGTATATACCTCAAAGAATTTAAATCAGGACTCAAATGGATACTTTCTCACCAATATTCATTACATTATTCACAGTAGCCAAAAGCTGTAAACAACTCAAGTGTCCATTAACAAATGAATGAATAAACAAAAATGTTGCATGCACAAGTGGTGGAATGTTACTCAACCATAAAAAGGAATGAAGTTTTGGCTAGCGCTGCGGCGGCCGCGGCTCACTTGGCTAGTCCTCCGCCTGTGGCGCCGGCACCCCGGGGTTCTAGTCCTGGTTGGGGCTCTGGATTCTGTCCCGGTTGCTCCTCTTCCAGTCCAGCTCTCTGCTGTGGCCCAGGAAGGCAGTGGAGGATGGCCCAAGTGCTTGGGCCCTGCACCCACATGGGAGACCAGGAGGAAGCGCCTGGCTCCTGGCTTCGGATCAGCACAGCGCACCGGCCATAGCAGCCATTTGGGGGGTGAACCAATGGAAAAGGAAGACCTTTCTCTCTGTCTCTCTCTCACTGTCTAACTCCACCTGTCAAAAAAAAAAAAAAAAAAAAATGAAGTTCTGAGACATTCCATCGCATGGAGGACCTATGCAAATATTTTGCTAAGTGAAACACACTAGTTACAGAAGATTGATTATTGTATGATTCACTTATATGTAATATCTAGAATAGGCAAATTATACAGAGAGAAAGTAGATTCTACTGCCTCTTAGGGGGAGGGGGAAATGAAGAGTGGTCAATGACTACAGATGTTCTGTTCAGGGAATGGCAAAGTTTTGCAACTAGATAGCCATTGACTTTTGTAGGTCATTGTGAATGTAACTGTAACCACTGAATCGCATGTTTGAAAAAGTTAAGCGGCAACTTTTATGTCATATATATGTTGCCATAAAAAAGCAGTACATGCATTCAGCATGAATCTTTCTTACAGAAATATTATATGATTTTTTACATTGCTTCACAAAATAATGCTGTATATATATATTGCAAAAAATACTCTTTAGTATTTTCAACACTTACAAGATGTACATTGTAACACCACTGTTGTAGCAAGAAAGTGGTAGCAACCTAACAACCAACAATAGCTGCATGGCCAAATTATGGTAATTACACTGTCACTAAAATAATCATAATTATGTAGCAACGTGGAAGCTGACTGTGATAAGTAAAAAGGAAACGTTGTGTATCGTATTTGGAAACATGTGAAAGTTAAGTATGCTTGTGGGAAAATACCCCAGACAACAATTAGGTGAGGTGGGACTGACCTCAAGATCATTGTTTTGTATTTTTTGGGCTTTCTATAATTTTGGTACAGTTGTTTAAAAATTAAAACGTGGAAACGAGACGGTGCGGTCGCCAGCTCACTGCCCCACAGACGGAAGAAGGGCGCGGGAGGGAATTCACCGCGCTCGCGGTTCCCCCGCCGACTCGGTTTAAATTTCGGGGTCCCCGTCCGCCTCCGGCTCGCGGCAGCTTCTGCAGCACCTGATCCCGGCCAGGGCTGCGTCCCGCTGCGTGCGCTCTCCCAGCTCGTAGCCACTGTTTATTTGAGATGCCAAACTTAACGGGGCATCCTGGATTTTTATTTGCTAAATCTGGAGCCCTACCTCCCCACCCACCTACCGCCCTCCTCCCTAAGCACTCGCCTCGTCCTACCCGGAGCCCCAGGCTCCATTGCTCCGCGGTCCGCTCCAGGAGCCCCCGTCCCCGTCTCCCGCCTGACCTTCGCCTTGCCCCCGGAGCAGCCCGGACCCTGCGGCGCCCGGAGCTGCCCCGCCGCATCTCACGCCACCTCGGCCCGCAGTGCGCCCGGCTGCCCAGCCCCGGGGGCCGCACCCGACCCTGCCCGCAGACGCCCCCGGCCGTCCCCCGAGGTCGCGCCTCGCCCCGCCACCCCTGCGGGCCTGGCGTCCCCCTCCCCCGCCCCGTCGGGCGCGGCGCGCAGGCGCAGGCACGGAGGGCGGGCGCGGGCGGAATGGGGACTGCAGCGGCGGCAGCGGCGGCGGCCGGGGAGGGGGCGCGCAGCCCGAGCCCCGCCGCCGTGTCGCTCGGCCTGGGCGTGGCCGTGGTGTCGAGCCTGGTGAACGGGTCCACGTTCGTGCTGCAGAAGAAGGGCATCGTACGGGCCAAGCGGCGAGGTAGGGGCTGGCCGCGGGCCGCGCTCGGGGTCGCGGGGTGTGCCGCCCGGCGCGGGTGTCTGGGAGCGGCCGCGGACTCGGGGGGCGCGTGGGTCACGGCTCGCAGCCGGGCACCGGCTCGGGGCGCACCTCGGAGGGGCGGGCTCGCGGGCCGGAGGCCGGGCGCCCACCTGACGCGCTGGTACCTGCGGGGCCCAGCACACGCCCAAGGCGCCGCGGAGCCGGCTCCGCAGCTGCAGCCGCGGCCCCGGCATCCCGGTGCGTCTAGAGCGTTCGTAGCGTGGCCGGCGCCGCCGCTTTCCCCCCTTCCCAACGGCAGAAGAGGCCTTGTTCAGTTTTTCAGTGCTTTTCCAGCCGACTTATCTGCTCATTCGCTCTCTGCAGTCCAGCGACCTGTGCTCGGGGCGGGGCCCGCGCTGGCCGGCTGCTGGGGTACCTGCCAGTTTTCAGTGTGTCGGAAGCGGTCGGGGACGGGGGCCTCCTGCTTTTACCGGGGCCCGCGGCCCTGGGTTGCGCTTGGGAGAGACAGACCTGCTGCTTGCGAGCTCCCTGCAGTGGCCAGGCAGGTGCAGCGGTGGGAACCATGCGGCGGGCCTGGGAGGCGCTGCCTCTTGGCTTGGAGCGCAGGTCTGTGCTTTGCCTTGGCTTCAGCTTTCGGGGTCCTTGATTGAGCCACCTGAACACAGTGACCCTCAATGTGCAGGACACACAAGGGAAATGAAAACCAAACCCTAAATGGAGCCCACCGAGTATTCCCGAGTGGATAGGCCACCGAACACCACTCCTTGGATGCAGTGCCAAGCTAGGGGACCTTCTTTGCTGGTGTCTGAGCTGTGCTGGGGGTCTTGGGGCAGTTTGCCCAGCTGCAGGAAACAGCACGCCTTGAAATGGGAAATAAGCGTGGCTATCGGAGGGGCCGAGAAAGTATGGGACTGGTCTTAGGAGCCCTCTGGAGAGGACCTGACCGGTAGGTAGGTCAGGGAGCCTGAGAGGAAGGAAGCTTATGGACTAGTTCAGACTCCATTGTGCAGGTAAAACTTTGAGTGCTCGGATTAGGAGTCAACACCCAATTTCACCTGAGCTGGTTCCTTCAGCTATGGCATAGCGGGCAAAGCCGCCAGCCTGCAGTGCCGGCATCCCATGTGGACAACGGTTCAAATCCCGGATGCTCCACTTCCAATCTTTCTCTCTGCCTCTCTGTAACTCTGCCTTTCAAGTAAAATATTTTTTTTTAAAAAAAGAATTCAGCCTCGAGGCAACACAGCACTGCTCTCTTCACAAAAAGTCTAAATGTAACCAGGTATGATTTCCCAAGGATGCAGAGGTGTGCATCCCTTAGCTAACAAACACTGATCTAGCAGCTACACTGTCTTCAGAAAATGCTGCTCGGTGTGACGGGCCTCAGAGATGGGAGAGGGCTTTGCTGTTACTCAGAAGTAGATGTGTGTGCCCTGGATAGGACAGTGTGACCTCTGTGGGCATCCTCCCAAATCCCACAATGCCTGGGTAACCACAAGAGAAACTTCATTCAAGCTGAATTCAGGGACATCTGAAGAACTACCTGACCGCTCTTCTGATCAAGGCCATGAAATCAAAGAAACTCATGGCAGCCAGGAGCTTAAGGACACAGGACCACCAAATGTAAGATGTCAGGGGAAAGCAAAGGAGATCTGAGTATAGGTCTTAATTAAACTAAACTAAACTAAACCTAAATGTGTTATTTCAACTCTGTCTGTGTGGATGAATGAGAAATAACAGATATCTCTCTCTTTTTTTTTTTTTTTTTTTTTTTTTTTTTGACAGGCAGAGTGGACAGTGAGAGAGAGAGACAGAGAGAGAAAGGTCTTCCTTTTGCCGTTGGTTCACCCTCCAATGGCCGCCGCTGCAGCCGGCGCACCGCGCTGATCCTGGCAGGAGCCAGGAGCCAGGTGCTTTTCCTGGTCTCCCATGGGGTGCAGGGCCCAAGCACCTGGGCCATCCTCCACTGCACTCCCTGGCCACAGCAGAGGGCTGGCCTGGAAGAGGGGCAACCGGGACAGAATCCGGCGCCCCAACCGGGACTAGAACCCGGTGTGCCGGCGCCGCAAGGTGGAGGATTAGCCTATTGAGCCACGGCGCCGGCCGTCTCTTTTTTTTTTTTTTGAACTTTATTTAAGGTATACAAATTCCATGTATTTCCTATATACAGATAGTAATACTTCCTACTCTACCCTCCCTCCCACCCATGCTCCCTCCCTTCCTCCTCCCTTTCCAATTCATTTTTTTAAAGTTTTTCTTAAAGATTTATTTATTTATTTGAAAGGCAAAGTTACAGAGAGGCAGAGGCAGAGAGAGGTCTTGCATCTGCTGGTTCACTCCCCCAAATGGCTGCAATGGCCAGAGCTGAGCCAATCTAAAGCCAAGAGCTTCTTCCAGGTCTTGCACGTGGGTGCAGGGACCCAAAGATTTGGGCCATCTTCTACTGTTTTCCCAGGCCATAGCAGAGAGCTAGATTGGAAGTGGATCAGCCAGGACTTCAACCGCTGCCCATACGTATTGCCAGCACTGCAGGTGGCAGCTTTACCCTGCTATTCCACCCATTCTTAATTTTTACACAAAGATCTATTTTAACTGTATACCCATGAGACTAATCCTATACTAAGTAAAGAGTTCAACAAATAGCATGAAGAAAAAAAGAACTGTTCCTCAACAGTTGAGACAGGGGCTGTAAACAGTCATCAAATCTCAAAATGTCAATTTCACTCCTGTAGATTACACTTTAGGTACTCTGTTAGTTACCAGAGATCAGGGGAAGCATATGGTATCTGTCTTTTTGGGATTGGCATATTTCAGTAAGTATAATGGTTTCCAGTTGCAGATCCAACTTTAAACAAACAAACATAATGGGTGCTGTTATTTATGTCTTTGCATTAATTTCATATTTTCGCAGTCCCAACCCACTGTTGCTGATTCAGCTGTGATGGGTTACTCAAGGGTAGTCTTGTTTCAAAAAGGCTACTTTTGACTTATTGAATGGATATTTATGTGACTCCTATGTCAGGCATCATTGCAGGTGTTGGGGACACAGTGACTTTAGGACCTACTCGCCTTAGAACCTTCTTCCATGCATGCTAATAAGCAGCAGAGTTGGCACCATGTAATGACTGAAAGGGAGGAGGGAAGAGAAAGGAGGTAGATAAAAACCGGAGAGTCAAGTTCTTGTGTGAAGGGAGACCTGATCCGGCTGTTTCCAGTGCTCTCACAAGCTGTGTCTTACTGAAAGTTTCAACAGTAAAAACATTGACAGGGGCAGCATTCCTAGAGCACCTCTGCGCAGGGCAGCCACATTCTGGTGAGAGTCCTCCTGTTGGGAAGTTTGGGGCATGACTTTCTCTGTGGCCAGCTTTCACTCTTCCCTTAAAGTACCTTCCCGAGGAGTCAGCAAGTGCAGCTCCTGGTAGCCCAGGAACTTCTCTGTACAACACAGTCCCAGAATGGCACTGCCTGGATTCCTCACTGTGCCTTCACATGACATGTGAGGGGAACTGGGCAAGGAGCCAGCTGGGTCCAGGTCATTCTCAGTCAGCCACCCTCCATGTCTGGGGGAAGTGGGTTCCAGGACATTCACCTGTTGAGTGCTTAAGTCCTTTATGTGAAATGACACAGTGTTTGCATAGAATCTGCACACATCCTTCGTTATGGTGTACATCATCTCGAGATGACTCCTAATACCCAATAAATGCTGTGTAAATAGCTGTTATGTCTCATATAATTTAGGGGATAATGATAAGAAAAGTACTTATATTTTCAGTACAAACACAATTTCTTTCTGAATATTTTCCATCTAAAGTTGATTGAATCGGCAGGTGCAGAGCCCAGATGTACCTCAGACTGCACTGTGTGTGTGGTGTAAAAGCTCCGTTGAAGCAGGGGTTAGAGAAGAGAAACAAGTAATCGCTGAGTGTGAAGGCATTTGTGGACAGCCAGTTAGACTAGTATTCCTGAGCCTTGGCTCCAGTGGTGCACTGGTGAGATAGGTGAGGAGTCAGGCTTCACTGGTCTAGGGGGCAGGGTGACTCTCTGGGTTAGACTTCCTGGAAACAGGATTAAGAAAGTTCTGTGGGAGGGCCGGCACTGTGGGTTAAAGCCCCAGCCTGCAGTGCTTCCATCCCATATGGGCGCAGGTTCAAGTCCCAGCTTGCCCCTGCACCTGCATGGGAGACCTGGAAGAAGCTCCTGGTGCCTGGCTTTGGATCAGCTCCGCTCTGGCCATTGTGGTCATTTGGGGAGTGAACCAGCAGAATGGAAGACCTCTCTCTCTGACTCTGTCTCTGTCTCTGTCTTTCCTTCTCTCTCTGTGTAACTCTGACTTTCAAATAAATAAAATAATTCTTTTTTTTAAAGAAAGTTCTGTGGGGGGCCATCGTGATGGCACTGGCAGGATAAGCTGCTGATTGTGATGCCAACATCCCATATCTGAGTGCCAGTGGCAGGTATGACTTCCCAGCAAGCTCTGTGCTTAGGTACCTGGGAAGGCAATGCATAATGGCCCTGGGTGTGTGGGTCCCTGTCACCATGTGGAAGACCAGGATGGAGTTCCTAGTTCTTGGCTTCGGCCAGATCCAGATTTGGCTTTTCAGTCATTTGGAGAGTAAAGCAGCATATAGAAGATATCTCTCTCTCTCTCTCTCTCTCTCTGCCTCTCTGTTCCTCTGCCTTACAAATAAATAAATAAATAACATAGATCTTTAAAAAAGGAAAGTTTTATGCTTAAGAATTTACCAGCGGTGTTTAAGAATTAGGTATTAACTTCATGTAGGATTCCCTCAATCAGGATAAACAGCTGATCTTTTTAAAAAATACTTTCATCAAAGGCACAATGAAATACCACCTCACCCTGATTAGGATGACTGTTACAAAACATGAACAAAACAGCAAGTGTTGGCTGGGATGTGGGGAAATTGGAACCCTTGTGCAGTGCTGGTGCAGCTGCTATGTAAAACAGCATGGTGGAGGGGGAGGGCTGGCATTGTGGCATAGCAGGTTAAGTCACTGCTTGTGATGCAAGCATCCAATATGGGCTCTGGTTTGAGTCTCAGCTGCTCCACTTCGATCCAGTTCCTTGTTAATGTGCCTGGGAAAGGCAGCGAAGGATGACTCAGGCCCTTGAGCCCCTGCACCCATGTGGGAGGCCCAGAGGAAGGTCCTGGCTCCTGGGTTCAGCTTGGCCCAGCCCAGGCCATCATGGTGATTTAGGTAATGAACCAGCAGATGGAAGATCTATCTCTTTCTCTCTCTCTCTGACTCTCTTTCACTCTCACTTTCCTCCTCTCTTCTTTTCTCTGTGTAACTCTGACCTTAATAATAAATAAAATAATTCCCTTTTGGAATTACTCAAGGGAAGTGAAAGCAGGGAACTGGAAGATATATACACACACACACACACACACACACACACACACACACATAGCAGTACTGCAGTAGCCAAACTATGGAAATGACCCAAATATCTATCAACTGAAGGATGGATAAGCGAATATAGTCATATGATGGAATTTTTTTTTATCTTTAAAATAAGAAGGAAATCCTGGAATGTGCTATAGCATAGGTGACCCTTGAGGACATAATACTAAGTGAAATAAGACTATCACATAAGGACAGCTGTTTGATTTTATTTTACTTATGCCAGGTAGCTAGAGTGGTCAAATTCATGGAGACAGAATTTTATAGTGGTGGTTGCCTGGAGCTGGGAGGAGCAGGAGTAGGGAGTTTATGTTTAAAGGGTACAGAATTTCAGTTTGGAATGATGACAGAGTTCTAGAATTTTATGTTTGTGATGGCTACACACCAGTGCAAATGAACATACTTCCACTGAATTGTCCTCTTAAAAATAATTTAAATGGGGGCTGGCATTGCACAGCAGGTTAAGCTGCCTCCTACAATGCTAGCATCCTCTATGGCAGCTCCAGTTGAAGTCCCAACTGCTCTGCCTCCAAGCCAGCTCCCTGATAATGTGCCTGGGAAAGCAGCAGATGATGGCCCATGTGATTGGGCCTCTGCTACCCTTGTGGGAGACCTGGATGAGTTCTGGATTCCTTGCTTTGGCCTGGCCCAGCCCTGGCTGTTGGGACCACTTGGGAAGTGAATCAGTGAATGATAGTTTCCTCCTCTCTCTCTCCCTCCCTCTCTCTCTCTCTACACACACACACACACACCCCTCTACTCCCTCTCAGCCATTATGCCTGTCAAATAAATAAATAAATAAAAATACTTAAAATAACTTGTGTGTTACATGTATTTTACCAAAATAAGAAGTCCTCTTTTTGATTTCTGTTTTTAAAACATGGTTATATAATTGCATAAAGTAAGCTTCATGGATCTTAAAGGTACATTTTGTTGTTTTTTGACAAAACATTTCTGTGTAATTAACACTCCAGTGAATAAGTTGATTATAACCGTAACCCTAGAAAGTTCTCTCATGCCTGTTTTCATTCCATCCTCCACATAGGTGCCCAACTCTTATGATATCCATCTGCATAGATTGAGTCTGTTTTGCCTGTTCTTGAACTTCACAGAAATGGAGTCATGGAGTGTATTCTATATATGTATTCTCTTCCAATTTTTTTTGTAAAGCTTGGTTTATATATCTGGAAGGCAGAGTTACAGAAAGAGGAGGAGAAACAGAGAATAGAGAGATTTTTCTCTTTCTGTCTCTCTTTTTGCAGCCAGAGTGGAGGGCTTTTTTAGCTTAGGGCCAACAGGGTCTTTGTTCTGACCCAGGAGTACTTCAACCCCTAGGGCAGTTCCGTTTCCAGTGGCCTGGCTCTTGGCAGAGCTGACGGCTGCTTGCCCAATGCCCTGACTCCTCATATGGAAAACAGGTGCCATTTGGGGGTGGACTGGCCTTGTTGGGTCTCCTTGGTGGCAGATCATCATGTAAAGCAGCCATTATCCCTACACTGCTCCTGCTGTCTCACTCTTTCTCCTGGTCTCTGTTAAAGTAGAACACAGAGGAAGGCTTTAGGAAGTCAGCCAAGGGGACGCTCAATTCCATCCCTAATCTTGGTGGCCTGAGCTAGAAATCTGTGGTCACAGGCATGACCATATTCTTCTTGTGAGATAAGATGATACCTATGAGGAAAGCTGTGTCTTTTTATGTAAGATCAAACATTAAGACCACCTTATCCAAACTGTCTTAGATAAGGTCTAAAGATCAAACTATATCCTGATGGAAAGTCGGACAGAATAGAATCAGTTCTCCATCTTGAAAAGAATAGAGGAGAGATGAGGAAACAAGTCAGGCTTCCCAGATGCCTTACTGTCAATAACTTAATATCAAGTGAAAACTTAGTAAATAATTTTAGCTGTCAAATAACTTATGAAAACATTTACCAAAAGGTCCAATGTCTCCCAATTATTTTTAAAGATTTTTTTTTTATTTGAAAGAGTTATAGAGAGAGGTAGAGACAGAGAGCGAGGTCTTCCATCTGCCTGTTCACTCTCCAAACGGATGCAACAGCTTCCCATAAATTTTTAAGAGTCAATGTAGGGGGCCGGCGCTGTGGGTTAACTCCCTGGCCTGAACCACTGGTATCCCATATGAGTGCTGGTTCTAGTCCCAGCTGCTCCACTTCCAATCCAGCTCTCTGCTATGGCCTGGGAAAGCAGTAGAAGATGGCCCAAGTCCTTGGGTCCCTGCACCTACATAGGAGACCCGGAAGAAGCTCCTGGCTCCTGGCTTCAGATCAGCACAGCTCTGGCTGTTGTAGCCAATTGGGGAGTGAACCAATGAATGGAAGACCTCTCCCTCTCTCTGCCTCTCCTCTCTCTCTGTGTAACTCTTTCAAATAAATAAATAAATCTTAAAAAAAAAAAAGTCAATGTAGTTGGAAATATTTCTTGAATATCTAACACAAGTGATAGCCATATGTATAATATATTACAGGAGAGAACAAAAAGACTCTCTCAGTTATTAGCAAAGAGATCTTGGCTGCCACTACAGAAGACAAGGGGAAAGATAGAAGGCGGCTAGTCATGGAGCACTCTTTGCAGCAAAGTGGCTCAGGACTTACCATTGTTCTGGAGTTTCTCTTTGCTAGCCCTGCCAAATATATTACTAGAGATGATTAGAACAGAGTTTTCATCCTTGTGCAAGATGTGGCTTGATTATGTTAGGTTTTAGGATTTTAGTGTTCTAGAAGAAGAGATTGTGGTTAAAGAAGACTTTATTTTAAGGAAGACAGAATGGGGGGGGATAAAGGAAGAGTGGGGGCTGAGTACCCTTCCCCCTCCCCCCACAGAGGGCAGGGCTGGGGATGGGGGTGTTGAAGTCAGGCTTCATTGCATTTGAGCAGCAGGCAGAGTCCTTTCTGGAGCTGCTTGTTGGGGGAGGTGCAGAGCACTTGCATGGACCCTGATAAAGTGGGCAGGAAGTTGTGAAAAAGGCTCTTAGTGAAGTTTACAGTGCATTGTCTTAGGAGTTTGGAATGTCCCAGGTGTGGGGCTTTCCAGATCAGTAAATATTCTGCTAGCCTTTACACTGTCTTTCTGCACCCAGGAGGAACGAGTGGCAGCACAGAGGAGGGGGAGGGGTCGGGAAGAGGAGAGAGGCGATTTTGGCTGCCAGCGAGGGGGAGTGGGGAAGAGCCAGACGTGGCAGGCAGGGTGAGTACAGGCTCCTGTTTCTGAGACGGCAGCACCCCTGAGGAAAGAGCGAGAGTGGAAGAAGGGAAAATCAGGGTTCAACAGGGGGCACCAAGCCTTTCTGCTGCGGGGGGGGGGGCTTGGGATGAGGAAAGTTGACCTTGGAAGAGGACGAAGGCTTAGATATAGGGGAGTTGGGTGGGTCTGCCAGAGAGGAGTCACCAGATGGAGGCTTGGGAGGGTCAGTGTCAGAGAGAGTGGGATGAGGGAGAGGACAGAGGGTGGAGGGCCTACAGGGAGGTTATTCTTCCTTGGGGAGAACAGGATAAAGAGAGTTTCAGGGGAGGAGAGGATGGGGGTGGCAACTGCCCATGCTGGGGAGTGAACCAGCGGATAGAAGACCTCTCTCTCTGTTTATCTCTCTTTGTAACTTTTTCAAATAAAACAAATCTTTAAAAAAAAAATAAGCCCAAGTGGGTTCTTGCCTAATATTTAGAAAAGAATTCTGAATACCGGCATAAATGAACAAGGCAGCATGGTACATTTTAAGCTTCTATTCAGTGCGAATGATGCGTAGGAGAGAGCTTTATCTATAGGAGAGAGGTAGATCTAGGTTCATACCGAGTACCAGGAACCAGCATCTAGGCCAGGAGTCATAGGGCTGGTTGGCCTGAAGGCCATGCGCCCTGAAGGCACAGGGCTTCGCATGGCCTTAACCAGCCCCCTGCTGAGAAAAGGCCAGGGCGAAGAGAAAGGAGAAAAAGGGCCGGACACACTGAGTCCCAGGCTTGTAATCCACTTTCAAAGGGAGTGGTTAATTAACCTGATTGGCCAGTGGGTGCACAGGTGTGGCCAGGTAGGGGCCTGAGGCCACACAGAGGCGTAGTGAAGGCATGGTCTTCCAGCTCACAAACCTAATCAATTTCAACCTGTATGCCTACTTCACACCCACATGGGAGACCTGGAAGAAGCTCCTGGCTCCTGGCTTCAGCCCAGCTCTGGCTGTTGTGTCCATTTGGGGAATGAACCAGCAGATGGAAGACCTCTCTCTCTCCCTCTCTGTCTCTGACTGTCTGTTACTCTGCCTTTCAAATAAATCATCTTAAACAAACAAACGAAAAATTTAAGGGAAGGTTCCAGACTTTCCTCCATGAGAACTTGGGGTGTGGAAAGTTGACCCTGGAGGAGAAAAAAGTCTTGGAATAGGGGACCTCTGGCCATTTGCCATTTCTCTGTAAAGTTATTAAAATCTTAGAGAATTTTGAGTTGAAACAGAATCATTGTCTGACTAATATCAAGGCCCAATTTTAATGTGGAAATGGATGAATCGTTTCCGCTTTGCTTCTGCATTACCTGTCTACAGGCCCAGCTTGCACGAGTCTTCTAAGAGGCAGGCCAGAGGGAAGTCGAAATTTGGAACCTATGGATTAAGCAAAATATGGTTTGAAGGAAGAGTCCTTTCACGGGGCGTCCCCCTGGGGAAAGAAAAACCCCAATGGAGAACCTAAGTTCTGAGACCTCTAAGAGGAGAGGGTGAGAATTCCCATGCTTAGACCAGTGCCCCAGTTCTAAGCTGTGGCGGATGCACGTTTCCTCCAAGTGAGGGAAACCTACTGAATACCCCAGGCCCTATGAGGTGGGGATAAACTGGCCTGACCCAGCACCCCAGGCCCTACAAGGGGGCACGAACCAGTCACAAACATTGCCCCAGCTTGCTTGAGGTGAGGAGATCTCTCTTACCACTCTGATAGGCTGAGAATTAGGTCCGATGTGGGCATGTGATGGTGAGATCTGGCAAAGGCTCTGACTGTGAATTTTTGGGGAAATGAGAAGTGCAAGTGGGAGTGAGAAAGTGTCCTGGAGAGGTGTTTCTCAGGGCCTTCTGGGTCAGAAGGGAAGAAAGAGATTGTAGGAAAGAGAAGGTAGGGGTGAGCAGAGACAGTAAAAAGTCTGGAAGGAGTTCAGAAAGAAGAAAGTTCAGAGGAAGGGTGGGGGATCACAGCTAATACCCAGAGACCAGGTCCTCCGCTCCGCTCCCCACATAGGGCCCCAAAATGTAAGGAAAAAGAACTCAGAAAAGAGAAAGGAGAGAGAATATGAACTCACAGCCAGACCAAATGTATTCAGAGAAAATACACTCGCAGAAGTCAACCAACTGCCGGTGTGTACATGGACAGAACACGCGTTAGCAGGTGGAGAGATCTTTCATCTGCTGCCCACTTCCCAAACAGCCACAATGCCCAGGGCTGGGCCAGACTGAAACCAGGAGCTGGGAGCTTCTTCCAGGTTTCCCATATGGGTGAAAGACCCCAAGCACTTGGACCATTTTTCCACTGCTTTCCCAGGCACATTAGCAGGGAGCTGGATAGGAAATGGAGCAGTCGGGACTTGAACTGGCACCTATATAGGATGACCATATTGCAGGTGGCAACTTAATCTGCTGTGCCACAACATTGGCCCTGAATTTTTGTTGTTGAACATGGTGAAAAATCATCATAATGTGTGTATTAGGTATCAGTAGGATGTTCATTTTTATTGCTGACTAGTGTTTCACTTTTTGAGCATCATACCTCTGTTCACTTATCTGTTCTCTTCTTGATGAACATTTGATTGTTCCCAAATGTTTGCTTTTAACAAAACTGAAATTAAAATTTTTATGAGGGGCCTTCAAAGAGTTTGTGAAGAAAATGAAAAGATAAAAATAGAAAATGAAAACTTTCTCAAGTTCCATCAAGTTCAAGACACTTTTGTAAGCAGTGAGACTAGCCCACCCCTAAAGAACTGAAGGTCCCAGGAATTTAACCATGTCAGCATAGTCTTTTTTACATTATTGGTTGAGCCAAAAAAGTGTGCTCTCTAAGGATTTTTTTAAGATTAGAAAACAAGAGGCCGGCGCTTAGGCGTAGCGCGTAAAGCCGCCGCCTTCAGAGCCGGGATCCCATATGGGTTCCAGATTGAGTCCCGGCTGCTCCACTTCCAGGCCAGCTCTCTGTTGTGGCCTGGGAAAGCAGTAGAAGATGGCCCAAGTCCTGGGGCCCCTACACCCGTGTGGGAGACCCGGAAGCTCCTGGCTCCTAGTTTCAGATCGGCATAGCTCCGGCTGCTGCGGCCATCTGGGGAGTGACCCAGTAGATGGAAAAACTCTCTCTCTCTGCCTCTCCTTCTCTGTGTAATTGTGAGTCTGAAGTAAAATAAATAAATCTTTAAAAAAAGATTATAAAATGAAGTCAGAAGGAGCCAGATCAAGACTGTAAGGCGGATGCCTCTCAATTTCCCATCAAAACACAACAGTGCGCTTTGATGAGAGAAATGAGCAGGAGTGTTGTGGTGGTGGAGAGGGGCTTTCTACTGAAGCTGTCCTAGCCACGGTCCTGCTAAAGCTTTGGTTAACTTTCTGAAAATGTTCTCCTAAGACTCAGATGCTGTCATTCTTTAGCACTTGAGAAGGTCAACAAGCAAAATGACGTCTGCTGGCGACCACTCCACTTTTGCGTTGACTGGACCACTTCTACCTCCTGGTAGCCATTGCTTTGATTGTGCTTTGTCTGCTAGGTCACACTGGTAAACTACATTTCATCTCCTGTTTGGAGTTTTCAAAGAAATGCTTCTAGATCTTGATTCCACTTGCTGAAAATGTCCATTGAAGGCTCTGCTCTTCTTGTCTGCCACTGGTCTGGGTACAGAAGTTTTGGCATCCAGCAAGCAGAAAGTTTTCTCCATTTGAATTTTTTGGTTAGAATTGTGTGAGCTGAACCAATTGAGATGTCTTTGGTGTTGGCTGTTCTTTCTGCTAATTGTAGGTCCTCTTCAGGTTGGACATAGATTAAATATTCCTCACAAATATGTGGATGCTCTGCTACTGTGGGCCTCATCTTCAGTCTCCTCTCATTCCTTTTTAAACAAGTGAACCATTTTTTTTTTAAAAAAAGGTTTTATTTATTTATTTGAGAGGGAGAGTTACAGACAGAGAGAGGGAGAGAGAGAAAGGTCTTCCATCCACAGGTTCACTCCCCAATGGCTGCAACAGACAAAGCTGGGCCAATCAGAAGCCAGGAGCCAAAAGCTTCTTCTGGGTCTCCCATGCAGGTGCAGGGGCCCAAGGACTTGGGCCATCTTCTACTGCTTTCCCAGGCCATAGCAGAGAGCTGGATCAGAAGACGAGCAGCTGGGACTTGAACCGGCACCCATATGGGATGGTGGCGCCTCAGGCAGAGGCTTAGCCCACTATGCCACAGCACCAGCCCCCAAGTGAACCATTTGTAAACTAATGATTTCTTTAGGGCTTTGTCCTCTAAAGTTTTACATAAAGCATCAATGATTTCACAATTCTTTCACACAAGCATCATCATCAATTTAATGTTTATTCTTGCTTCAGTTTTAGCAGAATTCATGTGGTTCAGATAGGGGCTGTTTTCAAATTGTTGTCTTACCTTCTAAGTAACTCAGACTACATCCTGTATAGACATATTAACAATTTATTTTGTGCAAGAAAAATTTGAAATCTATGTATGTTGAGGCCAGCATTGTGGCATAATGGGTTAAGCCACCACTTGTGATGCCAGCATGTCTTAGAGGCACCAGATTGAGTCCCAGCTGCTCCACTTCCAATCCAGCTCCAAGCTAATGTGCCTGGCAAGGCAGCAGAGTACAGCCTATGTGTTTGAGACCTTGTACCCATGTTGGTGACCCAGATGAGGCTCCTAGCTCTTGACTTCAACCTGGCCCAGCCCCACCTGTTGTGGCCATTTGGGGAGCGAACCAGTGAATGGAAGATCTCTCTGGGTAACTTTGACTTTCAAATAAATAGAAATAAATCTTTTAAAAGGCTATATTTTGTTTTTATAAAATGTATATGAATTTTCATGAACTTTTTAAAAATCCCTCCTCTATATTTATTTTTGGACTTCATAAATATTTTCATTTCTCTCAGGTAAATGCATTGGAGTAGCAGAGCTGGATCATGGAGTGGATGTATAATTAAATGGTTAGAAAGTGCTGACATTTTACCACTAGAGTTTTACACTCCCATGTGCAGTGTGCTTCCTATGATTCGCAGTCCCTTTTAAAGAATTCTGTACAAGCCATGTAGTGTCCTTTTTTGTAATCTGAAGTCAAGACACTCATTTACAAGGGACATAGTGATCCTCTTTTGCTTTGCTGTTAGCAGCAATTTCTACTGTTGCCGCTGGGAGCATGCATTGAGTGGGAACAGGTTTTCCATGGTTTGACCAGAAGGCAAATAAATTAGATGCCCATTTGTATTTCTATGCCAGAAAGTTATATTTTGAGGACATTTCTGATTTACATTGATAACTAAATGGAAGGTCTTAGCAGCCATAAGTCCCCTGTTAGATGACATCGCTGCCATTTGAGATTATCATCCTGACAAGTCCTTCTTGTATTTGCACAAACACTTCTTTGTTTTATAATTCAGCTGTTCTAAACAACTACGTGCTGTCAGTTAGGGTCCAAGGTTTTAATGTGAGGGCAGAAAGAAAAAAAAACAACAACCCAGACCTTAGCCACTATTAGCTCTGTAGTCCACGCCTAGGAGTTGGGGGAAGAGGCATGACTGTGGTAAAACAAGCAGAAAATCTTCAACATTCTTCAGTCCTGTGGCGCACTGTGCTTGCAGAGGCCAGAGGACCTGAAGAGGATGAGAGGATAGGCACCAGCTGGGGAGAGGAGGAGTGTGGGCAGAGGCTTGAACAGGTGCCTGCTGGGAGTGCTGGCTGAGTAACATTAGGATCCTTAGGGACATTGACATTTGGAGGTGAAACTGTGAAGAGAACTTGTGGTTTTAGGACATAACAAGAAAATATCTGTGACAGAGGCTAGGGCTCACAGAGGCTAGGCTCCCAGCAGCTCCTGGCTGAAGAAGTGGGGAGGAATCTGGGGCAGCTGGCTCAGTGAGGTAGCTGGGCACAGGTAGATGGGCACTCAGGCAGAGCTACGCACTTCCTGCAGGGCAGACCAAGGACATGTTCCTGGTCTGCAGCCCTTGGAGATCATATGCAGGAGCTTCACTTTAATCTACAGCTAAGGCTTTGGGGTAGGTGTTGGGGGATGGAAGAGGCATCCAGATAGAACTCTGACTTGCTTAGCAACCATGGAAGCAAAAGATTTTGCATAATGGTTTAAAAGGTGAGGATGATTTAAACCCAATTGGGTTTCAGCAAATGCAAGCCCCTGCTGGGGAGTAGGGAAGGGAAGGCTCGAAATACTTGGAACTGAACCAAACCCCTTGTTAGAGGGAGAACAAAAGCCTGTCACTTCCTCATTCCTAGGTACCTGGTATCCCAAGTTCCTCCCCATTTTGGTAATGTGGTCAGTTTCAAACCACCAATAAAGGTGCTGTATGATGGTCATCAGTGTTGGCAAAACCATGCAGTGGAAGGGAAGGACCCATGGGCCCAACTGCATTGGCCACTGACATCTTTGAACAAGCTTCACTGTAGAAGGGCTCAGTCCAGCTTCTGCTGTAGCAGTAATTCTGGAACTTCACAAGAACTCATAACCAAACTATGTTCATCAATAAAAGGAAACAACCTTTTTTTTTTTCTCTTCTCTGCCTTTGCCAGAGACTAAGAGGAAAAGTTGTGATCACTTCCATAATTCTTGGTCCCTACAATCTTTATTGTATTGTATATAGAATTTGAAAGTACATTGTGTAAATTACTATATAAATCTTCCCTGAAAATGAGTTTGGGACGTTATGGAATGAAATGTGTTGGTGGTCATTTGAAATAACAAATATCCTGTTTTAAACAAATGAAAGCTGGGGTGGCAAAGAACATTTAAAACAATAAATTGGTTTGTCCATCAGAACAGCATAGCAATTTAAAATACATATGCACCTAACAGTAGAGCCCCAGAATAATGAGAAGCATAAACTGACATCATAAGGATAGAGAAAACTCAACAATCATAGTTGGGAACTTTGATGTCCTACCTTTTTTTTTTTTTTTCTTTTTTTTTGACAGGCAGAGTGGTCAGTCAGTGAGAGAGAGAGACAGAGAGAGACAGAGAGAAAGGTCTTCCTTTGCCGTTGGTTCACCCTCCAATGGCCGCTGCAGCTGGTGTGCTGTGGCCAGCGCACCGCGCTGATCCCAAGGCAGGAGCCAGGTGCTTATCCTGGTCGCCCTGGGGTGCAGGGCCCAAGCACTTGGGCCATCCTCCACTGCACTCCCTGGCCACAGCAGAGAGCTGGCCTGGAAGAGGGGCAACCGGGACAGAATCCGGTGCCCCGACCGGGACTAGAACCTGGTGTGCCAGCGCCGCTAGGTGGAGGATTAGCCTAGTGAGCCGCGGCGCCGGCCCTGATATCCTACTTTCAATAAAGGATTGAAAGAACTAGGCAGATCAGCAAAGAAATTTGAAGTCTAGAACGGAAATATAAACCAACCAGATGTAAAAGGCATCTGTAAAACTACTCCAAAGCAGCAGAATGTCCTCAAGTGCTGTGAAACATTCTCTGGGATAGATCAGGGAGTAGGTCACTATACAGGCATCAGTTAATTGAATTGAAACTATACAAAGCGTATACTCCAACCACAATTGAAAGGAATTGGAAATCAGTAGCAGAGGGAAATTTACAAAATTACTAAATAAATAAGTTAACACACTTCTAAATAAACAATGAGTCGGGGGCCAGCGTTGTGACCAGTAGGTTAATCCTCCACCTGTGGTGCCAGCATACCATATGGGCACCGGTCCTGGCTGCTCCTCTTCCTATCCAGCTCTCTGCTGTGACCTGGGAAAGCAGTAGGAGATGGCCCAAGTGCTTGGGCCCCTGCAACCGCATAGGAGACCCGGAAGAAGCTCCTGGCTTCCTGGCTTCCTGGCTTTGGATCAACCCAGCTCCAGCTGTTGCAGCTGTTTGGGGAGTGAACCAGCAGATGAAAGACCTTTCTCTCTGTCTCTCCCTCTCTCTTTCTGTAATCTACCTCTCAAATAAATAAATAAATAGTTTTTTAAAAAATGAGTCAAAGAAGAAGTCATAAGAGCTATTACAAAATACTTAGAGATGAATGAAAGCAAAACATAAAATAGCAGAATGATGGGATACAGCTAACATAGCACATGATGGAAAGTTTGTAGCTGCGGGGGCAGGTGTTTAGTCCAGTGATCAAGATGCCACATACCACATTGGAGTATCTGGGTTTGATTCTGGCTTAGGTTCCTGATTCTTGCTTCCTGCTACTACAGATCCTACCCACTTGGGAGATTTGTATTGAGTTTCTAGCTCCTGGCTCCCGTTCTGGTCCAGCCCTTGCAATTGTGGGCATTTGAGGAGTGAACCACCAGATGGGAGCTTTTTCTCTCTAACTGCTTCTTTCTTTCAAATAAATAAACTTTTTAAAATTTAAAGAATTTTATAGCTGCAAATGCCTATATATAAAAAAGAAAAGGAGTGGGCAGTTAAAATGTCACTTGGGACACTACATCCCTCATTGGAGTACCTGAGTTTGAGTCTAGCTCTGCTCCCAATTCCAGCTTCCTGCTAATGTGTACCCTGGAAGCCACAGGTAATTTGACTCAAGTAGTTGGGTTCCTGTTAGCCAAGTGGAAGACCTGAGTTGGTTTCTCAGATCCTGACTGTTGCAGGCATTTGGGGAGTGAACTGGTAGATGGGAATCGTTCTCTCTGTGTTTCATATAAACAAAGAAACAAATGAAAACTTTAAAAAGAGAAGATTTGAAATCAGCAGCCTGATTTTCCACCTTAAGACACTAGGATAAAAAGAGCAAATTAAACCCAGAGAAAAGAGTACACTCTAATGTGTAAAATAAATGAGACAGAAAATGGAAAAACAGTAAAATCAGCAAAACCAAAAGTTGGTTCTTTGCAAAGAATAATGAAACCTTTAGCTAGACTGACTAAGCAAAAAAGAATTAAAGCAATCAAATTACAAAAATGAAGAATGAAAAAGGGGATATTTACTCTATGTCCTAAAGATAATTTACAGAGACTTTAATTTTTTAATACTTTAATTAATTATGGTAGCTTTGCTAAGCAGCTGGTCCATGGGGCTTCTCACACCAGTGTCTAGCCACAGACATCGTAACCTTTCACCATTAAATATTCAGCAAGCATTTTGCAGGATGCAGCAACATTTTCTTAAACAGCCTTTGTGTGATGAGCAACATTCAGGAAATTTAACACTGAGTATTTTAATAACTAGTATTTCTGCAGTATCTGCTATTAGACATAATTGGGCCTCCCTAAACTTTCCAACTTGTAGGACACTAGGCCACGTTTGTATGGCATGCATTCAGAAGGACACAAGACAGAGCCCCAGTGATGTCAGGGCCTAGAGACAGAGCTGTACAGCTTCTCTGCGAGGAAGCCCTGTGCCTGGGCAGTGCTGCAGTCACAGGCAGAGCTCCGGACCCCGTAAGGAGGCCTATGTCTCCCCAGAGGCATCGCACTCAGAGAGCCCAAACCAGGGGCTCGCGTGTCCTTTCACAGGCCTGCAGTTCAGGTGTCATTTGCCCATCAGAGGGCTTTTTATTTTTATAACCATTAGTGCTGTTGCCTGGCAGCCTGGCTGTCAGCGCTCTAGAGCCAGAAAGTGAACTATAAATCAAGTTCTTGGGCAAAAAAAGAATTTTGTTACTTTTGTCTACAGTAGTCCATATTCAAATTTTGCCAGTTACCCCACTACTTCCCTGAATAGCAACTTTTTTTTTTTTTTTTTTTTTTTTTTTGCTTAGCATTGTGTGTCCTGGTACCACGTCTCCTCTGTTTAGTTTCCTTTCATCTGCAGCAGTTCTTTGGTCTTCTGTGACTTTGTTGTTTTTGAAGAGTCAGGCCAGCTAATGCAGAGATTGTTTCGCAGTTTGGCTTTGTCTGCTGTTTCTCTATGATTAGCCTCAAGCTGTGCGTTTGGCAGGAACATCACAGAGGTTGTGTGATGTCCTTCTCAGTACATCCCTTCAGGAGTCACATGATGCCATCTGTCCCACTGCTGGTAATCTGCACTTTGACCACCCAGTGAAGCTGATGTCTGCCAGGTTCTCGACTGTGAAGAGAACTTTTTCTCGTGTAATTAGTGAAGCACACACACCCCACAAACTGGTAGGGGTGATTCCCAGGGCCTGTGTAACAATCCTGTTCCCCAGCAAACTTCTATCCACTTCACTTGTTCTTGTTTCTTTTTTTTTTGGACTGCAGCATTCCATCCACACTTATTTTCTTTTTAAATATTTATTTGAAAGGCAGAGTTACAGAGACAAAGGCAGAGAGAGAGAAGTCTTCCATTCACTGGTTCACTCCCCAGATGGTCGCAATGGCCGGAGCTGCACTGATCTGAAGCCAGGAGCCAGGAGATTCTTTCGGGTTTCCCACATGGGTGCAAGGGCCTAAGGACTTGAGCCATCTTCCACTGCTTTCCCAGGCCATAACAGAGAGCTGGATTAGAAGTGGAGCAGCTAGGCCGGCGCCGCGACTCAATAGGCTAATCCTCTGCCTTGCGGCGCCGGCATACCCAGTTCTAGTCCCGGTCAGGGCGCTGGATTCTGTCCCGGTTGCCCCTCTTCCAGGCCAGCTCTCTGCTGTGGCCCGGGAGTGCAGTGGAGGATGGCCCAAGTGCTTGGGCCCTGCACCCCATGGGAGACCAGGAGAAGCACCTGGCTCCTGGCTTCGGATCAGCGCGGTGCGCTGGCCATGGCGGCCATTGGAGAGTGAACCAATGGTAAAAAGGAAGACCTTTCTCTCTCTCTCTCTCACTCACTCACTGTCCACTCTGCCTGTCAAAAAAAAAAAAAAAAAAAAAAGAAGAAGAAGAAGAAGTGGAGCAGCTGAGACTCGAACTGGCACCCATATGGGATGCTGGCACTGCAGGCAGCGGCCTCACCTGCTACACCACAGTGCCAGCCCCCATCCACTTGTTTCAGTACCTATGATTCGTGCCTAAATTAGTTTCTGTTGTGATGTTGTGAGATGGTCATTTTTAACTTTATCATTCCACTTGTTCTGTCATTACATATTGGCCCCATTTCATTTTGTAAACAACTATTATGATACCTGTAGTTCTGCTTCCTTCATTAAGCAGTGTGGCCTCCTATATTCCTTATACCAAAATACTGTGGTTTTATTACTGAGAATTAAAGCATCCAATGTGGGCAGGCACTGTGGCACAGCAGGTTAAGTTGAGGCCTGCAGAGCCAGCATCCCATATGGGTGCCAGTTCAATTCTTGGCTGCTCTACTTCTGATTCAGCTCCTTACTAATGCTCTTGGGAAAGCAATGCAGGATGGTCCAAATGCTTGGGCCCTGAATCTACATGGAAGACCCAGAAGAAGCTTCTGGCCCCTGGCTTCAGCCTGGCACAGCCCTAGTTATTGCAGCCATCTGGGGAGTGATCTAGAGGATGGAAGATCTCTCTCTCTCTGTCTCTCCTTCTCTGTGTAATCCTGTCTTTCAAAGAAATAAATAAATCTTTTAAAAAAACCAATTTGAATTAGATACTTTTATCTGCAAGGGGAGAAAGTCAGCCTAGAAGCATTTTGACAAAGCTAAAGGACAGCTGTGTCTCACAAGATGCAAAACCTGTTTGTAAGCACCTGTCCCATGGGGCACGTGGAAAGACCAATGTGTGGGGAGGACAGGTAGTTCCTCCGATTCTGCCTGTCCTGCAGGGAAATATGTAAAGGATAGCAAGAGAATACAAGGGAAGTGCCATGTAAAACATTAAAACTTGGGCACATGTGTTGTGGCTTAGAGGATAAAGCTGCCACCTGCAGTGCCAGCTTCCTATATGGGCATTGGTTCATGTCCTGGCTGCTCCACTTCCAGTCCAGCTCTGTGATAATGACTTGGAAAAAGCAGCAGAAGATGGCCCAAGTGTTTCAGTGCCTGCACCCATGAGAGTCCCACATAAATCTCCTGGCTTTGGCTTCGGTCAGCCCTGACTGTCAGAGCCATCTGGGGAGTGGACCAGTTGGTGGATCTCTCTCTATTCTGTGACTCTGACTTCCAAATAAATATATAAATCTTTAAGAAAAATGTTAAAGCTTGTGTGACTGTAGGGATTTAGTGCTCAACTGGTTAAAAAAGGAGTCATTTCAGCCTTCTAAATTAAGAAAATTGAGTAACCTGTTTAAGCAGAAGCCATTGAACCATAGGATAGTAAAATTATCATATAAATGGCTTATAGTAAATGCATGAGAGAGTTGTACTTTAATGACTCATTCTCATTTGAGATCAACATAAAATTCCATTCCAAAGAAAATTTGCCGTATGTGTAGTGGTTTATTGGGCCAAAGAAAACCAATTTACAAAGCTTGCATTTGTTAAGTTCTGTCAGCCTGCATTGATTGCAGACATATCCACTCTGACACTTTAGTGGTTTCTCATGCTCTTTATGGACTAAGGTTTATATGGTGAGTAAATTGCATGACATTCCTTATTTTTTTCAATTTTCCTTTTCATGTAAAAATTTAAGTGCTTAGCTTATCAACCTGACATTTTTACTCATTCTTTTATAGGTACCTCCTACTTAACGGACATTGTGTGGTGGGCTGGCACAATTGCAAGTAAGTAGCCCATGAGATAGAGTCTGGTCCTTTCCTTTGTTTCCAGAGAGTGGTCGTTCCTCTGGGCAGGGCTGGAGGGGGTGGGGTGAGCTTGACTCCGTTCTTGGAAAGGTAGCCACAGAAAGTGTCAGTTGGGTACCTTGCTTCCCTCTGCAGTCAGTCTCCTCCTTCCAGCTGTCCTCTCCATTCCTGGAAGGGAAAGGATGGGAGAGTGTGGAATGATGACCGGACGAGAGATGGCAGAGGCTCCTGCTGCCCATGATTAGTGCTGAATTTTTCCAGGACAAAGTGTCCTGGACCTCAAGAAACTGAAACACCTCCTGCTTGCTCACGGGTAGTTGGTTGTTGACATTTGGTGAAATTCCATGTGTTACACTGCCTGGTTTTGCTCTGTGCAATTGATTGAATGGAGAGTTTCTTGACTCACTTAAGACCGTATCAGAGATCATGTGCCATCACATAAATACAAGTACAAATACAATATAAGAGTTCAGAACTATAAATACATACAGCACAATTGAAGTAGAAATATCACATGGTGTTTTTGTCTCATCTTTAGGCAAGTGCTGATTGTTTTCATCCGAGAGCTTCTCTCAAGCTCTGTCTGGGAAGAGTCTATGGTGTGGGCTGGTGCAGGGTGCCGTGTTTTTGTTACTGATGAAAGGGCGGCAGAGAAAAGATGACCTTGCTTCTTTGTCTCACATGGAAGAAGAATTTCCAAGAGGACAAGGCAAAGAGAAAAGCAAGATTTATTGAAAAGCAAGATTTATTTAAGTCAGAGACCTCTTGACAGAGTGGCCAGGAGGGGGGCTCCAGGAGAGGCAAAACCTGAAGGGGCTGGTGGTCCTGGGGTTTTTAAGCACAATTTTAGGGAAGAAAAAACTTGACAGTCAGGTTGATGTTCAGTTACAAGGCAAGGGCAAAGCCCACCAAAAGACCTGATCTGTAATCTTACTTGCCGAGTGGTGGGATTGGTAACTTGTTTTTACAGTAACTGTGTGCTCAGGAGGATGGAATCACTACTCCCTAGCTATTCTAGTGGTAACACTGGAAGCTCCCAAGGAGTGGGGCAGGCACTTTTGACCTTGCAAAGATAACTTTTGAAGCAGTGGGAGCAAGCATTTTGCACCCTCAGTTTCTACTAGGACCAACCTGACTGCCTGTTAACCAGTCTGACTCCTCACATTCCCTCCCCCAGAAGAATGGACCCTAACTTCTATTAGGGGTTATGGGACGGCAACTGCTCTGGTTCAGTCAAGCTGAGTAGGGGCAGAGTAGGGACTGACAGTCAATTCAGGGTTCCAGCAGGAGGTGGCCTCTCAAAGAAGACACAGTGCCAGCTTCCAGAAACTGCTTCCTTCTGAGGTTTCATGTGCATGGCCATCTAGAATTTCACTGTTTCGAGTCTGGAGAAAACGCATCTAACAAGCAGATTAAATACACAGGGTCTAAAACAAAAGACAGTCATTACTAGAGGAACTAAGAAAGGTACTGTCCAAACCATGAGAAAATTTTCCCACTGAGAGGCAAATAGACAAGAGGAATCTGATAATAATCAGGTGGGCATTAGGGCCTGGTCAGGTATGAGGCCCAGTCCTATCTATCTTTTCATATGGGGTACTGGCAGAGACATCATAAGGGAGGTGTGAACCTCCTTAGAGAAGGCACCCTGTTGACTTCCATTACCTAACCGGCCTGGGAGATCTAGCCCAAAGAGAAGGCAGGTGACCTCTCTAAAGGAAATTTACAGTTCTGCCTGCAGTGTTGTGGACCCCGCCTGGCTGTCCCCTCAACAGTGGTGGTTACTTTGGAAGCTGGGCCGAGTAAAGGGCTTTCTTCAACTTAGAGCCAACTGGGTCTGGCTTTGACCCAGGAGTCCTTTAACCTCTAGGGCAGTTCTGTTTCCAATGACCCAGTTCTTGGCTGACAGAGCTGCCAGGGTTCTTCGTACGCTGACTTCTGTGTCCATCTGAAGCCCTGGATTTCCATATTGCAAACCAATGCCATTTGTGGTGGGCTGGCCGGTTGGGTCTCCTGGATGGCAGATCACTGTGTAGAGCAGCCATTAATTGGCCTGCCACCTGTTTTTATATTGCTCCTGCTGCCTGGCTTGCTGTTCTTCCTCCTGCTATCTGTTAAAGCAGGCCACCGAGGCAGCCTTTAAGAGGGTGCAAGTCAAGGGGGTGCTCAGTCTCATCTCTGTTCTTTGGTGGTCTAAGGCAGAGATCTATAGTCACAGGCATGTTCTCATAGTGGTTTTTCTGTGAGGTAGACAGTGCCCATGAGGAAAGCTATGTCCTTATTTTAAGATCAAATATTGGCCGGCGCCATGGCTCAATAGGCTAATCCTCCGCCTGCGGTGCCAGCACACCGGGTTCTAGTCCCAGTCGGGGCACCGGATTCTGTCCCGGTTGCCCCTCTTCCAGGCCAGCTCTCTGCTGTGGCTCGGGAGTGCAGTGGAGGATGGCCCAAGTGCTTGGGCCCTGCACCCCATGGGAGACCAGGAGGAAGCACCTGGCTCCTGGCTTTGGATTGGCGCAGTGCACCGGCTGTAGCTGCCATCTCGGGGGTGAACCAGCGGAAGGAAGACCTTCCTCTCTGTCTCTCTCCCTCACTGTCTAACTCTGCCTGTCAAATAAAAAAAAAAAAAAAAGATTTACATTTTACTTGAAAATCACAGAAAGAGAGAGAGAGAGAGAGAGGTCTTCCATCTGCTGGTTCACTCCCCAGATGGCTGCAATGGCTGGAGCTGTGCCAGTCTGAAGCCAGGAGCCAGGAGCCTCCTCTGGGTCTCTCACATGGATGCAGGGGCCCAAGGACTTGGGCCATCTTCCACTGCTCTCCCAGGCCATAGCAGAGACCTGGATCAGAAGTGGAGCAGTTAGTTCTTGAACCGGCAACAATATGGGATGCTGGCACCGCAGACAGCACCTTTACTTGCTATGCCACAGTGCCGTCCCCTTCGTTTGGTTTGAAAAGTGACGTTTTGTCTGTTTACTGTGCCCATGACAAAGTAAATCTAGCTGTGAAATCTTAATGTCTTCTATATGTAGCCGGGCTATTATTACAGAAAATTGTTAGCCATTCCTTTTATAAGGTCTAAAGATCAAACTGTATATCCTGGAGAGCCCTTCAGAATAGAGTCAGTTTCCCATCTTGAAGAGCATAGAGAAATAAGGGAACAAGTCAGCCTTCCCAGATCGCTTTGTTAATAACTTAATATCAAATGAAAACTTAGCAAGCAATTCTCTCAAATAACAAATTATGAAAACATTTACCAGAAGGTCCAATGCCTTCTATAAATTTCAAGACAAGAGTACATATGTTTGGAAACATCACTTAAATATCTAACACAAGTGTAACTTGTTTGACCAGCAAACCCAAAAGTATAAACATGTCAATAACTTAAACATTTTTAGTTTCTACTAACAGATTTAAATATCTGTTACAGAGATTTATTTAGGTCACATGAACCAAAAAGGTATCATTGATTAACTTACTAGTTTAAATTTGAGCAATCTTTTACCTATAAGCCAATTAAAGCAGTCAATAAATTTTCCCATGTAGACATACAATTTGTACATGCGTATAATGTAACATACAAAGTAGAACAATAAAGCAGTTTCAGTAATAGCTTCTTAAAATTTTTACCTGTTTTTTTAACTTACCATCAATTGACTAGAATTACTTCCTGCTCTTAGTAACCTGAATTAACCGTATTTTTTCTCAGTTGGAACCTGTACTACATTATTGGCTTTGTCTGCTTACAGCACTGTCTATCTATTTTTCTAACAATAGAGGTCAGAGAAAAAAGAATTCTTTTGGAACCTATAAGAGGACATATTTAAACACAGAAGGAACAATGTTTTAACTTCCATGAGCAGTAAATCTGACTTTTAGTGTTTGGAGAACACAAAACTGTAGATGACAAAAGACTTTAAATAGTCATGATTAAAATTGTAAACCCATCAACCAATGAAAAGAGGCACTTGCTTCCTCCACACATTATTTTTGAAAGCACCTATAGGATATTACAGAACATTTATCCCTTTTAGACCTCTGGCCTTTTTCATTAAGATAACCATCATGTCTGATAACAATACAACATCATTAGGCCAGCACCATGGCTCACTTGGCTAATCATCTGCCTGCGGTGCCGGCACCCCGGGTTCTAGTCCTAGTCAGGGCGCCGGATTCTGTCCCAGTTGTTCCTCTTCCAGTCCAGCTCTCTGCTGTGGCCCGGGAAGGCAGTGGAGGATGGCCCAAGTGCTTGGGCCCTGCACCCGCAAGGGAGACCAGGAAGAAGCACCTGGCTCCTGGCTTTGGATCGGCACAGTGCTCCCAGCCGCAGCGCACCAGCCGTAGTGGCCATTTGGGGGGTGAACCAACGGAAAGGAAGACCTTTCTCTCTGTCTCTCTCTCTCACTGTCTAACTCTGCCTGTCAAAAAAAAAAAAAATCATTTAACTTTTGTAACTTTTGGACATTTGTATGATAGTAGCATTTTATATTATGATAACTTAAAATTTAGCACCACTTCACATCTTGACAGTATCTTTAATGTAATCCAAATAGTCTTATTAGTTGGCATCTCTACAAGATGAGAGATATATCCTTTGACATTGCCCAGGGCCCAACTGGAAATATCAAAATCCAAAGAATTTGGAACTTGGATTTTTTGAATGCCTGTCAAAGTTGCCAAGAAGGCTTAAAATATCTAGTAGAAACAGGATCCCTTAACTTCATGACATAATATAGACAAGATTTGATTATTGTTAGAAAGTGATCACCAAAATGTTTAGAATAACGATAATTAAACAAACCATAACTCTTAAAACTCAGCTGTTTTTAACTATTCAGAACTTAACAGAAATATTAAGAGAACACAATAGATTACTTCAACAAAACACAAAATCTGGGCCAGCGCCGCGGCTCACTAGGCTAATCCTCCACCTAGCGGCGCCGGCACACCAGGTTCTAGTCCCGGTCGGGGCGCCGGATTCTGTCCCGGTTGCCCCTCTTCCAGACCAGCCCTCTGCTGTGGCCCGGGAGTGCAGTGGAGGATGGCCCAAGTGCTTGGGCCCTGCACCCCATGGGAGACCAGGAAAAGCACCTGGCTCCTGGCTCCTGCCATCGGATCAGCGTGGTGCACCGGCCGCAGCGCGCCAGCCGCGGCGGCCATTGGAGGGTGAACCAACGGCAAAGGAAGACCTTTCTCTCTGTCTCTCTCTCTCACTGTCCACTCTGCCTGTAAAAAAAAAATAAATAAAATAAAAATAAATAAATAAATAAATAAATAAACAAACACAAAATCTGCATCTCTTTGGTCATCCCAAAAATCGGAAATAAAAACTTAAATATAGGAGTTAGCATATGGAATCATCCCATAACTTGGAACAATTTTAACAGAGTCAGAACGAAGAAAGAGAAAATAGCTTACTGGGGCTGGCTAGAAAACTGACAGAGTCCCCGATTAAACACAAACTATTACAAGGAGATGCTGCAGTTTCTAAACACATTTTTAAGACTACTTCAAAATATTTACTAACATACGTGTATTGCAGAAACCTCATTGTTTTAACAGAGGATCAAATTCTAATTATATGTCAAAGAAAAATAGATTAATAGCTTTTGTATCCAAAAATTTCTTTCTTTCATACCCTTCTGTGACTTCCTCACACCTTCAGCAACTTACTTAAACATTTCTATCTATTCCATTTCAGTCTAAAGTGAACTAGCCATCAGAATAAAGTCATTCTTACAAACCATGTCCTTTCAAAAAAAAAAAAGTCTTTCCTTCTTAACCTTCCTTGCCAAGAACACGTTAAGAACATGTTTTATTTGTAAGCTTTTTCCATCTGCTGATTTCCTTGATTTACATTTTGAAATAACCATTTAAAATCTGCAACTTAAGACAACATTTTCTTAATAAGATAATACATCAGATTTCAACTTTAGTTACTTTCAAACACTGTTAAACTATTTTTGATATAGACAGTTTATGAAAACATATGGTAACAAACCCAAATAGTTTTTCCATAGGGTGCTAAGAGTACCAGAGTTTACATTTAGACACAATTAGCTCATTTGCCTTTACCCAATTTACATTTAGCAATTACACCTAGATGACTTAAGATGCTAATATTATATCACACATTTATCTGAATTAAAGTCAAAATTACATTAACATGGCATTCTAGTCCATTTTATAAAATTCTAGCTATGAGTCAGTGATATTAAACCAGAGATTGGAAAAATCCACCTTAGGAGGCTATAATAAGTGCTGATTACCCACTGCTATTTCATCAGAAACTTGTTATTTTTTTAAAGGCAATGATCTTTCTAGATTCAGAAGAGAAAAATTCTTTTAAACCCAATGTCCAGTTACAGCTGAACCAAATTTTCATGTATGAGTTTGTTATTTACCAAAGACATCTTTTTAGATTCTAATTGAATTTGAGTCTATTTTCTTTTTACCCAATAAAACACCTTGGGCCAATGATACCTATTCAACAGTCTGCTACTTGGGACTGGCTATGAAATCAGGCAGCTGCAAGACAGATCCCAAGGGTGACTGTGGGTGAGGGGCTCATGTGCCAAGGATGCGATTAGAGATTGTTCACTGTTGTGTTAGGTTTGATGGGAGAGGGCATCCATCAGAGCAGATGGGCACCCCTCCAGAGAGATTCCTGAGGAGGAGAATCAGATAAGGGACAGAATAAAGGGCAGTGACCTGCAAGGAGGCTCCTGTAAGAGCCTGCAAAGAGCCAGAGTAGAGGGAGAGAATCTGGAGGCCCTACAAAGAGACAATAACCTTATACCCCAGACAGAAAGATAATACTAGAAGTGTCTAGTCATGCAGCTGTCAGTCAGATCAGCCCCAGGCATGAGGAGTCAGGTCGGGAGGTAACTCAAGAAGTCCAAGACTTCATCATCTGAGGCTGCTGGGCCTGGATTCTTGCCTAGAAACCCCCTGGGTAAAATTACAACAATGGGTGCAATGGTTGCTTGATAAAAACTCTCCTTAACAGTAGTCAAACAGAGGGACCCTGGTGGCTCACTAGACAGACCTAAGGACCCTGGGAATTTGTTGCATATTGGAGCACATGCGGAATAATAGAGGCAAGAGACAAGTTAGGAGACAGAGTTCTGAGATAGGGAGTCGGAGTAGAGGGGCTGGCATGTCTCAGAACTCACTTAGGCTAACTTCTCCATCCTTTCACTTGTAACCAGGCCAGGTAGTGGTACACAAAAAGATGAGGCATTTTTCTTTAAGCTCAGAAGTCAAGAAGTCTCAAAGTAGATGGTTTGCCTCCTGTCTGGAGTGAGAGGATAATAACAGAAGCGTACCTCATTTCTCATCTCTCCTGAGTTTGAGACGTCTCTTAAAGCTGTGATGTCCAGAAGTGCACTGAAGCCCACAGGGAAGGGAGGAAGGTGCACATATTCCCCACTCTTGATCAGCCTTCCCGCCTGTAGCCTAGGGTATGTATTTGTTAGAAATGAACACGCAGGGAGTGATCAGTTCCCTTACTGGTGTTGTCTTAGACTGGGCCTCTGCCTGGTCAAATATATACCTTTGCTTTGTGTGTGTGGGTTTTTTTTTTTTTTTTTTTTTTTTTTTTTTTTTTTTACAGGCAGAGTTAAACAGTGAGAGAGAGACAGAGAGAAAGGTCTTCCTTTTTCCGTTGGTTCACCTCCTCCAAGTGGCCACTATGGCCAGCATGTTGCGGCCTGCAAGCTGCGCTGATCCGAAGCCAGGAGCCAGGTGCTTCCTCCTGGTCTCCTATGTGGGTGCAGGGTCCAAGGACCTGGGCCATCCTCCACTGCCCTTCTGGGCCACAGCAGAGAGCTGGACAGGAAGAGGAGCAACTGGGACAGAATCGGGTGCCTCAACTGGGACTAGAACCTGGGGTGCCGCCGCCACAGGCAGAGGATTAGCCTAGTGAGCCACGGCGCTGGCCATGCTTTGTTCTTATACATAAGGAAAATAGTTGTTCTACTGCTCGTAACCTTGAGTCTTATCTAATATTGAGCCTGATTTCAACAATGAGCCTTCATGGCAAGAGTCTTAGCCAAGGTGTTTTTAAGCCAGGGTTTGGTGAGAGAGTGCCTGCCTGTTTACCACCCAGGCTGATGACTAGGCAGGTGGAGGAACAAAGAAGCAGAGTAGGGGAATAAAATCCTCCCCAGTAAACCTCCTCTGAGGTATGGGCTACATAGGAAGGACCTGACAGAGGGGACCCAGAAGAGGGGACTTCAGAAGGAAGGTGTGGGATACCAGAGACATGCTGATACTTGCCTACAGAAGTTCAGCTCATGTGGGGACTTAATGAGAGTCTAGGTAAAAAAAACTGCCTGTCTGAAAAAGGAATAATTAAACTTGAACCCAGAGCTAATGAACGAAACATATCTAGGAAATACCCACTAATGGGACCAGGAAATCAAATTGGTAGGAATTGAGGAGACCTGGTGAGGTACAGAAAACATTTAGAGGAGCAGAGAGAGACTGAAATTTTGTCAGGATCTGGGGTAAAGGAAAAACTCATTGAAGCATGGAGCCTAGAGCCCGTGGCCTCGCTCCAAGCTGTGCCCAGTCTCACCGACAAATTGATCTCCAAGGAAGGAAGAACAGGATGCAGTTTTCAGCCCGACACCCTAATGGGCTGTCAGAGTCTGCTTTCTGCTCAAGGAGTCCTTGACAAAAACCAGAGAGTGGCCCTGGCCTGAATTTCAAGATTACTCCAAGTCCATCTCCCAGTTTCGCATGTTGGGCCAGTCCCCCAGGAAAGGAAGCTGAGTTGGACCGGACCAACGTTCCCGAAGCTGAGATGAGAAGTGTGAAGGGTGGAGCATCTGGCTTTGTGGCTTGTGAGGACTTCAAAAGAGCAGGGGCCTCATTCCCTGCAGGAAAATGCATTTCCTGACCCAGTACCATTTCGGCTGTCGGGGTCTGGTGCCCAGCCGGGAGTGTAGCCCCAGCCAGAATCCATAAGTTGTCTCAAAGCCTTCTCCCTATCCCATGCCAAGGGCTGATCCACGCAAGAGGGAGGGGAGGTATTCTACAGCCCAACGACACACGGGCTTGTCTAGGTGTGGGGTCCAGCCAAGAGATTTTCAGAACACACTGGGGAGTGCCCCAGCCCCTTCAATCCTCTCAGTGCCTTTTCCCAGTTTCTTTATGAAGGGCCGATCCACACTGGAGAAGAGAGGGGTTAGAATGGAATCTCCACTCTAGGGGGTTACTCTAACCTAATCAGCTAGCCTAGCCCCTGAGTCTTAGGGCTGGCAGCCATGCTGACCACCTTTAACTGGCTGACAGGGACCCTGTGTTTTTGAGAAAATGAGAGAGTTTCAATGGAGGGAGAGGAAAACTCTCAAAAAAAAAAAAAAAAAAAAACCAGAAGCAAGGGCAGTCCTCCTGCTTGCCTGTCCGGCGAGATAATCCAATACTGGCTGGAACTGAAGTCCAACGGAATCTGAGTCACGTTGGAGTTGCTATCTGAGCAGCAGGGAAAAGATTGCCTTGCTTCTTTGTCTCACATAGAGGAAGAATTTCCAAGAGGACAAGGCAAAGAGAAAAGCAGGATGTGTTGAAAGCAAGATTCAGTTAAGTCAGAGACCTCCTGGCAGAGTGGCCAGCAGAGGGGCTCCAGGAGAGGCAAAACCTGGAGGGGTTGGTGGTCCTGGTTTTTCTTTTCTTTTTTTCTTTTTTTCTTTTTTTTTTTTTTTTGACTGGCAGAGTGGACAGTGAGAGAGAGAGACAGAGAGAAAGGTCTTCCTTTGCTGTTGGTTCACCCTCCAATGGCCACCGCGGCCGGTGCGCTGCGGCCGGCGCACCACGCTGATCTGATGGCAGGAGACAGGTGCTTCTCCTCGTCTCGGTCCTGGGGTTTTTAAGCACACTTTTGGGGAAGAGGCTGTCAGTCAGTATAAGGAGGGGACAAACTCATCAAAAGACCTGATTTATAATCTTTTCACCCTGTCTTGCTCGTGAGAAAACAAAAGAGCCATTAGAAGGGTGGCTAATTTGTTTTACAGTGAACTGGGAGCTCAGGAGGCATTACCACTCTGCCACTGTTCTCATGGTAAGATTGGAAATTCCCATGGAATGGGGTAGGCACTTTTAATCTTGCTAAAGGTAACTTCAGGTGAAAGCAAGCATTCCACACCCTCGGTTTCCACCAGGACCAACCTGACTGCCAGTTAACCAGTCTGACTTCTCCCATTCTCACTGGATGTGCCAGCAGCCTGTCGCTGTGGCCAGCTCCAGACAGCTGAGTAGTAGGTCGCAGGCCACTTGACAGTTCACAAGAAGCTCTGCTCCATTCACCTTAGGACAAAGATACGTGAAGAGAGTGGAAATATACTCAGCGTCGTGCCCACTGTCGATAACCGTCGGAAAGATTGAGCATTTCCATAGGAGGCTCAAACTCCTTTCCCAGCTAAGACCACCATGAACCTCCAGTAGAAATGGAACCCCAGATTTGATTCCTCACAAGGGAAAGAAGTAGTCCTTTCAGAGCCGAGCCTTGATCTGTACTAAAAGAGAGCTTTGTAATCACACTGGTGTCCTTGTGATTGTCTTGACAGTGGCTGTTGGCCAAATTGGAAACTTTCTGGCTTACACGGCAGTCCCCACAGTCCTCGTGACTCCCCTGGGTGCCCTCGGAGTGCCATTCGGGTAAGCGCTAAGGTTATGTGTTTTGGTCTTCAATGCATAGTTTAGATGTGAAGAAATTTTCATTTAAAATGTTTCTGTTAAAATAATAACAGTAAAATTATGCCTGAAGATAGATATTCAGTATTTTACTCTATGTCATTTAATTTTAACCCTTCAGGTGTAGTTTTGTGTGTTACTAATACTTCTCCTAGAAATTTGCCTTACTGTGTTTCGAGTTGTAAGTTATTCGTGGAAATCAATGTCCGATGCTGCCACTCCCCTGGGGTTTGCCCTGGAAAATTTCTTAGAGACTACGACTTTTCCCAAGAAGCAAAATGAGTTTATTGGTGTTTTATTTGGGTGCTTAGCATCCCTTGCTGAATACTGGACAGTCTCTAACTCACCCCTGGAATTACGTAATTTAGGACAAATGACACGTGAGTACCAATGGACATGAAATAAAATCCAAGGTTCTAATTCATGGAATCATTGATTTTTTTTTGCTATATTCCAGACCCTGAAATCCTTGCAAAGAAGTGTGTTTGTGATGGATGTATTTGGGTTTGCACCTTAAAGTTTCTTAAACTTTATGGTACTGTGGGCTAAAAATCACAAATACGAGGTGGGACTTTGGCACAGTTGTTAAGCTATGGCTTGGGGAAGTCTACATCCCAAGTCACAGTGCCTGGGTTAAAGTCCAGGCTCCACCTTCATTCAGTTTCTTGTGCACCCTCAGCACGGCCGCATCCTGGCTGTTGCAAGCATTTGGAGAGTGAACCAGAAGATGGTATGGGAGCACTTCCTGTTTGTGTCTCCAATAAATAAATTAATTAAATTGAAACGCATAATGTTATCACATTTTTATTTTTTTAAAAAAGATTTATTTATTTATTTAAATGAATTATAGAGAGACAGGGAGAAAATCTTCTATTAACTGGCTCATTCCCCAGATGGCCACAACAGCCAGGGCTGGGCCAGGTAGAAACCAGGAGCCAGGAGCTTCTCCTACATCTCCCACATGGGTTGAAAGGGCCCAAGCACTTGGGCCACCTTTCACTGTTTTTCCTAGGCCATTAACAGGGAGCTAGATTGGAAGTAGAGCAGCCAGGACACGACTTGGTGCCCATATGGGATGCTAGTGTTGCAGGCAGTGGCTTTGCCCACTATGCCACAATCCAAGCCCCTGATATCACATTTTTAAAGTGTCAAGTATTAGAGAAGAATAATCACCTGTTGTACTAACATACTGCATTTACTATTAGCACTTTTATTTTTTCTTCTGTTTGTGCATTTTTCACTTTTTTTTCTACAAGTTTATTTATTTATTTGTAAGGCATAGTTACAGGTGGCCAACTCTGTGGCGTAGTAGGTAAAGCCACCACTTGCAGTGCCGGCATCCCATATGGACACTGGTTCAAATCCCGGCTGCTCCACTTCTGATCCAGCTCTCTGCCATGGCCTGGGAAAGCAATAGAAGATGGCCCAAGCCCTAGGGCCCCTGCACCCATGTGGGAGACCTGGAAAGAAGCTCCTGGCTCCTGGCTTTGGATCAGCGCAGCTCCAGCCATTGTGGCCATCTGGGGAGTGAACCAGCAGATGGAAGACCTCTTTGTCTCTGTCTGTCTGTCTGTCTCTCTCTCTCTCTCTCTCTGCCTCTCCTCTCTCTGTGTAACTCTGACTTTCAAGTAAAATAAATAAATCTTTTTTTTTTTTAAAGGTAGAGTTACAGAGAGACTGAGGCAGAGAGAGAGAGAGGTCTTCTATCTGATGGTTCACCCTCCAAATGTCCATAACAGCTGGAGCTGGGCCAATCTGAAGCCAGGAGCCAGGAGCTTCTTCTGGGTCTCCCACTCTAGATGCAGGGGTCCAAAGACTTGGGCAATCTTCTTCTGCCTTCCCAGGCCATAGCAGAGAGCTGGATCAGAAGTGGAGCAGCCAGGAATCTAACTGGCACTCATGTGGGATGCAGGCAGTGGCTTTACTCACTACACCACAGCGTGGGCCCCTTCACTTATTTATTTATTTATTTATTTTGACAGGCAGAGTTAGACAGTGAGCGAGAGAGACAGAGAGAAAGGTCTTCCTTTTCTGTTGGTTCACCCCCCAAATAGCCACTACGGCTGGCGTGCTGCACCGATCCGAAGCCAGGAGCCAGGCGCTTCCTCCTGGTCTCCCATGCGGTGCAGGGCCCAAGCACTTGGCCCATCCTCCACTGCACTCCTGGGCCACAGCAGAGAGCTGGACTGGAAGAGGAGCAACTGGAACAGAACCAGCGCCCCAACCGGGACTAGAACCCGGGACTAGAACCTGAGATGACAGCGCCGCAGGCAGACGATTAGCCAAGTGAGCCGTGGCACTGGCCTTCACTTATTTTTTTAAACTTAAAGTATTTTACAAATTTTATTTGAAAGGCAGAGAGAGAGCTCCCAAAGCTGGGGGTTGGCCAGAGCCAAACCTCGGAAATGGAAACACAATCGAAGTCTCCCACCCAGGGGTAGGAATCCTATCACTTGAGCCATCACTGGTGCCTCCCAGGATCTGCATTAACAGGAAGCTGGAGTCAAGAGCTGGCACTGGAATTGAGCCCAAGTACTCTGATATGGGGTGTGGGTGTCTTAACTCCTAGGCTGAACACCTGCCCCAACTTACCATGTTTTTAAATCATGCATTACTTGTAGTTATTTTGACAGTTTTTGTTTTTTACTTTCTTACTTAGCATAGTTGTTTTGATGATTTGTTTTATAAATACAGATGCAATACTTTTATTTTTGGTCAACAGAAAATGTGTTTTTCTATTGTGATATATTTCATATCTACTGAGAAAATAATATAAAGTGTCATGAGTTAAGAATGCTGCAAACAATGTACTAGCTTTGCATGGAATTCATATGAAAATATCATTTGTATAAAAATAAATTTCAATAATTATTAATCATTTTTCTTCTTAAAAATTAAAAAATGAAAAATAAGGTATGGCTATAAAGAGAATGTGGCTTTTCTAGAGAAAGTGTATTCATTTGGTAGACACAGATCAGGTAGTTCGGTTTACATTTTAATGATTTCTTTTTTTGGTCACTGAAGGTCCATTTTAGCTTCTTACCTTCTGAAGGAAAAGCTCAACATCTTGGGCAAGTTGGGGTGTCTGCTGAGCTGTGCAGGTTCCGTGGTCCTGATTATCCACTCCCCGAAATCTGAGAGCGTGACGACGCAGGCCGAGCTGGAGGAGAAGCTGACCAATCCAGGTAACTCTTCGCTAGCAACACTGCCACGAATTCTTGTCCCGGCTCCATATCACGCCCTCTGGTGGTACGAGTGAACCGTGTGTCCACCCTGGCCTGCCTCTCAGGTCTGCCTTCTGCATGCCCACGTGTCAGTTGGCTGTGAGCTACCTGGGGACCCCCAGCTTGGTGGTGTTGGAGTCCTGTGCATTTATCCTTCCACTCTCCTGCCCATAGGGGCTTCCACCCACTGCCTTGGGTGCTCTGAACCCTGAGTGGATCCTCACGGTCACTGTCACCTCTCCCTCATCTCCATCACACTCCTCCTGACTCTCCTACTCTCAGAACTTAGCACTGCATGCACTGGTTCCCTCTGGGACCTTGTGCATCAGCGCCTTCCCTTTCCATCCCCTGTGCTCCGTGCTACCACCTCTGACCACTGCACCTACCGGGCTGCCTCCTGACCTCTGACTGCTGCCCTCTCCCCTTACCATCCTCCCTGCTGTCCCTGCTGTGGGCCATGTCCTGTGGGGTCTGTCCCTCCTCCTACCTAGAGCTCTCTGAGAGCAGAGACTAGGTTTATTTATTTTTTCTGACATAGAGCTTCTTTTATTGACAAATTCAATTAGAAACACTATGTACGTAATTATACCAGCCTTACAATACAGATTTTTTTTTCTAGATTGCTTCCAGCAGGCCATTCTGCATTGCTTGCAATGATTTTAGGCAGGTGCCAGCATGAAGCAACCTTCACACCGATGTTCAAATGCAGAGCATCTTTAGGTTGCAGAGTGACTCTTCCTTTGCAGCTCTCAATTTGCAATGGTGGGCATAGCAACAGAAACGTCTACACATCTTGAAAAGGGGTTTATAGTGTAATTAGCCGAGACTGTCTCCTTATCATGTTGTATCCCAAATGTTTAGCATTGTGATATTTATTTCTGCCCATAAATGCCCATATATTTCCAACACTGCAAGAAATGAGAATACAAAGACTTTAAAAAAAAAAAAAGACCTAAGAACTAGAGAATAGTGTCCTGATTATTTTATGGTAATTTTGTAAAAATATTTTATATATTTATTTGAGAGGTAGAGTTACAGAGAAAGGGAGAGACATAGAGAAAGATCTTCCATCCATTGGTTCATTTCTCAAATGGCCACAGTGACAAGCTGGGTCAGGCAGAAGCCAGGAGCCAAGAGCTTCTTCCAGGTTTCCCATGTGGGTGCAGAAGCCCAAGCACTGGGGCCACCTTTTACTGCTTTCCCAGGCCATAGCAGAGATGTGGATTGGAAGAGGAGCAGCCAGAACTAGATCTGGTGTCAATCCAGCCACAGGTGGAGGCTTAGCCTACTATGCCACACTGCTGACCTCTATTTTATAGTAATTTCAGGAGGGACATCTCCAAACGCTGCTTATCCATTGATAAATGTGGATGATACCAGTATATCTAGCTCCTCAGTTTTTTTACCAAACATGTTTAATTTGAATATCTCTATAAAAATTTGGTATGAAGATGTGATAGTAGCAGAAAAAATTTTCTTTCCTTTTTAAAAAAAGTTTTGGGACCTGGTGCTGTGGAGCAGTAGGGTGAGCTACTGCCTACAGTGCTGGCATCCTGAATGAGCACCAGTTCAAGTACCACCTGCCCCACTTCAGATCCAGCCCTCTGCAAATTAAAACAAAACAAAACAAAACAAAACAAACAAACAACAAATTCTATTTATTATTTTCTTGAAAGTGAGAGAGAAAGAGATACTGATCTTCTGTCAGCTAGCTTACTCCCCAGTTGCCTGCAAAGTCAGAGCTTGGCCAGGGCAGAGCCAGAAACTAGGGACTCAATCCCAGTCTCCCATGTAAGCGGCAGGAACCCATCACCACTGCCTCCTAGGTTATGTAGTAACAGGAAGCTAGATCAGAAGCAGAGGTGAGACTTGAATGCAGATACTCCAGGATGGGATGTGGGCATCCCAAGTCATTGCATGAACCAGAAATTTTCTTTTAGACATGAAAAACTTGTTTTTTCTTAAATTATTATTACTACTTTTAAATATTTATTTATGTATTTGAAAGAGTTGCAGAGAGAGAGAGAATCTTCCATCCACTGGTTCACTCTCCAAATGGTCTTGGTGGCTGGGGCTGGGCCAGGCCAAACCCAGGAGCCTCGAGCTTCATCTGGGTCTCCCATATGGGTGGCAGGGTCCCAAGCACTCTGGCCATCTTCCAGTGCTTTCCCAGGTGCATTAGTGGGAGCTGGATCAGAAGTGGAGCAGGGAGGACTCAAACCTGCAAAAATATGGGATGATGGCTCTGCAGGCTACATCATACCACTGGCCCCTAAAGGCTTGTTTTTCAACTGAAATATAAAATGGTACTATTCTGATTGCTCAATATACTAAATATTTTTCTAATTTTTTTGCTGAAGATTTAAAACACCAGAATTAATTTTTTGCCAAATAATTGCCCCAGATAAAACTTAAGTGAGTACTTGTTTATATTTTTGAAATCCCTGATATGTGATCTCTGATATTCAGAGGTGAAAGAATAGAAACACCTGGAAAATTCTCTCAAGAGAGAATGCCAGGGGCTGGCACTGTGGCACAGCAGGTAAAGCCACCGCCCACAGTGCTGGCATCCCATATGAGTGCCAGTTCAAGTCCTGGCTGCTCCACTTCTGATCCAGCTCTCTGCTACGCCCTGGGAAAGCATAGAAGATGGCCCAAGTCTGTGGGCCACTGCACCTGCCGGGGAGACTCAGAAGAAGCTCCTGGCTCCTGGCTTCGAATTGGCCCAGCTCCGGCTGTTTCAGCCATTTGGGGAGTGATGAAAGAGGTTTTCCCAGTTTTGGAGCCTGCAGGTCCAAAGGCCCCATGGCAGATGCCAGAGCGCATGCAGAGACAGGATCACATGGTGAAGGAGGAAGCAGGGGGAGAGTGGTGGAGACAGACTCAGGTTCTCATAACCACCCGCAGTGACCTACGGATCTTCCACAAGGCCCCACCCCCTAAAGGATCCAACCTTTCCTGATAGCACCACCCTGCAAACCAACCCTTTAACTCAGGCTTCGGGAGCCAATCACTGGGTCTGACCCTGCGAACCACTGGCAGGACTCAAAATTCAGTAAACCTTAAGCAGGCTAAATTTTAAAAAAGATTTATTTATCTGAGAGGCAGAGTTACAGACAGAGGGAGAAACAGGGAGAGAGGTCTTTCATCTGCTGGTTCAGTCCCCAAATGGCAACAGCTGGAAGTGGATTGATCCAAAGCCAGGAGCCAGGAGCTTTTTCTGGGTCTTCCACACAGGTGCAGGGGCCCATGTACCTGGACCATCTTCCCCTGCTTTCCCAGGCCATTAGCAGGGAGCTGGATCAGAAGTGGAGCAGCCAGGATACAAACTGGCACCTGGATGGTATGCTGGCGCCGCAGGTCAAGGCTTAACCTTGTACACCACAGTGCCAGCCCCTGGCAGGCTGATTTTTAAGTTGGTAATTTTGTATGGCTCTTGCAGAAAAATACTTCCTCAGCCCTACACGCAAGAGCCTTTGCTGGGTGTTTAACATCCAAACCACAGAAACCATAAAGCATGCATTCTCAGTGGGGTGATAGTCACCCTGGAGAGCAGAAACTAGTCCTTAGAAGCAGAAAAATATATTCTTTTAATGTATAAACATAGATATACATACAATGTAGAAACAGCTGTACAATGTGGCAGAATTAAAATTTCATGGGAGTGAGCAGTTGGGGAAAAGCTGTCTCATGTTTCCTTAGAGGGCTGATAAGACAAAAAGAACTGAGACACACTGGATGTGTTGAGAAACACTTTACATAAATAATCATAAAGCTAGGGAGATAAAAATAAGTCATGGTCAGTCACTTGGAAACAGGTTTCCTCTGATGTGGGTTTTTCTGTCTGAGTTTCTCAGTTCTCAAGGCTGACACTTGTGCACCGTGCCCCCTTACTAGCAGTGCCCACTCCTGTCTCTCTACCCGGTTGACCACTTCCCACCTTTACTTCCTGCCCTTCTTCACTGCCTGCCCTAGGACACAATCTCTCATGGCCCCAGCCCTCTCCCCTTAGGTATCTTGATGCTGAGGACCCTTCTGAAATATAGTCTGATTATGTCCCTTCCCAGTGCCAAAGCCTTTTGCAGCTCCCTTCCTGTGAGAGAAAGCCCAGACTCCTTCATGGTCTCACCCTGCTGCTTTGGTGAGCATGCACCTGCACAGCTGCATCCAAGCCACAGGTTGGCCATGTTTTGTGTTCCCATGTGCCAAGCTCTCCTCCTTCTGCTGCCACTTCCTGTGGGTCAGGCTCCCAGGCAGCTTTCAACTGCCCTGCTAGTATCCTTTCCCTAGTGGGGAACCATTTTTCTGCCAAGGACCATTTGGATATTTATAACATCATTCAAGGGCCATACAAAATTATCAGCCTAAAAAATTAGCCTCCTCTAGATTCATTGAATCTCAGATTCCTCCTCCAGTTGCCCTGGCAGGACCAGACGCAGACCCAGTGATTTCGCAGGCCTTATATGGGCTATAGGCTGGACGTTCCTCATCCCTGCTGTAGAGGCTTCCTGAGTCCTCCCCCAGAGCAGGAGGACTCCACAGTTCCTTTTTCTAACCATTGCCTGACTGCTGGTTTGCATGTTCACACTTGCTGGTTTACGTGTCTATGCTGGCTTGTTTGCATGTCTAGATGGTTCCCACCCCTGTCAGGTCCAGTGTCCCATTTATAATCTGGGAACAAAGTTCATACACTATAAGGGGACACCAAAAAGTTTCATGGAAATGAATGAAAAGATAAGCTTGGGAGCATTGTAGAGCAACAGGTTAAGCTGCACCTTGGGACACCCACATCTCAGATTGGAATGCCTAGGATCTCATCCTACCTCCTCTTCCAACCCAGCTTCCTATCAATGTGCACCCTGGGTGGTGGCAGATAATGGCTCAAGTACTTGGGTCCCTGCCACCCATGTGGGAGATTCTGATGGAGTTCCTGTCTCCTGGCTTTGGCTGGGACCAGCCCTAGCTCTTGTGTGCATTTAGAGAATAGCTAGCAGATGGAAAATTGATATTTCTCTCTTTCTTTCTCCCTCTCTCTTTTGGTGTAACTCTGCCTTTCAAATAAATAAACATAAATAAACTTTAAAGAAAAAAAGCTCATTTGGGTACAAAACAAACTTGAAATCCATGCATAATTTTTTCATAAAGCACGTTTCTCATAAACCTTTGCAGACTCTTTTATAACTTCTTCGTGCATGCAACTTCAGCACAACCAATATAATGCCCTTGCTGTAATCCAGGAGGACTAGCAGGATGTTTCTTTATAAATGGAAGTGCTCAGGTGCAACCACAGGAGAAGGGTGTTGAAGCTGGCAGGCCCATACCATGTATGGGGTCCCTGAGAATCTGGCAGCTGCAGACTGATGAGGAGGTGTCTGCAGCTGACAACACCAGGCGGTCTTGCCATCAGCAATATGATCCTTCGAAATGAGAAAGACCCTTGACCAACTTCCAATCAAAGAAAGAATAATCCTTCCTCAATTTACATGGAAGTTGCATTTCTGAAAAATTCGGTGGAAATGAGACCCATTCAAACCTTACTTTGTTTTACGCATAAAATAGGTTTGGGGTTTGATTCTGATAATCATATTTGTCACTTGCAAGTCCAAAGAAGTTGTGAGGTGAATGGATAAAGTTTAATTGCACATCCCTCTCTGCCTGCTCGTGCAGCCCCTGACTGCTGGGCCAGGCACAGGTAGACTCACCGTGTATGACTCCACGTTGCCTCCTCACACCTCCAGCACTGTCTGCCTGTGACACGCATTCACTAAGGGTTTTTGTTGAGTTGACTCCAAGAGAATGCATTTCGTGAGTGGTTTTTTTGGTTTAAGTTCAGATCATGTACGTTGATTTTACCATAACAAAAATGCTACTAAAGAGAGAGGATCATGTAATCATTCAGAAGCTATGAATGGTTTTTAAAGATTACTTATTTATTTTAAAGGTGAGAGTCACAGAGAGAGAGGGAAAGACAGAGATTTTCCATCTGCTGCTTCACTCCCCAAATGGCCGCAACAGCACACGCTGGGCCAGACACAAGCCAGGAGCTAGGAGCCCCAACCAGGTCCCCCACTTGCGTGCAAGGTCCCAGACACTTGGGCCATCTGCCTCTGCTTTTCCCCAGGCTATTAGCAGGGGACTGAATCAGAAGTGGAGTAGCCGGGACATGATTTGGCGTCCATGTGAGATGCCAGCATTGCAGGCAGTGGCTTTACCCACTGTGTCATAACACTGGCCCCACTATGAATGTTTTAATGGTGAAAATCATGAGAATACTTCTTCTGTGGTGGATCTGGTAAACTCAGAGCTCCACTCTGCCCCTCCGGGTGGTGGGCTGGCTGGGGGGCTGCATGGGTCACCATGTCCTCCTGTCTTGCAGTGTTTGTGGGCTACCTGTGCATCGTGCTGCTCATGCTGCTGCTGCTCATCTTCTGGATTGCACCGGCCCACGGGCCCACCAACATCATGGTCTACATCAGCATCTGCTCCTTGCTGGGCAGTTTCACCGTGCCTTCCACCAAGGGCATTGGGCTGGCAGCCCAAGACATCTTGCACAACAACCCGTCCAGTCAGAGAGCCCTGTGTCTGTGCCTGGTGCTCTTGGCTGTGCTGGGCTGCAGCATCATCATCCAGTTCAGGTACATCAACAAGGCGCTGGAGTGCTTCGACTCCTCTGTGTTCGGGGCCATCTACTACGTGGTGTTCACCACCCTGGTCCTGCTGGCCTCGGCCATCCTCTTTCGGGAGTGGAGCAACGTAGGTCTGGTGGACTTCCTGGGCATGGCCTGTGGATTCACGACCGTCTCTGTGGGGATTGTCCTTATACAGGTGTTCAAAGAGTTCAATTTCAACCTTGGGGAGATGAACAAATCCAATATGAAAACAGACTAGGATGCAGCGGGGTTGAGGGGCTCAAGAACAGGCCTTGGAGGTGGTTCCTGCTCCTGATTGGATGTGAAGTAGAAGAGACCCTCAATCCCTGGAGTTAGACTTGCCTGTGTACTAACGGGTGGCCTGCTGGACAGTGGGGAGCCTGGCTCTGCACCAGAGTGGGGGCCCAGCCCGAAGCTCCCCGACACTTGCCTGGGCATCATCTCTCTCTGATGAGACGAATTGCATTTTCATTTCCATTAACCTGGAAGCTTTCATGACTACTCTTCCCCTCTAAAACATTTTAACATTATTTAAACAGAAACTAAACATGGGCTCTTTCTGGTTAGTCTCTGTAAGAGAGCAGATATGCTTATGTAGAAGGTTACTTTGGAAATGGGAGAAATTGTCTTGATATCTGCCTCTGTATAGTAAGTATGCCTGTAGTTGTGTTGGTTTGCATTAAGCATGTATCACATTCAGGTACCTCATCCAAATAAGTATGTACATTGAATTGTTTTTATTCCTTTAACAAGGTGACTCTCTCCTCCCACACACCCCCAGACATTTTAATAGCAAAAAGAGAGAGAAGAGGTAGGGCATTGATGATGCAGTGTTCCATCGGCAGGATGACTTCACAATAGCTCAAATCAATTTCAGTGCCTTTATCACTTGGATTATCCACTTAATTTGACTATTACTCTGTATATTCTTTTAGATTAGAATGATGCAACTTCTTTGGTTATACCTTACTATTTCAATATTCAAATTATAAATATGTAAAGCAATTAGAAATAATAGTACATTCGTTGGAAGGTAGTCAAGACTAAAGACCCATTAGAGCAAATTGACCTGTTTAGCATGTAGTTATTGTTCTCTTAAAGACAATTGGCTAAGTAGCATGAAGTATTTTTATTTGCATTCGATCTATGTATTTGAGATCCAGTGTCAAATATGTACACCTTTCTTTTAGCAAGCATTTGTGGCCATACAGAAGAAATAAATTATTTAGCTTGAAATAAGGCTGTTTAAGTGAGAGAGTTAACAGCTCAACAGCACATATATTGAGTGCCCTGTGATATGGGAGCATGTTAAGGGACAGTTGGCTAGCTTCTACAAATTGAAACGCACAGAATTTTCCAAAGAATTTCCAGCAAAAATGAAAACATTGTTGTTTGAGAGGGCAAAGCATCCTAGAGTTCCTCACCCAGCCTCTCATTACGCTTTCCAAATGCAAAGTAGCCATTGATTATTTCAGGGTTTGCATCAAAAAAGCTCATTCTTCTGTCCATGGTAACCTTCCATATGTCTTTATGGAAGCAAAGCATGAAGTGATAAATAGTTCATTGCGATATATACTTCATGTCTAATGCTCTAATCTATGTAGGAAGTTATGCCAAATTGAAAAATGAGATTGAGTAGAGTAGGTGAAGTAGAATATGCCATTTAATAATATCCATTTAAAGTTACTCATTAAGAAAAAAGATGTTTTTTTTCCTGGCAAAAGTAACATTTCTTTTTATTATTATAATTTTTAAAAATTATTTCTAAAGTAAAGATCCAAGGAATAGTTGCCTAAAGTGTTTAATAAGAAAGGTATATAAAATAAGACTACTGCGATGTAACATAGACTATAAAACACCTCTTTGAATTAAAAGTACCATATTATGATGCTAGGTTGTAGCGATTTGTGAATTAAGAGCAGCAAGAAAATTTTTTTAAGAAAATTTTAAAACATTCTTCGTTAACTTATAGTTAATATATACTCAAAAAGTTGATTAATCTTTTTATCAGCTCTTGATGTTTTTTTTTTCATCACCAGTGTTTTTAGAAATACAGACCTTAACTTATTGAACTGAACTTTCTGATGATGTAATGTAGCAGAATCAGTATACTTGTAGGCATAAAATGGTTTTCCTGCTTAAGGAGTTTAAGGTGGTCAAAGAACCTATGTTGCTATAAAGGTATAATGAGGAAATTCATGTGTCAAATGGAAAAATCATGATTATTTTGCTACAGCTTCCATGTAACACTTAAATGCACCTATTGCTGTATTTTATTATATTTTAGTTCACAATTATACTATGGATACTCAGAGGTGATATTGTTTTTTGGGCAATACTCCCTGTGATTTTTAAACTGAAACAGAATTTCAAAGTATTATTGGCTCTTCTCCTCTTTATGACAGGCCCTAGAACAGGTAGAATTTCCAAGGTTTAGATCCATTCAGCAGATGGCTCCGGTAGGATACACAGCCTTTGTTCCAAAGGGAACGGTGCATAGCACTCATTGTTTTTCAGCTAGCCTCCAGGTGGTTGACATGATAGCTATTTAGCTGTCCAATTTTTAAGTTTAACATAGAACTTTTAAATTCTGACTTAATAGTCTTTGTTTTACAGTTCATATTTTCATAATTCATTTGGAAATGCCAAGAATATAGAATCCCCAAAGTGAGAGCTTTGGGGAAGGGCCTGGAATAGGGATACATCTCTTATTGGCCTTTCAGAAAGTAAATGCATGCAAAACATTTTCACCATGACATGATTCTTTGGGTATCATCTCTGATAAAGTGAAGAAAAAAAATACCTACTGTATACTTGTTTTCCAGCTCCTTTAAAATTGAAGGCTTTTAATCACAATTTGCAGATTTATTCTTGGTAGATATTTAAATAGGCCCTTTCTCATTTGAGTCTTTGTATCTTAAAAGACTGCCACTTGTTCTGTTTATGGATCTAGTGTAGGACTGATTCAGGATTCTGACCCAAACCCTGGACAAAGTAAGTGTTCTGCTGGTCCGCATGACCCCTGTGTCTCTGGAGAGAAAGGACAGCCTGCTCCTTGTCACATGTGGAGAAGGCCTGCCCTGGCTGGGACCTTTGGAAAGAATCTGGTTTCCTGGTGGCCTTGCTCATCGCTCAGACTGTCACTACAGTTTTGTCACATTAGGATGTTGGTGATAGATGTTGCTGCTCTCTGTTCAGCAATAAGAAATATTCTTTCTGTCCTACTTTCAAAGCCATTTTGTTACACTCAATTATATTTCCTCAGATCTACCCCAGCAGTAATGTGTGGGTTTTGTTCTTCCTTGGGTTTCATGTCTGCCATGCGATACAAGAAAGCACTATTCTAATATGTACTTGCTGCTCATCTTCCTCTGCAGCTCAGCTCACGGTAAATACTGTGCCTGACTTCTAAAGGCCAGTTCCTAGACTGCTGACGAGCACTGAGATGCAGTGTCTCCCAGATGTGGGTGCATGCTCAGCCCACAGCAAGTGCTGATGCACACAGTCCACTGCCCTGCTGCACAGTTCTTGTCGGGAGGATACCTCTTTTCCAAGCTGCTCCACTAGTCTAGAAGAGCGGAGAGAATGCTCAGATAGTTCACAGAGCCCCATCCCTCACTCCTCCCAGATGCTACTAGATCCCGTTTAGGCTTCCTGTGACTGTGTAGGAACTTAGGAAGAGTAAGGTCAGTGTAGTCACGACAGTATGCATTAGCTTCCATGGTCTGAAGGAGCTGTCCGTCTCAGTGCATCTGTTCACCCGTCGTCGAGCAGGACTGGAAGTGATCTTGGTGTTCTGTCTTCTCAGGGACCAAAAATGTATCATTTAGTCCTTAGCATTGACCTTCCTCCCAAGGACATGGCCCATGTTCGTTTTTTGTATCTTACTTGTACTCATAGGTAGATACTTCTGTTAACTTGAGTTGAAAAGAGAAGAGACCAATTTGCGCACCAGTTATTCCACAGGACAGTTTATCATATAAAATACCTCAATTTTTTGTATTTCTCATTTCCACCTCACAGTTGTACTAGTGATGAAACTTTAAAGATCTGTCCTTTACCTGATAGGCGAATTTTCACATCTGGCCATATTCTTATATCTCCACCGTATACTTGAAAAGATTCAGAATTATAGGATCAGGAATGAGAATTTGGCCAAATACCACTACTTGTTTATTTTCATAAACATTTCTCACATGCTATTAAATGTAACAAAAGAATTATATTTTAAGAAAATGTAACTTTGTACGTTAAAAATGTTGTCTAGTAAAAAGTTGATATTCAGTAGAACAGTGATCATGTAAATATCTATTTCAAATAGACCCAAAGTGATTTAAAAAAAGAAAAAAAAGAGTCTAGGGCCCAGAGCATGAGCCAAGGAGGATTGATTTCTTCTTTTTTTCTAGTTTTCCCTGAATTGTACAAATATAGGTGAGTCACTTACCTTTCTGTGCCTCAGTTTTTCTACCTCTGAAGGAGTGAGGTGGTTCTCCAATTGGGTTGTTTCTAAACCTCTAGCACATTTAGCAGTGTTCTGGTGGCCTCAGAAGAGAGCACCATGTGCAGACTGTTGGCGAAGTGACACGTGGAAACATGGACTGCACTGACTGTGGCGTCTGCTCAGGATCCTGCTGCAGAACACACAGCTTTGGGCACCACAGAAGCCGTGGAAGCACTGAATGTAAAGTGTGCATGAATCCATGAAGCTTTAATTTTCCTTTTTTTTTTAAGGAAGGGTTTTATATATTCTATTGTAAAATATGGCAATTAAACAGACTTTATAAAAGCAGCACTAACGGATCACATTTTGATGGCGTGATGAGCTCCTCCGAGGTTCTGTTTGCTCTGTGATCTGCAGGCTTAATGACCTACGTAACAAATTGATTCTGTTCCACTGAATTTCTAATGAATGTTGCTGAACTTCCTGCTTCCAAGCACAGCTCAACCTTGACTATGAACTCTGACAACAGGTGAATGTGAGGAGCTCCCAAACCACTAGTGCCAAAGGGGCCATTGAAAAATTCAGAAGTTATTTTATTTGTCAGAACCTAATAATTTTCCCCATCCTTTCATTGTTTTTGCGCCTTATGAAAACTTAAGTGTGTTGTTTTTCAGTAGCATTCCTGAGTGTGTTTGCCTTTTTAAAGGATAACTATTTTTATCTTGTAAAATGGGATATAATCATGAAAGAGAGGAAGTCTAGATCAAAACTGTCTAATGTTGATGGGTTGCATAAAAGTTTTTCATATAAATGTATCAGGGGAGCTTCCAATTAGCATACATATATACATTTATCAATGGCTAAGATGCTTATAATTTGCTTTCTAGAAGTAGTCATAGCATGTTGTTATTGCCTTATGTAAATAAAAAGGCTATTTATTAAGTTTTCCAATATTTATTAATCTGTATGTGTTTTAAAATAAAATAACTTATTTCTAGCTGAACACTTGTTGATTTTGTTCCCTTTGCTCGAAGTTTTTGTGTAGTATTAGGTCCCAGAGCATCCCAATTCTTAAGATTTTTCCTATTTCTCTGTAGAAATGAATAGCCTAGGTGTCTATAATGTTGAAAACATTTGCTTGCACATCTCCCTGAGGGAGCAGATCCTTGATGTGTAAAGGAATTCACCATCCAGGGACTACTTCCTGATCCAGTGAAATGATGGTATCACAGAAAACCAGTTTTTACTTTAATATGTCCATAACTTTGACATGTTTTTTAGTTGTATAGCATACCATTTTAGATTTTAAGCCTATAGAAAATTAGAGAATCATAACACACTTTAATCCATCAAACATCATTAGATGTCTTGTCATTAAATCTTCTTTGGTGTAATATAAGTCATCAAGTGAGGAAAATATTTTATATGAGTAAAAGATTTTCTTCTAGGCTCTGTCCAAAAGGATTCATTCATTCACAATTTGATCAAAACACATGCATACAGAAATCAGGAACAAGAAACCACCAAATGTTTATATGGCTAGCCCCTTCCAGACTGTGTTTGGAGTCTATGAAATGTATAAATGCTGGATTCTTCACCTTGGTTGGTTACTACTGTGGATCTATGAGTTCTAGCTCCTAGCCACAATGGTTGTTGAATGTGAGCTGTTCTGTCCGCCCCTCTAAGGACCTTAGGCTAGAGTTCCTCTGTTAGTTTGGTATATCCTGTCTGATGACCTGTACCGTGAAAATATCAGTATACTTGTGTTTTTTTTTTTTTTTTTTTTTTTTTTTTTTGACAGGCAGAGTTAGCGAGAGAGAGACAGAGAGAAAGGTCTTCCTTTTTCCATTGGTTCACCCCCAAATGGCCACTACAGCCAGTGTGTTGCAGCCAGCGCGCTGTGCTGATCCGAAGCCAGGAGCCAGGTGCTTCCTCCTGGTCTCCCATGCGGGTGCAGGGCCCAAGCACTTGGGCCATCCTCCACTGCCCTCCCGGGCCACAGCAGAGAGCTGGACTGCAAGAAGAGCAACCAGGACAGAATCCGGCACCCCAACCGGGACTAGAACCTGGGGTGCCGGCACCGCAGGTGGAGGATTAGCCTATTGAGCCGCGGCGCCAGCCCAATGTCAGTATACTTGTAATGTTAGTCTTACTTACACAGTTACTTTGAATCTCACATGGTAGTTTCAAAAAAGATTTTTTGTTGGACAAGTGAGGAATAGTCAACACAGATATACAATACCTAGGTATCTTTATCAACATTGTGGAGAAGAGAGAAGAATTCCAGACAAGGACATAACAAAGAGTTGGATGTGGAACTGGACAGTGGTGGGCGGGACGGGAGCAATGGCAATCAAGTAACAAACATAGTTCACATAAAATTAACTGAGATGGGAGTGGGCGCTTAGCCTAGCAGTTATGTTGCCTGTGTCCCACTTCAGAGTGTCTGAATTTGCACCCTGGCTCTGGCTCGTGACTCCATTTTCCTGCCAATGCAGACCCTCAAAGGCAGTGGTGATGGCTCAAGTAATGTGGGTCCTGCCACCCACGTGGGAGAAATGGATTGAGTTCCCAGGTTCTGGCTCCTGGCTAGGCTGGTGTTTGTGGAGTGAATCAGTAGGTGGCAGCTTTCTCTGACAAATAAAAAAAATAAAATCCCCCACAAAATAACAGATAATAGACAAGAGATAAAGGAAAGGTCAAATTAGGCTACACATTTATAAAACTGCATCTTTATTTCTGGTAAAGACATCAGGGGGGGGAATCTCAATATCTTCTTCTCTTGAACTTGGCACACTTCCTATAGTAGTTATGTACTACTGATTGTTAAGTTACCCCAAACTTTGTGGTTTACAACACACACTTATCACCTTACAGTTCTGTAGGTTGGAAGAACACAGCATTTTACTGGCTATGATCAAGGTGTCAGCAGCATTCTTCTGGAGGCTCAGGGGGAGAACTTAGTCCTTGCTTTTTAGTTTCTAGAGGTTGTTCTCATTCTTGACGCAAGGTTCCTTTCTCCATCTGCAGTGTCAACAATGTCACATCTCCCTGACCATTCTGCCGTCATCATACTCATTCTGTCACTCCTGCCTCCGTCTTGCAAAAGCCTTGGTGATTTTTGGGGGCTTGCTTAGATGATTCAGGATCATCTCCCCATCTCAAGATCCTTAACTTGATCATATCTGCATAATCCCCGTTGCCATGTAAAATAACATAGTCCTGGGGTCCATAGATTAAGACATCTTTGGGCATTACCATTCCTACCACATGCATTTAACATGAGGCAATCGTTAAAAGCTAACTCTTGGCTTTTAATGTATATCTTGGTATTCTACCTAAATTCTCTTTGAGTTACTCCTCTTACTGCAGAGTTCCCCTGCCGCCTCCAGTTTTTTGCAAATTGCCTTATTACATTCTCAGTCTTCTATGGCCTTGAGTAAACTAAATACAATTAACTGAAATACTAATGTTTTGAAATGCCAAATAATGTCACTATTCACTTTAGAAGGAAAAAGGGCAAATTTAACCAAAAACAGGCTTAAGAAAAAATTATCGTCTGCTATACTTTTCCCATGCTTCTGTGGTTAACAAAACCAAACTATATGAGAGTAATTAGGGAACAGTCTGTACATATAAGCAAACCTATTTGATTATCTAATATATGATTTTTTCAAAATGCTGTTTTAAAAGTCTTGCCTGTGCTTCTGAAAACAGTGACAGATTTTAACAGGTTTACTGAGGTCCAGTTGACATACAATAAACTGCACATATATGAAAGGTACAATTTGGTAAGTTTTGACATGTCATATAATGAAAAGAGTTGTAAATGAACATTTACATGTTCATATAATGCAAGCCTCACCACGGGTGAAACAGCAGATCTGTTTCACTGCTCTCTAACATTGTCATGTATTAAATATATATGCCAGTTTGTTTATCCACTCACCTGATATTTCAGTTGTTTACAGCTTTTTTTTTTTTAGATATATTTATTTATTTATTTGAAAGAGATACACAGAGAGAGAAGGAGAGACAGAGAGAGAGGTCTTCCATCTGCTGGTTCACTCCCCAATTGGCCGCAACGGCCAGAGCTTCGCCAATCCGAAGCCAGGAGCCAGGAGCTTCTTTCGGGTCTCCCATGTGGGTGCAGGGGCCCAAGGACTTGGGCCATCTCCCACTGCTCTCCTAGGCCATAGCAGAGAGCTGGATTGGAAGTGGAGCAGCTGGGACTTGAACCAGCGCCCATATGGGATGCCGGTGCTCAGGCCAGGGTGTTAACCCACTGTGCCACAGCGCTGGCCCCTGCTTCCAGCTTTTGATCTGTTACAAACAAAGCTGCTATGGAATGTTCATTTACAACTCTTTTCATGGATACATGTTTCCACTCTTGAGTAAATACTGAGGATTAGAACTGCTGGGTCATATTATTGTGTATGTTTAATGTTTTAAGAAACTGTTGACCTGTTTTCCGAGGGAGTTGTATCATTTTACAATTCTACCAGCAACATATGAGAAGGAATTAGAGCTTTAACATTTTTAAAATATCTCGTGATCATGGCTTGAACACTCAGAGTATACGAGATGTGCAAGATCATGGGCAAGGGAAATGATCTGGGCATTTAAGGAGCCTGCATCTTATTAGCAAAATGTATGAAGGTACTTCAAAGAGCTCACAGAAAAATGAAATTAAATGATACTTATTTTGGTGCAAAATGTTTTGAAATCCATGCATCATTTTTCATAATATACGTTTTCTGTGAAATTTTAGAAGACTACCTTGAATGCATGGATTTCAAATTTTTTTGCTCCAAAATAAACATGTTTTAATTCCACTTTCCACAAACTGTTTGGAGTTCTCTGTACACATACTTCAAGAGCAGTGCACTGTACAGTGTGGCAGTGTCAAGTAGGAGGTCCAGATAATTAATTTGGGAGTAATCTCTGAACTGTCATGATGAAAAATGATTAGATGAGCAGGACTCTAGCTGAGATTATACAGAAAAGAGCCATAAGTACATTCATTCATTAGGTTAAAGTAACATACCATCCTGTAAGTATTCCTCTTCATGTGGCTATCAATACAGCCATCTACCTTCTAGAGGTATCTGTAGGTATCTTTATTAGTTGGTTATTGCTATGTATAAATCCATCCCCAAATGAGTGGCTTAACACAACAATCATTTATTCTTTCTCTTACGTCTGTGGGTCAGTGGGGGCAGTTTTGTGGACTTGGCTGAAACCCTGGTCTCAATTATGGGGCAGCTACTCCATGCTTCTTTTCACCATGATATAGGCTGGGGACTGCCACATTTTCTTGGACAAAGTCATCTCAAGGTCAATGCAGATACACAGGGTATGGAGTTGCAAAGTCACTGCTGTCGCTCCCCGTCTTCGTGGAGGAGCAACACAGGACCCTGCGCTGTTCTTTCGTCTGCTCGGCCCTCCCCGGGTTTGCTGCTGGTTCTTCCCGGGTTGGCTACTATCCCTTCCACCTCCGTGGAAGGGCAGTTCCCCCTGGCCACATTCCCCACTTCCGCAGGGGAGCGGCACACCGCCGGCCGGCTTTCTCGGGGGCTGCACGGGTGTTCCTTCAGCTAGATGTTCCCCATAGATGTTCCCGGTGCATGCCGTTTCTCTCCTCCTTTATAGTCCTCCTCCGCCAATCCCAACTCGGCTGAGTACGCTGCTCTCCAATCAGGAGCAAGTCCTACAGTTAATTGGTTGAACTGGAGGCAGCTGTGCGGAAGCTGTTTACTTCTCTCCCAGCGCCATATTGTGGGAGAGCAGATGCATAGAATAAGTCCTAATTCGAGCAACTCAGTCTAGTCCGGATTGCTCCCCACAGATCCCCCTTTCTTTTTATTTTTTGGCGTTGATACGCGCCTGTCTTCGGTGTCCCGCAGCACACACTCTGCTGTACTTGCTAGAGTTGCCACAGGCTCTTACAAGTCCTATCAATCAGGAAAACCGAATCCGGGTCCTCTCTTCGCCATTGTGAGGAGGTTTTTAGGCGCTGATGCGTGCCTGTGTTCGGTGCCCTGCAGCGCATGCTCTACTCTGCTAGAACTGCCTGCAGGTGTTTAAAAAACCTATCAGGCAAACCGAATCCAAGCCTTCTCATTGCCGTATTGTGGGGGAGACTTATTAGTGTTGGTTCGTGCCTATCTTCGGTGACCTGCAGCTCATACTCTGGTCGAGCTTTGCTGGCGCTTACCGCCTTAAATCAGGCAGACCGAATTCAAGCCTTCTAATTGGCATGTTGAGGGGAGGCCTTATTTTTCTCTATTTCTCTATCTCCGGGCATTCCTACCTCTCCCATTTCACTTCTATCTTCCAGCATTCCCATTTCTCTTTTACTTCTAAAACTTCTGTTTCTCTTATCCCCGCAGCTTCCCGGCACCTCGCCCCGCCGGCGGGTTCCCGGCTCTGCGCGCACGCTCCGCGGTCTCCACGCACTTCGCGCCCGCACCACGGCCTCGCGCCAACGCCCCGTGCTCTCTCTGCACGCGGCGGCTTCCGCGAATGTTTCCGCCACCACCGGCATTCAGTCCAAGTTCCCCGGACTAACCTGGCGAATTCTGGCGGCCCACGTCTCTGCCTCTGGTTCCAGATCTTCGCCTCTTGCTCCCCAGGGTGACTTGAAGAATTCCAAGATGGCTTGGCCTGCACTCGCGGCTTCATCCTCCCTAACATTTTTCTCTACCCGGTGTGTTTCCCTAAGTTTTCTTCCAACAATATTCCTCCCTCATTTCTCCTGGCCTCTCCCCACAGTCCGTATCCAAGTCTAAGTTTCTTATAGGTTTCACTTTCACTTTCAACCTGCAGTCCGTATCTGAGTCTAAGTTTCTTCTTGCTTTCACTTTAAATCCTAACTTCTTTCCCACAGTCCGTATCCGAGTCCAAGCCTCCTCTAGGTTTCACTTTCGCTTTCAGTCTCCTAGCTTCCCCGCCATAGTCCGCATCCGAGTCTACGAAAGCTTTCACTTTCGCTTTCAAATCCTAACTTCTTTCCCACAATCCATATCCGAGTCTATGCCTAGGCTTTCAATAGCTTCTTCCGGCACCTAGGCTCTTTGCTAGTCTCTCTCTCCAGTATTTTCCTGCTTCTTCCCGTTTCTTCCCTCCTAAGTTTCATATCCGTCCTAAGTTTCCTATCCGAGTCACGGCACCATTATGTCGCTCCCCGTCTTCGTGGAGGAGCAACACAGGACCCTGCGCTGTTCTTTCGTCTGCTCGGCCCTCCCCGGGTTTGCTGCTGGTTCTTCCCGGGTTGGCTACTATCCCTTCCACCTCCGTGGAAGGGCAGTTCCCCCTGGCCGCATTCCCCACTTCCGCAGGGGAGCGGCACACCGCCGGCCGGCTTTCTTCGGGGGCTGCACGGGTTCCCTTAGATGTTCCCCATAGATGTTCCTGGTGCATGCCGTCTCTCTCCTCCTTTATAGTCCTTCTCTGCCAATCCCAACTCGGCTGAGTACGCTGCTCTCCAATCAGGAGCAAGTCCTACAGTTAATTGGTTGAACTGGAGGCAGCTGTGCGGAAGCTGTTTACTTCTCTCCCAGCGCCATATTGTGGGAGAGCAGATGCATAGAATAAGTCCTAATTCGAGCAACTTAGTCTAGTCCGGATTGCTCCCCACAACTGCAAAATGAGTGGGCATATGGACTGGTGGACAATCAGCCATTTGTCATCTGCCTACCATATCATTAAAGACTTCTCTGCAATACTCATAGTTCCTCAATGTCATCTACCTAGAACGTGGCTGATTCCAAACAAGTAAACAGAACAGGTTCTCCGAACCAGTTCTGAGTCACGCTTGCCATGTTCACAGTGGTTTAAAAGGCTTTTAAATTAGAAGCTGCACAGTGAGCCCTACCACACGGCAGCTGTGGGCAGAAAACAAGTCCAGCAGGCCTCCCTCTCTCATCAAGCTAGGTGCTGTCTCTCACGTTGGTCTTGTTTCCAGAAAACCATGATGGCGAGTCCTGGAGAATTTTTCCATTACACGACAGTTAGCCTCAGCGCGTCTCCTATTAGTGGGTCTCCTATGGATCGCGTGAAAATTAAATGTCTGCTCCAAGCATCCAAGCAGGCTTTTCAGCAAATCACAAACTCGCAGGCAAACTTTACCAAGCCACAACGGCATTCGGTCGGTTAGCGCCTGGGAGGACAGCGCCGCGCGGTTTCTCCGGCCCCCGGCATCTCGGTCTTCGCCCCTCGCAGCACCATGGCTGCCCCCTGGGAACTCGTGGCTTACACCAGCACCGCACGGGACTTCGTTCTGGCGACGCGACGGGCAAAGGCCACCTGGAAGGATACCGCCTATAAACCTGCCCGCTGAGCCCACGACCGGCGCCCGGCTCGCCACTTCACAGACAAGGGATTCGTCGTGAAACCGGAACCCAGCGGGAGGAGGGGCCGGGGGGGCGGGGCCTGCACGGCGCGTTCCTGCGCGTGCGCGGCCGCTGGCGTCACTCGGCCGCGCCCAGCGTTTTCTCGGCGGCGGCCGTCGGTCCCTGCAGCTGCGGGGCCGTAGGTCGTCCGGGGCAGGAACTCGTCGGCGCTCCCCATGGAGGAGGCAGCGCGCACGGCTGCAGTCCCGGATGCTCGCACTTCCCCCTGGACGGCGACGAAGGTGGTGGCCGCGCGAGCGCAGGAGGGCGAGGCCGGTGCGGCCTGTGTGGGTGTGTGAACCGCGGTGTCAGGGGCCAGGTCACCGAGGGGACCCGCGCGGCCAGCCAGGCGCCTGGTGCGAGGTCGCCACTCGTTCCTTTCAGGCGAGCGCGAAGGGGTTGGCTTGTGGGCGAGCCCGCCCTGCTTGGGTCGGGGACGAGCCTTTCGGGGGTGACTTTCCGCGCGTTCTGTGGAAGCGGTTTTCCTGGTGACGGGCAGGGCAGGCAGGAACCCGCGGTGGACCCGTCCCGCGGACACCTGGCGCGTTGGCCCTGTCGGGAGCGCGTTCGTTAAGCTCGTTCACATAGTTTCGTCTCGGTGAGTTGGAGAGGGTGGCTTATCTACCGCAGGAATGATAACTGACAGCTGGAGAAGCCGTAGAACTACTGAGGCGCCGTGAACATGGCCGTTTTCTATTCCTCTAACTTTAAAAAATCAAACTGCCATCTCCCCCCGCAAACCATTGCGCAAAACCTAGAGTACGCTTAGTCCTGTGCTTGGGCTGCTTAATTTGTCAGCGTTGTAAACTCGTTGAACACGGGCTACATTTTAAGCACTCTTTCTAGAAATCCTGTCTATACCACGTGCCCAGCTAGTTACTTTGAAAAACCATGTAATAAGCGGAAATAGAAACTGGAGATCTTTCACTTCTGTGAGCTGTTTGTCGAAGCAGTATGTCATACTCTGCATAGAGTGTGTTTTGTTTGAGTTGGTAAGTAAGATGAGTACCGAGGCTAGTAGCCATATTTTTAAAAGTACTTAGTAACCTTACTCAGTCCTTTTGTCTACTTCTGTATTTTCTTCTTTCTAGGCTGGAGCCACTCTGCCAGGGCTTAAAACTTTAAATGGGAATAAAGGGTAGCATTTACGAGGAAATGAGAGTGCATAAATCATCTCTTAACCCCTTCCAGCCCTTTTTTCATAAGAGAGAACATATTAAGCTTACGTGTAAGTTAAAAATTTTAATTTATAACTCATGTACTGCATTAGGATTGGAGACTAGGTTCTGTAGTATTTTTAAGTGGTGCTTTTAAAAAAAAAGTGAAGCAAAAGGTTGGACAGTATCAAAGCTAACAAGGTAGCACTGAAAATCCGTAAGAGGTAAAGACTAAGAATTCTAAAGTTTGAATATGTTGTGGGCAAAGTGTAGAAGCAAAGTCCACTAACTTTCTCTGTGTTCCTCTGCATGTGACTTTCCCTTTGTGAGGTGTGTTTCTGTAGCTGAAAAGTGGATATGATGATGCCTTTTGTAGACGAGAGATGATGCATGTAAATCAACTGAAAAGGTGCTCCATGAGTGGTAGCTGTTACTGAGGAATAATGAAAACAATTTCATTTGTTTTCAGGATATTTCTATTGTATAAATATTATTCACTCATTAAAACATGAATTTTTAAGTATTGTTAAAGATACAATAAGCTTCAGCAAAATCTAATATATTTGATGGGTATATTTTGTGCTGTTGAACAGAAAGATGGGTTTCTCTGTAGAGAATAAAACGTGGTTAACAGCAGGTAAGAGAGGGGGAGAAATGGAAGATACAGGTCACAGGATACAAAGTGGATATGTAGAATGAACAAGTCTAGGGTTTCTAATGTACAACATGAGTATTATAGTTAACCAAATTATATTAGGGATTTTTATTAAATTTTAGCTGCTCTTGTCACCAAAAAAATTGAGATGGTAAATATGTTAATTTGCTTCACTATAGTTATCATTTTACTATCTATCTCATAACATATTGTTAAACCTCAAATATACTCAGTAAAATTTACTTGAAAAATTTCAGGGCAGGAGTTTGGAGTGATAGTTAAGATGCTGCTTGGGATGCCCATGTTCTGTATCAGTGTTCCAGTCTGGGCTCTACCTCTGATCCAGCTTCCTGCTAATGCACATCCTGGGGAAGCAGCAGATGATGGCTCAAGTACTTGGTTCCCTACCACCCATGTGGCAGACCCAGTTTGAGTTCCTGGCCTGTGGCTTTGGTCTGGCCTGCACTGGCTGTTGCAGACATTTGGGTAGTGAACTGGCAAATGGAATATCTCTCTCTCCACCTCTTCCACTTCCTCCTTCTTTTAAATAAAATGAAAGTAAATTTTAAAAAGTCCCTATTTGACAAGCTAAAAGAAATAAAATAGAAAAGGGGGGAGATGTCTTGTGTTGTAGAACTCAGGCTAGAACAGGCTCAGCGTTAAATAACTTTAAACGTTTCTTCAAATCTTTTTTTTTTCCCCTTCAAGAAACCTTTTATTTAAGGAATACAAACTTCATGCATTTCATAATTACAACTTTAGGAACATGGTGATTCTTCCCACCGTACCCACCCTCCCACCCACTCTCCCATCCCTCTTCCTCCTCCCTCTCCTATTCCCACTTTTATTTTTTACTAGGATCTATTTTTTAATTAACTTTATACACATTTGATTAACTTGAATCTGTTATGTAAACAAACTTGAAATAGAACAACTATACAAGATGAAAGCAAATTATGATCTGGCAAAATAAATGAATTGCAAGTCTGTTTCATGTCTTTTGGATGTGTGTATAGCCCTTAGGGCCTCCATGTGATCTGACACTCCCCTTAATCTGTTACCCACGATGTCCCACCTACTTTCACTCAGGGTCAACCATTTTGTCTCTCTGCCTGGAAAACAGCGTACCTGCTCGTACTACAGAGCCTCTGTACTTCTCTCTCTGCTGTATCTTCTCATCTTTTTCAAGCTTTTGCTCAAGTTAGTTCCTAACTCAACTCCCAGTCCTCATGATGTGCTTTGTTTTTTACCTTAGCATTTACCACTTTCCAATATAATGTCATTTATTTTTTTGCCCTCCCTCCAACATAAGGTAAACTCCATGAGGGGAGTGTTTTGATCTGTTGTATTCCATGCTGTACCCCAGTTCCTAGAATATAGTGAGGACTCAGTACATCTTTCTTGAGTGAGTAAATGAGATAAGCATGCCAACTGTTCACAGGAAGCCAAGGTGAAGGTGATAAGAATCATGATATAGGTAAACATAGGCTAGAAAGTAAGTGTCCAGAGGTGCAGGTTAAAGGCTAGGGAATTCAGAAATGATTGTGATCACTATGGATTATGGAATTCATGCAGGGCTTCCTTGCTAGAGTGCTTTTGGAACAGCACATTGCAATGTGAAAGGCGTAGTATAAACAAAGATAGGAGGAAATGTTGGGGTTGATTAGAATGGCAGCACCGTGCTGACCCTGAATAGAAAACAATGTGTGTGAAGTATAGTACTACTAGGAAATAATATTTCAAAAGTAGGTTTGGGACAAATGGAAAGTCTTAGTGGGTTACAACATTTGAACTTTTTATTGTAAACAGTGGGTGGTAACTAAGTTTTTAGGCAGAATGAGATGGCAGAGAAGTGTTTGATAGAGCACTATGATAGCAAGGTGTTTTTTAAGCTGAGTAGCATTGGGAGAGACATGGAGAGACTCAGAGCAGATGGCAAAGCCATATTTCAAAGGTAGAATCCATCTTTCGTGTTGGTTCTGAGATCCACTTTGGGTGATAAAGGTGGTGATGCCATTGTCACAAGCAAAAGGAGAAGCAGTTTGGGCAGAGAAGACAATGACCTACACTGAAGGTCTGTCGAATTTGAACTGCTTCTTGTTTATATTCTACTTCTGGGACTAGAAAGGGACTCCAGTGGGAAAAACAAAAGACTAAGGATTAGGAGACCTGAGTTGTAGTTCCTGTTCTGGTACTCACAAGCTCTGTATCAATCAAGTTACTTAACTTTTTTTTTTTCATAATAAATTTTCCATTTATTTATATACTATATATATACACACATTTAAATTTGAGGGTTTCCCCCCCAAAAGAAACCTTTTATTGAAGGAATACAAACTTCATGCATTTCATAAATACAACATTAGGAATACAGTGATGCTTCCCACCATACCTGCCCTCCCACCCACACTCCCATCCCATCTCCTCCTCTCTCTCCCATTCCCAGTCCCAATCTCCACTAAGATCCATTTTCAGTTATCTTTATACAAAGAAGCCCAACTCTGTACTAAGTAAAGAGTTCAACAATTTGCAGTGGAAAAAACAACTGTTCCTCAACAGTCAAGACAAGGGCTGTTCAAAGTCATTGCATCTTGAAGTTAATTTCACTTCTGTCTCTCTCTTTTTTTAGAAACTTAATTAACTTTAAAAAGGCATCCAAGAATGACACATCTTTTGTGAGCACAACTCTTTGAGGACAGAGGTCCTGGATGGGAAGTTAGTGCAGTGACTCCTTTTTTTTTTTTTTTTTTTTTTTAAAGATTTGTTTACTTATTTGAAAGAGTTACACAGAGAGAGGAGAGGCAGAGAGAGAGAAGAGAGAGAGGTCTTCCATCCACTGGTTCACTCTCCAGTTGGCCACAACGGCTGGAGCTGTGCTGATCCGAAGCCAGGAGCTTCTTTCAGGTCTCCCACACAGATTCAGGGGCCCAAGGACTTGGGCCATCTTCCACTGCTTTCCCAGGCCACAGCAGAAAGCTGGATTGGAAGTGGAGCAGCTGGGACTCAAACCGGTGCTCATTATGGGTTATTGGCACCGCAGGCAGCTGCTTACCAGCCATGCCACAGTGCCGGCCCCAACTGACTCTTGTTAACAATTAACACTCTTATGTGTGATGCCAGTGATTACCCAAGGCTCTTGACATGAGCTGCCTAGGCAATGGAAGCCTTTTGAATTTACAAACTCCATCAGTATTTAGATAAGACCATAAACAAAGTGAAAGTTCCTGTTCTCTTCAGAGAAAAGTACATCCTTCTTTGATGACCACTTCTTTCCACTTAGGTCCCACCCACTGAGGTCCTTAATGTGGGACATTTTTTACCACAGTGTCTTGGCATTCCATGCCTGAAGTGCTCTCATGGGCTTTTCAGCCATAACAGAATGTCTTAAGGGTGGATTCTGAGGTTAGAGTGCTACTTAAAGCTATTGCATCCTGAGTTGGCTGTGTAGACTGCTTCCCATGTTGGAGCATTCCCTCCTTTTTAATTCTATTTATTATTTCCAGATACTTAATCCATATGATCAGTTTGATACTTAAGGTGGTATTTTTAACACCCAGCTTAAGGGGATTTGGGGCCCCTTGGCAAGTTTTTAAACTGTGCCCTTGCCGGCACCACGGCTCAATAGGCTAATCCTCTGCCTGTGGCGCCAGCACCCCAGGTTCTAGTGCCGGTCTGGGCGCCGGATTCTGTCCAGGTTGCTCCTCTTCTTGTCCAGTTCTCTGCTGTGGCCCGGGAGTGCAGTGGAGGATGGCCCAAGTCCTTGGGCCCTGCACCCGCATGGGAGAGCAGGAGAAGCACCTGGCTCCTGGCTTCGGATCAGCACGGTGTGCTGGCCGCAGCGGCCATTGAGGGGTGAACCAACAGAAAAGGGAGACCTTTCTCTCTGTCTCTCTCTCACTGTCCACTCTGCCTGTCAAAAAAAAAACAAAAACAAAAACAAAAAAAAACAAAAACAAACAAAAAAAAAAAACAAAAAACTGTGCTCTTAAAAGTAACTCTGTAGAGAGTGTATGCAGAACTATACAGCTTTATGGTTACCAACTTCATACACTTCATTTTTACAACTTTAGGAACATGGTGATTCTTCCTACCTTGCCCTCCCTCCCACTCATCCTCCCATCCCCTTCCTCCTCCCTCTCTTATTCCCACTTTTATTTTTTACTGAGATCTGTTTTCAGTTGACTTTATACACATATGAATAACTGTCAGTAGAGAGTTCAACATAGTGAAAAACAAAACAAAACTGTTCCTCAACAGTCAGGACAAGAGCTGTTCAAGTCATTGCTTGTCCAAGTGTCAATTTCACTTCTACAGATTACCTTTTAGGTATTCTATTAGTTATCACAGGTCAGGGAGAACATATGATATTTGTCCTGTGGGACTAGCTTATTTCACTAAGTATGATGTTTTCCATATTTATCATTTTGTTGCAAGTGACCAGATTTCTTTTTTTTTTTTTTTACCACTGTGTAATATTCCATGGTGTACATTTCCCATAATTTCTTTATCTAGTCTTCAGTTAAAACAGGCATTTAGGTTAATTCCATGTCTTAGCCATTGTGAATTGAGCTGCAATAAACTTGGGGGTGCAGATAACTCTTTCATAGGCTAATTTCATTTCCCCTGGGTAAATTCCCAGGAGTGGGATGGCTGGGTCATATGGTAGGTTTATATTCAGATATTTGAGGTATCTCCATACTGTCTTCCATAGTAACTTTACCAGTTTACATTCCCACCAATAGTGGATTAGGATACCTTTTTCCCCACATCCTCATCAGCATTTGTTTGTTGATTTCTGTATGAAAGCTATTCTAACCAGGGGTTAGGTGAAACCTCATTGTGGTTTTGATTTGCATTTCCCTGATGTCAAGTGATCCTGAACATTTTTTTTTTTTTTTATTTGACAGAGTTAGACAGTGAGAGAGAGAGACAGAAAGGTCTTCCTTCCGTTGGTTCACCCCCCAATGGCCACCATGGCTGGATTTCCTCTTCTGAAAAATGTCTAAATCGTTTGCCCATTTCTTAACTGGGTTGTTTGTTTTGTCGTTGAGTTTCTTGATCTCTTTATATATTCTGGTTATTAATCCTTTATCAGTTCTATAGTTTGCAAATAATTTCTCCCATTCCATTGGTTGCCTCTTCACTTTCCTGAGTGTTTATTTTGAAGTACAGAAGCTTCTCAATGTGATGTGATCCCATTTATCAATTTTGGCTTTGATTGCTTGTGCCTCTGGAGTCTTTTCCAAGAACTCTGCCTGTGCAAATGTCTTGCAGGGTTTCCCCAATGTTCTCTAATAATTTAATAGTATGAGGTCATAGATTTAATAAGTCTTTAATCCATTTTGAGTAGATTTTTGTGTAAGGTGTAAGGTAGAGGTTCTGCTAAATACTTCTGCATGTGGAAATCATGTTTTCCCAGCACCTTTGTTGACGAAAATGTGCTCCAAGGATTGGTTTTAGCTGCTTTGTCAAATATAAGTTGGTTGTAGATGCTTAGATTGATTTCTGGCGTTTCTTTTCTGTTCCATTGGTTTATCTATCTGTTTTTGTACCAGTACCAGGCTGTTTTTATTATAACTGTCATGTAGTATGTCTTGAAATCTGGTATTGCAATGCCTCCGTTTTGTTGTATAAGATTGCTTTAGCTATTTGGGGTCTCCTTTGTTTCCATATGAATTTCAGCATCATTTTTTCTTTATCTGAGAAAATGTCTCGGTATTTTGATTGGTATTACATTTAATCTGTAAATTGCTTTCAGAAATATGGACATTTTCATGATACTCATTTTTCCAATGCATGAACGTGAAAGATTTTACCTTTTTTTTTGTATCTTCTATTTCTTTAATGTTTTTTAATTTTCATCATAGAGAGTCTTAGTTAAATTTATTCCAAGGTATTTGTGTTTTTTTTTTTTTTTTTGTAGCAATTGTGAATAGGATTGATCTTAGAAGTTCTTTCTCAGCTGTGACATTGTGTATACAAAGGGTGTTGATTTTTTGTGTATTTATTTTATATCCTACTACTTTACCAAACTCTTCTATGAGTTCCAGTAGTCTCTTAGTGGAGTCTTGTGGATCCCCTATATTTAGAATCATGTCATCTGCAAATAAGGATAGCTTGACTTACTCCTTCTGAATCATTATCCCTTTGATTTCTTTTTCTTGCCTAATGGCTCTGGCTAAAACTTCCAGGACTGTATCGGATAGCAGTGGTGAGAGTGGGCATCCTTGTTTGGTTCCAGATCTCAGTGAGAATGCTTCTAGCTTTTCTCCATTCAATAGGACACTGGCCAAGGGTTGGTCATAAATTACCTTGATTGTGTTAAGGATTACTCCTTCTATACTCAATTTGCATAGAGTTTTTGTCATGAAAGGGTGTTGTATTTTATCAAATGCTTCCTCTGCATATGAGATAATCATATGGTTTTTGTTCTTCAGTTTGTTAATATGGTGTATCACACTGATTTGCAAATGCTGAACCATCCCTGCATACCAGGGATAAATCCCACTTGGTTGGGGTGAATGATCTTTCTGATGTGTAATTGGATTTGATTGGCAAGAATTTTATTTGAAGACTTTTGCATCTATGTTTATCAGGGAAATTGGTCTGTAGTTCTCTTTCTCTGTTGTATCTTTTTCAGGTTTAGGAATTATGGTGATACTGGCGTCAAAAAAGAATTTCCTTTCAGTTGAATAGCTTGAGAAGAATTGGAGTTAGTTCTTTAAATGTCTGGTAGGATTCAGCAGTTAAGCCATCTGGTCCTCGGCTTCTCTTTTTTGGGAATGTCTTTATTACTGCTTCAGTTTCCATCTTGGTAATGGGACTGTTTAGGTTTTCTGTGTCTTCATGGCTCAATTTAGGTAGGTTGTATCTGTTCAGGAATCTATCCATTTCTTCTAGGTTTCCTGATTTGTTGGCATACAGCTCTTTGATGATTCTTTTTATTTCTGTGGTGTCTGTTACATTTCCTTTTTCATTTCTAATTTTAGTAATTTGGGTCTTTTTTTTTTTTTTTTTTTGGTTAGTTGAGCCGATGGTGTATCAATTTTATTTATTTTTTCCAAAAAGCTCTTTGTTTTGCATGTCTTTTTTATTCTTTTTTTTTTCTTTTGACAGAGTTAGACAGTGAGAGAGAGAAAGGTCTTCCTTTTGCCGTTGGTTCACCCTCCAATGGCCCCCATGGCTGGTGCACTGCAGCCGGCGCACCACGCTGATCCTAAGCCAGGAGCCAGGTGCTTCTCCTGGTCTCCCATGTGGGTGCAGGGCCCAAGCACTTGGGCCATCCTCCACTGCCCTCCTGGGCCACAGCAGAGAGCTGGCCTGGAAGAGGGGCAACCGGGACAGAATCCGGTGCCCCAACCGGGACTAGAACCTGGGGTGATGGCGCCACAGGCAGAGGATTAGCCTATTGAGCCACGGCGCCGGCCTTTTTTATTGTTCTTTTGGTTTCAATTTTGTTTATTTATTTCTTTTCTCCTACTAGTTTTGGGTTTGGTTTGCTGCTGTTTTTCTAGATCCTTGAGATGCATTGATAACTCATTTATTTGGTGCCTTTCCAATATCTTGACTTAGGCACCAGTTGCTATAAACTTTCCTGTTAATACTGCTTTTGCTTTATCCCATAAGTTTTGATATATTGTATTATATTCATTTGTTTCCAGATTTTTTTTTTTTATTTCTCTTTTGATTTCTTCATTGACCCACTGTTCATTCAGGAGCATGTTATTCAGTCTCCATGTGTTTGCATATGTTCTAGAGATTCCTGAGTTGCTGATTTCCAGCTTCATTTCATTGTGGTCTGAGAAAATGCATGGTATGATTTCAAATTTTTTGAATTTGCTGAGACTTGCTTTATGGCCTAGCATGTGGTCAATCTTAGAGAAAGTTTCATGTACTGGTGAAAAGAATGTGTATTCTGTGGCTGTAGGATGAAAAATTCTGTATATATTTGTTAGATCTGTTTGGTCTATAGTGTCGATTATCTCAGTTGTTTCCTTGCTAATTTTCTGTCTGGTTGATCTGTCCATTGCTGACAGGTATTGAAGTCCCCCATACTATTGTATGTCTCCTAAAAGTGTGTGTCTCCTTTTAGATCCCTTAACAATTCTTTTAAATAGCCAGGTGACTAGAATTAGGTGCATATACATTTATAATAGTTACATTGAATTGATCCCTTAATCATTACATAGTATCTTTCTTTGGCCCTTTTAACAGTTTTTGTGTTAAAAATCTGTTCCATCAGAGATTAGGATGGCTATACCAACTCTTTTTTTAGTGTGTCTGTTAGCCTGGAATATCTTTTTCCATCATTTCACTTTTGGTATGCATGCTTCTTTGTTGGTGAGATGTGTTACTTGTAGGCAGTGGATAGACAGGTTTTGTTTTTTAATCCATTCAGTCAGTCTGTGTCTTTTAACTGGAGAGTTGAGACCATTTGCATTCAAGGTGACTGTTGATAAGTGATGACTTTGCCCTGCATTTTTCTAAAAATATTCCTATTTTTACTTTGGATTTCCTTTGTACTTCTACTGGGCGATTTTCTTCCTTTACCTTTTGTAGTGATGACCGTGTTTCTGTGTACAAGCACATCCTTAAGCATCTTTTGCAAGGCTGGGCTAGTGGTGACAGATTCTTTACATACATTTCTGTTTGATATGGAAGGTCTTTTTTCACCTTCATTCGTAAATGAGAGCTTTGCAGGGTACAGTATTCTTGGTTAACAGTAGACTTAAAATATATCTCGCCATTCTCTCCTAGCCTGTAGGGTTTCTGATGAGAAGTCCCCTGTGAGTCTAATTGGAGATCTTCTGAAAGTAATCTGGCATTTCTCTTGTGCACATTTATGTTTTACTCTGGTGAGTTTCACTACAATGTGTTATGGTGAAGATCTTTTCTGGTCATGTCTGTTAGGAGTTCTGTGTGCTTCATATACTTGGATGTCTCTTTCTCCAAATTAGGGAAGTTTTCTGTTGTTATTTCACTAAAAGGCCTTCTAATCCTTTCTGTCTTCCACGTCTTCAGGAATTCCTAGAACCTGAATGTTGTGTCATTGATAGTATCCTGTAGATTCCCAGCAGTGTTTTTTAGTTACCTAATTTCTTCTTGTATTTGGCCTGACTGTATAAATGCTTTGTCTTCTAAGTCAGATATTCTTTCTTCTGTTTCACTGGTTCTGTTGTTAAGGCTTTCCACCACAGTTTTTATTCTATTGAATTCTTCATTTCCAAGATTTCATGTCCAAAATGGTGCCTGCTCTCTATCGGCTTGTTGCAGGACACCGTTGCAGGGTATTTGGGGAGAGAAAAATGTGCCCCCTCCTTTTTTTTCTCCTGTAGCTTGGCATGCACACTATCCCCTATAGAGCTCCAAGCTGGATTCCCTCCAGGCTCTTCCTGCAGCTTTATCTCCAGTGGTTTGGGCTACTGAAGTCTGGTCTCACGTCACCCTCCAAAGCTGGTGCAGAGGCTTTCGGCTGGTGGGGTTCTGAGTTGTCTGCATGCACACCCTCCACGTAGGTCCACTGTGTCCCTCTAATTTGCTTGGAGTTTCCTCTGCCGTTTTCTCCTTCAATCTTCCCTGAGACTGCACTCTATCCACTTTTTTAAAACTATCTTCTCCTAGACGAGAAAAGTAAGCTCCCTCCCTACTACGCCTTCTTAATCCAATCTACTTAACATTTCTGCTTGTTTCCTTGTCATAGGCCCTTGCCAAGTATCATTTCAAGCCTTTGTGAAATGGAGATATCAAAAGTATTGTAACAGGTTTAAAGCTGTATATGTACTTTATTTTATATGAATTTTTTAAGTTTCATATCTGGCGATTATGTTACCTACTGTTCTGTTGGCAAAACAAGTATTAATAATAGACTTTCCACATAGATGTTGGAATACTTGTCCTTTTCTCCCTGTTCTTTAAATTCTGTGCTTTCTACATTACAGAAGAGGGTAGACCAAGTTCATAATGTTACTTTCTTTGAGGTGTATTTCATTTAGGACATGCTTGCATTAAATGAAAATTTACATTGTAAGTATAAATCCATATTGGAAAAATCAGTTGTGGAAATTTTAAGTTGTTTTAAATTTAGATAAAATAAGCTGGAAATTTTAAGAATCTTTAAAGGTGTGCTTAACATTTGAGTAGGTTATTTTTAGATTGTTTGTTAGTTGTGGAGTACTAGAGGACAAGGATCTTTGATCATCTTTATCTCTCTCAATGCCTAGCATGTAATAACTGCTTGGTATGTTCATTGAAGAAATGATCACATGTAAGTAACAGCAACAAGGGCTACTTTTTTTTTCCTTTTTTTAAAAGATTTATGTATTTATTTGAAAGTCAGAGTTACAGAGACAAGAGGGAGAGACAGAGAGAGAGAGAGAGAGAGAGAGAGAGATCTTCTGTCTGCTGGTTCATTCCCCAAGTGTTGCAACAGACAGGGCTGGGACAGACCAAAACCAGGAGTCAGGAGCTTCTTCCAGGTCTCCCACAAGGATGCAGGGGCCCAAGGACTTGGGCCATCCTCTGCTACTTCCCCAGGTTTATTAGCAGGGAGCTGGATCAGAAATAGAGCAGCCAGGACTCAAACTGGCACCCAGATGGGATGGTGGCACTGCAGACGGTGTCTTAACCTGCTGTGCCACAGTGCTGTCTCCTGGGGTTACTTTTTATTAGTCACCGAGAAGTGGAGTGGGCAGGTTACCAATTGGGGCTTATCATTTCTGGTTTGGGAACTGGTTGAAGTGAAATTTAGCACATTTTCTTGTTAAACTGTCTTTATGCCTGGCCTTGCCTCATAGCTAATCCTTATGAATAAAAAACATCTCCTTAGCAGGCTCTCCTGGCTGTGATTGACCTTCAGTTACAGAGATTGGGAGCAGAGTGTTAACAGGTGTGAGGATAGCAAAGCCGCGCAATCCTTTCAGGCCATTCCTACTGATGTCTTCTTTTCAAACTGTAAGTCAAAATGAGATAAATTTATTTCCTTAGCTTAGTGGCTGAAAGCTTGTAAATTTTGTTTCCCTTCTTTCCCCCTCCCACCACATATGTACGGTGGAAAAATTCCATACGTGAGTAGGCAAAACAAATCACCTGAATTCTAGGAGACTTTATAAATCAAGTTTGCCTTTTGTGGTGAAACCAACACAAAGAACTAAAGTAATTATCTTTAAGGAACTTAATAAGTTTATCTTGCAAGATAGAAAAGTAATTGATGAGGCTGGCACTGTGGCCTAGTGGGTAAAAGCCACTGCCTGCAGTGCCAGCATCCCACATGGGCGCTGGTTCAAGTCCTGGCTGCTCCACTTCCAATCCAGCTCTCTGCTATGGCCTAGGAAAGCAGTGGAAGATGGCCCAAGTCCTCAGGTCCCTGCACCAGCGTGGGAGACCTAGAAGAAACTCCTGGCTGCTGGCTTCAAATCAGCCCAATTCCAGCCATCGCGGCCATGTGGGGGAGTGAACCAGCGAAAGACTCTTTTTTCCCTCCCCCCCCCCCCCGCCTCTCTGTAACTCTTTCAAATAAAATAAATAAATCTTAAAAGAAAAAAAAGTAATTGGGAGTAAAATTTGATGAGCTTGACTATATATAAAATAAATGAAAAGGAAAGAAAATCCCTGTGGTCTGGAGTTGTTGTGGAAGTCTGTATACCTCAGCTTCTAGTGTGGCCAGGGTTTCAGTGACAGAGAGAAGAGGGGAACAACAACCTGTCACAGGAATGGAGGAGAGGGCCATGGTGTATGTGGACAGTGATGATTCCTGCTTGATGGGCATTGAGATTCTTTGTTGGGAAATGAAGTGGACAGGAGAGGGGTGGCCCGGCTATTGGGATTCTCAAGCCATACACACATGATTGACCCAACAAGTCAGGAAGGAATTCTTTCTACTTTGAGTATGTTTGAAATTTTTTATGATAAATGGAAGGAGAAAATAGATTTTATATAGCATCATGAAACTTAACTGTAGAGAAAATTCATATTATGAGTCATGGAAAAGTTAGGAACAACTAACTATTTTTTTTATTAAAGGTTTTTATTCATTTATTTGAAAGGCAGAGTTATAGAGGGAGAGGGAAAGTGGGAGAGAGATCTTCCATCCTCTGGTTCACTCCCCTGTGGCTGCAACAGCCAGGGGTAGGCCAGGCCAAAGCCAGGAGCCTGGAACTCCAACCAGGTCTCCCACATGAGTGCAGGGGCCCAAGGACATGGGTCATCCTTCTCTGATTTACCAGGCACATTAGCAGGGAGCTGAATTGGAAGTGGAGTAGCCAGGACTCAAACCTGCACTCATATGGGGTGCTGGTGCCACCAGCTGAAGCTTTATCCACTATACCACAGCACTGGTCCCTAGAATTTCTTTATGGTCAGTTCCTAGATAGAAAGGTGAAAGAAAATTAGTGTTTTTCTGACCCACCTTGGGCAAGAGAAGCTCTAGTTTCTTTGGGTTGCCTTGAGGAATGAGTTAGGAGCCAAGAGTTGTAGATTAAAACCAAAATAAAATATCACACCTGCCAAGAGGGCTGAGTGTTTGGATAGCTGGATTGTTTTACTCCTGTTTTCCCAGACCTACCACCATTATCCTTGCATTTTTACTTCATCTGGTACTACTAATTTCCTAGTGTATTTTGATCATTTTTGAGTTTTCATGTTCAGAAAGTAAAACATTGGTTACATTTTAGGATACTGACCTAAATGATGAGGTAGTTTTATGGTTTAATGGCTACTTAAGAATAGGTACCTTTATTTTTTAGGGCCAGTTATGAAGCATTTCATTCATCTATAAACATGTAACATCTAAATATATATTTAAACATGTTTTGAAAGTGTCATATCTAGGCGTACAAGCTAAAGAGGTAAGTATTGTTCAGGAGCCCAGGAATTTATAGTCCGATGAGTAAGACTGGTTCATAAACACAGATGGACTTGTCATACAGGGAGTGGTAGGAACAATGTAGACATTTTTATTTGTTTTAACTTCTAATGTGTAGAAATAATGATTGTCCCTAACCATCTTCTTCCCAAATTTTCTTACCTCTTTTGTTCCTGCTTGTGTTTTCATCTCTGTAACTGGTTGTTACAGTCAAGAAGACTCTTCTTGTCTAGAATTTTTCCAGAAGCATGCTAGAGTTTGAGACTTGAGATGACTATAAAGAAGGCAGTACTTTAGATTGATTAGCTTCTTTTCTTATATGTATCTGTTAAAGTTGTGACTCATCTAACACCTAGCTAGAGGCAGGATGGCCAAACTCCTCACCTAGAAGTGTTCTGTTTTGTTTTTTTAAAGATTTATTTATTTATTTGAAAGGCTGAGTTAGAAGGAGAGAGAGAGATGTCCCGTCCACTGGTTCACTCTTCAAATGGCGGCAATGGCCAGGGCTGGTCCATGCTGAAGCCAGGAGCTTCATCTGGGTCTCCCACATGGATGAAGGGGTCCAAGGACTCTTTCCCATCCTTCGCCTTCCCAGGTGCATTAGCAAGGAGCTGGATGGGAAATGGAGCAACCAGGACTTGAATCAACAGCCATATGGGATGCTAGCTTCTCAGGCAGCCACTTAACCTACTGTACTGTTGCAGTTGATTTCTCAACAATGTTGCAGTGGGTTAAGAGGCCCGGAGTCACCACACTGACCCCGGGAGTCAGGTGAAAGCAGGCTTGAGGCAAGCGGCCTGCAGACTCATTTGTTTCAGTTAGTACAACAGCTTACATAGCCAAGACCAGCTAATCCGGTCAAGGGGCGGTCTATGCCCCAACCAATCACAGCCTGTTGCCAGGCAGGCTCCTTTTACCATGTGGGTTTTTTTTGTTTGTTTGTTTGTTTGTTTGTTTTTTTGACAGGCAGAGTGGACAGTGAGAGAGAGAGACAGAGAGAAAGGTCTTCCTTTGCCGTTGGTTCACCCTCCAATGGCCGCTGCGGCCAGCGCACCGCGCTGATCCGATGGCAGGAGCCAGGTACTTATCCTGGTCTCCCATGGGGTGCAGGGCCCAAGTGCTTGGGCCATCCTCCACTGCACTCCCTGGCCACAGTAGAGAGCTGGCCTGGAAGAGGGGCAACCGGGACTAGAACCCGGTGTGCCCGTGCCGCAAGGCGGAGGATTAGCCTAGTGAGCCGCGGCGCCGGCCGCCATGTGGGTTTCAAAGCCATCCAATCACAGCCTGTTGCCAGGCAGGCTCCGCTGCCAGGTGGGTTTCAAAGCCATTCCTGAGTAACTGACGTTCGCTTGCCAGTGGCCATCTTGGGATGGCCTTCTTATTCCACCACACTGTACCACAGCACCGGACCCCCCAGAAGTTTTCTCGCTGGGATTATCTTCCCTAAAGAGGGACACAGGGAGGACTAAAGATACATTTTCCATATTACTTATGAGAGAGGTCAGTTCTAGAAAGGTTTCAAGTAGACGTACCACCACATTTTATATGACTGAAACTTAGAAAACTCAGCACTGGGGTTGGCATTGTGGTACAGTGGGATAAGCTGCTGCTTGCAATGCTGGCATCCCACCTTATTGGCAAGCTGGATCAAGTCCCAGCTGCTCTGCTTCTGACCCAGCTCCTTGCTAATGTGCCTGGGAAAGCAGCGGAGGATGGCCCAAGTGTTTGGGCCCTGTGACCTCCATGGGAGACCTAGATGGAGCTAAAGAGGTGTGGCTTTGGCCTTCACCAGCTCTAGCCAGTTGGGGAGGAATTTGTGGATAGAAGATATCTCTCTCCCTCTCTGTCACTCTTGCTTTGAAATAAATACATCTTTAAAAAAAGAAAACTCAGCCGGCGCCATGGTTCACTTGGTTAATCCTCTGCCTGCGGCGCCAGCATCTCATATGGGTGCCGGTTCTAGTTCCGGTTGCTCCTTTTCCAGTCCAGCTCTCTGCTATGGCCCGGGAAGGCAGTGGAGGATGGCCCAAGTGCTTGGGCCCTGCACCCGCATGGGAGACCAGGAAGAAGCTCCTGGCTCCTGGCTTCAGATCAACGCAGCACCGGCTGTGGCCGCCATTGAGGGGGTGAACCAACGGAAGGAAGACCTTTCTCTTTGTCTCTCTCTCTCTCTCTTGCTGTCTCTCTACCTGTCAAATAATAATAATAAAAAAGAGTAAATAAATAAAAAAAGAAAACTCGGTACCTTTCTGATTTGAGTATCTGATCTTTTATCCAAGTTTCAGTATTTTGCCCTAGATTGTAGGGTGACCTTTATTTTGGGAATTTGATAATGGTTTATGTATTGGCATCCCTGCATCTCTTAAGCACTGAAGTATGTGTTATAGAACCTTAATATGGAAATGTTCAGACATGCACAGAAGTAGCAAGAATAATACAGTGAACCCCTCTGTGCTCATCACCCAGCTTTAACTGTGATTCCTATTTTCTACAGTTTTTCCCCAAAAATTTTGATGGAAATTTTTATTACTATAGTAAGCCTTTTGATGTGTATAAGTTAGCGATTTCAGTGTCATATAGGAATAAGCATTTATGATCATGCTCACCAGTTTGTGGAACAGTAGGGATAATTCTGTTCTGTGTCTTTCTCCATATTGTGATCAGTGAGCTACCCAGGGCATTCGGGGACAAAGGGACTAGAGAATACAAGGTGCCTCTTAGGTCTAGACTCAGAACTGGCCCTCTTTCCTAGCACCCCAACTCCCACTGGCCAGAGCCAGCTTGATGGCCAAATCTAAATCAGTGGAATAGAAAATCTTCTCATTGAAGTGTATAGGAATCATAATGTACCTCAATAGGCAGTTCAAAACATTGGTGTTTTGTGTGGAGTAATAGTAATACTATTTACTATTATTATAGTACTTTGTTACTTCTTATTTACCTGTTTCTTATTTGTCACACTAATGAAGACTAAAAGCTATCACCATTTTATTCAGAGTGCTTAGCATATGCTTACTATATGCAGAATGTATCAGACAAATACCTTTGTTAGTAAACACATTAAACTAATAAGGGGGCTAGGTAGATAGAAAGTTGTTTCTTTGGTTAAAGGCCAAAGAATGAAAAACTTGGCTACTTAATGAGGATATTGAGTGAACTGAATTGCAGGTTATTTCTAGAACTCAGTAGTTAAATTGTGGGACTAATAATTCTGAGACATACTAGAATGTTGGGCTGGCAGTTAGTTGTAACCAGTTGTATACCTTGTTGCTAAATACTGTTTGTTTTTTCCTCCTTTGATTTCTGTATTTACCTTTAGTTCAGTTATCAGCAGAATTTAGGAGTTGGACATTTGAAAAAATATTTTGTAGTCTTTGGTAAGCTTCTATTATCCATCTTTTCTTGTGGACTGAGTCCTCTAGGTGCCATGGTCCTCATGTTCTCTAAAGTCTACTGTACTGTACCCTGACAGACATTTTCCTCCTAGGATTGTCCTCCTCTGCTAACAAAATAACATGAAATCTGCCATCTCTCAACCCATCACTAAATAGGCTAAATAAATCCCCATATATTTCTGTCCAGATGTATTTATTTATGTATATATATTTAAAAAGATTTATTTTATTTGAAAGAGTTCACTCCATGAATGGACACAGTAGGCCAGGCCTAACCCAAGAGCCAAGAACTCCATCTGGGTCTCCCATGTGGGTGCAGGGGCCCAGGGACTTGGGGGCCATCTTCCATTGCTTTCCCAAACACATCAGCAGGGAGCTGGATCAGAAGTGTACCAGCCAGGACTTGAACCTGCACCAATCTGGGATGCCATTTTTGCAGGCACTGGTTTATCCCACTACATCACAATGCTGGCCCCCATATTTATTTTTAAGAAGAAAACCTGTGGGAAAATTTTGAGTTTTATAAATTATTCAAAAAAGACATATTTATAAAACTTAAATATATTTGTTAGAGGGGCTGGTGCTGTGGGGCAGTGGATGAAAGCTCCAGCTTGTAGCACTGGCATCCCATATGGGCACCAGTTCAGGTCCTGGCTGCTCCACTTCCAATCCAGCTCCCTGCTGTGGCTTAGGAAAGCAATGGAAGATGGCCCAAGTCCTTGGGTCCCTGCACCAACATTGGAGACCTGGAAGAAGCTCCTGGCTCCTGGCTTTTGATTGGCTCAACTCCAGCCGTTTTGGCCATTTAGGGAGTGAACCAGCAGATAGAAGATCTCTTTCTGTCTCTACCTCTGTAACTCTTTCAAATAAATATATATTTCTAAAAATTATTTGTTGGATATATTTTCATATCAGTTAAGTTTTTGTCCTTTGATGTATTGGCTCAGATTGGATTTTTTTTAATTTAAACCAGAATTAATTACATTTATTTAAACGGTTTTAGATCATGATCCCTTCTCTTAAAAAGAAATATTAGGTTGGTGTTAAATTTCAGTTATAATAGATACATTGCTAATAAGCAGTAATAAAATATTTTTCCTGCAAATACAAACCTTAATGAGGTTTCACCTCACCCCAATTAGAATGACTATAATCCACAAATCCAAAAACAATAAATGCTGGTGAGGAGCATTTTTTTGTTTGTTTTTAAAGATTTATTTATTTGACAGGGCCGGTTATGTGGCGAAGTGGGTAAAGCCGCCGCCTGCAGTGCTGACATTCCATATGGGTGCCACTTTGGGTCCTGGCTTGCTCCACTTTCGATCCAGCTCTCTGCTATGGCCTGGGAAAGCAGTAGAAGATGGCCCAAATCTTTGGGCCCCTGTACCTGCGTGGGAGGACCTGGAGGAAGCTCCTGGCTCCTGACTTCGGGTCGGTGCAGCTTGGGCCATTGTGGCAGCCAATTGGGGAATGAACCAGCAGATAGAAGACCTCTATCCCTCTATGTTTCCTTCTTTCTCTGTGTAATATTTGAAAGGCAGAGTTACGGAGCAGCAAAGAGAGAGAGAGAGAGAGAGAGAGAGAGATGTCTTCCATCTATTGGTGCACTCTCTAAATGGGCATTACGGCCAGAGCTGAACTGATCTGAAGCTGGTTCACTCCCCAAAATGGCCACAGCAGTCAGAGCTGGGCTGATGCAAAGTCAGAAGCCGGGAACTTCTTTCAGATCTTCCATGCAGGTGTAGGGGCCCAAGGACTTGGGCCATCTTCTTCTGCCAGGCCATAGCAGAGAGCTGGATCAAAAGTGGAACAGTTGGGACTCAAACCGGTACCCATATGGGATGCTGGCACCTCAGGTGGCAGCTCTATCCGTTATGCCACAGCACTGACTCCCTAATCCTTGGTAGGCATGTAAACTAGTATAACCATTATAGAAGACACTATGGAGACTCTTCAGAGATATGAAAATAGATCTACCATGTGACTGAGCCACTGTACTCCTGGGAATTTATTCACAGGAAATGAAATCAGCATATGAAAGTGTTATTTGTACCCCCATGTTTATTGCAGCTCAATTCACAATAGCTGAGATAAAGAATCAACCCAGATGTCTATCAGCTGACGACCAGATAAAGAAAATGTAGCATAAATACACAATGGAATACTACTCAGCCATGAAAAAGAATGAAATACTGTCTATTAGAATAAAATGGATGCAACTGGAAACCAGTATACTTCATGAAATAAGCCAGTCTCAGATACCATGTTTTCTGTGATATGAGATGGTCAATAGGGAATACCAAAAAAAAAAAAAAAATACAGGGATGAAATGTTCACTTTGGCATATGATTATCATTTTTAGCCCTTGTTTATACTTCTGTGGAAGAATTGTGGTCTTCCTACTTTTTACTTGTTGAATATTATGATTAGTGGCAAATTAAGCCTGTTAATATAGGGTGGATTAAAATTATGTGTTTGCAAAAACTGATGAAGAGAGGGAACAGGAAGGGGTTTGGGAAGGGAGCTGGAGGGTGAAGGAAATGTCTTCTTGGAACTGTACTTAAGGAATGCATAAAATCTGTTCTCTTTATATTAATAAAAATTTCAAAAATATTTTTCCTTTTTGAGAATAGAAATGAAGTAAAGTTTTGAATCGTATGAGTGATTATAATCATTTCATGAAAATCTCAATTCCTTTTTTTTTTTTTTTTTTTGTTTAGATTTGAAAACTGCATCATCCTGCCTCCAGCACCAGCAGTTTCTCCCTTCTGTGATCAATGTAATTCACAGGAATTTCTTAAGTAACAAACGAAATGAGCCCAGGGCGTGGAAAATATGACTTTTATATTGGTCTGGGATTGGCTATGAGCTCCAGTATTTTCATTGGAGGGAGTTTCATTTTGAAAAAAAAAGGACTTCTGCGACTTGCCAGAAAAGGTTCCATGAGAGCAGGTGGGTTGTGTCCTGTGAGACTTTGAAATGATATCAGGGTGTACTTACTTACTTATGTTCTTGTGCCATAGAAGGTCATGCCTTTATTCCTACTGAGTATATCAAATCTGTGAACTGTTCAGTAGTTCTAAATGTGGATAGAGAATCAAGTATCAATTTTGTAATAAGGAAAAAAAAAAAAGTGAAGTGTCTAAATTAGTTAACTGCCCATCCTGCAGTTATTTTCAGAGTTGTAGCAAGAACTGATGCCAAATTTGCATCCAGGAGCTGGTGCTGTGGCGCAGTGGGTTGATCCTCCACCTGGGGTGCCAGCATCCCATATGGGCGCTGGTTCTAGTCCTGGCTGCTCTTCCCATCCAGCTCTCTGCTATGGCCTGGGAATGCGGTGGAAGGTGGCCTAAGTCCTTGGGCCCCTGCACCCGCGTGGAAGACCTTTCTTTCTGTCTCTCCCTTTTATTGTCTGTAACTCTGCCTCTCAAATAAATAAAAACTCTTTAAGAAAAATTTGCATCCAGCCTTTTTTTTTTTTAAAGGTTTATTTTATTTGTTTGAAAGAGTTATATAGAGAAAGGTATAGACACAAAGAGAGAGGTCTTTTGTCTGCTGGTTCACTCCCCAAATGGCTGTAACAGCTGGAACTGAGCCTGTCTGAAGCCAGGAACTTCTTCCAGGTCTCCCATGTGAATACAAGGGTCCACATACCCTGGCCATCCTCTGCTGCCTTCCTAAGATCATTAGCAGAGAGCTGGATTGGAAGTGGAGCAGCCAGGCTCATATGCCGATGCTACAGGCTAGAGCTTTAACCCGTTGTGCCACAGCATTAGCCCCTCAGCCTTTACTTTACATTTCTATATATCTCCAGAGAAGAAAATAAAGATTCATGAATCAGAATCTTACTGAAGACTGAGGTCCTTTGTCAATGATAGTGCAAGTTTTGACTTTTACCATAGACATTTTTTCTAATGTCAAATTGGCAAGAAAGAAAGGAGGGCTTCTGTGGCTTGAAGAATACTCATTTTAAATAAATTTCTAATGCAGGTTTCCTTGAAAACTGCCAACAGGTCACAAAATCTGGGGGATCCTTTGTGTGATTGAACCCCATTTTGAGATTTATTTATTTGAAAGAGTTACAGACAGACAGGTCTTCCATCTTTGGGCTAATAGATGACTGCAAAGGCTGGAGCTGAGCCAATCTGAAGCCAGGAGCCTGGACTCCTCTCTGGGTCTCCCATGAGTGTGCAGGAGCCCAGGTATTTGGGCCATCTTCCACTGTTTTCCCAGGTACTAGCAGGGAGCTGGATTGGAAGTGGAGCAGTTGGGACTTGTACTGGCACCCATATGAGATGCTGGTGCCACACATAGAGGCTTAACCTACTATACCATAGTGCTACCCCCTGAACTTCACCTTGACGCCTCAATCTGAGGATGTTAATGATAGCTTCCAGCATTATTGGTCCCATGTCATATTCGTATCTTTCTATCTTTGCTGCAGTTCTAGACTTGAATTGGACCTCAAGTAGACCTGCTTTGGCAATAAAAAAAAAATCACCTCTATCTTTCTTGTGCCAACTTTATAGCCAAACCTAATCAACAATCTTCAAAACATAAAACAATAGCCTCTATTGGGATTTAATGGACAAAGAAGAAAGTGCTGAATCTCCTGTTTGCTATCAGTCCCTTATCCTTGGTCCTAAGGCAGATAATGTTGTTACTTGTGATGGACACAGTTGTAAAGGATTCATTCACTTCAGCTTTTTCTTTTGGGCGGTGGTTAAGTACTGATTGTTTCCTGACCTTGGTTAAGTACTGACCAGTGGTTAAGTACTGATTGTTTCCTGACCTTGTTAGTTTATCCAAAGGAAAGCCAAGGCAAAAGGGTTTGTGTTCTGGCAGTGCTGGTCAGCATAGTGTCTGGTCAGAATAGGACCGCAATCTCCACAGTTACTATACCATAAGTGGGGTCATTCACACCTAAATGGCCTATCCAGTTTCCGATTAGTTCATTTAAGCTGAGTCCACAAAACTAAAGAAGGAAGTATGAGTTGAATATAAGGATTGATTTAGTTCCTCAATCAGGAGTATAGGATAGACATGAACATTTTTTTAACATTCTCATGGTCTTAACATCCCCTTTTCTAAGGTAATCATAAAAATATTATCTCAACATTCCCATTTATAATTATCCAGAAACCTTTATTTAAACCTTTATTAAAAGTACTTTGGCCTGGCACAATCCTAGCTATTGTAGAGTGAATAAAACAGATGGATATCTCTCTTTTTCTCTCTTTCTGACTGTGCCTTTCCAATAAATGTATTTTTTAAAAAATGTTGGGGCCGGTGCTGTGGCATAGCAAGTAAAGTCGCTTCCTGCAGTGCCAGCATCCCATATGGGTGCTGGTTTGAGTCCTAGCTGCTGCATTTTTGATCCAGCTCTCTGCTATGGCCTGGGAAAGCAGTAGAAGATGGCGGCCCAAGTCCTTGGATCGCTGCACCCACATGGGAGGCAGGGAAGAGGCTCCTGGCTTCGGATCAGCGCAGCTCAGGCCATTGTGTCCAATTGGGGAGTGATCCAGTGGATGGAAGACCTCTCTGCCTCTGCCTCTGCCTCTCCTTCTCTCTTTGTGTAACTCTGACTTTCAAATAAATAAATAAATCTTTTTTTTTAAAGCAGTAGTAATTAGATATTTTTAAGTCTGCTATTACTAATAGTGTTCATACTAGTGTTTAAACAAAAGCATGGTAATATTTCAAATAAATAAGCATTTTTTTATTCACAGGTCAAGGTGGCCATGCATATCTTAAAGAATGGTTGTGGTGGGCTGGACTGCTGTCAAGTATGTATAGAAAACATTTTAAGAAAATATTACAAATACAAAAATACTTGCATATACTATTACTCATATTACTTGGAAATTTTAAAACTTTGAATCTTGTTTTTTAAAGATCAAAATTCAAAATATATAATAGCCTATATAACTCATTTTGCAATTTAATAGCTTATTTTATTTGAATGATAAGATTTTTTTACCCATCTGATTAAAACATGTTTGGTTTACCTGTGTATTGTTAAAAATTCTGAATTTTAGAAAGTAATTTTGAAAGTGAAAGTTCATAAGAAATGCTGTTTGTAGTTTTCCCCTTCCATTGGTTGTCATTCCAAATTGAAAAGAAGGTATGTACTTTGTAAGACTACTGCCCACGCTTATTTAATTGGTTTTCTTTAACAAAATACATGAAAAATATTATCCTTAAGATATTGATTCTTGACTGTTCATTCAACAAGTATTTGTTGATCTCTTTCATATGCTAGGCATCATTCTAGGTGCTGGAGACACTAGATTGAGGAAAATATGAAAAATTTCTACCCACATGAAGCTTATATTCTTGATGGGAGACAAACAATAAACAAGATAAATGTGTGTGTGAGTAGTACCAAATGCTAAGAAGGAGGAGTAAAAATGAGAAGGGAAATGTAAAATTGGAAGAGATTGGTTTAAAATTTTAGAATGGGGGCCAGGGCAAGCCTCACTGAAAAGAATATTTGAGTACGAGATGTGAGGAAGGCAGTCATCTGAGTGTGTCACCTCGGATTGGAGTCCTCCAGCTCCAGTCCAGCTTTCCCATACCTGCAGCCTCAACTGAAATCTTGACTGCTGTCTTAAAAGATCCTGAATGAAAAGTACTTGCTGACTCCTAAAGTCTTGACTAACAGGACCAAGAGAAACCATGAGAGTAAACAGTTACTGTTCTTTTAAACTGCCAATTTTGGGGTGCTTTGTTAATAGCACTAGGTTATTGAAATCCCAAGCATTAAAAACAAATATAGCAGTAAGGGAATGAAGATGGGGAAGAAGTATCAGGCAGCAAGTTCAGAGAAATAATATTGAAACTTATAAAACTTGAATATCAGAAAGTAATATTGGGGATCATTATAATGGTAGATGAGGTGATTGAATCGACATTCTTACTGAAAACAAGTTAAAAATCTGTACAAGGAGTGGGTGTTTGGCTCAGCAGTTAATATACTGCTTGAGATGTATGCATCCCACATTGAGTTCCTGGTTTGAGTCCTGCTCCAGTTCTGATCCAGCTTCCTGATACTGTGCATCTTGGGAGAATGCACAATATCAGGTGCCTCCCAAGTGGGATAGACATACTGAGTTCTTGCTCCTGGCTTTAACCTGGCCCAGTCCTGGTAAAAGCAGCTATTTGGGGATTGAATCAACAGATGGAAGAGCTCTTTCCGTCTTTCCAAAAAAACAAAAAAAAGTATGTAAACTTTACTTTTTTTTTTTTTTTTGACAGGCAGAGTGGACAGAGAGAAAAGTCTTCCTTTGCCGTTGGTTCACCCTCCAATGGCCGCCGCGGCGGCGCATCGTGCTGATCCGCAGCCAGGAGCCAGGTGCTTCTCCTGGTCTCCCATGGGGTGCAGGGCCCAAGCACTTGGGCCATCTTCCACTGCACTCCCTGGCCACAGCAGAGACCTGGCCTGGAAGAGGGGCAACTGGGACAGAATCTGGCGCCCTGACCGGGACTAGAAACTGGTGTGCCGGCGCCGCAAGGCGGAGGATTAGCCTAGTGAGCCTCGGCACCGGCCAAACTTTACTATTTTTTAACAGTTTATTTATCTGAAAGAGTGACAGAGCCGGAGAAACAGAATGAGAGATCTTCTCTCCGATAGTTCACTATCCAAATGACTGTGATGGTTAAGGCTGAGCCAAGAACTCTGTCCAGGTCTCACGTGAGTGGCAGGAGTGCAAGTATTTTTGCCATCTCCTACTGCCTTCCCAGTTGCATTAGCTGGATTAGATATGGGGGCAGATAGGACTCAAAGCAGCACTCAGATATGGAGTGCTGCAGTTGTAGGCAGTGGCTTAACCTGCTGTACCACAACACCAGCCTCCAAAACATAAATTTTTAAAAACTGAACAAGGAATTGGCATTGTGGCATAGCAGGCAAAGCCACAGCCTGCAACACTGGCATCCCATATGGGTCCTGGGTTGTCTTGTCCAGCTCCCTGTGAATGGCCTGGGAAAAGCAGTGGCAGATGGCCCAAGTGCTTAGGCCCCTGCCACTCAGGTGTGCGACTCTGCTGAAGCCCCTGGCTTCAGTCTGGCCCAGTAGTTGCTATTGCATCTGGGGCGTGAACCAGTGGCTGGAAGGCCTTTTCTTTATCTCTGTAACTCTGGCTTTCAAAATAAATTTTTTAAATTCATAAATTAAAAAACTGAACAAAATTTAGAAATCATCCTCTTAAAGCATCAAAGAGCTAACATGACCATGAAGAATTACCTGGTCAAGATGAGGGATGCTGGAGTTACTTCTGCCCTAGTGGTAATTGCAGATGCTAGAGTAGGCGGTGGGAAGATAGTGAACCTTTGGTTTAACAAGGGTCAAAGTCTGATGCTGCCAAGAATCAGAAATACCATCTGCTCTGAGGACTCTGGAAAGGCTGTACTTTGGAGTGAGTTAGGGACCATGACTAACTGGTCATTTGTATGCACTGGGTAACCTCTAGCCTTGGTCCTATGCTGCTAATGCTCTCTGGCACCTTGCAGACCAAAGTAAAAATTATGTCAATAAGTAATTTTTAAAATTCCCCCCAAAAAGGAGGTATATGAGATAAAGGGAATTTAGCAAAAACAAAACACAGAAACCTGAAGATTCTCTAGATACTGGAAGTATCATGACCATTGAACAACTGTGCTTACTAAAAAGAATTGTGGTTATTGCAATCTGCTGTACTCTAGTGATATTTCAGATTTATAAAAGAATTAGGAAGAAATTATAGAATTTTAAAAATGCAATAATGAAAAGTAAATTAATTGCTTAACAGTAGGTTGTGTGTGGTTGAAGAGAAACTTAGTGAACTGGATATAGTTTGGAAGAAATTATTTAAAATTAAGCAATCAAATATAAAAGGATAGATATGGATTAGAAGGTTATGGAACTTAGGCTGGCACTGCAGCTCACTTGGCTAATCTTCCGCCTGCGGCACCGGCACCCTGAATTCTAGTCCCAGTTGGGGCGCCAGATTCTGTCCCAGTTGCTCCTCTTCCAGTCCAGCTCTCTGCTGTGGCCTGGGAAGGCAGTGGAGTATGGTCCAAGTGCTTGGGCCCTGCACCCGCATGGGAGACCAGGAGGAAGCCCCTGGCTCCTGGCTTTGGATTGGCAGCGTGCTGTCTGCAGCGCGCCAGCCATAGTGGCCATTTGAGGGGAGAACCAACAGAAAAGGAAGACCTTTCTCTCTGTCTCTCTCTCTCACTGTCTAACTCTGCCTGTCAAAAAAAAAAAAAAAAAAAAAGTTATGGAACTTAAAGAATTCAGTGAATAATTGGAGTCTGAGAATATAGGACAAAGAATGGAGAAGAAATGTTTGAAGAGAAAATGGCTGAGAATTGTCCCATGATCAAAGTTATCAAGACTTACATTCAAGAAGCCCAACAAGACCTATACAAAATCTGAAAACTGGACCTAAACACATCATAGTAAAACTTAGGAAAACCAGGGGCTGGCATTGTGGTGTAGCAGGTTAATCTGCTACCTGCAACACTGGCATCCCTTATGGACCCCGGTTTGTGCTCCACTTCTGGTCCAACTCCTTGCTAATGGCCTGGGAAAAGCAACAAAAGATGACCAAGTCTTTGGACCTCTGACACCCACATCAGAAATCTGGTAGAAGCTCCTTGCTTCAGCCTGGCCATTGAAGAGAAAATGGCTGAGAATTTTCCCATGATATGGCCATTGTGGCCATATGGGGAATGAACCAATGGATGGAAAATCATTCTCTGACTCTGACTTTCAAATAAATAAATATTAAACAAAAAACTTAAGAAAACCGAAAGACAGAGTATCTGTTTTATATTTTATTTTATTAAAGATTTATTTATTTGAAAGGCAGAGTTACAGACAGCCAGAGGCAGAGAGAGGTCTTCCATCGGCTGGTTCACTCTCCCAGTGGGTGCAATGGCTGGAACTGAGCTGATCTGAAGCCGGGAGCTTCCTCTGGGACTCCCACATGGATGCAGGGGCCCAAGTACTTGGGCCATCTCCCACTGCCTTCCCAGACCACAGCAGAGAGCCGAATTGGAAGTGGAGCAGCCGGGGCTCAAACCAGCTTCCATATGGATGCTGTTACTGCAGGTGGAGGCTTAACCTTCTACACCAGAGCACTGGCCCCTATTTATTCTTTTTTTTTTTTTTAAGATTTTATAAATTTGTTTGAAAGGCCGAGGTAGAAGGAGAGAAAGATCAATCTTGCATCTGCTGGTTCACTCCCTAAATGGCCTGAAGAGCTGGGGCTGGGCTAGGCCGAAGCCAGGAGCCAGAAGCTGCTTCCAGGTCTGCTACCTGGGTGCAGGGGCCCAAGCACTTGGGCCATCATCTGCTGCTTTTCTAGGTGTATTAACAGGAAGCTGGATTGGAAATGGAGTAGCTGGGACTCGAACCAGCACCCATATGGGATGCTGGCACTGCAGGTGGAGACTTAACCTTTGCCACAGCACCAGCTCCAATAGTGTTATCTTGAAAACGGTCATAGAAAAAGGAGTAGGCATTTGGCATAGCAGTTAAGATACACTTGGGACACCCTCACCCCAATATTGGGGTGCCAGGGTTCGAGTTCTGGCTCTGCTCCTGGCTCTAGCTTCTTACTGATTTGTACCCTGTGAGGCAGCAAGTGATGGCTCAAGTAATCTGATCCCTGCCAACCATGTGAGAACCACTGAGTTCCCAACTCCTGAATTTGGCCTGGCCCAGTCCCAGCTGTTGCAGGCTTTTGGGATGTGAATCAGTGGCTGGGAGTATTATCTGTCTCTGTTTCTTTCTGCCTCTCAAATTAAATTTTTTGTGAAACAGTACTTCAGAAGGTAGCAAATTGACAGCTTGAGTTTTTCGACAACATTGGAAGTAGAAAAGAGTTGGAAATAGAGCTTCAAAGTATTGGAAAAGTAACTGCCGTAGAGTTTTCTACTCAATGAAAATATGCAGTAAGAATAAAATTAAATCAACATGTTTGGACAATTTAAAACTGATAATTACTATACTTTGCAAAGCAGAAAGAGATTAGTCTACATGGAAGTTCAGAGGTAGAGGACGTGAGAGTGGTGAGTATACAAATGCATCTGAGTAGATGCCAGCCAATAAAAATACTAAAAATAGCTCATGGACTCAGAGTATCCATACATATAAGTGAAAATACACAACAGTAACATAAATTGGAAGGGGGAAATGGGTTAAAGGGTTCTAAGGTTCTGAGATTGTCTGGAAGAGTAAAGGTAAACATTAATCTTAAACTTGACAAGGAAGCGTAATTTCTAGAGCGTTCAGAAAACTGTGTAACTTCCTAATTAATTGAGCAAAGAATAACAGATTTTTTAAGATGGGAAGAACCTAACATAGATTGCACAGATTATACATAAGAAAATAGAAGTCATCAGATAAAGTCCAGACATTTGAGAATTTCTTCAAGCCTTTTTTGCCTCCTTTTTGTTCAGTTTGTATTATGGATAAATAGGAATGGTAGATTATCCTAGATAAGGAGGAATTGGAGACACTGCAGCCTAATTCCTTAATTTTGTTAAAAAAATTATTTGAAAGAAAGACTTCCATCTGCTGATTCTCTCCCCAGGTGCCAGCTACGGCCTGGGAATGGAATGTGGTGGGTTTGGGGGTTGTCTATGCTAGGAGCCAGTAATTCAATCTAGGTTTCATATGAGTGGCAAGAACCCAACCACTTGAACCTCACTGCTGCCTCCCAGGGTCAGGATTGGCAGATGGCAAATTCCTTGATTGAATTCTAGTTGGAACAAAACATCCAGAGAAGACATTTTAGGAATTAAAGAAGGGTTCTGAATATGAATTATTAAATGATATTAGAGATTTATTGGCATTTTTGTTAGATGTGATGTAGTTTTGTGGTTAAGTAAGAGTATTCTTATTTCAAGTCTGCATATTTTTACAAATAGGAGTCAGATGTCATATGCTTGAAATTTCATAAAAATAATTAGCAGAAATCACATTTAAAAGAAAATCAAAAAACAGGAGAAAATGTTAAGTCTGGGAAGTAGATATACTTCCTGTAACAATCCACAGGAAAGAATAAAATCAATTCCTACTTCATTTCGTAAATAAATGTCAACTTAAGGTCATTAGGCCTAAATGGGAAAGGCAAAACACTAAAGAATTTAGAAGATAAAGAGCTTAAAAGATTTCTCAAATAAGTTTTGAAGCAGTAATTATAAAGGAAAATACTTCATTTGACATTTAAATTAAGAATTTACTTTGATGAAAAGAGGTTATTAAGAGAATGAAAGGACAATGCAGAGTGTGAAAAAAAATAATTGGAATGGGCTTAATCAAAATCTCATGCCCAAGATATATGGAGAATTGCCTTAATAAGAGAAAAAGCTTATATATAGGAGTTAAACTTGAGTAGCTCCTCCCCCGAAAGATTTCACTTAGCCAGTAAACAAATAAAAATATGAATGCAAATTTAAAGCATAGTAGGATGACCTAACAGATGAGTAGATTTTTAAGTCTGGTGATACCAGGTATCATAAAGAATGAGACCAGGGGCACCGTTGTATACTGCTAAGTGAAATCTGGTATAACTATTTTGAAAATACAGTGGCCCAGATGGATCCTTCTATGAGATCATGCCCTTCCCTCTGCATGGGATTCCCCAGTGGTTTTTCAACTCAGATAAAACCCCTAGTGAGATTCACCAGGGCCTTCTGTGATGTGGCCCTGGCTTCTTCCAACTCACTGACCACCCTCCCCTTGTTACCTTGCTGGAACCACACTGGCTTTGGTTGTCAGACATGCCAAACATTTTCTTCAGTCAGGGGTTTTTATACTTGCTGTTCCCTTGTTTGGAATGTGTTATCCTCTGATAGAGATGTGATATAAACTTTATTTCAGACTGTTCAAAGTTTCTCTTATCAGAGAGCCACAACACAACAGAAAGTAAAACTCCATTTTTCCCTAGCTGTTTTCTTCATAGAAAAATGAGCCATTTGACACATGTATTGTTTGTCTCTCACTAAAATGTAAGTTTTATGGAGCAAGATCTTTGTTTTGCTCCTTGCTATACAAGGAGTCTTCCAAAAGTTCATAGAAAATATGTATTATGAAATATCTGCAAGGATTTCAAAAATTATTGCATCACAATTTTTATTTTTCCACAAACTTTTTGAATTATTCTCATATTTCCTGATCCTAGCTTCAGATTTAGTATACTGTATGAATTGGATTTTTAAAAAGAGGAGTCAGTGACAGAGGCTTAGGAGAAATACCTTTATATCAGTATTGGCTGCTTTTAATTGATTTATGCTTGTTGTAGGATACAAATATTTAAAGTTTGTATTGAAACATTTTTATGTAATGAACTAGAATTCTTCCATTAAAATTATAGATTTGTTTCTAATTTAATTGGACTCTATTCTAATGTTGGTAATTTACAGAACAATAACATTAATAGGTGGGAGAAAATATGAAAGTTACGGGATACAGTTGAAGTAATAAATAGATGTTGCATATTTATGTTATACCATTATTTATATCATGGTAAAATACAGACATTTCCAAATTGAGTACATATATTCCTATCTGAGTTTTTCTTTTGTTCATCTCTTTTAAGTGGGAGCTGGGGAGGTGGCCAACTTTGCTGCTTATGCATTTGCACCAGCCACGCTAGTGACTCCGCTAGGAGCTCTCAGCGTCCTCGTAAGGTAAGGACACTGCATTTTACATGCAGAACCAGTAGTCAGTGTTTTAGTCTGTAAAATACTCAGTGATATCTAATTACATGAGTTTGGCATACCTATAGTGGCAACCTTAAGGAATTTTTTTTTAAGATTTATTTATTTATTTATTTATTTGAAAGCCAAAGTTACACAGAGAAGGAGAGGCAGAGAGCGAGAGAAGTCTTCCATGTGCTGGTTCACTCTTCAACTGGCCGCAATAGCGGGAGCTGTGCCAATCCGAAGCCAGGAGCTTCTTCTGAGTCTCCCACGTGGGTGCAGGGGCCCAAGGACTTGGGCCATCTTGTACTGCTTTCCCAGGCCATAGCAGAGAGCTGGATTGTAAGAGGAGCAGCCAGGACTCAAACTGGCACCCATATGGGATGCCAGCACTGCAGGCAGTGGCTTTACCCACTACACCACAGTGCTGGACCCTTCAGGACATTTTTTATACTTTGTAGTGGTTCTAAAAAGGTGATTTGTGGAATAAAGTTAATTTTATACTTTATCTTGCTATTCAGGGATGCGCTGGTTCTACTTTGATTTCAGTGTTTTAAATTTCCAGTTGTATTTGTCCCAGCATATACCTTTTAACACATGTATACTTTGATAGGTCATGGTAAAGATGAGTAAGTTTCTATGTCTGCTACAGGAAGTCATCAACTGAATCAGGACTATATGCTTCTGAAGACTGGCCTAAGGATCTTGTTTTACATGAGCAGTCTAAAACGGGGATTTCTCTTATTTTAATGATTAGCCTAAACAACTAAGTCCATGTTGAATCTCGGTTTTGGGTTCTATTCCCAGAGTTGATTAAATAATATGTGTTTTTATCTTTTTTTTCCAAGAAGTTTTTTTTTTTTTTTAAAGATTTATTTATTTGAAAGGCAGAGTTACAGAGAGGGAGAGAGAAAGAGAGATCTTCTATCTGCTGGTTCACTCCTCAAATGGCTATAATAGCTGGAGCTGGGCCAGTGCAAAGCCAGGAACTTCTTCCAGGTCTCCCATGTTGGTGCAGGGACCCAAGCACTTGGACCATCTTCTGCTGCCTTCCCAGATGCATTAGTGGGGAGCTGGGTCAGAAGCAAAGCAGCCAGGTCTTGAACCAGTGTCCATATTAGATGCTATCACTGCAGCAGCAGCTCTACCCACTATACCACAGCACCGGCCCCAGTTTGTTTGTTTGTTTATTTATTTATTTATTTGACAGGCAGAGTTAGTGAGAGAGACACACAGAGAAAGTTCTTCTTTTCCGTTGGTTCTCTCCCCAAATGGCTGCTACGGCTGGCACGCTGCACAGATCCAAAGCCAGGAGTCAGGTGTTTATTCCTGGTCTCCCATGCGGGTGCAGGGCCCAAGCACTTGGGCCATCCTCCACTGCCTTCCCGGGCCACAGCAGAGAGCTGGACTGGAAGAGGAGCAACCAGGACAGAACCCGGCGCCTCAACCAGGGCTAGAACCCGGTGTGCCAGCGCCGCAGGCGGAGGATTAGCCTAGTGAGCCAAAGTGCCAGCCAAGTTTTTTTTTTATATTATACCATTATTTATACTAGCTTTTCTTTTTAGGTTTTAATAAACTATCCATACATTATTAAAACCTGATTATTTAATTGGCAAACTCATATAATTTTGAACATTTAAGAGGGATAGATTAATCAGTAGGAATACATTAAATCTGAGCAAACTTTAAACATCATTTTGAATATAGTTTTTATTTTTTTTTTTTATTAATTTGAGTGGCAGAGAAAAAGCACATTAGCTTTTTCTCTGCCCATTGGTTTACTTCCCAAATGCCTACAGTGGTGGGGCTGGGTCTAGGCCAAAGCTAAGAACTAGGAATTCAGTGCAGGCCTTGGTGGCAGCAGCCCAAATAAGCCATCACTGCTGCCTCCCAGGAGCTGGAGCTGGGAATCAACCCTGTTCTCTGATGTGGGATGCAAGCCTCTTAATTGTTGTGTATTTTTTGCTGAGCTAAATGCCCACATCTATGCATATGATTAATTAGGATATAAATTTGTACACACTATAGCTTTTTTCCATTGTAAATTTAGGTTTAGTAAATGAGTGAAGCAGGTAATTTTTTTAAGATTGAATGTTACTTTTTTTTACTTTGGTCGAAAATCAGAATTCTCATAAGCTCACAGTGTAAGTTCAATAATGTAAATTGTGAGTTTTGATATTTAAAAATAAGAAAAATAGCTGGTTATTTTAAAGTTCCCAACCTTGTTTCTTCCCATTTTAGTGCCATTCTTTCTTCATACTTTCTAAATGAAAGACTTAATCTTCATGGGAAAATTGGATGTTTGCTAAGTATTCTAGGATCTACAGTTATGGTCATTCATGCTCCAAAAGAGGAGGAGATTGAGACTTTAAATGAAATGTCTCACAAACTAGGTGATCCAGGTAAGAATAAAAAAGCGTTATTGGTATTAACTGTATTTTACTTTTTATTTTTATGTTTAATCAAAATTTTGATTAAATTTTTCTACATAGCTTATGATGAGCACATGTTCCTCATCCCCCAACCTCTAGCTCTGTATTTCTAAATAACATGCTTGCATTGCTAACTACTTCAGGTACTGTCTACCTTTGGAGCCTGAAATTTCCCAGTGACATGTCTAGATAAGAGTCGATTTTTATCTATTGTGCTAGGTATTGGTGAGTCTTTTTAAGTTGTGTATTCATGTCTTTTTTCAGGGGAACTGAATTGAATTACTCCTTTGATATTCTTTCCCTTATTCTTTGTGAAATTCTTACACATTGTTGATTGCACCTCTTGAGGTAGATCATTGATTTTTCTGGATTTTTTTTTCCTTTTTGCTCTGCCTTCTGGTTTTCCTAAGGTGTATCTTGCATTTTTTTCTCTTAAAAGGATTTTTTTATTTGAAAGGCAAAGCGACAGAGTGAGGGAAAGAGAAAAAGATCTTCCATATGCTGGTTCACTCCCCAAACAGCTGGCACTTCCGGGTCTCCCACATGGGTGGCAGGGACTCAAGTACTTGGCCTGTCTTCTGCTGCTTTCCCAGGTATAGTAGCATAGTGCTGGATCAGAAGCAGAGCAGCAGGGCTTTAAACCATTGCTGTGACAGGGGATGCTGATGTAAATTGCAGCTTCACCCACTACACCACGATGCTGGCTTTTTGAGTTTCTATTTCTGCTATTGTACTTTTAATTTCTAAGCATTTGCTTTTGTTCTTTGATTTTTTTTTTTAAAAGACTTATTTGAGAGGCAGAGTTAGAGAGAGGTCTTCCATCTGCTGGTTAACTCTCCAAATGGCCACAACAGCCAGAGCTGTGCCTATCTAAAGCCAGAATCCAGAAGTTTCTTTCAGGTCTCCCACATGGGTGCTGGATCAGAAGTGGAACAGCCGGGATTCAAACTGGCATCTATATGGGGTGTCAGCGCTGCAGGCAGAGGCTTAACCTACTACACCACAGCACTGGTCCCTGTTCTTTGGTTTTTGTTAAAGTCTTTGCTAGCTTCAATATAAGATAAGATTATTTGAAGACCTGTTTTTGTGGTCTTGTTCTTTTTGGTTTTGGGGCATTTAGTTTTTTGTCCTTTAATGTTTTTTGAATGCTGAACATAGGATATTGAGAGAGAAATTTCTTCTGGCAGGCAAACAAGTGCAGCAGATCTCTTTCAGCTGTAGGTGTGAATTAAAGTTTTGCTGAGTCTGGTTTCTTTCCAATTAGCTATTATTCATACCTCTGTGGCTGCCAGCTGGTAGCTGGGGATGTTGATGTGGGTCCCTCTACCTGGGGGAGCTGTGAACTTGGTTACTAAGTACCACAGGTCCACTGAAGTTCCTGCAAAGCCCACAGCCCTCTGGGCAGTCTTTCCATTTGGTTCCTCTAACATGGGCTGAATAGCTTAAGGGCCCACAAGTGCCATCAAGGGAACAGGACACAGAAACTGGGACCCTCTGTTCTGTAGTTCTCTCATTTCTGGATCTTACTCCATTAAGTCCTAGCTCCTTAAGTAACCCCAAATTCTAAGATGCCATCACATTTCCACAGTTTTCACTGGCTTTTACATCCACAGTCACCTTGGCGTTGTCAGTTACCTTGGAAAATGCAAATGAGTGTTGGGCAGTTTTCCCCTTTTCTCACAATTTTGGTCCCTTTCCTCTCAATTTTGGCTGTTCTTTCATGCCCTCAAGTAAATGTTTGCTGTTTGTCTTGGGTTTTGTTTTATGTTCACCTGTTATTTACAATTGTTGTGGGCATCAAGTTAGAATGATGTTTCATGACATGTTTCTGAGGCTATTAGTGGCAGTTTTTCTTATTCTTTTAGGGGATAGTTTTTGGAAGTTTTTTCTGTGTGGAGGAAGCAAAGGCTTTATTTTTTTGTTTGCTTTAGTCGTTCTCCTGGTGATCTTTTGCTGCTTGCTTTTCTTTAAAAGGCTGGTCACATCCCCAGCAAAGCTGGTACTTTCCTGGGAGTTAAGAGGAGAGGAGGTTTTAATGTCTGGATCCACACCTTTACCGCATTCCCTATTTTAGTGTGGCACGCACATGCTCAGCTGGCCTGGGACCCTTTAGTGCAAAGGGAAGACAGTTGGAAGGGATTTGGTGCTTCGTGAATGCACTTTCAGCCAGGCCTTGCTTTCAGTCTTGTCTGCCCCCCTACTGCAGAGAGACTTTGTACCTTTTGAGCATCTTGTGCTGTGAACTAAGTTGCTATCTTGTCTGATCATTGCTGTAGCATTCAGCTCTCTTGGATCTGCTGTATCAGTAATGAGTTGTCCTCTGCTTTCTGATTTACAAAATATTGTTGCTGTCATCCCCTTACTGTATTTGCTTTTTGTGTATTTACTTTTTTAAAAAATAACTATTACTGTTTATTAGTGAAGTTTGAGGAAATAATAGTAAATTTTTGTCACTTCTCTGTGCCTGTTTCTTTTTTTTTATTTTTAAAGGCACAGTGATAGATGGGAGACAGAGAGCTTCCATCTGCCGGTTTACTCCCCAGATGGCTGCAACACCTGGTTTTGGGCCAGGCTGAGTGAAACTATGAGCTAAGAACTCCCTCTGGGTCCCCCAAATGGGTATCAGAGGTCCAAGTACTTGGGGGCCGTCTTCTGCCATCCCAGGCACATCAAGAAGCAGCTGGATCAGAAGCAGAATAACTGGAACTCAAATCAGTGTTCTAATATGGGATGCTGGCATCACAGGCAGCCCTTTTCCTCATCTCAAAATGCAGATGGTAGTATCTATATAGTAGTTGAGTACAAATTACTGAGAAAAGTGCCTGGCACACAGTGCTACACATATCTTAGCTGTTGTCATGCTTGTTTCAATTTTCCATATTCATTCAGAACCCTGACAGTACATTTCATGTTCTTAATTGATTTGCTGTTTATTCTAGCCATTTTCTCTAAATATTAAAATTTTCTTCTCTGAGGGAAAATGCGATTTGAAACCCCTCTGTTCATTTTGGCATCTGTATATTTGTTGAACAAATTCAAGGGCAGCTTGATTTTTCCTTTACTACTTTCTATCACTTCTGATCATACTTACTCTCTTTTCCTTATGACATAAAGCACTTAAGTAGGTCTGAGATGCTAGTTGAAAGATGTTAGTGGTCTAACATTTTGTGAAAAAGGTCTAGTTTAGTCTTCTACTGTGTTCATTCTAAGTATTTGTGGATGTGCTTTTGCTGGGTTAGCAAAAGACCAACTTCTATTTTCAGCCCCTAACTTTTCTCCCTCCTGTTTAGTATATTTTACTGTGGATTCTGTGTTTAAAGAGGACATTGACTAAATGTAAATTTTCTTTGCCTTTTCCAGGTTTTGTGGTGTTTGCAACACTTGTGGTCATTGTGTCCTTGATATTCATCTTTGTGGTAGGACCTCGCCATGGACAGACAAACATTCTCGTGTATATAACAATCTGTTCCGTCATTGGAGCATTTTCAGTGTCCTGTGTGAAGGGCCTGGGCATTGCTATCAAAGAGCTGTTTGCAGGAAAGCCCGTGCTGCGGCATCCTCTGGCCTGGATCCTTCTGCTGAGCCTGGTTGTCTGTGTGAGCACACAGATTAATTACCTGAACAGGGCCCTGGACATATTCAACACTTCCATCGTGACTCCAATATATTATGTATTCTTTACAACCTCCGTCTTAACGTGTTCAGCTATTCTTTTTAAGGAGTGGCAAGATATGCCTGTTGATGATGTCATTGGTACTCTGAGTGGCTTCTTTACAATCATTGTGGGGATCTTCCTTTTGCATGCCTTTAAAGATGTCAGCTTTAGTCTATCAAGTTTGCCCGTGTCTTTTCGGAAAGATGAAAAAGCAGTAAATGGCAATCTCTCTAGTATGTATGAAGTTCTTAATAGTAATGAAGAAAGCGTAACCTGTGGAATTGAACAACACACTGGTGAAAATATCTCCCGAAGAAATGGAAACCTGACAGCATTTTAAGATGTAATTAAAAGGCTAATCTATAATTCTGTTGTAAAGTGAATTTGAACATCAGAATGTGTCTTGAAAACGCATTGTCCTCAAGTAAGGTTATCTAAAGACAATCTTTTTTAAGGTTTCACTAATTTGGACCAAGAAATCACTTTTCTTAAGTGATGGTAGCTCACTATAATGACCTCAGAACATGACCGATTTATATTAACATTGTATTATTGTAGAAATATTTTACCTTTTGATTCCTTCTCCAAAATCTAAATGCACTAATGACAGTTTTAAGTGTATAAAATGCTTTATTTTTTCATTGGTGATGAAAATCTGAGTACATTTGTCATCTAAACCCATCAATCCCTAACCATATACATCTTCTTGATTTTTAAAAAGAACAAAATTATCCCAGTACATTATCTTGTGACATGTTACCTGTACAAATGACTCCTGTTTGATGAGTTATTTTAATTATGAAATGTGTTATAGTTTCAGGAATCCTAACTTTCTACATGAAGAAGCTCATTTATAAAACAAAATAAAGGTAGTAAACTGCCCCCAAAGAAATAATTCTTAGACTGTGACATTTAACTATGAATCCAACTTCCTGTGTGCATTTGGTGGCCTTAGTCCCTGGTTAAACCAGGGCATTTCCCATCTATGCGGCGGGTAAGCTCTACTTTGCAGACTGGCTGGGTTTACTCTTCAGTTTTTCTAATCCCATGATACCTAAAACCTTAACTATCATTTTATGTCAGCTCCTGTACTTTTCAATATACTTTTAAAATGAGTTATGTTGTTACAGAGACTTTTCAACAAACAACTCTGGGGAAACAGAAAATAAGCTATTTCTTAAATTTAGCTCATGTTATAATAAAAAAGTAAGCTGAAACAAAGTTCTAAGTCTGAATGCTTAGAAAAAAAGTTTGTAAAAATGGTCTCTTTGTACCAAGTATTTTACTTTCTTAAGAGTTCATTTGGTTCACTGTATAGTTTTAGAAATAATGGAAGTGTGAAAAAGGTAGAACAGTATAATTAACCCCATCCAGCTTCAAAACCTAGCTACTCATGGCCACTGATTGGCCTTTTTAAAGTTTTGAGTTTTCCCTTGGTGCTGAGAGTGTGAATGTGGGCCTGCCCCGATGTGCTCCTCCCATCTGAGGTTTGGGACAAGTCTATTCTGAGCCACACTGAGCACCATGAGAGCCTCATGTAATGGTGCTGACAGCTCTCTACTGTCCTCAAGTTTTAGGAAATAATTTGCCCTTTCAACAACCTTGTTTTAGGAGCATTTTGAGAAATTTTTGCCTAACTGCATCTCCCCATTTAATTCCACAGATATGCTGTATATTTGTGTTTTGTACCTAAGAGAACAATGTTTTACCCACTTGGGAGTGACAGTTCATTCATTGAGAATGAGTTAATTATTGCTAATTCTTACTTAAAATCTTATTACACTTGAAATTATATATAAGTATTACTACATGTTATTTGGTTTAAGCCTTATAAAACTTAGTAATATAAGACATTTAGTGATTAATTTCTCATTGTATTTTATAGGGTGAGCACAAACATCACCTCTTAATCTGTAGCAGAATCCTGGCCCCAGGCTATTAATTCACATTACCAAAGGCAACATTTTCAGGTAACTTTTAATAGTTTTGTTAAACTTTGCTTAGCTCCAGATTTCCCAAGACTTGTGGAAGTATTCCTACTTTTTTGTGTGAAAATGTCAAACATAAGAAATCTTTGTTTGTGACACTCCAACTGTGAAATAACTGCCACGTTAAGATAGAATTTGGCGTTTTGTACTGTGCACTTAATGATAGGTACAAATATTTTTTCCATTCCGTCAGCATTTCCAACAACATGTTGCCCTAATACTTTAAAATTTTGTGTTTCTCAATTTTTGTGCATGTCCATGGCATCACTCCTGATGACAGATTATAGGGACCGACTCCAGCTACATGAAAGGAGGTTGAGGGCTATTAGGGACAGGACCCACGTTTTTCTCAGTCCCTTATGTGCAGCACCTGCTATCACCAGGCCAATTTCCTTTTCCCAAACTGCTGCCCTCTTCCAGGTCATAGAAACACACAGCAAGAGGCACTTACATGTCTGTCCCTTCTCTATATACAGAAGGGAGCTGCCAAGACACAGCCATTGTCTTGCTTCTCTGGCTAGCCTGGTTTGTATTTCACCCCTGTGGAAAACTAAATAGAAAGTTCAACATGTGTGCTGGTGAGAAGGGTTGCATTCTGAATAGTTTGAGTATTTTGTCCCACTTCGTAATCCTGGAAGTGATGCAGGCTCTGACTTGGGCCCAGTCCTTTCATTCAGATAATTAGAGGACTCTGTCTAAGCCAACTAACACAGGGTTGTAGAAAATGAAAGAACACAAATAGGTTTCATTAGTTTTATTTCTATAACCTTTAAATCATATCCCCACAAATTGGATTTTGTCACAATGAGATTTGAATTGAAGTACACTGGCGCAAGACAGGAAAGGGAACAGTGACTTAAAAAAAAAAAGATCATCAGAAAAAAATCCCTCAACAAAGCTAAACTGTTAATCATTAAGTTTAATGGTAAGGGATTTTAATACAGTTAGCTGGCATTAAGTAACTTAAGGGATAAATGAATGAACTCAGCAACATTTTGACATAGCTAGCTGCTGGAACATTCCATAGAAAAACTGGAAATATCTTGTAAGAATATGATGGGAACCTTCAGCAGCCAATATTCTCAGACTTCATAATTACCAAAAGCATATACAATTTTAGTCTAGAAAAATAAGTCAATTTTATAAAATTAAGCCTTTAGATCAAAAAGCACCCTCTTTAACAAGAACAGATACTGAAAAATAGTCCCTAAAAATCTCACTAAATAGTTTATGGAAAGAAAAACATGCCTTAGAGTTATTAATTGCTGTGGGCAGCAGAGCCTAGTGTGCCCTCAGCTGCTGGCTAGAGACTGGTGGATGGGCGGCTGGAAGCAGCGCACATGCTCCACGGGCGTGCTCTCTCCATCACCAGACTTCAAGTACTTGTCCAGGATAGTGATGATCTCATCATTAAGAATCTGGAACTTGCGAATTCTTTCCACCATCTTCTTCAAAGGCTACAACAATGAGGATGTTTTACTGTTACCACTTGTAAATTTATTATGTTTCAAAGTGTTAGGATTTTCATATTTTCTCATAAAAATTGTAGCAAACCGTATTGACATAGTTTCATCTTTAATGCAACTACTGGAACAACTAGAAGATAGTCCAGTGCCCATTTGCATAATTTAAAGACCTATTCATTCAACAGCTATTAAGAACTTATTGTGTGCTAGAAGATGAAGATGGTATAATCAGTGGGGAAAGACTAGTAAACTAATAAAATGCACTATTGGGGGCAGGCTCCTTTAGTAGATCCTCCTGTTAAAATAGACACACAAGAAACTCTAAAAGCACTGCTGCTGTGGGAGGTAAAGTCAGGGGCAGATGCCAATAGCAGCAGGAAGTGACAGCCTGGGCCATAAGCAAGCTGGATTCCCCCAGGAAGTTACGCCATAGTAGTCCCAAAGAGTAACACTGTGGTGCTGAGCAGAAGCAAATGCAAACCTTGGGAGGAAAGCTATATAAATCAGTTTAATAAAATAGAAGCTCGTAAATAAATAACTTGTTTCCTTATGTACTGGTATTTTTAAGCTTCCTAAGGCCTTCAGAATTAAATTTGACAGATGTCTTTTTTGTCAAATTTATCACCAAAATTTGAACAAAAATCATTTTTAAAAGTAAAAACTAACCAGACTTGGCACAGCTTAAGTGAGTTAACTACAGACATATCTGAAGAAAGTACTAGAGATGTAGCCCAGACAGTCAAGGAAATGAAGGCATGGGCACTATAACAGTCTCTCCAAGACCTGGTACCTGTGAGTATATTACCTTTCATGGTGAAAAAGACTTGGCAGATATGGCTAAGGTTGGAAACTCTTAAGACACAGGACTAGACTGGTTCTACCTAGAGATGTGACAGAAGGGTATGTCAGAAGATTAGAAGAGAGCTCAACCCAGTGTTGGAAGTGGGGGAGCAAGTGACAAGAATGAAGAGAAATGTGAGCTAACAGCCTGCAAGAAATGACTGCAGGGAACTGACTACAGCCAACTACCTGAATGAGCCTGAAAGCAGATGCATCCCCAGAGCCTCCTGAAGGAACACAGCACCACTGACACAGGGATTTTGGCTTTGTGAGACTGTAAGCAGAGGAGTCAGCTAAGCCATGCAATACCCAGACTCCTGATCAGAAGAACTGTTGCTAAGCCTGTGGTGATTTGTTTGTTTGCAATGGAAAAGGGTCATGGAAAATAGAATACACAGGTCTAACAAAAGTCTTTAGAAAAGGGCTAAAATATTTGAGAAGATAATGGCTGGGTTTTCTAGAATTCAAGGAATTCTTAACACAGAAAAGAGCTTAAAAACAGCTGGAAAAGCACTTTGATTTCTGGGAAGCCAGAAGACTGGTATAATATGCCAATAAATTGAAAATGTGGATTCTGCAAGGTAAGAAATGAAGTAGATCTAAGTACCTTGAAAAGAGAAGGAATTTGAAACAGTTTGTATTTTATCTGCTGTACTGCTTTACATTTTAATTCATTTGGGGAAAGAAAGGTTCAGCTAGTGGTACTTTACTAGGATGCAGAACTTTCCCAGAAAAAGTTTTCTTAAGTAGGAAGTACGTTTCTGCAAAACATCCAAATGACAGAAGATTTTCATTCACATACCACGTTTTTGATGATCTCATCTTTGCCATCATGTTTCTGGACTTTAAGTAGATGATAGCAAAAATCCAGCACAGCAAAGCGCCGCTGTTGCCCGAGAAGTACAATGATCATACAACCAGCCCAGTGGAGTCCATCACCAAAACACTGCCTGGGAGAAGCAATAAACAGTGGGAAAGACTTCATAAATTTTTTATCTGAGTCTGTTTCCACACATCCATGACCAAACCACCAGAATCATCAAGAGCATGGGGTGATTTTCCATTTCTGGTAAACACCTCTTCTGGGTTCCTCTGGCATGCTGTAGTTTCCCTACAAACTGTTCCATTCCAGAGCATCAGATGTTAACACATACTTACTCAACAGTAAACTCATGCGTCCCCACTGGAATGCAGTAGACAAACTGCATGGCACTCCACAGCCTGTGAAACTCCACACACTCATCCACGTGCATGACTCCATTGCTAGGCAAAGGCCCACGCCAGATAGGGTCATCTAGAAAGGTTCGAATCCGTGTCAGGATGACCTCAAACATAGACAGGCCGCAGCAGAGCCGTTCCTTGGTCAGCAGGTCACCCTCTCTTGCGATTGCAATTTGCTGCAGAAAGCAAAAGCAGAGGGATATTATTGGGCCCTCAACAGAATGTTAGTGCTGAGACCAAACTACTATAGTTTTGTTCATGGAATCTTAGCTTAGAGAGAGGATTTTTAGGAACAAAAGTCAAATACATCAGCAATTACCTATCTGGCTTATGATATACTACTACACAAAGGGAATGATGCACAGCTGTTCTGATTAGAACATCTGGCAATGTCCAGAGACATGTTTTGGCTGTCAGAATGTGGGCTGGGTTTACTGACACCCAGCAGGTGGGGGACACAGCTAAATATTCTACAGTGCATAGGACTGCCCCCACTACAAAGAGGTCTGAAATGGCAGCAGTGGCAGGCTTGAGTATTCCTGATCCTGGTGTAAATTGATACAGAACTTTACCCTGATACCCTGCTTCCTGTCCTAATTTATTGTTCTTAAAAACCTATGAAAAAGCTTCATTGTCCATCATGAAGGATGGATAATGGCCAACAACTAGTGAAATTTACTGAGCATGTCTTAGGTCCAAATGCTGTACTAAATCTTTTCTATCATTAGCTCATTTAAACTCCACACCCACTCTGAGACATAGAGGCCCAAGTGGCTGAGTATCAGCCCCAATCCCATCACGTGGCCTAGTATGGACACCCAGCCTGCAATCCCCGGCAGCCACAGCACATTACCTGAGGAGTCCCTAGCCTTTCAATCAGTGGGACAAGATGCAGTGGGGCATACTTGGATTCCAGTCTTTTCATCTTGGCATCAAGTCTCTCCCCCTCTGCAGTAGAAAAAAAAAAATTAGTTATATTCTCCTTTGTTAAGAAAATGAAAGATTTTTAAGTTAACAAGTATAGAGATTCTTTTTAAAAATTCTTTCATAGAACTAATCTGATGCTTTAAATCAAATGGAGAAAACTGATCTTCTGTTCAGTATTCATTATTCAAAAAACTTACTGAAAATTCGAACTATACAGGGAACCTCTTTACCCATAATCTACTAAGACAGTGCCTCCTGGTCACTTCTGCTCCCATGCTGTTGTAAAGATTACATATAATTTCAGCCATAAATACCTGAGCTATAGAGCATCCATTTAATTTGGCTGTGAGTACTCTTCGGTTATTCCCAGTTGTGACTATCCAGGCATCAAGCTCAGTCCAGCACTGGCCTTTAGTTCTTGGTTGCACAGAGCAATACCACACTGCAATAGGCATTCTGAACTCCTGGTCCACACTGGACACACAGCTTACCTTTCACATGGACACGTGGTAAGATGTTCTGGAAAGGGGCTGCATGTAACAGGTCACATACTTCTTCTAAAGACTAGGGTAGAGAAAGAAGGTCATGTCAGCGTGTGTCTCACAGCAAGATGGACAGAGAAACCTGTTTCTGGAAACAAGGCATGTCTGCCAGTGAGGCCAAGCCCTCCAAGTGGTGTGGCAACAGAACTCTGGGATGATGGAAATGTTGTCTGTCTGTGCTGTCCATGCCATGGCTACCCCACCACATGTGGCTACTGAGTGCTGGGAATGTAGTTGTTGTACCCAAAGAACTGAATTTTCAATTATTTTTAATTCATTAAAAAAATGTACATATGAGTATGTATTGGGACTGAGTGTGGTAGTCTGCTGTCCAGGATTCACTGGTTTGGCAACCCTTCCCCCACCCCTACTAGCCTCAACCACACTTTATAGCGAGACCTCACTGTACACCCAGGCAGAAGGAAGGATGCTTCCCCAGTGAATAAGGCAGGAGAAGCAGAAGGAACCAGGAACATAACTGTGGAATCCAGCTCATTCACAAAGCCTGGAACAAAGTTCTGCACTATTAACTCTGGGCTGTTGTGAGACCACAAACTCCTTTCCAGTGGCAAGAAGCCTACACAAGGAACATTCTTCAGAATTCACACATTGAGAAAAAGTGTACCTCCAGTATTACAGAGCTTTCAGAACCTCTAAAAACCCACCATGAACCTAAACATGGCAAGAATAGGACAACCAGGTTCTTAGACCATGGGAAAGGGTCCTTGCAGATGGAAGTGATTCTTCTCCACAGGGCAAGTGGAAGATGTAAGAGGGCCTCCTACTCATACCTTTCCTGCACTGTTAGCATCCATCAAGACAGAATAAAAGATTAAACAAAGAATCAGCCATCACAAAGTCAAGACAACTGATTTTACCTCCTGAGGACCTCCCCAAAAATGGTGATAGTACAACTAAGACCAGAAGAAGATGAGAAGACTAGTCTATAATCATCAAGCCAGTCAAACCTAGTGCCAGCAGCCAGAAGGCTACTGTGTGCTCCCCTGGGGACACTAAAGAAGCCTGACAACTTCAGACCCCACTTTCTACTCCTAAGGCAGGCAAAGGAGCGGCAATCTTAAGTGCTTCATTAGATATACAGAATAGCAGCTAACTCAGGACCAGTGTCCACAGTGGAGCCTGCTGCCATGGGGCTTGTATTCTAGAAATGGAAGCACACAGTAGGAGAGAGGAACAAGCGAAAACAAAAAGGGAAAAGGCCAGAGGTGAATGTACATTGCGCAAATGCACATCAGTAGTGATGTCGGGTGTGCCATGCAGCTACAAAGACGACCATCACCACATCCTAGGGTGATGTCATCTCACAAGACACATGCTTACTGTCAAGTGCAAAAAGCAAAGCAGAGAGGGCAGTGGGCCCATCTGGACTAACAGGATAGGATGGTGATTGGCCTTACCAGATGAGGAAGCTGAATGACCCCTGGATGGTCAATGGGACTACAGGTGGAAGAGTCCCAGCAGGAGGGCATGAATGGACTCTGTAGGCCATGCAGGGGCCCCACTGGGCAGTCTGTGCTTCTTAGGTATCACTGCCAATGAGCTTAAATTTTTGCTCCCAAACCAAACTAGAAAAAGATGAGAATTGGTATAAAAACCAGCATTAATAAAAACAAAGGAAGGGCATGCATTTGGCCTGTAGTTAAGACATCCATTAAGATGTTTGCATTCCACATCAGCATTGATTCCAGGCTTTCAGCTTGTTAATGTAGATGCTAGGAGGTAGCAGTGATAGTTCAAGTTGTTGAGTCCTTGCGACCAACATGACAGACCTGGATTGAATTCCTGGCTCCCAGTTTCAGTCCCAGTCTCTGTTGGGGACATTTGGAAAGTGAACCAATGGATAGGCGTACACACTCTCTCTGCCTCTCAAAAAACAGACTTAAAAAAAAAATCTTTATTTCTAAAACAGCTTAACACAACCACAGCTAAATAACTATATTACAAGAATTTTTAGGTTGGGTTTCTGGAGCAGGATTTAAAAAACAAAAATGCTACTTTCCAAAAGCTGTAAGATGAATCTGTTCAACACACAGATTTGGAGTAAGATTAACAATTTTGGTTCTACAATAAAATCCTGGTGGCAGCCCTGGCCACTACAGCATGGTCTCAGTGTCAGATAACTACAAGGGATGTGCTTGTCTCAAGACACAACAGCTATGTTTTAAGGATCTGAGCAGAGTTCTCTTACCCTTAAGCATCACACTCCTTCCAGAAGTCAACAGCTATCCAGTCAGTGCCATGACAATGGGTGGAGATTGTTCCTTTGAATAGTCTAAGTTTTCCTTCAAATTCATGCGGTTCTGTAATTATGTCCATGCAAGCACTCCTTGACATCTTCTATTTTGCAGGTAAAGCAAAACCTTTGAGTTTATTTCCTAAAAAGGCAGCTGGACAGAAGAGATAGCAGCCTTTCATGGGCTTCCTGCTACCACCTGACCCAATTCCTCAGGCTGTCCCCTCAGGAAGTCTCACTGCCTTACTGGAGGCCAGTGGGAGAAAACACCATGGATAGGACCACTGAGGAGAAGTCTGTGTGTTCAGGAAAAGCTGCCCATGAAGGTACTTTTCCTGTAGTATAGAATTTTCCTGGGGCCGGCACTGTGACGCAGTGGGTTAACGCCCTGGCCTGAAGCGCTGGCATCCCCTATGGGCAAGGGTTCTAGTCCCGGCTGCTCCACTTCCTATCCATCTCCCTGCTTATGCACCTGGGAAAGCAGTAGAAGATGGCCCAAGTCCTTGGGCTCCTGCACTCATGTGGGAGACCTGGAAGAAGCTCCTGGCTCCTGGCTTTGGATCGGTATAGCTCCAGCCGTTGTGGCCATCTGGGGAGTGAACCAGCAAAATGGAGGTCCTCTCTCTCTGCCTCTACTCTCTGTGTAACTCTGACTTTCAAATAAATAAATAAATTTTGCTATATTAAAATTCATGATGAGAGATTACTTTAAATTTAAAGGAATTTGTTGTAACTTACCTGGTTTTCTAAAATTCACATTTATTTGGTGAACACTAATTTCTTAGAGTAAGGCTGCCCTAGACATGGGCTACCTGCTGGCCAAGACTGGCAGGTTCTCCGTCTCATGCGCAACACTCTTAGTATGGAAGGTTCCCTGGCAGGGATTGCTCAAAAATGTCCCCACTGAGCTCACATGTAGTGGGGACAATGAGGTCTTAGGGCTGCTGCAGTCCCTCTGCCTTGGAGTGCAGGAATAGGAGAAGCTGAAAGACACAGGTCTTCACAAAGGCTGTTGGCCTTTGGATGTGTCCACACCTGACCCTGGACCAACAGACGTGAGCCAACTCATATGTTACTGTAAGGTGGCCAGTGCTAGAGCTCAGTCCCTGGGGGCCTGGTAGTCTACCACACCCTGACCTTTGACTCCTTTTCTGAAAAGCCACTATGTACGTACAAGAAAGCTTTGAAAAGCAACCTAGCTGCGTCCAGCATTGTGGCATAGCAGGTAAAGCTGCTGCCTGCAATGCCAGCACCCCATGTAGGCGCCAGTTTGTGTCCCAGCTGTTTCACTTCTGATCTACCTCCCTGTTAAAGGCCTGGGAAAAGCAGAAGATGGTCCAAGTGTTTGGGCCCCTGCCACCCCCTTGGGAGACCTCCTGGCTTCAGCCTGGTCGTTGCAGCCATCCAGGAGTGAACCAGCAGATGCAAGATCTCTCTCTCTCTCCCTGTCTAACTCTGATATTCAAAATAAACATTAAAAAAAAAGTGACAAAAAATCCCTAGAGCTTTAATGCAATACCTATCTACATGCCAAAATGGTTTTTTAATACATTTGGCAAGCTAGTTCTAAAACTTATAGGGCAGAGCAAATATCCCCAAAGACGACATACTTGTGCAAGAGAACAAGGTAAAGGAAAGTACTATCATGTAATAAGAATGATGAGAGCTGTAATGAGCATGACTTGTTATGCCTGGGACAGACACATGGACCAAGGGAATATGTCAAAAGCCAGTGTGTCGAAAGATATGTCAAAAGACCAGTGCACCCAGAAAGCGGACAGGTGACAGGGAAGGACATCACTGATCAGCCAGGGAAGGAGGAACAACTGGTCAGCCCATGAAGATAAGAAACTTCATCTACACTACACTCCAAACTAACTCCAGAAGTGTTGCAAACTTCAGTGCAAAAAGCAAAACCTAAACCCATTAGATGATGATATGAATGTCTTGATAACTCCTATGTAAGAAAAAACTTTAAAAGGTTACAAAAGTGACAATCCTTAAAAAAATGACTATGTTGAAATTAAGATCATTTGATCAAAAGTCACCATTATCAGCATGAAAAGATGAGGTACAAGAGAAATATTTGTGATTTGTATAATGCACACAAAGAATTCCTTCCCCTACATCATCTGTACAGAAATACACAAAGGAACCAAATGGTGCCAATTGACAGAAAACGAGAGCTAATGACCAAATGTCTTCCTTGTTAGTCATGAGGTAAAGGCAAACTAGAGTTGCATAGGGCTCTAACAGTCACTTGGTTTGCAGTTCAAGAAGTTGTAAACTGTTAGTTGATGAGATGTACAGGGGACAGAGCATCAGGTTAAAAGACTAGGAGGAGGCAGTCAAGAAAGTAAGGTATCCCACTGTGATTAAGTGTGCCTGTACTCTTAGGTATTCATATTATACTGTTGTCTTCAGTAGCTAGGGGGGAAATACAGCTATTGAAATTCAATGAATCAGTTTCTCTGTGACATTGAGCCACACTTCAGGTGCTCAGCAGCCTCAGAGAAATTCCCTCACTGCAGAGACTTCTGGGCAGTAATCCCATCTGCATATCTTACAGGCACATCAAATATGTAATTTAGCTGTTGGAAATACCACAGGACATTTTCACAATGTTCACAAAACAAAATATTCTCAAAATAAATCTATATCACATTTTTTTCAGTTGTAAGTAATCATTCAAAAATCAAAGTCTAAGTTGCCATGAAAAAAAGAATGGTGCTTTACAACACGCCCATACTCCCTACTAAATAAGGCTGCTTGTACTACTGGCAGAGTGTGACCTGGGCATGCTTGGGGCAGGCTGGGTCAAGCACTCACCAGGCTCTGTTCAATGAGCAGGCAGAAGAGGACAGCATTGCCCACCTCCCGCAGATTCTGGAAGCACACAGTCTTCAGTTCTGCGTACTCCACAATGTCCTTCAGCTGGTGGTGGAAAAACTCCAGGATGCCTGTGAAAGCAAGCAGCAGTGTTAGGAGAGGCTGCAGAAGCAGAGTCCTAGCAGCCAGGAGCACCTGCTACTCTAACCTTGCCAGCATGCCCTGTTATGGGAATGGCCTCGATGTCCTGTCCCCAACATCTTCCCTCAATGGTGGATGTCCACCATCTGGGAACATCCTCTCTAGACCACATGAACCTGTTTTCAGTCAACCCTGTATCTTCAGAGAAGGCTACAATAGGAAATGTCACCACATCCCAAGAAAAAAGAAGGACCTTACTGCCATCTCCAGTGGTGACAAAGTATGTGATAAAACCCAACGTCCCTTCACACGATGGAAAGGAATGTAACCTGATAATCTACAAAACCAGACAGCTACAATGGGGAAAGCTGCACCCTTACTGCCTCCCGGGAGTTTCAGAGCAAGCCATGCATTCTCACCCAGGTCCTGTACAAGGGAACAGGTCCACAGACATGGAAAACATAAAGATCTGAAAGAAAATCAGTATTCCCTAATTTGATCTATAGATAAAATGCTAATCCAGTCAAGAATCAAGAAGTGGATTCCCACGTTCATGGTCATGCAGAAGACAGAATGGCCAAAACTACCCAGGGGAGGACAGAGCTAGACACTCTACAGACTTGAACCACCTATCCCAGTGGGTCACACCAGAGTACCACCTCCAGGATTCACATGCCTGCCTCCCTGCAAGCCCCTTCCTCAGTGCAGCCCATGCCCCCAGGGTCCCTACCACTGCCATCTCACAGTTCCTGGCTTCACTGTCTAATCCCCTGTGGAACCTCCTGGTGGAGAGAATGCTCCTGCACCTGTGTCATCCCGACACACTCCCACCAGGGAAGCTCTATAAGCCACTAATGTATACATGGTGGTACCCATACTGAGCTTGGTCTAAAAGGTTCCCTCTTCAGCATTTAAAATTCCTTCTCAGGCCAGTGCTGTGGTGTAGCAGGTAAAGCCACTGGCAGCGATGACAGACCCCATATGGACGCTGGTTTGAGTCCCAACTGCCCCACTTCTGACCCAGCTCCCTGTTCATGGCCTGGGAAAAGCAGTGGAAGATGGACCAAGCTGTTTGGGTCCCTGCCACCCTGGCCCCTGGCTTTGGCCTGGCTCTGCCCTGGCTGTTGTGGTCATCTGTGGGGTGAACCAGGGGATGGCAGATTCTTTCTCTGTAACTCAGCCTTTCAAATAAATTTTTTTTAACTTTTATTTAGTAAATATAAATTTCCAAAGTACAGTTTATGGATTACAATGGCTTCCCCCCCCCATAACTTCCCTCCCACCTGCAACCCTCCCATCTCCTGCTCCCTCTCCCATTCCATTCACATCAAGATTCATTTTTGATTATCTTTATATACAGAAGATAAATTTAGTATATATTAAGTAAAGATTTCATTAGTTTGCCCCCACACAGAACACAAAATGCCAAATACTGTTTGAGCACTAGTCATATCATTAATTCACATTGAACTACACATTAAGAACAGAGATCCTACATGGGGAGTAAGTGCACAGTGACTCCTGTTGTTGACTTAACAAACTGACACTCTTGTTTAAGGTGTCAGCAATCTCCCCAGGTTCTAGTCATGAGTTGCCAAGGCCGTGGAAGCCCCCTGAGCTCGCTGACTTTGATCTTATTTCGACAAGGCCATGTCAAAGTGGAAGTTCTCTCCTCCCTTCAGAGAAAGGTACCTCCTTCTTTGATGGCCCGTTCTTTCCACTGGGATCTCACTCGCAGAGATCCTTTCCTTCCCCTTCCCCTTCCCTTCCCCTTCCCTTTCCTTCTTTCTTTCCTCCTTCCTTCCTTTCTTCCTTCCTTCCTTCCTTCCTTTCTTTCTTTTCTTTCTTTCTTTCTTTCTTTCTTTCTTTCTTTCTTTCTTTCTCTCTCTCTCTCTCTCTCTCTCTCTCTCTCTCTTTCTCTCTCTCTCTCTCTTTCTCTCTCTCTTTCTCTCTCTCTTTCTCTCTTTCTTTCTTTCTTTCTTTCTTTCTTTCTTTTTTTTTTTTTTTTTTTTCGCCAGAGTGTCTTGGCTTTCCATACCTGAAATACTCTCCTGGGCTCTTCAGCCAGATCTGAATGCCTTAAGGGCTGATTCCGAGGCCACAGTGCTGTTTAGGACAACTGCCATTCTATGAGTCTGCTGTGTATCCTGCTTCCCATGTTGGATTGTTCTCTCCCTTTTTTATTCTATCAGTTAGTATTAGCAGACACTAGTCTTGTTTATGTGATCCCTTTGAATCTTTTTTAAAAAATTAATATTTCCTTCTCTAGTCAGAATACATGCTTTGTATTATCCCAACATAGAAAATGAATGTATCTATTTATGACAATGAATCGAACTTAAGATTCTCCTTTTGAAATTAGCAGAGCTATTTATTTGGACAGCCTCAGATCGACTGTCTACAAGTCACACGGGCCTACAGAGCATATCTGTGGTAGGCTCCACAGCCTGGGAGCAGGACAGGCTTGAGGCAGAGGGGATGTCTCCTAAACAGAGGGGACTACAGGGAGGGACAGGAGGTGAGGACCAGTGTCCCCCTTCCATGGAGCTGTCCCTGGGGCTTATTAACTCCCGAAGCCCAGCAGGGCAGCAGGACCCAGTAGTGGAGCTCCTTGCCCACCCTAGTGGGCCTTTTCTTTTTTCTTTTTGGTGGGGGATCTGGGGCAGTGCACAGGATTCAGGGCCCACCACTTCTCAGTGCCTGATACTTTCTAACTGACTTCAGAGGGCCCTTCGGCTTTTACAGTGGCAAATAGGGACTCCACACATCTGCTTCCTGGTTGTAAGATTCAGTTGTTTCTTCTACCAGAAACAATCAGGATCTGGTTTGGGCGTCCTTACCTTCTTCCACTGGGGGGAGGCAAATCAGTACTTCTCAAGAAGTTCTCCTTGATTTCCTTCACTAAAAGCTGACCTTTCCCTCTTCTCCATGGACATCAGATGCTCCCTGTGTCGCAGAGGAACACATTCATGACTGTCCTGCAAAGTCCCTGCACTTACCAGGAGAGCCGTATTCATGCCGGGGCAGGCGGCAGATCTTGGGCATCACCTCCATCAGTGTCTTCACGTACTGCAGGATCGTGCCTTGAAGCTGCAGGAGACACACGCTGCATCAGCCACCAGTCTGCCCTCTCCCTGAGGGCTGTGGCTGGCACACGTTCTGAAGATGAGTCTTTGAGCCAACTGCACAGAAATGACCAGGACTGCACAACTGCTTTGGCCGGGGAGTGAAAGCCCACTCATGGAAGGAGAAAGCAACCCTCATCAGGTGTCATCACACCATGGATGACGTTTACAGGCTAAAACACAACTCTCCTCTCAGGACCCAAGTGGCCTTGAGGTGAACAGGGAGACAGACGGGAGACCCTGGACCACCACGTGACTCCCACGAAGAAGCACCACCAACATGAGGAGCGCTGGCAGCTCCAGGGAATGGCAGTTCTCCCAGGATGACTTCCCTGTTCTCTGCTGGGTCTCGTGCAGCTCCCAGGCTGGACTGTGTTGCCATCATACTCGGCCATGATGAGGCCAGGAATCCTAACCAAGTTACCAAGTGTCTGGGGGCAGAGCCCTTAGTTGGGGTTCCTCGCAGGGCCTGCGTGGGTCATAGGGTCATGTCTTTACCAAATAGTGAGAGTGGTCTAAGTTCTAATTTTTTATTTTTGACCTACATGGTTGTAGATTTATCAACTTGAAAAGCCTTTGCTTTGCGTTAAGTTCATGACCATCTTCTTGATGAACTGCTGCTGTACCCAGGGGACCATAAATTCTATTTTGAGTTTTCTCTTGCCGAGTGTGAGAATCATGGAAGACAAGAAAATCAATACTTGACCATAAAGAAAGTCATAATGGGCTCAGTCACAGAAAGATTGTTGAGATGAGAAGAGATTAAAGATTTTCTTTAAAAACTTCTCTCTCAATGAGTGACAGGAATAAATTACGGATGACAAACGACATCATCCTCTCCATCTTTCCCTTTGGAAGGACCTGAGGATGATCAAGCTTCTGCACACAGTGGCATGTGCACACCTCCTGACGCCAGTCTGCAGTCAGGACACATGTGCATCTGAGTCCTTACTTGTTACAAAACCCCTGGCATCCAGGAAAGCGGGCCCGTGCAAATCATCTGCACCAAGCTCACTCTGAAGCAACAAGAACCTTCTCATAGCAGCAGCCCACAGAGGCACTTAGGGACCACGACCACACTGTTGAGCCTCCCCTGGTCACTGCAGCCCCTGCGGTCCATGAACACATCGGAGCTCCACAGGCCGATACTTTACTTCATTTCTACGGCCACAGATCTTTTAAGAAAATTCATATTTCACAAATGAATAGGAGTCCTTCCAGAATTGCCCATACTCAGGCACATGCCAACCCAAACACAAAGAACTGGGAGAAGGCTGAGGCAAGCATCTCTATTTTGACCTCCTGCCTTGTTTTGTCTTCCACCTCCACAGCAGTTTCCCCACGTGGGGCTTGGGCAACAGTGGTGATTCCTTCCATGGGGCCAGGGGGAGTGCACAGTCTACTTCTGCATACAAAGAGCAGTACTCCCTTATAAGGTGGGCAGTATGTGGGTGATTAAAACACCTTCTCTAGGTCAGTTAGTACAATACAGATCCATTCTCTTGAATTAGGAAAGAGGGGATAAATCAAGGTACATACGGTTAAAAGCTACATCAAGCTACATATGATCTGAAGCTAAACTGAATCCATTCATGTGTTACAGAATCACAGGCCGGACAACAGAGAGAAGAGCTCCTTGCTTGTTGGGCCCTGATGCCTTCAGGCCCCGTGAAGGAGGCTCATCCAGTGGAAACTCACCAGGCTCTTGACAACCTTCAGCAGCTCCTCCATGACCACAGCGATGCCTTGGTAGCCGAGCAGCCGGCAGATGACCTGAAAGTGTGGAGGCCCCACGAAGTTCCTGTAGCTGCCATAAATGCTGGAGTAGGCCAGGTTCAAAGCCTAGGAACAGGGGATGGAGTGTTTCAACACACATGCGGGTGACGAAGTCTGCTGGCGGATGGAGTCAATACACACAACACCCTTGGGTGAAGGGGCCCAGTGAATTCACTTGTGAAATACAAGGATACTTCAAAAAGTTCATGGAAACTGGAAGCAAAAAGTGATGTAATTTTTTTTTTTTGAAATCTAGGCATGTGAGGAGTCTTCAAAAAGTGTGTGGAAAATGAATATTATGAAACAGTTCTTCATGGATTTTAGTAAGGATATACTGCCCTTACTGGAATATAGGTCTTCAATCTGTTATGAAAAGCAAACTTGTTAAAATGGAAAAAAGGAAACAAAACCATTTGGTGTTCCAGCATTTACCGAGCTGCCAATTTGACAGAAGCTGTTATGAGATCGAGAATGAGAAGTAATTACATCTTAAGCCTCATGCCTGCCTCCACAGAGCGGCTCCCACAGCCTTCCAGGAGAAATGTTCGAGGACACACAGTTGGAGAACACAGGGTTCCCAGGAGGCGATGAGGGCAGTGCCCCTAAGGCAGGAGGGTGGGAAAGGCGGTCAGCTCATTTCCTGTAGGGGAGACCTCGCTAAGACTGCCGAAGAACACGGCACAGACGGCAGGGAGGGCCCTTCACACAAGCAATTCACCCAGGGCTGTCAGTTTCCCTCTCAGTACTTCTAGTGCATCTCCCCAAATTTTCTTACATTTGCAATTTCATTCAACTCAATGTATTTTTAAAAATTTTCCTTGAGACTTTCTCTTTGATCCATGGGTTATGTTATGTTAAATTCCAAGTATCTGAAGATGTTATGTTACATTCCAAGTATTTGAAGATGTTATGTTACATTCCAAGTATTTGAAGATGCTCTTATCTTTTCATTACTGATTTCTAGTTGGCGTTTACTGTGGTCCACTCTGTATGATTTCAACTCTTTTAATTCTGTTGAGCTTTTAGAGCCCAAGATAAGGCCTATCTTGGTGAATCCTTCATGGGCACTAACATATCATGTGTCATTATATTAAAGATAAGTGGTTAAAAACAGTTAAAAGAGCAATTGGCAGAATGGATCAAAAATAGGACTTATTTATATGCTACAAGAAACTCAACTTCATATTGATGATAAAGGTAAGTCAAAAATAAAAGAATGGAAAAATAATCATATAAACATTAATCAGAAGAAAACCAGAATGGCTATATTAAGATAAAGTAGACTTCAGAGCACAAAGAGGGACTGTATCACATAATGATAAAAAGAGCAGACTATCAAAATGTTTATGCACTGAACAGTATCTTCAAAATATTTGATGCAAAACAGATAGGAGAGATGAACCAATCCACAGTTATAGCTGGAGACTTCAACTTCTCTCTCAAATCAGTAGCTGACAGAATAGACAGAAAGTCAGTAACAACAGAGAGCGAACAACGCCATCAACAAACAGAATTTGATGGGCATGTATAGAATACTCTGCCCCACAGTAAGAGAACACTCTCGTTTCTTTCAAGTGCTGTGAAACAAGGCATGCTGGGGGTGGGCTCAGATGTGATGCTGCCTCACAGCCTTATGCTGGAATAAACTGCAGCCATGAGTATCACGGTCCTGTGAGTCCTTCTGAGCCAACCACCAGATGTGTGGGTGGTCATGGGAGTCCACATCTGACCTGACTGTAAATACCACATTAGCCAAGTCATAGCCGACGTGCCTATCCTGTGACCAACCCCTGAAACCACTCTCATGCTTGAAAGAACCGTATTTGATCATGAGCTCAGACACACACCTCTCCTCCCATACCCTCCTCAAAGCCCTGCCACTGTGCTTTAAATGCTGGAATTCTGTGTAAGGTCTTTGCTTGACAGGAGGTTCACATGCTTGAAATGGAAACCAACAAAGAACTCTAATGACCTCATTTAACAAGAGGAAACACGCCCAGAGTACCCTGTTAGAGAAGTCACTGCTCAAGACACATTTGGTCCCCAGCCTCCTCCCCCTACCCAGTGTCTGGCTTCCCTGTGGGCACATTCCAGAGAACCCAAGAAGAGTCAAACAGCAGACAGGACTGCAGTGCTGCGGTGGGGGGCACTACTTGTAAGGGCAGCAAACTTCCAAACACTGTATTATCCAATATTTAGAGGAGGGCAGCCGGTGCCATCCAGCCTCAGCTCGGTTCCAGGAAGACTCACAGCCCCTGGCTGATGCAGACTCCAGCCTCCCCCAACAAGCAGAGGTGGGTGCCCCCTCATAGCACCTTGACCTTGTGACTTGGGTTCTTCTCACATTCAGGACACTCTCTCTTCATCTGTGAACCAAGCGCAATCTTACCAGTAATGTGCTCAAGAGAGTGTGTTTTACTCAGAACACGCATATTTCCTAAGTGGCAACATTACCAAGAGCCAACATGCGATCATAAATGGATCACTCACCTAAGTCAATTTTATTCTAAGAATATATTAGTCCTAGTTCATTCATAAAAAAAGAACATCGAAGGCCGGCGCCGCGGCTCACTAGGCTAATCCTCCGCCTAGCGGCGCCGGCACACCGGGTTCTAGTCCCGGTCGGGGCGCCGGATTCTGTCCCGGTTGCCCCTCTTCCAGGCCAGCCCTCTGCTGTGGCCAGGGAGTGCAGTGGAGGATGGCCCAGGTGCTTGGGCCCTGCACCCCATGGGAGACCAGGAAAAGCACCTGGCTCCTGGCTCCTGCCATCGGATCAGCGCGGTGCGCCGGCCGCAGTGCGCCTGCCGCGGCGGCCATTGGAGGGTGAACCAACGGCAAAAGGAAGACCTTTCTCTCTCTCTCTCTCTCACTGTCCACTCTGCCTGTCACAAAAAAAAAAAAAAAAAAAAAGAACATCGAGTTTTTGAATTAGATTCTTCTATATTTCCTAATTGCATAGATAAAAGCACTATAATTTATACTGCAACAAAATCAAGTGCATCTGACACACACAAGAGTTCTCAAGTAAAAAAGGCTGTCGTGGGGCCAGCATTGTGGCACAGTCGGTAAAGCTGCTGCCTGCAATGCCAGGATCCCATATGGGCACTGGTTTGTGTCCTGGATGCTCTACCTCCAATCCAGCTCCCTGCTAATAGCCTAGGAAAAGCAATGGAGGATGGCCCGAGTGTTTAGGTCCCTGCCACCCATGTAGGAGACCCAGATGAAGTTACAGACCCTCTCTGTAACTCTTTCAAATATATAAATTAATTTTAAAAATAGGCTGTTTTTGAGCATGCTTATTCCACTCTGACATCATGTTTTGGCATTTAGCCACCGTTGGGGTGGGGGTCCCCAAGAAAGCCTTGTACGATATGTATAGGATGAGCAGTCAGCATCAACATCACTTGCATGAGTTCAAGCAATCCAGCCAAAAAAACCCCTGACTTAGGTTGTAAGAATAAAAACTGCACAAATATTAACTTCTCAAACTGAGGGCTGAAACCTGTTTCCGTGAGGTTCAAGTTCAGTTCCCTGAAGGGGTGCTCTCTGATGAGGTGAGGCCCCTCACACCTTACTGGGAACAGACACACTCCTGCTACCCTGTGCTCCTGGAGGAAAATCCTGGAGAATCAAAATGCTTCTCTTGAGCCTTTCACACCACAAAGAAGGCACAGATGCGTTTGGGCTGCCAGGATGGACACAGCCCTGTAGTCTTGGGATCTTCTTACAAACCATGTCCGCAAGCCTTCTCCCTAGGGATGCTCCACCCGGAACCACAGGCCACCCATATGTGATGCTGACCATGCAGCTGGCCTCAGAGGCCCAGCTTCCCTGCCTTCTACACTTGGCCCCGGCACCCTTGGGCTTGAGGAGGAAGTGCAGCATGGACCAGGGAAGAACAGACTTACCACACTGGTCCCTCTCACAAACAGCAACTTATGTTGCGGGCATGCCTAAGAGGATGAAACATTTCAGAGTCAAGCTGTGATACCCGATGTTGGATTCCATCCAGGCTTCCTGGTTTGAACTCCCTCTCCAAGTTGGGTCATCTTGCCCTGCCTTTAGCTGTGCACAAAGAAAGTCTGAATGGCCTTTGTCCAGCTGTCAGAAGAGCTTCCCCACTCCAAAGGGGCCAAGAAGGATCTGAACACATGGCCTTGCTGGGTTTCCCCAGTCTATTCGCATCTGATCACACCTTCTCTGTCCAACCACACTTCTACAAAATTGTTCATCTGAATCATGTTTATACAATGAAGTCTCCATAAAAACCCAAAAGACAGGGTTCAGAGAGTCTCCTGTCTCTTCTCCCATACCTCGCCCTCCAGCCAGTGTAATAAACCTACTAAGTCAATTAAGTGAGCTGCTGTAGCAAATTAATTGAACCGGAGGTGGGAGTAGTGGGAATCCTGACTTACACAGCTGACTGTCCGGAAGCACAGATACAACCACCTGGGGCTTGGGACTGGGCTCTAACGTGATGGGGTGGGGGCGGATCTGGGGGCTGAGCCCCCGGCTGCTGGGATCCGACTCCATCTGCCAAAGACAATGCCAGAACTGGACTGTAAACTAGAGGAGCCCCAACAGGGGCTCGCTTGCGGGTGGAGAGAAATCCCCCTGCATTTCGAGGTCAGGGAAATGTGTGTTTGCTATGGTATGAGAGCAGACGGGAAAACGGCGTGCTTCCCCAACAGACAAACCGAGTGCAGAGGAAGTCTATCAGTTCTGAGATACAAGAATTTTAAAAATCTAACTCATCAGGTGTTCTGTCTTCTAAAATAACACAAAACTTCATTTGGTTCTAAGGAGTTAAAACACTACAGGTTAATTTCAGAAAGTGGGCATCTGAGTATTTATTCTAATCCCTTCTTAAAGATATCCTTTAAGTACATAACTGATTATTGCATAAAAGTCTTTTTTAAACCCTCCTGGGGGAGAGCACTTGAGTTAACTCAACCACCACAGCTTCAGAAGAGAGGAGTAGCCTCCAGACCTCGCCCCCTGCCCAGGCACACGTGCTCTGAGCTGCCCCCTGGAGGACGCGCCTGGTCACTGCATTCCTGGCACCTGGCTACTTGTCCACTTCCTGGGGGTGCTGAAGATGCCTTAAGCCCAGAACCTCCCCAGGGTGACCCCAGGCCCTTTATGAAGACCTGTGTCTCCACTCACAGCTCCATGGCCACTGGGTGGTGCTAAGGACAGCAACAGAACACAGGGTTGTTTCAGACATTGTACCCACAGCCAGTGCCCCCCACTCCCCGTGTGTCAGCAAGGCTCCTAGCAAGGTCACTTTTTTGTCCCACTTCCTGCTGTGAGAGGCAAAATCCCTCCCTAGCTTTTAACCACATCAGCATCTGTTATGAAATTGCCAAACTGTATTATTCTATGAACTATCAGAGTTGCTAAAAATTAAACTATCCTCTAAAAACCAGAAAGATCATTGTTTTTGGGGGTCACATTCTTTACAGCATCACCCCATTTTCAGAAGAGGATTCTCACACCCCCTTCATCACACCCCTGCCTCTCAGGGACACCCCTGTTGTGATGGAAAGCCCACTGTTCTCAGAGGGGTGGAGAAGACAATAATGCGTGCTGATGGACTTGCTGTCCGGAAAACAAAAGCCCATTCCACGGGGCAAATCGGCCTCCAACGTCAAGGTCACGTCGCTGACGAGGAGAAGAATGAAGGCAACCAAGAGGGCCAAAATGAGAGGACCCTGCACTAAAGAACAGGGTACAAAGCAATGGTTACAACCATCCTTTCTGCTTCTTGAGACCCGGCTGCCCAGGTGCAGGCCGTGTGGTGTGGCCGTCCCAGGGCCCTGGGCAGCAGGCCGCGTGGTGTGGCCATCCCAGGGCCCTGGTCAGCAGGCTGCGTGGTGTGGCCGTCCCAGGGCCCAGGTGCAGGCCGCGTGGTGTGGCCGTCCCAGGGCCCTCGCTGTCTGTGGGATTCTAGCTTGCTGGTCCTGGCCTCCACACCGCCACCATCACCAGCTGGGCTCAGGTCTATCCCTGCAGGCAGCTTCACTCCACCAGTGCAAAAGAGTACAAGCCATGGCCTCTACAGGGGTCCACGGAGACAGGCTGGGGTCCACTCAAGATGGCCGGGAGGGCCTCCACTACCAGGGCGTCTCCGGAGCAGCCACAGGCGCTTCCCTTTCTCCTGGCTCTTCTCTGAGACCCTGCAAGTGAGAAGTCAGAGGCTGACTGCCCCTCAACCCCAAGGGCATGAGGGAGGAAGGGCGGGGGCAGGGGCTTGAATTCCCGGTCTCCTGGGAACACCGCCCACCCCTGCGTCTGACCAGCCTTCCTGTTGGGCCCTCCCTGCCACTCTGGCCACCCTGGCCTGCTGACCAAACCTACAGCCCTCTCAGGTGTGGGGCCCAAGTGGCTGCTCTGGGGAACCTGAGTCTTCCCAAGAACTCTGCTGCTGGATGGAGACCAAGGACACTGAGGGACACAGCAGACGCTCAACAGATGCAGGCTGAATGCGCCAGCAAACTGACTACAGACTGACAATCTGTACAAAATTACAACCAGCCTCACTGAATGTTTACCAAAATAGACAGAGAGACTCGGGTTAGGAACAACACGCAGGGCAAGGTCTGCCCTCTTCAACCCTGGCTGTCATCTGAGGCTTAAAGCAGCTGCCCAAACCCCAACAGATGGCTGCCACTCAGCCTCCAGTCCTGCCCCACTGCAGCCTCGGCCCTGATGCCCACGGGGGCGGGAGCCTGGGGCAGGGCAGTGGGCCAGCCTCACACCTGCACAGCTCATGACGCTCCATGCCATCTGCTCACGTCCGAACACACGCGGACGGGACCGTGACAACCCTGAGATGCCCAGCTCCCGACAACCAGCACACGGGACAGACAGTGTCCTCGGATCACTCCCGTGAGACCTCATTTTGTATTTCTTGTTGATTTCCTTGAGGACTTGGCTTCTCACAAGGGAGAATGCTTAAACATTCATGAATGCAGGCCGTGTGCCCCAGCGGCAGAGCCCAGGGACACCCCTGCCAGCAGCATGGGAGACAACAGCACCCTTCACAGAAGGAGCTGAGGCCTTTAACCTTTCCCCATCTCGTGGGCAAAATCCCTACCGCTGGCCTATCTCTGCAGTCACTGGTATGGCTGGACGCCTGCTTCTATTGTATTTATTATTATTTCTGGAGAGTCTGCTCCTCTCATGCTCTGTCTCTCTCTTTACTGTCGAGTATTACTCTTTTTCTTATGAATCAAGAGTGTTTTAAATGCAGTCATCCCTTGGTATCCACGAAGGATTGGTTCCAGGACTCCTTCGAATACCAAAATGTGCAGATTCTCAAGTCCCTTATGTAAAACGGCAGAGTTTGTGTATGATCATGCACATCCTAAATACTTTCATCATCTCCAGCTGCCTTACAATACCCAACACTGTCTACGTGATGTGTGAACAGTAGTTACGGTGGGTTGCTGAGAGAAAAATGACGAGAAAAAGGCCTGCACCTGTTCAGTGAACACAACTGCTTTTTTCCTGAATATTTCTGATCCACAATTAGTTGAACCCACAGATGCAAAACCAACAGACGGGAGGGGCTGAGCTGAGACCACCGCCCGTTCCCACACACCGCTGTACGCCGGTGCCTGTGCACGGGCTGTGCCTTCTCTCACGAGATGAGGGTGTTCGGGGTTTCCTCCAGCTCGCCACACGCAGGCTGCCTTGGCTGCTTCTGGAAGTCAGGCCCGTTCCACGCCCACCTTCCCACCTCACCTCCGCCTCTGCATGGCAGCCCCGGCCCCCGCCTCTTGCACAAGCTGTCCTAGCTCCACGTTTTCAAACCTTGAAGTGTCCCAGCAATCTCACTACTTTAGTCCAGGAGCGAAGCCAGACACACCCTGACGCCCACGTGTCATATTAATCCCAAGTCAGAGGATTTGGGGGGTTAGTTGGTTAGCTCCTGTTAACCAATAACAGTAACAAATGTTGCTATTTTTCAAGAAGCTAATGGAATGGAAGGAAAAAACATTTTATACATGACATGATAAATTTAAGTCATTGCAACTCAAGAGATCTAAATTAAGCTTAAAAATGTGTTTGGTTAGAAACTGAAAAATCCCACACAAGAGCCTACCTTGGACCCATGCAAATACTGGGGTTGTGCATTTGGCTGTTTGTCTCTTTGAAACTCCTGAGAAAATGGTAATACTGTCCGAACAAACCTAGACAAGAAAGATTAAGAAAAAAAGAAAAGAACCAAATTTAATGATAGTTCTTTAAAATTCAGAACTTTTGTATTAACAGTCTATTCAGTCTTCCTCCCAGTTAACTGACATGAGTATCAAACAGGAAAAATCTAGGCAATGAAAAATTACAGAATGAATTAGATGCAAAGATTCTGAAGTACAATAAATACATAGGAAGTTCAGGAGCCAAGGTGACACATCCAGTATCCTTTTACCTGTAAACACAGCTTCCAAACTGGGACAGAGTTTGGTCCACCTGGGAACAGAATCCTCCTAACCCTAACCCAATCCTCTGATGCCAGGGAGTGAAGGAGCTCACAGCTCCGCGTACTCGTCTGCTGTACACACAGCAGCGACAGCAGCTCGGAGCACAGCAGTGATGCCGCGTGCTCAGATCACCCGTTACGGGTCTACAAGGGACGAACATGCAAACTCAGGCATTCATGGCCATACTCAGTGACAGGACTGTGTCCTGAAGACAGGTCAGGGGCCGTTTACAATCAGATAATTAAATTCTCAAGCAGCTACAGCAACCCTGGCTAATGCCTTCAAATCAGAAGGCATTAACTTTTACGAAAGTGTAATAAAGATATATGGATTAATATTCTAAGAACTAGATGGATTCATATTATACTTCAGTAAATAAAACATGATGTGACTGCCGCAGCACCAATGGGTCACAAAGTGTGTGCGCCTGGGGGAGAGGCCAGCAGTCTGCAGGGTTGAGTGTGAGTGGATCCCTGCAGATGGGGTGCAGGGGGTGGGAGAGCAGCCGCCAGGCCAGCTTCCCACCAACTGCAGTCGGATCCTGACAACCACAGGCCTACAAATCACCTAAATTCACACCAGGAGAAAACCACACATTTTCCCTTTTGAGTGTTTTTTCAAGGATCTTGGGTTACTGTGCTGTCAGTATGTCAACGTCCCAGGTGTATCACAACACTCCACACTGTATGTGTGTCTGTGTCTATGCATCTGTGTTTCTGTTTGCCAGTCATCCATCTGCTTACCTGTGTCTGCACACTGTGTGCATATCTGTGTACAGGGTTGTGTGATCTGTGTCTGCGTGTGTATGGCTGTGTGTGCATGTCTGCATGTCCATGTGCTGTGTCCCTACACCTGTTCCAGGCAGAACACTCCGTCAGGAGGCACCAATGCTAGAGTAATGTTTGGAGGAGGGAACCCTGTTCCCCAGAGAGTCTAGGTCCTGCTCACACTGGGGATGGCTACCTGCTGGCATCACACCTGTAATGCTGCTGCACATGCCATCAGCCTCCGGCACCTCTGATGGGGACAGGAGAGGACAGCAGAGAGAAAATCATAGCACAAATCACCCGAAGGGAGCTAAACCCCAAAATGAGACGTGGTACTGAGGTTGCAGAAGCCTTGTCTGTGTCTGCCTAACTCCCTGTGATGCTAGTGTCCTTAACCCAATTTGACTCTTGTCTTTACAAGAACAGAAGAGACACAGAGACACAAGGAGGAAGTCATGTGATAGAGACAGAGATGAGAGTGACAGAGTTGTACGCCCAGGCAACCAGGGAATGACAGTTATGACCACAGGCCAGGAAAAGCTAAATCCAGACGCTCTGCAGAGTCTCAGAGGGAACTGGGCTCCGCTGACACCTTGGGTTCTGACTTCCGGCCTCTACAACTGTGAGGGGAATAGATTTCTGTTGTTTGAAGCCACCCAGTGCGTGACACTTCGTTACAGCAGCCATAGGAAGCTAACATGGTGCACGTGCAAGTATTTCCTAGCTTGGACCACCACTAGGGTCTAGAAACAGGGGCATCCTGGGAGCGAGGAGCATACATGGCACCCACAGGCTGTCCCACCATTACCCTTCTGCACTGCAATGACAGCCTCCAAGAGCTGCGTGGGAAAAGTGTAGGTGTGGCCTGGAACATGTCACGTGCAGAAAATCAGGCGGGACTTGAAGAATGACAGAGACACAGACACCAGCCACAGGCACCCAGTGCTCCGAACGGGGCCAGTCTGAGCCACAAAACTCAACTAATGGAAACCACAAAGTATACCCCTGGGCTGGAATCCCGAGTCCCCACAGAAAACAAACATGAGCAGCAGAACGCCAGCCAACACCTGGAGGTGGAATGCAGGAGTCAGACTCACAGCTGCTCCACCATGGTGAAAATAACGGGTCAAAATTCATCAACAGATACTCAAGCTACCTCCCACAATGATGCACTTAAACAGGAAAGTGGTAAGGGGCCAGGGAGAGCCTGGCAGCCAGCACCTGCCCTGGGGAAGGGAGCTCACGGGCCCAGGCATGGGCTGGTGTTGCCCCAGACCCATCACTCTGACAACACTCCCTCTGGTGGGTGGTCTCCTGGCCACAAGCCCGACTCTGGTCCTCAGCAAAGTCTGCTGGCCTCTTTCCAAGAGCTGTCACCTGCTACGCTTCTCAGCTGCACAGGTTAAATTCCAGGCAGGGTGCCCACCCTGAGCCATCTCCCAGAGCCACCGGGCATAACCCTTTAACTGGAAATAAGGGCCAAGCAACAAGAAAAGTTCCTTCCTGCCCGACTCCTCAGGGATGGTACTGAGAGTCCAGGCAGCAGGGTTTTGTGTCTCCTCTGGTTTTAGTGAACAGAGCCCTGGTTTAAAACGCCTGTTATAGGAAGGAAATGGGAAACTTCAATGATCTCACTGGGAATATGTTTTTTTCTCCTCTACTTTTTTAAAAAAAATATTTGACAGGTAGAGCTACAGAGAGAAAGGTCTTCCTTTCGTTGGTTCACCCCTCAAATGGTCGCTATGGCCAGCATTGCGCTGATCTGAAGCCAGGAGCCAGGTGCTTCCTCCTGGTCTCCCATGCGGGTGCAGGGCCCAAGCACTTGGGCCATCCTCCACTGCCTTCCCAGGCCACAGCAGAGAGCTGGACTGGAAGAGAAGCAACTGGGAGTAGAACCTGGTGCCCATATGGGATGCTAGCGCTACAGGTGGAGGATTAACCAAGTGAGCCAGGGCGCCAAGCCCTGGGAACTTGTTTAAAAAAAAAACAGGGGTAATGGAGGTGGAGGTGGGCTCAGGTGAAGCAGAGCTGCTCTGGGGAGGGGACTGCCCCTGTGACGAGCAAGGGTTCCCTGGGAATTGTGTCTCAGGTGTCCTTGGGCTCCGGGCTCCCAGGAGCCTCAGGGCACCGCATGCTGCCTCCTGCCCAACAGGTATGTCCTGAGACATCAACACTTGGATCTCACAGAGAAAGTAGGTGACACACGTCAAACCGGGCTCCGGGTCAGAGCAAACCTGCTTGCCTGTGGGGAGCACCCAATGTGTCCAGGGGCCCAGGCCGGGCAGGAGGCTCAGTGTGTGGCACTGATCTGCCAGCAGGAATGACCAACACCACAAGGGGTCACGGAGGGTTGAGGCAGAAATGTGTGGTCAAATAAAAGCACCCAGCCACCCCTTCCTGCTGCTGTCAGCTCTGTGCAGACTCGGAGGGTGGGCACAGGACCTGGCCAGCCCATGTACTGAGCACAGTGAGCAGCAGGAGGGGCAGCCGTGGGCTCGGGCAGAGCGGCCCAGCTGGGAGGACAGGGCAGCAGCCTCCACCACGCCTCAGCGCACCATGCTCCCTCACTAGCCTGGGCTAGACTCCTAACCTGGGGCGGCCCTGGTGCTGTGTGGAGGCAGTCTGGCTGATAACGGGGGATGGGGACCCTGGGGGAGGCCATGACTGCTGCTCAGTCCTGGGACCCAGGGGGCAGCCCCCACCAGGAACAGCCCAGCCCCACAGCTGGGCAGTAGTACAAGGACTGAGGGGAGGGAGGTGGTGAACACCACTCAGTGCAGGTACGTCTGAACCCGACAGGCAGCTTAGTCTCCAGGAATGCCCGCAGTCACACACTGGGCCACCCGCACACCATCCGCGGGAAACAGGAGTCACAGCACGCGAGGCTGTGCTTCTGCCGTGGGGATGCAGGCAGGTCCCAGCCCCCAGATTAGGACCGGACACAGCTCCCGGCACCAGGCCAGCTGGACGTCCTCACTGCCACGCGGTGCTCAGGCAGCAGGACGCAGCATAGCAGCAAACATGACTGCATGGGGATGGGATGGGGGCAGGGCCGTCTCACAGTCACAAGGTGGGCACCCCCACTCCTGCACACGTGTGAGTGTTGCTGCAGGGAGAGGCACGTGTAGCACTGACACGGACGGGCTGGACTCTGTCCCCCACTACATGGTAACTGACACTACATAACAGCACTACATGATAACCTGACAACCCCAGGAACACCTGGAGAGTGGGACCCACGCAGCAGCCACCAACCCACGAAGTGGCCCCCAGTAACACTCCATGTGACCGTGGACTCCCTGATGACCCATGGGAGCGGTCCCAGGAAGCTCAGGGAAGGGCACCGCTGGGGAAAGGCCTTTGGACTGCAGAGAGAGAATGAAGAACGTCTGAGCACTCTCCTGGGAGGATCACTGACGTCAGGACGTCACGCAGGTGCGGCTGAGCCCACGGCGGGGGTGGGGGACAACCACAGCCACCCACCACGACAGAGGAGGCGCTGCGAGCCCCAGCCGGGACACAAACGAGTTTTCAGAGCAGCAAGTTGCTGCATCGTCACCATCGCGAAGAGCATGCTGGAGGACAGACACGCTCTACAGGAAACCTCCGGGGATCGATTTCATTCCCCTTCCCTAACACATCTATGGTTTCTGAGTCTTCTACAATTACGATGTATTATTTAACACGAGTATTTTTTCCATCAACTTTTACAAAATACATTTAGGAAGTATCTTAAAAGTGAGTTAGGAGTGGGTGTTTAGCTTAGCAGTAAAGACACCTGCACCCCACATAGGAGTCCCTGGGTTCAGCTCCTGGCTCTGGTTCCTGACTCCAGCTTCCTGAAATGCAGACCCTGGGAGGCAGTGCTAATGGCTTAAGTAATTGGGTTCCTGCCTCCTATATAGGAGACCTGGATTGAATTATCAGCTTCTGACTCCAGCTTAGCTTGGGCCATTGTGGGCACAGTGGATGGGAGTCCTCTCGCTCTGGTTCTACCTCTATGCCTGTTAAACAAATAAAAATCATTTTAAAAATTTTAACTGAGTTAAAAAGAAGTGAGTAGTCTTTAAGTCTTTAAAGACTGGTTTCTGTGGAGCACACCCAGCCAGGCCTACAAGGCCTCCTGTGGGTCTGGAGCCACTGGCTCTGGCTGAGACTGGGTGTCAGCTGTGGGGATACTCAGAAGGGCTGCATGGCATAAAAAACTTCAAGACAGGAGCTGCTAGGTGCCAAACACTTAGAAAAAAAATAAGGAAACGGAAAAGCTGGTTGCCTGATTTGATCACTTTATGCTGTATATATGTGTTGAAATATTACATTGTTCCCTATAAAAATGCCTAGTTATTAACTTTTCTTAAAGATGTATTTTATTTATTTGAAAGGCAGAGTTACAGAGAGAGAGAGAGAGAGAGATGGAAGAGGCAGAGAGAGAACTTCCATCTGCTGGCTCACTCCCCAAATGGCTGCAACGGCCAGGGCTGCGCCAGGCTGAAGCCCAGAGCCCAGAGCTGCTTCTGGGTCTCCTACATGGGTACAGGGGCCCAGAAACTTGGGCCACCCTCTGCTGCTTTCCCAGGAACATTAGCAGGGAGCTGGATCAGAAGTGGAGCAGCCGGGTCTCAAACTGGAACTCATACAGGGTGCTGGAGTCGCAGGTGGCAGCTCAATTGGCTACGCCACAACACCAGCCCCAAGTATTATGTGCTAATAAAAATTTTTAAATAACAGTTAAAAAAAAGAAGTTGCCTGGCAAATGCATCTAGGGCCCAAGCTGTACCCGCAACCCTGACACGCAGGTGTCCTGAAGTGACAGCAGCTGCAGCAGGCACGACTAGACCATAGGACGACCCCTCCCTGCTCAGCCACGGAGCTCAGCCCCCTCGTCTCTTAAGGCAGAAAACCCTCAGTCGAAACATCGGTAGCAATCCAGCCAATACTCTGGGGGGATGTTAAGATTCAGCAGCATGGTAAGGCACTTACTCTTCCAAGTGCTCATTGCACACGTGTGCATGCACACTCATGCACACACAAATGCAGACACAGACTTTTGGAGTGGGGCCAGGTATCTTACGTGGTGCTCCCATTTTCCCATTGCCTCCTGGACTGTTGGTATCTGTGGTGAAGGCTGGTATGTAACACACATACACATACACACACACACACACACACACACACGTCATAGCACACACACAGACACAGTAGAGCCAGGCCCAGCCCCACAGACCTTTGCACAGTGCATGGAGGCCAGGCCAGAGCCATCCCAGGCCTCAGGCCATATTATGAGACTAAGCCTCATGGTACACCACTGGTATCAACTCTGCCACCCACCAAGCTGGCCACTCAATGTTGTTCAACAGAGCAGTAAAATGGTGGGTGGGTAGGAGGGTGTGTAACTGACCAATCATTCAAACAGCCCGACATTCCAGGGCAGAAACATCAGAGTCACTCGCCACATTCCAACATCAGGCAGACTGAGAACAGGTGCATGCAGCCCTAGCAGCCACTCCCCACGTGCACGGACACTGCACTCTGGGCCACAAGCAAGAGCCCTGGATGGATTGACCTCCAGGCTGTGGCCCTGTCATTCAGTCTCCAGTTTCTACATGCACAACCATGACGACCTGCCCAAGGCTAGCCCAGGGCTATGTACTTGCAAATAAATGGAAGAGACCAGGAGGGCTGGAGGGTCCTGGACATGAGAAATGCAGGGGTCAGAGAGAGATGGGGGAGGGTTCCCCAGATCATCCTTTGCAAGGGCTCTTTGGGGGCGGTGCCGAGACGGCTGTAGGGCTGCTCACCGGTTGGTGGAGCCGTTGTAGCAGTAGTTGGGCAGGAAGTCGTAGTTGAGTTCCCAGAAGACGTGGAGGGTGATTCTCCCATAGGGAGCAGACACGTTGTGGTTGGCCTCCCGGAACATAGCGTCAAAACTGTCCAGTGTCAGGTACCTGCTCAGCAGCTTGTGGGTCATGCGGTTGATTTCCAAGAGGCCATCCAACTCCTAGAGGATCAGAGACAGTGGTGTGAGGACAGAACCGGGACGCGCAGGAAGAGTCACCCACGCCGCTAGGGCCTCCACTCCCCACGCAGGCCTGGGCGTCCCCGGGGGGACCACTGCACAGCGGGGAATTAGACAGCGAGAGACCTGCCAGGTGGCTGCCAGCACGCATAAGCCAAGAACTCGTTATATCGGGCAGCAGCGTCTGGAAGGCGTGAGCCTGCTTCTCAGGACGCCCTCTACGGCCCTCTGTAGCGGCCCCCACACTGCCCACTGCTGCCCTCCAGTCACCCCACAGGCAGTCCACGTGGCGGCGCCACCTCGTCCTACCACCCCTCCCTGCCACGCAGCACCGCCCCAGCCCCGTCCCCACCCCTGCGACACCACAGAGCTGGCAGCTGCTTTTCCGCGGGTGTCTGACTCCGCTTTTTTTCCAAGGCCTGGAGCTACTCAAGAGCAAGCAGGTCACACGTGGCCTCGCACACGCTCATGGTTTTTGCTCAGGAAACTCGCCTAGGTTCACCCAGCGTGGCTCCCAGGGCTAGAACGCGGCTGGGCCCAACTGAGAGGCGCACCAGCTTCCAAAGTCTCCATAGGAAGAACAGCAACACCCATCTCAGTAATGCTGCCTTGTGGCTCGCATGTCAGATAATTTGGGAATATAATCGGGTCACATAAAAGGTCTTTTTTTTCTCTCTCTCTCTCTTTTTTTTTTTTTTTTTGACAGGCAGAGTGGACAGTGAGAGAGACAGACAGAGAGAAAGGTCTTCCTTTGCCGTTGGTTCACCCTCCAATGGCCGCCGCAGCCGGTGCGCTGCGGCCGGTGCACCGCACTGATCCGATGGCAGGAGCCAGGTACTTCTGCTGGTCTCCCATGGGGTGCAAGGCCCAAGCACCTGGGCCATCCTCCACTGCGTTCCCTGGCCACAGCAGAGAGCTGGCCTGGAAGAGGGGCAACCGGGACAGAATCCGGTGCCCCGACCCAGGACTAGAACCCGGTGTGCCGGCGCCGCAAGGCGGAGGATTAGCCTAGTGAGTCGCGGTGCCAGCCGAAAATGTCTTATTGAAATAATTTTTACTTTCCTAGTGTTATTAGTGAATTTAAAATTGCATATTTAAAACATGCTCCTTTGCTCTGCCTTTTAAAATAAACAAATCAGTCTTTAAAAAATAAAATTCTTTTTTATATAAATGATTTATGTATTTTTTTTGAGAGAGAGAGAGGCAGTTACAGAGAGGGAAGGTGAGGGTGGGGTGGGGGGGTGGAGACCTTCTGTCCACTGGTTCACTCCTCAAATGGCCACAACAGCCTACACTGCAACAGACCCAAGCCAGGAGCTGGAACTCCATTCCACATGGGCTCCCAGGTGGGTGGCAGGGCCTAAGTACAGAGACACAGAGAGAACTTCCATCTGCTGTTTACGCCCCAAATGGCCCTAATGGTCAGGGCTGGGCCAGGCCAAAGCCAGGAAGCCAGGAGCTTCATCTGGATCTCCCACCCGGGTGGCAGGGCCCGAGTATTTAGGTCTTTTCTGTTGCTTGGCCAGGTGCAATAAAAGGGAGGTGGATCGGAAATGGAGCAGCCGGGACTTGAACCCGTGCGTACTATGCCACAATGCTGATCCTAAGATCAAATTCTTAAAAAAAATTTTAAAATGTCTATATGTCTATTAGACAGCTCCGGCCTGAGTCAAAAGCCTTGATCAAAATCATTGCTCATCAGTGACAATGTAAGTATCAGGGCCCTGCACCAGTGTCTGCTTTGAAGAAAGGTGGCCACAGTCTCAGCCTGTTTGACCCTGGAGAAGAACACAGAAATGCCTACATGGGCACGGGCTGTGCCCGACGGTGCCGAAAGGCCACCTGCTGAGGCCTCCCCTGCTCCCCAGGCTGAAGCCTGTTCCCCAGCCCCGCGCCATCCTCCTGGAGTCCCTGCTGTGTGCTACCATCTGTCTGCGCCTGTGCTCTGGGAAGAGCAATCTGGCCGGGTACAAAATCCTTGCTTCACACCCTCTACAGGCTGCTGGCCAGCACTGAAGACAGTCGGATTTCTCTCCCTGACTGCTCCATTTAGACAGGCCAAGGCTTTTTCCTTCCTTCAAGTCCATCACTTCAACTGCATCACTTCGCAGTGTGGGCCACTGTGGGGCAGTTTTCTCAGGGATGCAATGCTGCTGTTAATATACACAGACGCTCCTCCACTTACGATCCATTTACATCCCAATAACCTTGTCACGAGCTGAAAATACTCTACGCATAAATACATTGAATACACCTAACCTAACACCCATCACGGCTTAGCCTAGCTGTCCTTAAATGTGCTCAGAACACTTCTATCAGCCCACAGTTGGGCAAAGTCATCCCACACGCAGCCTATTTCATAACAACATGTGGAGTTCCTTTTGTACTTCTCTGAACAGTGAGAAACAGAATGGGGTATGGACATGCTCTCGCACCACCGGAAAGTCAGAAAATTGTTGTGGGTCCACCGTAGGTTGGGGACCACCTGTACTTTCGTGTTGTCTTCTATTTTATGAACGTTTTCTTAAAATACAAGTTTTGACCTTTGTTCCACTCGGTTGCTTTGGTTTTCTTTTCCAGGGACCTCTATGATATGTTATGTTCGCTCTTCCTTGTTTGTCTTCTACATCACTTTCTCTCAAATCCTTTTTGATATTTCTTTTTCCTGTGAAATGTTTTTTATTTATTTGAAAAGCAGAGAGACCAAAAAAGAGATTTTCCATCTGCTGGTTCACTCCCCAAATGCCCACAACAGCTACGGTTGGACTAGGCTAAAGCTAGGAACCAAGAACTCAGGTCAGTGGCAGGGACCCAGGTACCTAAGCCATCATCTGTTGCTTCCCAGAGTATACACTAGCAGTAATCTGGCTCTGAAGAGGAGTAGCCAGGACTCAAACCAGACACTCTGTTGTGGGATGTGGGTGCCCCAAGCAGCAACTGTGCCACAAAGCCCACCCTCTGCTTTTTTTTATTTTTCTAAAGTCATCCATTACCTTCCCATGTTGACTTCACCTATGAAATTATGTTTTTAATTTTTTCATGAGTTTCAGCATCTGTCTTTTTAAAATTATCTTTTCTCCAATGACTATATTTTTAGGTTTTAAAAACTTCCGACTTATGCTTTTCTTTCTTCGCAACCACTGCTTTCGCTCCTTGTTTGACCTTGTGATCATGTTATGGCTTCCTGGGTTTCATGGGCTCCTTTCTGACCTGCTTTTGCTGTCTGCAGGGGTGCCGTTGTTGCACTTACATTCTTTTTTTATTATAACGCAGTTAAACAGGATTGAACCATGACCTTTACGGGTGTCTCAACCATTTAATGAAAGGAGCTCTTCCATGCTTCTGAGGCCAAGGCAGCTATTTCCACCTCTGTGACTCAGGTCGTCACGTCTTGTGCTTTGTGCGATGCCTCCTGGGCTCTCCTCCCCTAATCCGGTCTGGACTTTCCTTCAGCCCATCCTCCCCAACCGTATCAGGTGTTCCTGTGTGGTGTTCCCAGCGGTGCCTCCGGTGCACTTCCTTGTCTTGGAAGGGAATTTTGATTTTTTGGATTCCGGATTTGCAGGGCTGACAGTTCCAGCACCAGGAAGCCGTCCCTCACCTCCAGAAGTGACTCTCTGTGGGCTACGAACAACAACTGGGATCGACACCACCAGACCAGGCTCCCTGAATCCAATGGGGCCAAGGAGGGCGCAGCAAAGTGTCTCCCCAAATGGTTTGACCCAGAGAGATGGGTGTTGGCTCACGGATCCTGGTGCCCATGCAGCCAGAATGGACAGTCAGCTTTCAAAAGTCTTAACCGATCTTCACCAGTAGGAAGGCTCTAGGTCCTCCAGACGAAGTCTGGCCAGAATCAGGAAACACTGCTGTTCCCATCAAGGACCCAGAGCTCCTTGACGGGAGGGGAGGCAGAACCATGTGACATTAAGAAAGCACACAATGTAAATCCTTCACCCAGGCTGCCCTGCTCTGACGGGCACAAGGCCATCTATCGCAGTGAGAACCAGGGAGACAACCAGACCACTCTGGATTGCTGGACGCTGGCTCTGAACTGACGTTAACGCTTGAAGATCTAAAGCTACCAAGGTGCGATACTCAGGTGGCTGACGGGGCTCTGGCTGGTCCACCTTACAGAGCCCGCGCTGGGGCGACATCCCTAGTTCCAGAATCTACAGCTGCCAACATTCTTGCATGGCAGGCAGGCATCTTCTACGCGCACTGAAGCGTCTCTGTCATTGTATCTTCAGACAAGGCCTCTGTGGCACCTTCTCTCTCGTCTCCTGTAACTCCCATCCCACGTCAGATCTTCTTACTGTTTTCCACGTTCCTTATGCTGGTTCTGTATCATCCATTCTTAATTTTCTCTGTTCCCTAGTTTAGACATTTTTCCAATGTCCTGTTTTTCTGTTCCTGAATCCTGTCCTCTCCATAATTTAAATTCCCATAAACTCATCAAGAACATGACGTTCTTTAATTCTAGAATATCTAAATGATTCTGTTACAGTTTCTGATTCTCTGCAGAAACTCTCCTCCTCTTCATCTCTTTTTGCCACCTGTTCCTCCAACTTCCGTAAGTACCAACCTCACTGGGGGTGAAGCATCTGTTTCCAGAGAGAGCACCCCTGCTTTCTCCTACGAGAAACATAACTGGAGCCTGAGCCCAGCAGGTGTCTGACCCTCAGCACAAAGAGATAGTGGGAAATTCTGCTCGGCTTTTGGAGGTTTTACTGCCTAGATGCCAGAATCCAGTAGATTCCCCCAAGGGGACCCAGCCATGTGTTGCGGTCCTATCCAGTTTGTAGCCTCACCATTAGAGGCCTCACAACTGCCTAAGCTCTGTTCTCATTCTGTTCCCCGAGTAGCTTCTGATGCCTGAGCCGAGGTCAGATTCCCACCAGCTGGCCCACGCCAAGAGTCGGCAGACACCCCATGGAAAAGCAGCTTTAAACCCTGCACTCTTGGCTGGGAGGTCTGCCCTCTCTGGAACTGTAGTTTCTGAATCCTCGTGGACTGATGTGGGCGAGTGTTCCCACTGTATTACTGTTCGTTATTCAGCCTGTCTGGTTGACTTCAACAGGACTGCTGGCCTGCTGGGGGCCACTGTACCCTTTCCTGAGTCAGTCTGTAAAGTCCCACGGGGGCACCTTCCGCCCTTCTTCTCCGTAACGAAGTTCACCTCAACAGCAAGATTACTTTCCCTTCTTCTCCAGTTTAAACATGCTCGTCTCTTCTGTTCCCATGGACTTTCCTCTTTTTATTTTTCTCTTTCTTGCTTTTGAAAAAATCCCACGCAGTTCTGTTTAGTACTGACCTGGAGCACTTTTGGCATCCTGACAGGGTTAGTCCTCCCTCAGTACCTTTCCAAAATCAGAGTGGCACTTGATCATCTTGACAGGTTATTAAGAAGAAAAACTTTAGGATTATTTTACCAAATTCTATATATAGTACATAGAATCTAGCAGAAACTGCATCAGCTCTACAGACCAGTTGGGAACCTAATCTTTACTACTAGTCCTTCCAGCCAAGAAAATGCTTTTTTTCAATGTATTCAAACTATCCTGTATTGGAGCCTGTGAATTTCACTGTATAAATTCTATCACATAAGGCTCACTTCCAAAAATATACATCTTTTTTGTGATTATCATCATAGTTAAATTTTTTTTCCCTTTTAGCTCATGACTACTAAAATATGAGAATGTTATTGAATTAAGCAGTATGCTACTTTAGGTATCATTTTTAGGTATAATTTAGTCAAGGACTTCCTTGAAGTCCATTTAGAATTGTGATTACTCAGAGAAGATACTTGGAAATATGCCAAGCACAATCAGTACTTATGTTTTACAGTCTACACAAGAGCCGGACATACTGATATTTTTCAGTAAGGACAACAGTGTATCAGCGCCAGCACTTACAACTATTGATGTTAAGTCTTCACTTTCAAATCGCCCAATTGCCAGCTCCAGAGACTTATACATGGCTGCTGAGACTCGCTGAGTAATCAGACGATTGAGGTCTATGGACCGGCCCAGGAGCTGGGGGAGAGAAGGAGACGGGCATCAGGACCAGTAAACATGAAAACCTTAGGAGCAGCAAACAGCAAACAAACAAGCAGAAAAGAAAAAAATCTCCCTGCAACTATTTCAAACAATAAGCAAAGTTTACTCATAGAAGGCTATGGTAGAAATTTTAACATTTTAGCCAAAATTAAAAATTTAAGTACCAAGAGCAAACGTATGAACTTTCCTGGAGTGAAACTTAAAAAGTTTTATTTATTATTTGAAAGGCAGGGGAGGGAGTGAGGGAGAGGGAAGGAGAAAGAACTCTTCCATCTATTCATTCACTCCCCACAGCCAGTGCTCGGCCAGGCCGAAGGCAGAATCCGGGAACTCCATCCAGGTCTCCCATGTGGGTGGCAGGAAGCCAAGTATCTGAACCATCATTGCTGCATTCCAGGGGTGTGCATTAGCAGGAAGCAGGGTAAGAAGTGGAGTGAGACTTAAACTACACACGGTGATAGGGATATGGGCGTCCCAGGAAGTGGCTTAACTGCTGTACCGTGTGATGTCTGCCCTTGCAGGTGAAACTCCTACAGGTCTTTGCTTGCACCTTTTGCATTGAATTGACTCCTAAATCACGGGCAGAAACCCCTAGTCTCACCAGAGACCCTGGAGAACCCGGAGACCCTGGAGAACCCGGATCTGCCTGCTGACACCGCTCATGATGGAGTTCATGAGCATCTCTCGTCACACGGCGCGGCCTGCGTATGTCTGACTTTTTACAGGTGTCACAGTGACAAATAAGAGAAACTCACTTCACCTTTATTTCAGAGTCCCAAGAACTTACCTGCTCCTCAATAACATCAACATGTGGCAAAGCGTCAGGGAGATATGTCCCAAAATGTAACGGAGGTGATCTGTAGATAGACTAGAATTTCCCTGTATTTTCCACATTTTCTTTCTGGTATATGTGTGTAGAATGTGTAAATTTGAAAAAAAAAAAAAAAAAAAACAACAAAAATTTGGGGTTGGTGCTGTGGCATAGAGGGTAAAGCCCCCACCTGAAGCACTGGCATCCTATATGGGCACCAGTTCGAGCCCCGGCTGATCCATTTCTGATCCAGCTCCCTGCTAATGTACCTGGGAAAGCAGTGAAAGATGGTTCAAATATGTGGGCCCCTGCACCCATGTGGGAGACCCGTAAGAAGCTATAGGCTCCTGGATTTGGATTGGCTCAGCTCCAGCCATTGTGGCCATTTGGGGAGTGAACTAGCAGATAGAAGACCTCTCTCTCTCTCTCTCTCTCTAACTCTATGTTTCAAATAAAATAAATAAATCTTTAAAAAATTTATCTATTTCTTATTATTGAAAAAATTTTAAAATTAGAGGGGCAGAGACAGAGATAGAGAGAGTTTCCATCTGCTGGTTCACACCCAAGTGCCTGTAACAGCCAGGGGACCGACGCTGGAGCCAGGAACTTAATCCAGGTCTCCCACGTGGGTGGTAGGAACTCAATTACTTGAGCCATCAACACTGCCTTCCAGGATCTGCATTAGCAGGAAGCTCGAATCAGGAATCAGAGCTGGGAACGGAACCCAGGCATTCTGATGTGGAATACTGGCATCTTAACACTAAGCTAAATGCCCGCCTCAGCACTACGGGTCCTCAGATTCTTCCTACCGATCACGAGGAAGCTTCTCAGTGACATTCTAACCTGATAGGCGTGTCTCACCTTCATTCTCTCAGAGCTCTGGCTTGGACTCCCACAGAGGGCCTGACCTCTCTGGGCCACACCTGCCCCTGGGAACCAGCGTGGCGACAGGTTGTAGAGAGCTGCAAGTCTTCCCTTGTTTGAGGTTATCCAACAGAAATTGCCTTTGGAAGCTTTTCACCGTGTAGAAGTGTTCACACAAATAACATACTGATACCCACTGCAGGCAGTCGTCACAGAGAGCCCCACTGTTCCCCACGCACGCCGGAGGTTTCCACAGAGGCTGCTGCCTCACCTGCACATGCCTCTGTTTCAGCAGTGTCTCATAGCGGTTGGATGGCGGGAGGTGGATCGTGGCACCCTGGTTCTTGCATTCCGATCGTAATCGTTTATCGAGAAGTAAACTAGAAGACAGGCCATTTCCACTCATTGTAAAATTCAATAGAAATGTCAGATCAAACGATCCAAGATTTCGTATCAGAATCACAAACCAGATACTCACCTTCCTGCCATAACCTTATAATATGCAAATATCTGGTCAGCCAGCTTGTAAACAAATTGGTCAAAACATAGATTCACCTGAAGAAAAAAAAGTATGCATTAGATTTCAATTCCCTAAACCAAGATCAAATAATGCAATTTTAAAAAATGCAGTTTTTGAAAATTTTAATTAATTTAATTTTTTATTTGAAAGACAGAGACAAACGGAGCTAGATCTTCTATCCACTGGTTCTCTCCAAATGCCTGCACCAGGCTAAAGCCAGGAGTCTGGAACTCAGTCTGGGTCTCCCACATGGGTGGCAGGGACCCAAGTACTTGAGTCAGCATCTGATGCTTCCCAGGGGAGTGGATCAGAAGCAGAGTAGCTGGGACTTGAACGGGCACTCGGAGATGGGCTGTGCTTAACCCTGCTGCGCCAAATACTCACCCCCACCCCAACAAAAGTCTCCTAGGTAATAAACTGAGGCTCTTCTTAAAAATAAACTAGAAATAACCTCACTGTCCAACAAGAGCTCCTTAATTCAGTTACGGTGTGATCACCACACAGCCACTGAAAATTACATCAGGGCCGTTCTTACTGAGAAAAACAAACTCCCCTAAATGCACAAGAGTATGGAAAAGTCTCTCCTTCACCACACGCTCTCACGGGTTCATGTGCATCTGGGATCCCCAGACGGGCAGCTCCTGCCTGCAGCCATGCTTCCTGGGAGCCACGGCCTGAGGGAGGGAGCTGGGTGACACTGGGTGTGACCTTGGTCAGGAGATATCCCCAGACCTGAACTCTCAAGTGCAGATGAGCCTGGCTCCACCCACTGAACCACCCTGAAAATGTGCTCAGAGGCAAGGAGACCGGGAAGCAGGGGGCCCATGCGCAGAGCCTGGAGGGACATGCCTGCCCTTTGTCCGCCCCCACCTCCAGGGCACTGGGCCACGTTCCCGAGGAAGTACTTCTAGGTTTTCATGAGGACGCGGAGCAGTCCTAGTTGCACTCAGCAATTTTTTTGAGGTTTAAATTCTCTTGTATCTTAAACCAGAGAATACGGCTCATCTCTGCAGCTGTGTGGATGCTGACCAGGCAATTTCCACCACTTGTGGGAATTTGTCCTCAACAATTCAGCGCAAATCAAAAATTACGTTCCTAGAATTTTGTCAAAGTACTATTAGGGAACCAAAAAAGCAAAGACATAAAATCGGGGTTGGTTCAGCGCAAAGATCACGTTCCTCAGAAAGCAGGGGACCCAGAAACTGCCAAGTGTCCAGTGGGGACGCACATCCTACCTTCACCACGTGTGCAGACAGAGGAACTCGCACAAAACGCCTGTTCCACTGTTGAAACTGCTTTGTGGTTGTGGGTGTTCAGTTACTAAGCTTGCATCCCACACCACACTGCCTGGGTTCGATTCCCGGCTCCAGCTCCCGACTCCCCTGGCAGGTAGCAGTGAGGGCTCAAGTCACTGAGTTCCTACTGTCCACAGGAGAGACCTGGACTGAGTTCCTAGTTCCCTGTCCTTTAGTAGGAATCTGGGGAGTCAATCAGAGGTTGGGAGCCCTCTGTCTTGTCTCTTTCTCAAATAAATAAAAAACAAATTTTTTTAAAAAAAAACTGCTTTCTGTTTTAAAGTTTAACTCCATTAAAACTCAGAGAAAGCCGGCGCCGCGGCTCATTTAGCTAATCCTCCACCTGCGGCGCCGGCACACTGGGTTCTAGTCCCAGTCAGGGCGCCGGATTCTGTCCCGGTTGCCCCTCTTCCAGGCCAGCTCTCTGCTGTGGCCAGGGAGTGCAGTGGAGGATGGCCCAAGTGCTTGGGCCCTGCACCCCATGGGAGACCAGGAGAAGCACCTGGCTCCTGCCTTCGGATCAGCGTGGTGCGCCGGCCGCAACACGCTGGCCACGGCGGCCATTGGAGGGTGAACCATCGGCAAAGAAAGACCTTTCTCCCTGTCTCTCTCTCACTGTCCACTCTGCCTGTCAAAAAAAAAAAAACAAAAAAAACTCAGAGAAAAAGGAAATTTAATTAAAGGAAGTTAACAGGATTGGCAGTGTCTGGGCTTTTACCTCTGCCTCGATTTCGTCGTAGAGAAACTGCTTGTTGAACCTGGTGAGCGCGTAGTGGGCACTGTCGTTGTACAGGTCCAGGGAGTAGAGGACGTACCTGCGGAGGGTGGTGGGTGGCGGTCACTCCCCAGCTACCCCCCGATGGACACGGAGCCCTCAGCCTCCTACTCCACAGGAAATGTCACTGGCGTTTTCTCCCTCCCACGAGAGAAACACAAGTTTTGGCTCCAGACACCAAAGCGTGTTCCTGCTAGGAGTCCCTGGGGGCCGCACCTGCAGAGACCAGCACATCCACCTAGGCCTGGGAACGCAGGAGGAGGGCCTGGCCGCCGTGCCCGAGGGAGGGGCACGCTCACTAAGGCCACGCCCACACAAGGCATCGCTAGTCACGCTTCAAACTTCTCACCACAGCCTTCACGTTTCTCTTCAATGACGAAATCAAGTTTTCTTATTTTAAGAATGAACTATATGACTTAAGAGCAAAGACAAAGGAGGATCCCACATCTCCCGCTGACCACAAGTACAGCACTGGGCCTGTGGCCAGAAGAAGGCTCACCTCCCAGGAGCGGCCGGAGGCCTTGGGTGGCCGCCAGTGCAGGGAGAAGCCGTGTGGGCAGGTGAGTCCAGGCGGTAAAGAGGCCCCAGCCTTGGGGAAGGCCCTGCCCTGCAGTTCTGGCTCCTTGTGCTGCCCCTAACACTGGAACAAGCTGCTGGCCAGTCTGCGCACACAGAAGCTGTGGCCACCCCACTGTGGAAGGCGACTATTCTGTGACTGTCACCCAGGCACTAGGAGGGACTTGTGACGGGGACACACAAGTGTCCCTGGGCTGGTCCCCACTGTTCACCACAAGGCACTTCCCGTTTGATGGCTTTCCCTCCCTTGGACGTCACACTTCATCCTGGCCCACAGTCCCCCGAAACAGCTCTTCAACCTGCACCTCCTCTGCCAGTTTACTGTGGGTCAGAGGCTGTGGCCTCTGGCTGTGGTGGAAGGGCGAGACTAAGCCAGGATGCCCACCCTGCAGCCCTCGGTGCGCCTGGCATGGCCACACACCAACGGCCCATGTGCAAGGCCCAGGCCCATCTTATCTCCCTGATCCGGGCTGTGTGCCCAGGATCTTGCCCGGCACTCAGGTGAGACAGCAACTCAACCTGTTCTGCCTGAGCTTGAGATTCCAGTCTGAAGCCAGGAAACCGGCTACCTGTGTTACCAGGAAACACGACTGCAGATGACATGTGAGAAAGCAGTCCAGCGTCCCTCATCTACTTCCCGGGTCCCAACTGCCTCGCAGGACCCCCAGGGACCACGAACAAACGCCCAAGACAGGCCCCGCGGGAATGCTCACTCCATCATGGACGCCTCCTTGGTCTCCAGGATGTGGTCGGTGAGGATCCAAGGCATGGACATCTCAATGGGGAACTGGATCCTCCTGCCCATGGTCAGCTCCAGGAAGAACTCTCGGAACCACAGCTGTGAGAGGTCACAGCACTGCTGCAGTGTTTCTTGAGGGGTTCAAAGGACACCACGTCATCTTCCACACACAGGCAGAGATTTAGCAGAGAACACATGGGGAGGGCTCTGAGCCGGGCGACGGCTCTGCTGCGCTCAGCCTGGAGCCATGCAGCATGGACAGGAGCGGGGAGGGGACGCCGAGTACCTCCCAGCAGGGACAGGACCAGCACGCGTGTGGCCGCAGGGGCCGCCACATGGACCCTGTGCGATCTGAGCAGTCAGTGTCCACCCACCAGCAGGGACCTCACCAAACCTGTAAGGCCCCTGGCGGGATCAGGGGAAAACATCCTTTTTAAAAGGAGAAATGAAAACAAGCTGACAGGTTGAGCATTCCTTATCCGAAACTCTGAAATCCTGAATGCCCCCCAACTGAAACTTTTCTGAGTGTCGTTGACCCTACTCCTCAGGTGGAAAATTCCACACCTGATCTCACGTGACGGGTTGAAGTAAAAATGCAGGGCACTGAAAATATGGAAAATTCTGAGAAATGCATTGCTAGGCAACCCTGTCACAGTGCAAAAAAATCGAAGTGTGCACTTACTCAGACGGACAGGCACAGTGTCACGAGGTGACAGAGTTGTCTGGGACCACTGTTCTATACGTGGTCAGCCACGGCCTGCAGCACCACATGGCACATGTCTGGACAGAGTCACCCTTCGGCTCTCTGTACGAGGTATACGTGATACATAAGTGAATTTTGTACTTAGACTTGGGCCTCATTCCCAAGCTATCTCATTATGCCTATGCAAATATTCCAAAGTCCAAAGTGGGGGAAAAAACCTGAAACACTTCCGGGCCCAAGCATTTGGATAAGGGATACTCAACCTGTACTTCATTTTCACTTGGAATAAAACCAATGGCTGGGCAGCTGGGATATAGCACTACATGCACACTCTGAGGGGGTCCGGCTAATGCAAAAACAGAGGCACATTTGCAAAAAAAAAAAAATTCCACCCTTTCATAGAGTTAACAGCCAAAGCATTACTGTTTACCCAATACTGCAGCACCCCCAGCCAAGACGGACAGGCCTCCTGCTCTGAGCAAGAGGCGGTGGCAAGGGAGTGGACATGGACGTCTCGATGAGGACATAGGCAGACACACGGAGGGTGGGGGGCACAGCCACTAGTGCCTGGTTAAGGTGGCTGGGCATCGCCTGCAGGGGACACCTGTCACCTTTCCAAACATCAATGCCCACAGAAGCCATTTCTGACAGGTATCAATGCCTGGGTTGTGATCAAGAGGTTGGATTCCATTTACCTGTTTTTCTGACCCCCAGGTAGCAAAAAGACTTTGTGTTCATCTTGCAAGGCCAGTCACGGCCGTGAGCTCTCACCCGTCTAAAGGCCACACCTCATGGAGGCCAAGGTCAAGGCCAGGGCTGGTGAGGGAGTAGGGGGGAGCCTCAGGACACAGGGCCATCGCCACGAATGTTAGGACGCGTCACCACCTGGGGGCACGACAGGACCGGAGCAGGGAGCGGTCAGGCAGGCGGAAGCATTCTAGGGTGTTAGCGGTGTTAGAACATGCCAGGCCGGACGCCGCTCGGCAGTGTCTCTTACCACTGAAATTTATCAAGTGAGTGTAGAAGAAGGACTCGCGATGAAATTTTTCTATGTCCAATATGGTGGGCCCCTCAAGGCTACTTCTCAGGGTTTTCTTGGAACCACTTTTGTCTGCAATGAGGGACTCTAGCATGGTTCTCACCATGTAAAGCTGCATTATCCAAGGAAACGTTTGTAGGGGAGAAAATACACACGGTACATTAGTGATGCCCAACGCGGAGAACCCGCCAGAGAAGCCTGCTCCGCCGCGCGCCAGCAGGAGCCGGGCCCTGAGCCGCACACCCGAGCCGGGCCCCGGCTCCTCCGAGGGGGTCTGGGTGCCCATCTACGCGGCTGAGTTGCTGCTGCTTTGGGGGAAAGAACCACTTGGAGTGGAGCAGTCCAGCTCCGAGCCACAAACATCAACGAGAAAAACAAACGTTGTCTTACCACCAAAGGTTAAGAGAGGCGGATAGGTGTACGACTGCCTCAGAAACGCGTTTACCACATGCAAGAGCCTTTCCATGCCCAGAGACTTGAGCTGCCTGAGCAGCTCGGCAGAGCTCAAGGACTCGGCCATGGTGCGCACCAGGTAGAGCTAGACACGGACAGACAAGGAGGGAGAGGCGGAGAGAGCCGTTAGTCACACGACACACAGGCCCCGGGCAGGGGACACGCGGACAGACGCGCAGGACGCGGGCCAGGAGGCTTCCTACGGCGCCAGCAACATGCTTAGCTGGTCACTTTCTAAAGGACGGAGGACGGGAGATTTAAAAGCCTCCAAGGCAGAGGCCGGGGAGAAGTACCAGGCCCCGGCACGGGAGGAGAGAAGCAGAGAGCAAATTAGAGCAGGTGGGAGAGGAGGGAGAGGTGCATCAGGGCCCGCCCATGTCAGGGGCAGCCTGCACACACCGGGCTAGAAGGCAGGGCTTAGGATTTCCCAGCATCTCTGATCCTTGGGAGTGCTCATTTGTCGACTCAATGCAAAAATTACTGTCACACAGACACCCAGGAAGAAAGACAGAGTAAGTGGGTACACATAGATGACCCCAGTATTTTGGGGACAACGGCTGAAGTGGAGTCAGATTTGCTCCTGAGTGCAAAGGAACACATCAGAATGGCAGAGCTGTCTCAGGCAATGTTCAGGTCCACGTGGAGGGGGACAGAGGAGTGGCAGACAAGACACACGCAGGACTGGATTCGCCCCAGCAGAAGATGGCAATGCCCTTGTCGTTTTACCCCTGGCTCTGTCTGCCCTGTCCACCCCCAGCTCAGGACAGCCCGCCCCTAACCCCCGCGCCCGGCACAGGGGACAAGAACCTGCGTGCTGGAGGGTCCCACGGCGCGCCGTGGCACTTTGATGTCAAAGCCACTCTTGGGGTCCTTCTCGCCCCGCAGAGCCGGGTCGTTGAAGGGCTCATGCCCTGTCTCCCAGTCACACACCGTCTTCCTGATGGCCTGCAGGACACTGAACAGCCCTGGCCAGTTACCACCAAAGCACCAAGTGCTGAGACCCCTGAGGACAATCACAGCCTCTCCTCCCCTCACAAACAGGCTCTGGGAACAGTCAACGCAGACACAAATCCCCTGCGGCAGGTAAGAGTAGAGCGGAGCACGAAATTTTAAACAGAGATTATTTCTTGGGACTGCTGCTATTCCCAGAAGTCTCAGTTTAGCTCAGCTTGCAGCCATTAGCCCAAAAGCGATGTTTGATTTCACTGCAGCAAGGCGCCCGAGTCACGCCCAGGGAGAGGAAAGGAAACGACACATGGGCCGCTCCCTCAAAGCTCAAAGATGAGTTCACCCTCCCGACAGGTGGACACTGTGCCTGAGTCCCCATCGCCAACAAGGCTCCAATGTGCGGAGACACAGGGAGCCCACAGGCACCGTGAGCAGGCCCTGGTCACCTTGTGGGGAAAGTTCTGGCTAAAACCCGAGTTCCTACGAAAGCTTTGCAATTCGGGTCCTTTCCTTGTCAAATGCTGGCCACTATGGCCGGGGCTGGGCTGGGCCGGAGCCGGGAGCCGGGAGCCGGGAGCCGGGAGCCAGGAGCCAGGAGCAGGGAACTACATCCCTGTCTCCCACATGGTGAGCAGGGTAGGAAGGAAAGCAGCAAGCACTTGGGCCATCTTCCGTTGCTTTCCCATGTGTATTAACAGGGACTGCGATCAGTATCGCAGGTGGCAGCTTATCCTGGCCCCAAGCACTTCCTGTTATCTTGTGCACTTCTTTTATTTTTATTTATTTATTTTTTGACAGGCAGAGTGGACAGTGAGAGAGAGAGACAGAGAGAAAGGTCTTCCTTTGCCGTTGGTTCACCCTCCAATGGCCGCCGCGGCCAGCGCGCTGTGGCCGGCGCACCGCGCTGATCCGATGGCAGGAGCCAGGTACTTACCCTGGTCTCCCATGGGGTGCAGGGCCCAAGTACTTGGGCCATCCTACACTGCATTTCCCTGGCCACAGCAGAGAGCTGGCCTGGAAGAGGGGCAACCAGGACAGAATCCGGCACCCCGACCGGGACTAGAACCCAGTGTGCCGGCGCCGCAAGGCAGAGGATTAGCCTAGTGAGCCGCGGTGCCGGCTTATCTTGTGCACTTCTAATAACTGGAAAGAGTTAGGCAAGGCCTGCAGGGACACGTGTCTGAACATGGTTCCGAACACACAGTGGGCCTCCCATCAGCACAGGCACGTGCAGGCAGTAGGCCGCACTGCAGACCGAGCCCTCAGGGCATGGAAAACAAACCTTCTCCAAAACACCTGGGATCAGAAGTGCTTCAGATTTCTGATTTATTTAGCATTTTAGAATAGCTGCATATATGCAGGTACTTCAAAAAGTTTTGGAAAAACGGAATTAATAGAGATATTTGGTCCCATGTGTTTTTAAAGCCATGTATTTTCCACCAATTTTTTGAAGACTCCTAGTACATAAAGAGAAATCTTAGGGGTGGGATGCAAGTCTAAACATCAAATCTATTTCACATACACCTTATACACATGAAGGAAAGTTTATACTATACCTATTAAATTTTATTTATTTGAAAGGTAGAGAGATAGAGAGACAGAGATCTCCCATTTGCTGATTCATGCCCCAAATGCCTAAAATGGCTGGGGTGGGGCTGGGCAAGGCCAAAGCCAGGAGCTAGAAATTCTTATTTTTTCTTTTTAATAAAGATCTACTCATTTATTTGAAGGCAGAGTTACAGAGAGGCAAAGGCAGAGAGAGGTCTTCCATCTGCTGGTTCATTCCCCAAATGGCCGCAACAGCCAGAGCTGGGCCCATTTGAAGCCAGGAGCCAATAGCTTCTTCCAGGTCTCCAATGCAGGTGCAGGGGCCCAAGGAATTGGGTCATCTTCCACTGTTTTCCCAGGCCATAGAAGTGCTGGATCAGAAGTGAGCAGCCGGGGCTAGAACCAGTGCCCATATGGGATGCCAGCACCAAAGGCGGCGGCTTTACACACTATGCCACAGCATCAGCCCCAGGGACTAGGAATTCAATCCAAGTCACCCAAGTGGGTGGCCGAGACTCAAGTATCGGAGCCATCATCTGCTGCCTCCCAAGGTCTGCATGGGTAGGAAGCTGGAATCAGAAGCAGAGCTGAGACTTGAGCCCAGGCACTGGACATGGGATGCAATTGTCCCAAAGGCATCTTCTTTTTTTATTTAGGATTTCATTATTCATTCAAAAGGCAGAGTTAGAGAGACAGATAGACCTCAGGGATCGTGCATCTGCTGGTTCACTTCCTAAATGGCTGTAAGGGTTAGGGCTGGACCAGGCCAAAGCCAGGAGCCGAGAACTCCATCTGGGTCTCCCACATGGGTGGCAGGGGCCCAAGCACTTAGGCCATCTTCTGCTGCTTTCCCAGGTGCATTAGCAAAGAACTAGATTAGAAGTGGAGCAGCTGGGACTTAAACCAGCGCCCATATGGGATGCAGGTGTTGCAGGTGATGGCTTTACCTGCTATGCCATAATGCTGGCCCTCCAAGGGTATCTTAACCACTGTGCCAAATGCCTGCCTTAATATTCTTAAAAATTTTGTATAGGAAATAAGGTTTCCTGGTGTAAAATGTTCCACTTATTTGCATTCAAAATACTTTGGATTTTGGAGTATTATAGATTTTTGGAGTATAAAAGAATTTTTGGATTAGGGATTCTCAAGCTACACAAAATTTTATTTATGCTATAAATCACAGCATGCCAAGTTATAAACGTATCCACAATAAACAAGAAAATGAGTCCCGAAATTTCGTGAACCCCTACAAGCCAAATTTTACAGAGATGCCCACTGAGAGTCTGCTTTACCTACAAGGCTCACATTAGAGAGAAAATAAGCCTGGACCTGGCGCTGGGGTGCAGCAGCCTAAGCCTCTGCCTGTGATGCGGCATCCCATGCAGGATCAGTTCATGCTCCAAATGATCCATTTCCAATCTGGCTCCCTGTTAATGAGCCGGAGAAAGCAATGGAAGATGGCTCAGGAGCTCAGGCCCCTGCCACCCACATGGGAGAGCTTGAAGAAGCTCCTGCTTCCTGGCTTCAGCCTGGCCCAGCCCTGGCCATTCAGGTCATCTGTGGAGTGAACCGATGAATGGAAGATCTGTCTCTCCATCTCTCCTTTTTCTGACTCCATCTTTCAAATAAATAAATAATTTAAAAAAGGGGGGGGGGGGCAGGTGTGCTGTGCCACAGTCCCATATGCGCACCGGTTTGGGTCCTGGCTGCTCCACTTCTGATCCAGTTCCCTGATAATGCGCCTAGGAAGGCAGCAGAAGATGGCCCAAGTCTTTGGGCCCCTGCATCCACGTGGGACACCCAGAAGAAGATCCTGGCTCTTGGTTTCAGATCAGCTCAGCTCTGGCCGTTGCCACCATTTGGAGAGTGAACCATCAGATGGAAAAACCTCTCTGTCTATGTGTCTTTCAAATAAATACGACAAATCTTTAAAAAAGAGAGAGAGAGAGAGAACAAGCTCCACATCATGACTAGATTTCCATGCGAGTTTTGGCAGATGTATAAGACAGGCCAGGGAAAACACACGCAAGATTACTAAAGATGACACACTTGGCAAGGGGGACAGAGTTGTGTGGGGCCATGGGTCCCCACCAGCCTTGGGGTCCTTGTCGCTGGACTCCTAGACGCTCTGCAGTGGACCTGTAGCTCAGATTAGTGTCTGATCCCACTGAATTAGGCTTAGAGACGCTTTGAGGAAAGTGTATCTGGAGATCTGGGGCTCAATGAAAACTCCCCTCCCATTTGCAGCGAAGCTCCTCCTGCAGTGGGGTGGGGTGGGGGGCTGACCTCTGGATGACATTCTTCTTCTTCTTGATGGCCTGCCGCAGCGGCTCCCGCAGTGTCACCTGGGAGAAGTCCTGCAGCGCTGCGTAGACTGTGTGCCGGATGGCATGGTTGAACACGCTCTCCATCCTGCCCATCAGCACCTGCAGGCCCTTGATCATGGCGATCACCTGCGGATGACAGGGCCAGCAGCTGCCTCCCCTCAGCCACCCCGGAGTGGCTGTGTCCCGCCACTGACCACTCGACACTGTCTGCACCCACTGCCCATTTGGGCACCATGAAGGCAGAGATGCACTGGACTCAAAACACATCCCTTTCACTTTTGAAAGGGAAGACAGCGTGAGGCCAGAGCCCTACGAGGAAGAGACAGTGGAGAGACGTCCTCACCTCCACCAGGGCAAACTTTTCCTCGCTGGTGTAGTTGTAGCGCGTGGCACGCTCATACTCCTCAGCGTTGTCTGGACAGTCCTTGTTGGAGTACTTGTCGGTTGGGTGCACAAGTTTCCACGAGTACTGGTGTGGTCAGCGAGAGAGGAGAGACATTCCGTGCTGAATGCAAGACGCTGGACTTTCAGCCTGAGTCGTATGACCACGGCCAAACCACCAAGAGATCAGCCCTCTGATGGCTGCTGCGTTCTGAGAGTCACATGTGCACACACAAACACACGTTCCCTCTCCACAACAAGGCAAAACACTCTGGCCACGTTACTTCAAGTTCAGAAACATACCAGGCAAAATGACCTGGATGTTCTGTGTTAAGTATTTAAAATGCCAGGCTTTTTCATCACCATTTAAAAGAATTTGCCTTTCAAAGGATCATGTACGCTTTCAAACTGGTTATTTTTAGCTGCTCAAAATAAATCTCCAAAGCAAAAATCTTTTCCGACGTACGGGTATCCAAATCTCTGTATGGCACCAGAAACAACTTTAATTTGTATATATTTGAGAAGCAGACACACACACACACACACACAAAGAGATAAAGAGCAAGAGCTTCCATGTGCTGTTTAGTTTCCCCCAGAATGGCTGCAATGGCTCAGCTGGAACCAAGGTCAGGAGCGAGGGTCTTAATCCAGGTGGTTGGGAACCCAATTACCTGAGCCATCACTGCTGCCTCCCAGGGTCTGCATTAGCAGGAAGCTGGAGTCAGGAGCCAGAGCTGGGTATCAAACCCAGTCACTCCCATGTGGGATGTGGGTGTCTTTAACTGTTAAGCCAAACACCCCCCCCCCAAAGACAACTTTACTTAAGTTCAACAGAAGATGCATCTAAAGCTCCCAAAAGAAAAAGTTGTTTAAAAAATGAGAATTAAAGGCCATGATAATGGTACAAATTTAATTCTATAACACACATACATGAAATACACTTTGAGCCACCTTAGAAGCATTGCTATTTCTAGGGCTAAAGATAAAAAGCCAATTCATCCTTGACCCAAAAAACCAAAGTGAATGCAGAAAAAAATATTAGTTACTGTCTCAATGAGCTCAGGAAGAAAAGCACTTCTGACTAACCAGAGGGTGGCTATGCTTTCAGCTCCTTGAATTTCCAAACGCACGCGAGAGCCGCACCTACCACTTCCATCACGTGTGCACTCCACTGCGACAGCAGCTGCAGGCCTTGCAGAGCCAGGTCGAAGAGCTTCCGGTACTCGGCGTCTGTCTTCTGGGCCTCCTGACGGCCTGACCCTGTGACTACCTAGGGCACGGCAAGCAGGGGCGGCAAGAGAAAAACCATAGGCACATTTACCCTCTGACCGTCATCCTCGCTCTGGGAGTCAGTGCATCCCGAAGCCACACACGGTAAATACAAAAAGATGTGGGCACAAGAACCCTCCACCACCACCAAAGGTGGCAACCATGGAGCCCAAACAATAGGCACCCCCACCCCCGGGCTAGACAGGTGCCGACTGCCTGCTGGGATCTCCAGGACACGGACAAGGCGAGCCATGTGCACAGGACGCTCCCACTTAACTAACAGAGGAGAACTCACATAGCATGTCCACGTGCTTACATCAAATAATGAGGACTAAAATTTAAAAATGGCTACCTGTATGGGAGAAAGGGATGGGGAGAAGGGAAACCAAACGTCTGCATACAGTTCTTTTTGCAGTTATGACATTGGAACATCAATATCAATCATGACACATGATTAAATTAGAAGGAAAAGAGCAATCTCTTTAACACAAAAGAGAAATCAAGCAATAATGGAGCAGTGTTTGGAGCTGTTATCATGACCACTCAGATGGAAAGCACTCAGGCAACTTTGAAACAGCACGATCTGATGTAGCATCCCTAAAGGAGACACTCCAGAGAGAAAACTGCCTGCTAAGGAAATCGTAAAACAATTCTTAGCCACCACAATTAGCTGTGCGGGTATTGCTTTTTAAAGACAAACTCGACACAAATGAAATCGGATTACGCTGCAGTCTAAGAGCCAGGGCTTTCAGCATGGGAGGAAAAAGAATCACAGCAAACCAGACGTGGACTGACTTCAGAATAGTATTTAAACACTTCATACGTTAGATGATGCTGGGAAACCTGATATTTGATAAACTGACAGATAAAGTAGAGAAGACCAAGATATTCCATTTCTTCCATGGGAATCATTGTTGAGGGCAAGGCACCACTGCTGTCAGTTAGGAAGGACGGAGCTGGAATGCAATCATCTGGCAACCTATTGAGTTCATGAGTTAGGCATTGGACACTGCCATCGGTTTGTGTCTTGCAAGACACGGTCCTTATGGGGCCAGCATTGCGGTGGAGTAAGTTAAACGTCTGGCTGTGGTGCAGGCATCCCATATGGGTGCCAGTTCAAATCCCAGCAACTCCACTTCCAATACAGCTCCCTGCTAATGGCCTGGGAAAGTAGTAGAAGATGGCCCAAGTGCTTGGGCCCCTGCACCCATGTGGGAGACCTGGGAAAAGCTGCTGGCTCCCTGCTCCGGCTGCTGTAGCCATCTGGGGAGTGAACCAGCAGAAGGACGACCCCTCTATCTCTCCTTCTGTCTGTAACTCTGTCTCTCAAATAAATAAATAAATCTTTTTTTTTTTTTTAATTTTTTGACAGGCAGAGTGGACAGTGAGAGAGAGAGAGACAGAGAGAAAGGTCTTCCTTTGCCGTTGGTTCACCCTCCAATGGCCGCTGCGGCCGGTGCACTGCGGCCAGCGCACCGCGCTGATCTGATGGCAGGAGCCAGACTTATCCTGGTCTCCCACGGGGTGCAGGGCCCAAGTACTTGGGCCATCCTCCACTGCACTCCCTGGCCACAGCAGAGAGCTGGCCTGGAAAAGGGGCAACCGGGACAGAATCCAGTGCCCCGACTTGGACTAGAACCCGGTGTGCCGGCGCCGCAAGGCAGAGGATTAGCCTAGTGAGCCACAGCGCCGGCCAAAAATAAATAAATCTTAAAAAAAAAAAAAAAAAAAAAAGGTACAGTGTCTTTCTCTTTCTCTCGGTAAGGATTTAATTTGGATCCTGGGGCAAATGTGTAAAAATAAACCAAATGAGCTGAATGGGGAAATTTAAGCAATGGCCAGCTATCCAATATTATGGTACACCTGTTGACATTTTTAGGTGTCACAATCATATTATGATTTAGTTTTTAAAAAGCCATACAGAGAAGCATAGGAGATGTTTCCAGAGGGAATGTGTTGCTGCCTGAGATTTTTTTCAAATTAATCGAGATGGAGGCACAGTGCTGGGGGCAGTCCCTGAAAGGGCCCAGGCCAAGAAGCCCCGGTGCTGGGACCTGATATTTACCAGGCCACAACCGTCCCCTCTCCCCTTCTATGAGTGAATACTTACATAATGGGAAGCTGAAAACAAAAAAACTTCCCAGAGCATGGTACTCGCCACTGTCAGGAAGTGACCAGATCTGATGTGTTTGGGGACGCTTAGTGACCCATGCGCACTGTACCACTGACACCCAGTGCACGACTCAGAGCTGGCCCAGCCCCAGCTCAACACAGAACCCCACCTCCTCGTCAAAAAACTGAGCAACTCTCCTGAAAGCGAGGTTAATAGCTCCATTTATAACAGCATCAAGAAGAATAAAATGCTTCAGAGCAAATTTAACGAAAGAAGCATAAAACTTGTCTTCTTAAAAATGCTAAAACACTGCTATAAGAAATTAAAGAAGGTTTAAATAAATGGAAAGATATCCTATGTTCAAGGATTAGGACATTTATTATTAAGATGACAATACTTCCCAGACTGATCTACAGACTCAACTCAATCCCTATCAAGATTCTAGCTGCCTTTTTTGGTAGAAATTTAACAACCTGATCCTAAAATCAATATGAAAATTCAGCACATCAACAGTGTTGGCAAATGTTGGAATTCTCAAACTTTCCAATTTCAGTCTTACCCTAAAGTTAAGACAACATAGTGATCAGCATAGGATTTACATTCTGATAAATAGAAACAGAAATGAGTCCAGAAACAGATCCATATTATTACAATTGATTTCTAATGAGAGTGTTTTTTATGAGGAAAAGAAGTCTTTTCAACCACAGTGCTGTAAAAACTTACTATCCCCATACAAAATCATGACACTAAACCCCTGTCTCATATCATATGCAAAACTTAACTCAAAACGTGTTATAGACATAAATCTAAGAGCCAAAAATGGCAAAACTATTACAGAAAAATGAGGGGTAAATCTTCTTCAATATGACACCAAATGCATAAGTGACTGAAGAAAAATATATAAAATTGGACACCAAAAATTAAAAACTGTGCTTCAAAGGACAGCATCATGAAAGTGAAAAGACAGCTCACAGAATGGGGAAATAAGTGAAAATAATCTACCAGGTAAAGGACCGACATCTAGAATACATAAGGAACTCATACACTCGATAGCAAAAACGGCAAATAACCCAACTGAAAATGGACAAAAGATCTGAACAGACATTCTGCAAATGAAAAAGTATTCAACATCATTAGTCATTAGAGAAACACAAACCTCCCACCAGATACTATTTCACATTCACCAGAATAGCCAAGATCAAAAATTCAGACAATGCAAAATGTCCGTTGACTGATAAATGGATAAGCAAAATGTAGTATATCCATATAACAGAATATTCTTCAGAGATGAAAGAACATGAAGTATTGACACACACTACCACACAGATGAACCCTGAAAACATACTAAGTAAAAGAAGATAGTCTCAAGAGGATCATAGACTGTATGATTCCATTAGTATGAAATGTCCAGAATAGGCAAATGTATACATTGCTGGGAGTGGGGGAGAAGGAGCTAGTGGGACAGAGTTTCTTTTAGGAGTAATTAAAACGCTCCAAGATGAATTGTGGCCATGTCTGCCCAACTCAGTGAATACATCAAAAATCTTCCAGTTGTACAGTTTCAATATGCGAATTCTTTAGTATGTGAATTATTTCTTTATAAATCTGCTAAAAATTCATTAAGCAAAGTATTCAATGTTACAGTTTTTCCTCATCAAAACCATCATCTCAGAAGACAGAAAATGCACGCTGTAAAACAGACTTATTTGGAAGAGCACAGAAGTCAGTGTTTCCTGATTGAAGGGCTTCCCATCAAGCTGGTTTATAGTCACACCCTGATGGTACTGATTTCTACCCTGCAGGCTGTGGCAGCCCCTGCAGTGAGATGGCGCCTCCTACTGGGAAGCTGGCCAACGGCAGGCACACCCAGCCCCTCACCAGGGGTCTGCACAGGGGTGGTAGATGCGGAGGCACTGGGACTGCCAGGCCCTCCTCCAGGCTATCTGGTTCCACAGTGACTAGCGTGGTTGATAGGTGGGGCACAGGGAAGCTCATAGTCCTGCACCGGGTAGGGCCAACGTCCACCACATTGTTCTCCCCGGAAGCCAGGGACCTGAGAATCTTGAGGAATCAGCCAGTCCCCAACACCAGATCTGCGTCCCCCTGAACTACTCAGGGCACACAAACCAGGCTGTCACTGCCCTTGGCCCTGACCTCACTGCCTGGCCCACTAAGATGTGACAAGTGACATGCTGCTGCCCCTCCGGTTAGATGGCCTGGCGGCTCTCGCCTCACTTCTGGCACCTCACATACCAGGCAGTCAGGCTGCAGGCATGGACAGAGGTGCACGGCCAAGATGGGGCACAGCAAAGCTGGAGGGAAGTAAAAGCAAACCCTGCCTCCTGGACCCCTGGACTCGCTGCCCGACGGTGCCCCTTGCTGCGGCCCCAGAACCTCTGGCTCAGCTCTGGCCTTGGCACTTCCTTCCCCTTTAGACACGAAAGGGGTCGGGGGTCAGAACTACTACTTCCTTCTTCATCCCTCTTCTAGCTGCTAAGAATTAGGGTACTACCATAGACTAGGAAGTGCCTTTAACGCTCTCTGCTCAGTCTTGCCTTTTGGCATTTCCATTTACTTTCTCTGATAAAAAGATGCTTTTCACACAGCTGTACAGACACTGGTAATAGTAATTTTGCCACCTTCTCAACTGTAAGGGTGCTTTTTAAGTGTTCGACACTAAACGTTTTTCAAAGCCACTAAAGCTATTATTTGGGTGCAAAAGGAACACAAAGGACAGGCAGGTGCACACATGGCCCTCGGGTGCCCCGTGGGTGGCGTGGGGGTGCACGCACCTCGCTGTTGCTGTAGCGCGCCAGCTCCGAGATGAAGCGCATGTGGTCCTCGCGGATCTGGATCATCTGCTCGCAGATGTTGTACTGCGGGCTGCTGCTGGAAGACGTGCAGGTCCACCTGGCGGGGGAGGGAAGGCCCTGCGTCACCAGAAGAGGCCGCGGCACGGCACTGATGCAACAGCTGGGGCCCCTCTGTGTGGCGCCAGACCCGTTCTTAAAAGGTCATTGAACAAACAAAACAAAGACGATGCGGCAGAGACCCCTGTGTCCCACAGAGCCTCGGTCATGGCCGTGGGACCTTGGCAGAAAAATCCGCTGAGCCCTGAGCCTGAGATGCAGCTTTCACTGGTCTAAGTCACGGCTGAATGGGGACCACAGGTCGGCTGCGGGCGCCAGCACTCAGCAGAGGTCAGTTCCAATGTCCCAGGAGAGTCAACTGGCTGTGTGGGATCTGTGAGGAAGGGGACCGTGCGTCGTCATCGGTCATCATGCGCTGAAGACCAGTTACAGCAGAGGCCAGAAAACTGTCTCTGCACAGAGCCAACAGTAAACATTGCGGATGTTTCTGGCCACACTGTCCATCACACAGTCATCCTGTTCTTCTAACACAACCTTTCAAGAACAAGGACCTTACAAAAATGGGCCTGGCTTGGTTTGGCCCCGGTGATAGTTCTCCTGTAGCCTCTGTAACACACATGTGAGCCTCCTGCCCCCCACAGGAGCTGGTTGCTAAGCATCCACTAGCACATCACTGGAGTGAGAAGGCTTTTACACCCTTGTGTTCCCCACCAGCTCCGTGCAACCAAAATCCTCGGCACAATGAAATGTTCCACATCTACTTGGTCCAATGCAGTAGGCTATGAACATTTCAAATGTGGCTGTGCTTCTAAGGAAATGAAATTAATTGTATTTTTCAATGAACTTGAATGTAAATGGCCACACGAGGCAAGGGCTGCCCGTCGGACCTTCAGGGCCAGGCTGTGAGAACGTCAAGTGCTCTTTCTAGGTATTTAACAGGGGGCCGCAGAACCGGGCAGCTCTGCTCTCCTCCTACCGGGATTTGTTCTCCTCATAGTGGGCGCTGGTCTTGATGTATCTTGCCAGTTCTATCTGCATATCCCCGAACAGCGGAACCACCTGGAGCTGCTGTACTCAAAGGACAAAAACCAGGGCCATTATGTATGTTTAGTCACCAAATACATAAGCTCCCGGAAAATGACTGAGGCTAATAATTACTGTGGGTTGAATGCTGCCTCTGCAAGTCACTTATTACCATAAAATAAATAATTACCATAAAAGAAATAAATACTTTGCAGTAAATAACCTGCAAATTCACTTTGAAAAGAACAAAACAATTTTAAGTACCAATTTAAGTAGCAAAGTATGATTTTAAGTATCAATTTAAGTACCAATCTACATTTAAAAACTATGCCGATGTTTAAATTAACCTATCTTGTTGCTGGATCTACAGTCATTTTAAAAAGCTATATTTCCATATATTATCAATAGAATAAAAATTTAATGAGAAATACATAAAAAATTTAAAAATAAGCATAAAAAACGAAAAGATGTGTAAGACCCCCTAAATAAAAATACTGTCCCCACATTTGAGTATCAGGAGGCTTGGCATTTTTCTTAATTTTCATTTTAGCTGAAAGGCAGAGTCAGAGAGAGCTATTCTACCCACTGGTTCACTCCTCAAATGCCTACCACAGCCACAGCTGGGCCACGCTGCAGCCAGGAACCTGGAACTCACTCTGGGTCTCCGTGTGGGCGGCAGGGACCGAGGTACTAAAGCCTGCATCTGCTGCCTCCCTGGGCAAGCACGAGCAGGAAGCTGTGTTTAATATGGTAGCAGGGACTCAAACCAGGCACTCTGACATAGGACTTAACTGCTGGGCCAAAAAGCCCATCGGGCTTGACATTTTTTAAATGTCCATTCTTCCTAAGCTACTCTACATATTCAATGGAATCTCAATCAATATTCCAGGATGGAAAACGGCTTTATTTGGAAATTGTGGATGTACATCAGCAAATCAATTCTAAAAAGTATTTCAAAAGAAGGAAGGATGATATCCAAGGCAATCTTAAAACACAAAACTGTAAGCCTTGTACTTCAAGATAATTCAGGCATCATGGCCATGGAGCAGGGATAGACAACTTAGAGCAGGAAAAAAAACCAAAAACCAAGAATGCAAATTCCTACCTCACACCATACACTGAAGTTAGTTCCTGGATGACTGCTGTAGATCAAGACAAAAAAAGGAAGCAATGCTTCTAGAAACTAACACAGGGGACTGGCATTGTGGTGTAATGGGTTAAACTGTCACCTGCAATGCCGACATGCTATACAGGCACTGGTTTCAGTCCCGGCTGCTCCCCTTCCTATCCAGCACCTTGCTAACGCAGCTGGGAGGGCAGGCAGTCCAAGTACTTGGACCCCTGCACCCATGGAGGAGACCCCGATGAAGGTACTACATCCTGGCTTTTGCCTGGCCCAGCCCCTGCCATTGCAGCCATTTGGGGGAGTAAACCAGTGGATGGGAAGATCTCTCCCTCCCTCCTTCTCTCTCTCAACTCTGCCTTTCAAATAAATAAAATAAACCTTAAAAAAAAAAAAAGATAAGCCTCGAAGGTCCTTAGGCTACTGACACTGAAAAGACATGTGCCCCAGGACCCCTGTCACTTCTCCTCAGTATGTATCCAATGGCAGCCACACCAAATCAGCTGCATTGTCTGCACCAGGAGGAACCAAGAAACAGAGTGGACAAGTAAGCTCGTTTGATGGTGAAGTAGAAGACCACGGCACACTGAACACGTAACAGCCACAGCCTCAGACTCCCACAACTGTTTCTGTCTCACCAACAAAAGTTGGGGGAAATGCAGGGAGAGGCAATAAGATGACAAACAGCCTGACTCCATTTGTACAAGTTCAATCCAGGTAAAAACAATGCAGGAAGAAGCCTTTGCAGACTGGAGGAGAAACGCCAAGACGCCCTCCCTGCCTCCTCAATATTCTGTGATCTGGATCATGGTCGCACAGGGATTCATTCTGCAAAAGTTTAAACTGTACAATATGTCAATAAAAACATTTATATTAAAAAAAAAAAAAAACCTTACCTTGAAGTACTTGTCAATTTTGGACAAGTTAATTCTTTTCTTGGCATCTAGTTTATAGATGTTACTGACACTTCCATCCATCAAGTACAGACCAAATCCCATGACCTGAAAAGCCACAAATGGTGCAAAAACACTCAGACCGAAAATGTAATTACCCATACGATGTATATCACAATTCACTCTCGCTTTTCCTAAAAGCTCCTAGGAAATGAATAGCTCTCCCCTCACACGAAGCTATCACTTTATGTGGACCCTTTCTGGTTATTTCAGCTTCCTCCCAAGGCACACATCCCAGAGCCAACCCTCTTCAAGCTCAGGGCAGTGCTAGACTTGGACAGTTTAAGCTGACATTTATGAGACAGCTCGCAACTACTGTCATCATTTGTGGTCTTTCAATAGTAATTTCACTCCCACTATGAGTGTGTTAATAAGCAGTGGCAGGTGCACAGGTTAGAACACTGGACAAGCACCATGTCTCAACATCACTCAGTGCTAACTCGGCTCACACTGAAGGTGGAACAGGGGTGTGTGTGGCGGGGGGGAGAGGGAGGGAGGGAGGGAGGGAGGGGAGAGAGGGAGACCGACCGCACTGAATATTCTATATCCTCAGACAGTTCCCCAAAGCAGTCTCACAAAGATGTATTTTTAGGCTGCTTCTCTGGTGCTTCGAATGCATTGCCCCTCCATGATTTCATGTTACAAACATTTGTTGAGGTTCCAAGCCAGCTGCTAAAAGCTGAAAAAGCAAATCCTCTACTAGACTAACCTGTACAGCAGGATATTCTAGAACTATCGGGTCCAAAAGGTGGCTACATGTAAGTAAGTTTCAATGCATAGGTATGGAAAATGGTTAATGTGGCACCAGCCAATGCCCATCTCAGTTGCTCCTTAGGGGCTCATGGCTAGGGCTCCTGCATCAGCTGGCACAGATACAACACCTCTGCCATCCCTGCGAACTCCAATGGGTGGCGCTGTTGCAGCCCTGACCACTTCCCGGGGCTTCCTGCACCAGGAAAAGGTGGGAGGCTGGATGGGTGGGACTCGCAGCAGCAGGTTTCCCAGGGTCATCCTGTGCAGAGGGACAGCTTGGAGCAGAGGAAACAGCAGAGCAGACTTCTCATTTTTCCAATGAGAAATGCAACTGAAAACCCCAATTTGAAACGTAACAAAAGTAAATAGGGTGAACCAGGCAAAGTCCACTGTAATTAAGGTGAAACAATATACAGCTAGCTAGCTAGGGCCACAGCGTCTACATCCAAGAATTCAACCAACCATGGCTTAAAAATATTAAAAAACAAATGAATCTCTGCTAAACAGCTACACGCCTTCTTTTCTTGTCATTTTTCCCTGAAGAACACAGTATAGTAACTATTCACACTGTATTTAAAGTATATGGGAGGCTGGTGCTGTGGCACAGCGGTTGAAGCCACCACCTACAGAGCCAGCATTCCACGTGGACACTGATTCAAGTCCCAGCTGCTACACTTCTGCTCCAGCCTCCTGCTAATGTTGCCTGGGAAGGCAGCAGAGGACGACCCTGCATCCATGTGGGAGACCCTGATGAAGCTCCTGGCTTCAGCCTGGCTCAGCTCTGGCTTTTGTGGCCATTTGGGGAGTGAACCAGCAGATTATCTTCCTCTCTCTTTGTAACTCTGCTGTTCACATAAATAAATAAATCTTTAAAATAAAATAAAGTATATGGGAGGATGTATATAGGTTCTTGGAAAATACTATGTCATTTTATATAAGGGACTTGTGGCCCACGAATTTTGTTATCAATGGTGAGAAGATGCGGAAACTTCAGGGTGGAGGCTCCTAGAACCAATCCCTCGAGGACACCAAGGCACAAGTAGAAGAACCTGTGACCCAGGACCGCCTGGCCCGTGACAACCCTTTCCTAATGTCAGCGTGTAGTTCATTGGGACACGCTCACGGGACGTGCCAAGAGCCTGCAGGGGGACCAGGATGCTGCCCGTGTCCACAACAGCATGAGAAAGGACTCCGGAGGAAGCGTAGTCTTTGTGGAAGCTGGTGCCTCGGCGCTGCTGGGGGCTGCCAGCCCCACACACGTACTTTGAGAAGCATGTGTTTCTCGCTGGGCGTCAAGTACATCCTGTTCTCGTAGTAATCCACGCACAGATTCACGATGTCTGCCAAGAGCTCTTCGTAGCCAGAAATGACTTCGAGCTGCTGCTGCAGAGACTGAAACACAGAGCGGGAGAGCCGTGCCATCAGCTGCTCCCAGCCCTGCCGGGGACAGCTCACGCGCAGTGCGGTGGGAAGGCAGGCCTTACTTGCGTGATCTTGTTGTGGTTTGCCAGGAACATGGACAGATTCTGAGACTCCTGGATGGACTGTGGATCTGCCATTTTACGTAAAAACTGAGCAGCCCTTTGAAAATAAGAAAGAATTAATCCCAACGTGCACCGATGTACTGATTTTCCAAAATGCCTGGGAAAATGAGGATTCCTGCCCTCCCCGCCCCTTGCAGTTATCTGCAGAAATGTGGATCTTGCAAGCTGGTTATGAGTTCACCTCCTTAAGCAACTCCTGACCTGGACTCTAGGTCACTCTTTTGCCAACACAGATGCGATATATACAACTCTGGAGGACTTACCACCCTGCTGTCCACAGCTGAGGGACCTCCCCACCAGGCCCCTGCACTTTCTCCCTGTGGCTGCCCGAAGCCCAAAGGGCTGCTCTGCTCAGTGATGTCCCAAAGCCATGCAACGAGGCCACAGGGCACCCTGGGGTTCTTTGCTGGGAAAACTCTGGGCCACCATGCCTCCCGACAAGAACACCTGTCTCTGGCGTGTCACCCTAGGGACCAGTGAGGCCCCAAGTCACCAGTCGTGGCTCTGCTACCAATCTGCAGTAATCTACCCTGACACCCACCCAAGGACCCTACAGTGAGGTCCAAGAATACCGCAAGGCATATGCTGAGTCTGTGAGGTCCCCGCAGGATAGAGTGAGGGTTCTGCACACCCAGGGCTGTCTCCCAAGGAAGGGTACAGGAAACTGCCCCATAAAGATATGACCGCACAGCCTCGAGGCCTGGTGTATTAACTGAAGCAGAGTGCCCACGGCCAGGTCTGATAACCTACCCAACGCTCACTTCACCCCCTTCCTCCTTAGCAACAAGTCCCGAATTCCTGTAGAGCAACAACACACCTCATCTCCCGTGCAGCATAAGCTGCGACCACATGACCAGCGGCAGGCCCAGGAGATACAATGCAAAACCCTGAAAAGCACTTTAAAATGTACTTATAAGGAAGAGCAGGGGCTGGCTTCACTCCTTCTTCCCTGGTGACTGGAGTGCAGAAGTAACAGCTGGAGCTCAAACACTCGTCTTGGACCACGAAGCGGGGCAGGATGACAGTAAAGCAGCAGGAGTCCTGGGTCCCGCCCCCCATGGCCCCATCGTGAGCTGCAGATGATCTAACTGGGGACTTTTCAGGGAAGGGAAACACAAACCGCACCTTCTCCAAACCACTGTCCTTCCCGTGAGCTCTTAAAAATTACATGTAGTTATACCTAATAGTAACTGATATAGTGACACTCGTTGCCTCTTTAAACACGTTCAGTTTACTGACTGAAGTCGCTGCTGGGGCAGGCAGTAAGTCGAAGGAAGAGATCCACAATGCCATTTTCTCTTCCCTCACCGTCATCAAATGGCTTACCTGGCATCCATGCCCAGAAGCCATGGTACTGGTAGCTCCTAGCTGGGTGCCAAAGGGAGAGATGCACTTGCGGGTGTGGGGGCAAGGGAGGAGTGGGGGTTGCTGTCTGGGCAAGTGACCGTCAGAGGCCACAGGAAGAAGTAGCTGGAAGGTGGCTGGTGCCGCAGCTCAACAGGCTAATCCTCCACCTGCAGCGCTGGCACCCTGGGTTCTAGTCCCATTGGGGCGCCAGATTCTGTCCCGGTTGCCCCTCTTTCAGGCCAGCTCTCTGTTGTGGCCCGGGAGGGCAGTGGAGGATGGCCCAAGTGCTTGGGCCCTGCACCCGCATGGGAGACCAGGAGAAGCACCTGGCTCCTGGCTGCGGATCAGTGTGATGCACCGGCCGCAACAGCCATTGGGGGGTGAACCAACGGCAAAGGAAGACCTTTCTCTCTGTCTCTCTCTCTCTCACTGTCCACTCTGCCTACCCAAAAATAAATAAATAAATAAAAAGAAGTAGCTGGAAGGGCCACGGAGGTGCCCAGGCCCACTCTGCTGGGCTCAGGGGAGTCTGGGGTGGTGAAGGCACCACGGAGCTGATGCAGGAAACAACCCCTTCTCCCAGCATTCCACAGAGCAGCCGCATCCTAAATCTGCTTTACAGACTGGACTTTAGAACAAAGGTGCTGCTGCTAAGAGAGAGAAAGTAAATATCAAAAACCACGGATGCCATCCACGTCCCCCACTTCCTCAACAAAGCCCAAGAGAAAGTTGTGCAAAATCACTTAGCGAGTGACTCGCGCTGCGGGGAGCAGGAGCTGCTCTCCAGGGCTGGGTTGCTTCTGCCCCAAGAATTTCACCTTGCTCCAACCAGCGAGTCACACGTTTAGCATCCCACAAACTCTGTCACCAAACAGGGACAGCTCCAGAATGTCCCACCCGACAGGGGCTGACAGGGCAACCCCAGATCTCTCCCTACTTCTGACAGTCTAGGCTTCCGTGCACGGCTGACCGCACAGAATGGGACACTGTGCAATCTCCCAGAGAAAGGCCGAGAACTGCAGGTGATTCTGCCTGCTCCCCCTCCCGCCTCGTCCTCACATCCCAGTGGGTGCCCGGTTCCTAGTCAGTTTTATGATGAAGACACAGCAATAGTTGTACGATCTAAGACACAACATAAGTACAGCACATTCTGACACGAAGGAAAGTTTCTTCCAATTTAATTTTGGAACTAAGATTTCCTCCACTATTGCTTAGAAACAGAAGCTAGCATCTCACGCCAGCCAAACGCGTCTTCGACAGCACTTAGCCCAGACGTGCTGAACAAAGTCCATGAGAAGACAGCACGCTGTGTCCGCCCGCTTGTGCCTGCTGCCCCCGCCCCAGCCTTCCAGAAACACAAGCCAAGACACTTACCCAACTTCTCAGAAGTTTGCTACGTTTAAAAAAAAAAAATCTCCAAGCATGAGAGGTGTCTGGAGGACCTGGAAGCCCTATGTGGCCCCAAGACATCCCAGGGCAAGACACAAGCCATGTCTGCCTACCACTGCAGTGGGGCAAAGGCGGTAGCATCTGATGCCCGAGTCCCCCCTCGCGCTGCAGAGCCCACCTGGCCCCTGGTCAAGACACTCGCGTAGCCAAATGCCCGTGTTCCAGGAGCAGGAACTGCATCCTGTGCCTGTCTCCCCGAGGGCCCCAAGCACCGAGAGGTCAGCCTTGGACAATGGAGCATGACCAGGACATCCAGGGCCCATTCCAGCCGTAACTCAAGCCCATGACATCGCAGCACGTGGCACCGTGGCCCTGCATCGGCCAGCAACCCCTGCACCCAGCTGGAGACTGGAAAGCAGTCGCCGCCACCCCGGAGGCAGGTGCGCGGCGCACAGGGGATGCACGCGAGCTCACCTCTTGTAGGCCGAGTGGTCGTTCTTCACGCTGCACTTCATGTTCTTCAGCTCGTCCAGCACGGCGAACATGTTGATGAACTTGCCCAGCGTGATCAGGTAGGCTTCGGACACGAAGTCCTTCCTCCTCTCGGCGTGGCACAGGCGCCGCACCTCCCCGCAGAAACGCTCGATGGCGTTTCTCTGAGAGGAGCAAGGGAAGGCAAAGGAGCCGCAGTCAGCGGTGCGTGGATGCCACGTCCCAGCTTCCTGCACAGCCGCGGCACTCGCTGTCACTTGCTGGCAAAATCCCCAGCCCCTGAGGCTGCAGTCTCTCCAACTCAGCAAAGCAATCCCCACCCGCCTTTGCTCTGTCACAGTGGCTACTCCTTTTGCACTTTACCAACTACGTCCCCAAAGTAAAAGAACAGCAAATGTTCCATCAAAACATCTATAACACAGAGGTAACTTTCAGAGGTCAAGGGGGCAGGGGTGGGGTTTTTTCCTCTTGGCAGCTTTATTATAAAACGAAAAGTGATCTCCTAGTCAGTTCCATCTCCTCCCTCTGCCAAACGCATCTGCAATTTAAATATCTTTTCAGGGCCCACAAGTGCCACAGTGGGCTAAGCCATCGTCTGCAACACCAGCCTCCCCAAAGAGGACCAGGTGCCAGACCTGGCTGCTCCACTTCTGACATGGCTACCTGCTAACGTGCCTGGGAAAGCAGCAGAAGACGGCCCACGTGTGCAGGCCCCTGCAGCCACATGGGAGACCCAGTGGAGTTCCAGGCTTCTGACTTTGGCCTGGCCCAGCCCCCAGCCTCCAGCTGCTATAGGCATTTGGGGAGTGAACTGGCAGATGGAAGCTTGCGCGCGCGCGCTCTCTCTCCCTCTCTATTAACTCTGACTTTCAAATAAACAGATAAATATTTTAAAAACTTTTTCCAAAAGGACTACTTTAAACAGCCAGAGGTCCCTGCAGCCACTTTCTGCCTAAGGGCGGGAAGGGGACCAGGCCAGGGCTGGGATCCCCAGGGACTGGTGTCAGGGTGAGGCTGAAAGATGGAAAACCCGGCTCGACTGCAAGTACAAACTGGCAGAAAGTTAAAAAAAAAAAAAAAGAAATAGAACTGGAACCGACAGCAAGGAGGCCTCATGAAGGAAACACATGCACTCTGAGGCAGAGGGAAGTGAAACAGGACGGGAACCCTGGCGCTGGGCAGGGCCCTGCTTCCCCTGTCTTGGAGACCGCGCGCTGCTCTCCCCCCGGGGCCCGTGTGCGCCAGGCTCTGCATCAGGCTCCTGCTAGCACCTGGCCGCCTTACCTGGAAGTACATGAAATTCATCAGTTTCGTGACCTCAGGCTCCAGGACCTCCACGGTTTTCTCATAGATTTCCACTCTGTTAGGCTGCTCATTACATTTCACCTGGAAATGAAGAAACCAGTGTGACCCACAGGGCCTTCCACCAGCCGAGGGCCTGCCACAGGTGGCCTCCCTGCCCCTACCCCTGCCCTTACCCCTGGCCCTGCTCTGCAGGACCAGGGTGGAGGTTGGGGAGTGGCTTGGCAGGGACTGGGGTGGAACCTGGCAGGGATGGGCGAGGCCAGGGAAGGGTGGGGCAGGGCCGGCAGGGCCTGATGGGGCAGGGCTGGGCAAGGACAGCAGGGGGATGGGACAGGGCCCTGCAGGAGGGTGTGGCCAGCAGAGACGGGGCGGGGCCTGGAGAAACTCGAGGGTGTGGATGGGGAAGGCAGTGGGGCACCTGGGGGATGGCCCGGGAGCAGCTTCTCCAGGTGTACAGCATGACGGCGTACTCTTGGCCTTCCTCCAGCATCTCATTCTGCAAGGGCACACGGAACAAGCATGAGAAGAAGAGACGCGGTGCCAGGAACTGTTCTGACTCTCCCTTGCACAGACTGCTGAGCTGCTGCTGAGGCTCTGTCAGGTACCACCACACTCCCACGGCTTCTCCGGGCTGGAGAGGGTGTGAACGACCAGCAGGTGCCTCCAAACAGGGACAGCCCAGCCCGGAGAGGCCGCAACAGGCGCTACAACTCCGCTGCACTCCATCCTGAACGACCTGCTGGCAATGCAGACCTGAAGCTGGGGACATCAGGGGAAGGACTGCTGGCAGGGACCGGCCCCCAGAGAGGCGTCCTCACAACTCCCCTCCCCGGCTCACACCAGCCCCCTGGTTCAGAGAGGACCCAGAGCCAGGGCTCCCTGCCCTGGGCGTGCGAGGGACAGGCTGAAGTGTTCCCACAGCACTTACAATCTAGGCAGAGTGTCCATGGAAAGGGGGGTTCTACTTTATGTTTTAAGTCTTTGCAATCTGACAATGTATCTAAGATGCTTCAAAATGGTCATGATCTTTGACCCTGTAACTTCACTTCTACAAATTCAGCCAATTCTTGGAAAGACGCTCATCACAGACAAAAGCGGAAACTAAGGAATGGTGCAAAAATGTTAAAATTGTGTACATTTACAAGATGAATCACACATTAAAGGTTACTATCCCTGGCACATTTTCATGACATATAAGAATGTTCATGAAATTATTCACATGCATAATGCTAATGACAAACCCATCTAACTCCCCTGTGAGTGCACTCCTGGGATGGGTGAGCGCACAGAGGGAGAATGGGCACTAACGGGAAGAGGTGACCTCAAAACACTGACAAAGGTGGGTTTTTTTTTTTTTTTTGGCCTACAGATGCTATATTTTCACAAAGAACATGTGCTGTTTTTGTAATAAGAAAAAGCAATGACTATTTAAAATATACGGCATGGGGCCAGCATTGTGATGCAGGAGGTTAAGCTACTGCCTGTGATGCCAGCATCCTGTACGGGCGCTGGTTCCAGTCCTGGCTGCTCCACTTCCAATGCAGTTCCCTGCTAATGTGCCTGCGGGCTGGGAAGGCAGCAGAAGACGGCCCAAGTACTTGGGCACCTGCCATCCATGCGGGAGACCTGGATGGAGTTCCAGGCTCCTGGCTTCGGCCAGGCCCAGCCTCAGCTGTTACGGTCATTTAGGGCAGATGGAAGATCCATCAATCTCTGTTAACTCTGCCTTTCAAATAAATGAATCATTAAAAAAATATATAAGGCATTTCATTCATTCTCTTTTCCCTCACTAAATAGCCTATGGTGAAAAAACCAGAAATGTGCATTTTCCACTCTGTGTGCCGTCCCCCGGAAACAAAGACACGCAGCCAGCATTACCATGCTAGAGTGGACAGTGGCTTGTTCAATGTATCTTGCGATGCCGGTGACAAAGGCATTCCTGTCTTCAAAGTTAGTGTTGAAATTCGGCTGCAAGGAAGAGAGAAGACATCGTGTTGACACCGGAGCCACCAGCCAGCGGGCCCACAGCTCCTCAGGCACCCACCTGGTAGAGCAGTGAGGATGGCGGGGGCTCGATGCAGGGCTGCTGGTCGGGCAGAGGCAGCTCCTCCAGGAGGTCCACATTGGACAGCGCATCCTCCAGCGTCACCTGGGCCGCCATCCTGCGCTGGAACCAAACACAAAGCCACCTGTTCTGTGAGGATGGGGCACCCGGCATGGGCACTGACCCCCTTCTCTCTCTCCTGAGGGCACTGGGGGTGGCTGACAAGGTCACAGCTGGTGCCCCCGAGTCGGGTGTCTCTCTGAGGACAGTGCAACTCTCCCTCCTCCATGCTCACTGGGGCAGGCTCTCCTGGCCTTCTGTCATGGTGCAGCGGACACAGGGAGTCACACGGGCCATCATGTCCTGCCACCCTTCCCACGCTGGGGACACTTCCCTAGCTGCCAGTGCTGAGGGCTCCCTGGGAGGATCACAGAGGAGGGGCAGCACCTCTCCAACACCACGCACGCCCAGCACGGCACTGGAGAGGCACAGCAATGCTTTCCTGAACGCAGACCTGTCTGGTTGCACAGGCAGGCTAGGGGTGCAGGAACTACAGCATCACAGAGGGAGCCTGGAGAGGCTCGGCAAACCAAGGCGGTAGTCATTAGGAGGGGACGGAGCACGGACTCGGTGGCTAGTGGAGAGAGGCACCAAAGGAAGGGGGCGTCTTCTAAACACCTCTCCACACCTACTCCCCAGGTGGAGTCAGCAAGGTGCGGCCAGCTTTCAGCTGAGTCTGCTCCTGCCCTCATGGGACCTGGGAGGCAGCTCAGGCCCTGGATGGGACACGGGGGCAGCTCTGAGGTTCTGCGAGGAAAGAGCAGTAGGCGGGCTGGACAAGATGCAGAATACAAGGAGCCTTGGATTTGCTACTCCCAGCACGGGGCGCCAGACGCAAGCTCATGTGACCAGGTGACTGGAGAACCGAAACGGAAAGCCCCAAGGACACAGAAAGTCCCAGGGCCGTGTGGCAAGCAGGAAACTCAGAAGAGTGAGCTCACAAAGCCTCTCACGAGCTCCCAGGCCATCCTCAAGTGGCAGAGGCCTGGATCTGATCCTCTCCACACCCCAAGCCCTGAGACCACAGCTGTGGGTGGCACACAGGGGACAATGGCACTGCAGAGGCTGTGAAAATGGAATTGGGGCTGGCATTGTGGTGTAGCGTGTAAAGCTGCCGCCCACAACGCCGGGATCCCATATGGGCAATGGTTTGTGTCCTGGCTGCTCCCGAAAAGCAGTGGAAGATGACCCAAGTGTTTGGGTCCCTGCATCCACGTGGGAGACCTGGAAGAAGCTCCTGGCTTTGGCCTGGCCCAGTCCTGGCCATTGGGACCATCTAGGGAGTGAACCAGTGGACAGAAGATCTCTTTGTCTTTCTGTCTCTCCCTATCTCTCTGTAACTCTGACTTTCAAAGAGATAAATAAATCTGAAAAGAAAGAAAAGAGAGAAAGTGAGGAAGGGAGGAAGGGAGGAAATGGAATTGACACTGAGCTACAACTTGTGAAAGGCAAATCAGTCCTAAATCTAACCATGTGGCTAAAATGAAAATACTAACGTCCTCTTAGTATTTAAACAAGTCCCAGAGTGTCATATCACAATATCCAAATATGCAGCTGCAATCCAAATTACTCAGCACAGTAAGAATGAAGAATAATTCCACTCCTGTGGGAAGACAATCCTCAGACAGCAAGGGCGAAGCAACGTGAACTGCAATGATCTGCTGGCCCTGAGAGCACTGGCTGTGAAAACGCTGACCGTCACGACACCCCCAAATTTAGTGATGAACTCGAAAATCAGGAGAGCAAACCAAGCAAGACGTAAAGAGGAACCTCATGGCAATTTTGAACTAGAACATACAACACTGAAAATGTTAAAGCTCCCTACATGAGCCTCAGAGCAGAGGAAAAGATCCCATGAGCTTAAAGATGCAGCAATTCAAATCATTCCCTCTAAATACCAGAGAGGAAGAAAGACTGAAAATAAATAGAGAGAGCCTCAGGCACCTCTGAACAGGAGAAAAGGTCAATGCCAGTGGCGTCCGAGTGCAAGGAGAGGAAAAAGCCAGCACTGCTGAAAAACAGCTGAAAAAAATGACCACAAACTTCCCACACTGGAGACTTCAGCCCGCAGTCAAGAAGCTTTGCGGGGACAGGCATCTGGCACAGGGGTTAAGACGCCTACAGCCCACATCAGGGTGCCGGCTTCGCGTCCCAGCTCCCTTTCCAATTCCAGCTTCCTGCTAACGCACATCCTGGAAGGCAGCAGGTAATGGCTCAAGAACTTGGGTCCCTGCCACCACATGAGACCAAGATTGAGCTCCTGGCTCCTGGCTTTGGCCTTGCACAGTTCTGGCTGTTGCAGTTATTTGGGGAGTGGACTTGTAGATGGAAGATCTCTGTCTCTCCAAAAAAAAAAAAAAAAAACAAAAAAAAAAAAAAAAAAAAAAACACCAAACTCTGGACCCCAAACAAAATTACCTAAAGAAATCCGTACTAGACACATCATAGTCAAACTACTGAAAACTAAAGACAAAGAAAAAATATCTTTCAATAGGCCAGAGAAAGCGAGGGATATGCCTGTGGCCTCCACCTCTGGAGGTAGCCTGCACGCCGAGGCAGACTTGTTAAGCTGCACAGAGAAGAATCATCAGCCCAGAGTCCCACAGCAAAGTATGGACTCATTTCTCAGGAGTGAGAGTGAGGGTAAAACGAGGACATTCTCAGATGGAGGAAATCAGAATTTTTTTTTTTTTTTTTGACAGGCAGAGTGGACAGTGAGAGAGAGAGAAACAGAAAGGTCTTCCTTTGCCGTTGGTTCACCCTCCAATGGCCAGCGCACCGCGCTGATCCGATGGCAGGAGCCAGGTACTTCTCCTGGTCTCCCATGCGGGTGCAGGGCCCAAGCACTTGGGCCATCCTCTACTGCACTCCCGGGCCACAGCAGAGAGCTGGCCTGGAAGAGGAGCAACCGGGACAGAATCCAGCACCCCGACCGGGACTAGAACCCGGTGTGCCGGCGCCGCAAGGCGAAGGATTAGCCTAGTGAGCCACAGCGCCGGCCTAGGAAATCAGAATTCTCAGACCACAGCCTACATGAAGGGAAGTGATCCAGAAGGAAGGCTCGGACAAGTGACAGAAAGGAGAGACGGCTGAGAAACAGGACAGATCTTTTCCTCTACAACTCCTTAAAGATGTTTGGTGACTTCCTTGTAGTATGCTGATTAGATCACCACTTGTCACGCCAGCATCCAAGATCGGAGTGCTGGTTTGAATCCTAGCTGCTCTGCCTCTGATCCAGATCCCTGCTAATGCACCTGGGAAGACAGTGAAAGATGGTCCAAGTCCTTGGATTCCTGTCACCCACGTGGAAACCAGGAGGGAGCTCCTGACTCCTGGCTTCGGCCTGGCCCAGCCCTGGCTGCTGTGGCCATTTCGAGAGTGAATCAACAGACAAAAGATCGGCCAATTCTTTCTCTTCTGTCTTATTGCCTTTCAAATAAATTATTTTATTTTTTAAAAAAGGTGTTTGGTATAGGGCTGGCGCTGTGGCATAGCAGGTTAAAGCTCTGGCCTGAAGCACCAGTATCCCATATGGGCACCGGTTCTAGTCCGGGCTGCTCCACTTCCAATCCACCTCTCTGCTGTGGCCTGGGAAAGCAGTAGAAGATGGCCCAAGTCCTTGGGCCCCTGCACCCACGTGGGAGACCCGGAAGAAGCTCCTGGCTCCTGGCTTTGGATTGGCGCAGCTCCGGCCGTTGAGGCCATCTGGGGAGTGAACCAGAGGATGGAAGACCTCTCTGTTTCGACCTCTCTCTGTAATTCTGTCTTTCAAATAAATAAAATAAATCTTGAAAAAAAAAATGTTTGGTGGTCAAAAACAATAATTAAAACATTATCTGGGGGCCAGCACTGTGTTACAGTGGGTTAAAGCCCTGGCCTGCAGCATTGGCATACCATATAAGCCCCAGTTCAAGTCTCAGCTGCTCTACTTCCAATCCAGCACCCTGCTAATGCACCTGGGAAAGCAGTAGAAGATGGCCCAATAGCTTGGGTCCCTGCACCTGGGAGACCTGGAAGAAACTCCTGGCTCTGGATCAGCTCAGCTCTGGCCGTTGTGGTCATTTGGGGAGTGAACCAGCGGGTGGAAGACCTCCCTTTCTCTCTCTGGCTCTACCTCTCTCTACAACTCTCTTTCAAATAAATAAAATAGATCTTTTTAAAAAAGTAAAAAATTATCTGATGCGGTTTTCTGTGTACATAAATGTAAAATATATTCATAAGTATAAACTATATACATATATAATTATGAGATAAACAAAAGGCAACTCCAACACCGAGCTGTGGGATCCGATGCCGTCCTGGCAGGCAGCGTCAGGACTGAGCTGAACTGGAGGACCCCGGCTGGGTCTGCGGCAGACCTGGCGGCCTGCTTGCTGCAGGGGAGAAATCCCAGTGCCTTTGAGGTTACAGAAGTGTTCTGTGCTGGGCGTGACTGTGCAGCAGGAGGAAGTGAGTCTAAGCATGAGTTCATTTTTCCCAACACTCAGAGGGAGGTTACCTAAGGAGAACAAGCGTCAATTCCCCAAGAAGACAGAACAAATCGAAGGCAGTATGCACTTGCAGGAAGAGCTTCAAGCTACACCGAGCAAAGACGGACAGCACTGGCAGGAGGAACGGGGGACTCCAGCCTGCACGTGAGACTTCGACATCCCCCTCAGTGACTGACAGGAAAGCAGCAGAACGCAGGGCGCCTCAGCACCACCCACTGGGTCTCCCCGAGAGTCCTAGACAGGCCCCCACCCCACCACAGCAGAGGATCTGTTCTGCTGGTTTCCAACTTCAAATTTAAAACCTACAGAAACTTCTACAACGAGGCAGAGGCCTTTCTCCCTCTCTCATCACTGCATCCTATGCCACGCAGTCAAGAAAGCTGCAGGACAGCACAAAGCAGCTCTGGCTGGGTGCTGGTGTTAGGGGAACTGCTGGGGTTCTTTTTGTTTTGTTTTGTATTAAAAAAAAAAAAAAGATGAATAGATTGATCAATGTATAAGACACAGAGACAGAGATCTTCCATCTGCTGGCTCATTCCCCAAATGCCCACAGCAAAGCCGAGGGCCAGGAAGTCAATCCGGGTCTCCCACGTGGGAGGCAGGGACCCAGCCACTGCTTCCCCGATGCACCAGTAGGAAGCTGGATGGGAAGAGGTGGGGGTGGACTCGACCCAAGTACTCTGGGAGGGGATGCAGGCATCAAACCCGTGGCACCCACCCCGGAGCACTGCCTGCTCCGGAACTGCCGTTTCAACAAGCCATCGGTTCACTTACTTTGCAAACTGAAGGACTTTTAAAAAGAAAGATTTCAAAAGAAGACCAATCCTTGCTGTTCTTGCACGTCCCCAGGTGGATCACAGAGTCTCCAGAGCAGCCGTAACCATCGGTCAGTGAGAGAGCAGCCAGCAGTCTGAGCGTGGTGAGTGATTCCCACCACGGTGCACACCTCACTTGGCCACTCGATCCTGGGACCCCACGTGGGGTCAGGGGCTGCCAGTGGGATCATGGTAGCCCGGGTGGACTTCAGAGGAGCCAGGATGCATCAGGGGGCCACAGGCAGACACCAGGAGACTGCAGGTGGGCTTCAGCTAATGCCAGGTAGGCATCAAGGGAAGCCAGTGGGCTCATGGGACCCCAGGTGGATTTCAGAGGACGCCAGGAGAGCATCTGGGGATGCGAGGTGGGAATGTCAGGTAAGCATCAGGGGGTGGAGATTAACCTCAGGGGGCTGCAGGTAGGCATTAGGGGACCCCAGGTGAGCATCAAGGAATGACAGGTAGGCTCATGGGACCCCAGGGAGTACGGAGATCCTAGGCGGGCAGGAGGCCAAGGTTTAACACACTCCCTCATGCACACTCACGGGCTCAGCTGTGTGCATCGCCCTTCACTGCCACCGGGGGAACCCCTACCACCCAGAGGGGCCCTTCACCCCATTTTCCTGCACAGTGAGGATCCAAAGAAAGGGTAAGATGGCTTCTGTAAAACCTGTCACCACATGCTTCAAAACAAAGAATAATGAATAATAGAACTCTTTAAAAATAATAAATAGGATTTGATCATTTTCACTGCCCCCAGGCAGCGTGGGGGCAGGTGGGTGGGAAGAACGAGAAGTCTCTTGTGTCCTGCTGTTCCGTCAGGAGGGAGGAACAGGAACAGGGGCGCAGCGGTTCAGACGCCTGCGTCTCACATTAGAGTACCAACGTTCAATTCCCGCCTGCAGCTCCTGCGATGTAGCAGGTGATAGCCCCAGTAACTGGATTCCCGACACCCACACAGGAGACCCAGATTGAGTTCCTGGCTCCTGGCTTCAACCTAGCCCTTGCTGGGGCAAGTATGTGGGCAGTGAACCAGCAGGCGGAAGTTCTCTCTGTCTGCCTTTCAAATAAAATAAAATTAAAAAATAATTAAAAAAAAAAAAAAAGCAGTAACAGACCATTGGTCCTTGGGTAGCTCAACCAGGTCTCATAGACGAGAATGCAGGCTGCAAAAGCAACCTGCAGAACATAGAGCCGTGAGACTGACCTTCAACCTGGCAGTGAGGGCAGTGGCAGTAAATTAAAATGGAAAGGGGGAAAATGCAAGAGAGGAGAGTGTAAGGTGAGTGTGCGTGTGTGAGCGTACATGTGTTTCATAAGCCAGCGTCCCTGGGAGGACGGAGGCTTTCTCATCAGAGAACCAGCCACAGTCGTACAACAAAACAAAGGGGCAAAAGGAGGCAGGTGTCTGCAGCAAGGGGCGTCCCAGATGAGACTCAACGGAGGCTCAAGGGCAGGTTGCTGGGGAGGGGGCACCCATAGTCCACACCACCCAGATGGCCCCACACAGTCCCATGTCAGAGCAGTGTGGACACATCCACTCCCACTGGGCCTGCACATGATTTAGAATCTGAGGCATCTCTATCTCTCTCTTTCAAGTAAATAAAATAAATCTTAAAAAAAGTAAGTAAAAGAATAGGGCCAGTGCTATAGTGCAGCAGGTTAAGCTATGCCTGCGATGCCTCCATCAGATCAGAGGACCTGTTTGAGTCCTGGCTGCTCTGCTTCCAATCCAGCTGCTTGCTAGTGCATTTTGGAAAGCAATAAAAGATGGGCCAAGTACTTGGGCCCCTGCCACCCATGTGGGAGACCCAGATGGTGTTCCTGGCTCCTGGCTTTGGCCTGACCCAACCCAGGCCATTGCAGCCATTTGGGAAGTGAACCAGTAGATGGAAAACCTCTCTCAATCCCTCTGTTGTTCCCTCTCTCTGTCACTCTGCCTTTCCAATAAATCTTTAAAAATAGAAAAAGCAACTGAAGGCAGCCAGGGACTACAGGCCCCTGTGATGTCAGGCCCACAAAGCATGATGGGTGGTGTCCCGGAGCTGCTGCTGATGGGAGACACACAGGGCCACCTCCTCGCCACGACAGCCTCAGCCTGCACTGTCCACTAAGGCCACCCATAGGAGGATGCAGGCCACAGAGGGCCTTGTGCTTACAAGATTAAAGGAAAAATATCTTAACATGTATCTATTTTCTATCACCTTTTCTCTAGTCCTGGAAACAAACACAATCTAAGAACTTTCTGTTGGAGTAATTTCCCTGTAACTGGAGTAAGGACATTCGTCTACCACTAAGGATCACAAGTGAAGAGCAAGAGGAAGTGAGTACTAATTAAGGTCGGAACCCAGGACTGCACCAGCTGCAGGAGGGAGATCCACGTGGAGGCCCAGGTGTGAAAATCCAAAGTGGAACAGCTCAGAACAGGGACACTTTCTGGTTACTTCTGATTCCACAGCAGCCTCTAACTTTAAACCTTTTAATGTATCAAACATCTAAACCCATTGGTCTCATCCACCCATAACTATGAGCTCAGCACACAGTTTCAGACTCTATCGTCTGTACCAAGTTAAGGTCTTAACAAATCACTGTCCATGAAAACAGAAGTCAGATGGTTTTAACAGTCACGTGCTGCTCAACGGTGTTTCAGCCAACAACAGACTGTGTTTACAACAGAGGTCCCGGGGGCTTGTGCTGTGGCACAGTGGGTTAACGCCCTGGCCCAAAGTGCTGGCATCCCATATGGGCGCTGGTTCAAGTCCCAGCTGCTCCATTTCCCATCCAGCTCTCTGCTGTGGCCTGGGAAAGCAGAATATGGCCCAAGTCCTTGGGCCCCTGCACCCGCATGGGGGACCCATCGGAAGGTCCTGGCTCCTGGCTTCGGATCGGCCCAATTCCAGCCATTGCGGCCATGTGGGGAGTGAACCATCGGGTGGAAGACCGACCGACAGACAGACCTCCCTCCCTCCCTCCCTCCCCCCTCCATGTAATTCTGACTTTCGAATAAATAAATAAATCTTTATTAAAAAAAAAAAAACACAGAGGTCCCATAAGGAGGTTATGATAGAGCTGAAAGACCCCTATGGCAGGTGACGTCACAACTGTCGTAATGCCACAGCCCACTGCTTACATGTCTGCAGAGCTGCAGGCGTAAACAAGCCTACTGCACTGCCAGTCATGTCAAAGTGTAGCCCTGGCAATTACTTACAGTATACAATACTCGAGTAATAACCAATGACCACACTTTAATCCTCATTGTAGAATGTACCCCTACTTATCAAAAAAAAAAAAAAAGTTCACTGTGAAACAGTGTGCTGAGTGACAGCAGCAGCCTCAGACATGTTTATCACACCTCTTGATGGCCTCAAGAGGCCACGCTGAGTGACGGACTTCTGCCAGCCAGCTCTGGGAAGGACGTGCTATGACAGTCCCACGATGAAAACACGGCCCAACAGTGCATTTCTCAGAACACAGCCTCCATCATTAGGTGAAGCTTGGCTGTAGTATCACGCCGGGTGCACGCCTGTTAATAAATAATAAGCTTCCAAGGGCCAAGAACCAAACACAAGACAAAAGATGTGAGCGAGAAGGGGTGGCAGCCAACTCAGCTCATAAATGCGACCACAGCCCTGGCGGGGCAGGCGAGTACACGCAGCAGCAGCTGGCCTGCATCAAGAGGCTCCCTGGGCTCAGCAGCCCCTGCTCTGAGGAAGGCTGAGGTGTGGGAACACCACTCAAGCAAAGAGAACGGACAGGGTGACGCAGCTGGGGACTCAGGGGCCTGCTGGCCCAGCCCACACTGACCAGACGCAGGAGGCAGCACCACCATGCCTGCCCTGCACTGCCCAGGTAGCGGCGATGTCTGGAAACACAAACCAAGTGAGGGTCTTGTCTTTCCACAGGGACTAAAAGGAGTCATCTTTGCATCTGATAAACTAGAAACTGGCAGGCACTCAACATCAAAGTTAGCAAATGTGGCGAACCCACAATCCAGAAAATGCAGAACTGAGGGTGTCTCGCGCAGTTCCGACGCCCGTGCCAGCGGCGCACACGGCTGGCCTGGATGTCGGAAGCCAACCTGCATACCAAAATGGCCCGCACCATGAGGGGTGTTTGGCGAGAAACAGGGTCTTCCAAGCACGCCCACGCTGGTCATTTTTAAATTTTATACCTTGAACGTATTTTTTCTTGGTTGGTTACACAGCATAACAAAGACAAACTATGAAATGTTCCTGTTAATGATTGTTGAGACATGAGCTGATTTTCTTCGACTTCTACACGCAAATCATGGCACTTCCCAGAAAAGTGGAAACTTCCAATATTTTGTGCAATCTGTTCCCATGTAAGTTAAGTCATCTGAGGAAGAAGAGCATATTTTATTGAATTGTTCCTTCCCCTCCCACATGCTAAAAGACTGTGTTCTCCTGTATGGCCAAGCACCAAGCAGCGCCAGCATGGACTCCAGCTGGCTCCCCCGGATTAGGCAGGCGCTGATGGCTCCCACGTGGCAACAAGCCGCTGGGACCAGCCAGGCAGAGAGTCCACCGTTAAGACCCAAATCGCTGGGGCTGCTGTTGCGGTACAGCAAGTCAAGCCGCTGGTCGGGATGCCCACCTCCACTATTCAGAGCGCCTGGTTTAGTCCTGGCTCCTCTGCTTCTGGGCCAACTTCCTGCTGATGCACCTGGGAGGCAGCAGATGATGACCCAGGTACCTGGATTCCTGCCACTCACATGGGAGACACAAAGTTCCTGTTGCCTGCCTCTGGCCGGATCTGGCCCTGGCTATTGTAGGCTTTTGTAGAATGAACCAGCAGACAGAAGCTATCCCACTCTCTGCCTCTCTCTCTCTCCTTTGTCTCTCTGCTTTTTGAATAAATCCATAGATATTAGGAAAGAAGTCACCATCTTCAAGTCCAGCTTTACTACTGCGAAATTGTTTCTAATGCACAGAAGTTTCCAATTCTATTACTAAAAGCAGTAAGTCAAGACCAGCTCCAAAGACTGCCTCACAAAGAAACAAACGTCAGCTTAGCTTGAAAATCACAATAGCGAGAAGCTCAAGTCTGAAACGGAGTGCGTCAAGCAATCCTGAGTCTCTGAGAAGGAACTGCCTGGTCCCCATCTCAGTCTGCGGCTCCTATGGCCAGGCCAGGCTGCCTATGGTTCAGCTTCTCAAGACACAGCGGTCTCTCTACCTCCTGCAAGTCCCCTGCCTGGGCTTCCTGTCGCTGACCCCATGCAGCCTGACTGTCCCTGTCCAACCTGGATCTCTCCAAACCTTCCTTTTAATTCTTTATATATTTAAAATTTTATTTGAGAGATTACTCACAACAGCCAAGGCTGGATCAAGCTAAAACCAGAAGCTGGGAACGTGTCTAGGTTTCCCATGCAGGTGGCAGGATCCCAACCACTTGAGTCATCACCTGCAGCCTCCAAGTGTCTGCATGAACAGTAAACTGGAGTCTGGAGTGGAACCGGGACTCGAACCCAGGGACTCCGATACAGGACACAGGCATCTTAGGCAGCCCCTTAACCACTGGGCCAAACGCCGGCCCAACTGCACAAAGCACAACTCTGATCATCTCTGCTCCTGCTTACATTTCACTGACTTCCTCTACCTGCACCTATGGTTTCCAAACTAAGTCCTGTGGAAGCCAGGGTACCTCACGACGGCAAGGCAAAGCGGCTCTGCCTTTATTTTATACACTGAGATGCTCCCAAGGATTTGCGTGAAAAAGCTATTCTGATGCTAAAAAAAAAAAAAAAAAAAAGGCGACAATGAAGAAAAGGCAGAGAAAGGTCCAGCATTCCACAGGATAAAATCTCAATCACTCATTTAATAGCTAAGGGCCTTTCTAGCCCACCTCCGGCCACCCTCTTTCAACCGCTCTCCGCCTTCACACTCCCCCCACCACAACAAGCCCAGTGCTCTCACTGCCCCAGGCGGGGTCCTCTTTCAGGAAAATAAAAATTCGAAACATCTCCCACGGCCAAGCTCCTGGACCAGGTAAGACTCTTGCTGGTGCGAGGGGTTATTTTGCTCTGTGGTCTATGCAAAGAAACAACACGATTTTCTAATTCCAGAAGGCTTCCGGTGGTGCTGGCATTCTTTCATCTTTCACACAGAGTCCAATGCCTGATTAAGAGACACAAAGGGAAGACAACGGTATTTGCAGCTCAGCTAATTTTTTTCTGCTAGAACAGACCCTACTACAGTCTTGGGGGCCTGGGAGAGTGGTTACACCATAGAGGGGGGTGCTACAAGCTCCAGACTAGACAAGGGATCCCCATTCACAGACAGGGCAGCTGACTGTGGAGGGGCCCAAGGGGTCTGCCATGTGCGGCCACCCTGAGCCAGCATGGGCTGGTGCCCACCTGGGTGAGCCAATAGCGCCAGTGCTCTGCTCAGGCGGCCAAGCATGCAGTGGTGTGCCAGGCACCACCCCGGGCCCTGGCAAAGTAACTCGACTGTTGGTCCTTGTGGCTGGGATTCTCAGCCTTCTCTGATCCCTGACGCTGGAAAGGGAGGCAGCTGCCTGTCACCCACCTGAGCATGTCTCGGCGTCTTGACAGACCACGGATCTGCTGGATTTTAGCTAGAGGGTGAGAAACGAGTCTTGCAGACGATCAAGCACCTTCATGGGCACCAAGGGTCCTGCTGTCAGGCTGCTTAGGCCAGAAACAGCACCAGCCTCCGTGTCTTCCTCCCCGTGGGCCAAGGAATCCAATGGCTGCCACAGAGTCAGGCAGCCCAGGCCCTCAGGCACCCCACCTTGGCTGGCCCATGCCTGCAGCGTCCCTGGCACCTCTCAGAAGAGCATCCCTGGGCTGTGCAGCAGGCCGGAGGGACTTAGAGGAGAAGTGCTTCCCAAGTGAGCTAGAATCCCGCTTCCCGCATCCCACCGCATCGCTAGTTCTTGAGAACCGCGGGACAGGGTGTCAGGTCGCTAAGCCGTCCTTTCACTGAGCCCACGCAAACATTCCTCGTTAGAGTAACGCCTGTGCAGTCGGAGCCACTGAAGAAGGAAGCAAAACCAGAGAGGCCCACGCATGACAACAGCCCGACGTCACCATTCCTGGGCAGCACAGGTCAGTGCAGGTCTTCAGGTGATGTTATCCTGCTGGCGCATCCCAAGCGGGGTTCTCAGGTTGTACTACTGTCTTTAAAGCTGCAGGTGGATCCAGGCCATGTGCCCTCCCCACGGGGTCCCACTGACACGCAAGGGTCTTTCCCCAGCACCACGCCTCACCACAGTCTCCAGGCATCACTCTCATGTTCACAGCGTAGTGAGCGAAAGAGGACCTAAATGTTCACTGAATTTGCAGTCCTTTTATTGTCACGGAGGTTAAATGCTTTTCGCACAGTAGCCAGCTCATGTTGCTTCCTGGGTAACTTGGCAGCTCAGGTAGTCTGCCTGTTAAATCCTTCGGAATCCTGGAATCTTCTTCATCCATTTACGAGGCACTTGCTACAGCTATGATGCTGCGGAACGTTTCCCAGGTCAAGTTCCTGGTTTTCATGTTGCTCAGTGTTTCTCTCCTGGAAACCTAGGCTTTGGCTTTACTATATACGACACTTTTCAGCCTTTTATTGGAATTTCCTCTTTCACTTCTAAATTTACCAAGTAGGAAGAGCTCTGGCTGCCCAGGCCCAGGGAAGGAAGCTGTTTCTAATCAAAGCCCCAGTCTCAGCGAACTGCTGTCTCCACCATCAGAAAGCAAGCAATCGCCTATGCGATAAATAGCTAAGGCAACGGGCCCTCTCGGAGAACTACTTTCAAAGTAATACGGGGGCCGGCACTGCGGCGTAGCCTGCTGTGCCAGCATCCCATGTGGGCACAGGTTTGAGTCCCGGCTGCTCTACTTCCGATCCAGCTCTCTGCTATGGCCTGGGAAAGCAGTGGAAGATGGTCCAAGTGCTTGGGCCCCTGCACCTGCGCAGGAGACCTGGAAGAAGCTTCTGGCTCTTGGCTTTGGATCAGCGCAGCTCCAGCTGCTGCAGCCATCTAGAGAGTGAACCAGTAGATGGAAGACCTCTCCCTCTCTCTCTGCCTCTGCCTCTCTGTAACTATGGCTTTCAAATAAATATATCTTAAAAAATGATAATACTTGAGATTCATAAAAAGGTCATGAACTCAGTGGTATACCTTTTACGAGATCTCAGATATATAATAACTCTTACACCTCATTCACTCTCAACTTAAAGAATTGTATTTAATAATACTAAAGACATGAGAATCATATGACAACTACATTTTCTTTGGGACTAACAGCCAAAAGAAATGCAAGTTGCATACAAAAGAGATACCTGCACTCGCACAATGGTTGCAGCATTATTCACAACAGTCAATACAGGAAATCAACCCAGGTTCCCATCAACAGACAAATGGATAAAGAAGATGTGGTATATATACACAAGGGACTATTATTCAGCCATAAAAAAGAATGAAATCCTAACACTTACATCATGTTGAACGGAACTGAAGATCATTACAGTAAGTGAAATATGTGAGCTACAGGACAAATACTGCATGACCTCTTACAAGTGGAAGTTACAAAAATACATTTGGGACCGCCATTGTGGTACAGCCAGTAAAGCCGTCACCCGCAATGCCGGCATCCCATAAGGGTGCTGGTTCTTGTCCGAGCTGCTCCGCTTCTGATCCAGCTCCCTGCTTGTGGCCTGGGAAAAGCAGTGGACAATGGCCCAAATGTCTAGACCTCTGCCACTCGTGTGAGAGACATGGATGAAGCTCCTGTCTCCTGGCTTCAGCCTGGCCCAGCACCAGCCAATGCAATCTGGAGATTGAACTAGCAGAAGGAAGATCTCTCCTCTGTCTCTCCAAACTTTCAAAATAAATAAATAAATCTTTTAAAAATATACATTTACTTGATCTGTATCTATATGTTCAGTCTGAATTTAAATTAGGGGTTACTAGAAGCTTGTAAATGTGAGGTTTGGGAGGATGCAAGAGGTTGGATAGTGGGTTCCAAAACACAGTGCAGGGCCGGCGCTGCGGCTCACTAGGCTAATCCTCCGCCTAGCGGCGCCGGCACACCGGGTTCTAGTCCCGGTTGGGGCGCCGGATTCTGTCCTGGTTGCCCCTCTTCCAGGCCAGCCCTCTGCTGTGACCAGGGAGTGCAGTGGAGGATGGCCCAGGTGCTTGGGCCCTGCACCCCATGGGAGACCAGGAGAAGTACCTGGCTCCTGCCATCGGATCAGCGCGGTGCGCCGGCCGCGGCGGCCATTGGAGGGTGAACCAACGGCAAAAGGAAGACCTTTCTCTCTGTCTCTCTCACTGTCCACTCTGCCTGTCAAAAAACAAACAAACAAAAAAAAAAAAAAACAAAAACAAAAAAAACCACAGTGTAGTGAATGTCACAGGCTCTGGGTTTTGTAGCAGTGTGACAACTACAGTACAGTGTTATATTCTAGATAAAGAAATAGGATGAGCAGAGGAGCTGGTAGGCTTCAAACACAATGAAAACACAAGGGAATGGAAAGGCTAGTTACCTGGAGTGATAGGTTTATGCAGTGTATTTGTGTTGAAATACTGTATTGTGCTCCTGAAAAAATGTACAAGTATTGGGACCAGCACTGTGGTGCAGAGGGTTAAACCACCAGCAGTGCTGGCATCCCATATGAATAGCAGTTCAAGTCCCAGCTGCTCCACTTCTGACCCAGCTCTCTGCTAATGTGTCTGGGAAAGCAATGGAAGATGGCCCAAGCATTTGGGCCCCTGCCACCCACGTGTAAGACCCAGATGGAGTTCCAGGTTCCTGGCTTTGGCTTCTCTCAGGCATGAGCTTGCAGCCATCTGGGGAGTGCACCAGTGGGTGGAAGATCAATCAATCAATCTCTCTCTCTCTCTCTTTATACATAACTCTGCCTTTCAAATAAAATAAATCATTTAAAAAATAAGCATTAAGAAAATTAAAAAAAAAAAAAAAGAGAACCCACTATTGCCATGACATGGCTGAATCCTGCTTGTGATCCACCGCATGCCTCACACCCAGCCCTGTCCCCTTTGGGCATCGATACCCTGCTTTCTTTATACAGGCTGTATCTCATCTATACAGATTCTTTAAAGCCTAGGATTTATAAAAGGGGCATTGTGGTATAGTAAACATAGTCATCTGACTTGTTCACTGCTCTTTTACTGCTAATACGCATCTATACTGTCCCAAGGTGCTCCACAAGTGCCGTTTTGATGGGTGTCCACTATTCCACTGAACACACAGGCCTCAGTCTACAGGCCCAGTCCCTGTCAATCAGCAGTCACTGAGGCTACTGACAGAGACTTGGCTAGCACGAGCTGTGTGGGACCTTCTTGTACTTTCATACATATGCAATACATTCTCTAGGCAGCGGTCAGAAAGCTTTTTCTATAAAGGGCCATAGGCAGTAACTGTATGGCGGGTATACTGAGTATCTCTTATCTGAAATGCTTGAGATCACAAGCGTTTCATATTTTGGATTTTCTTCAAATTCTCAAATATCTGCATTTACATAATTTGGGGATGGGACCCAAGTCTCATTTATGTTTCATATTGTGTATACTTCCAAAAGTTCATAGAAAGCAAAACTAAAAGATGAGTATTTTGCTGCAAAGAAAATTTTTAAAATAATTTATTAATACATTAGATTCTCATTGTCAGAACAAATGTATGAAAATTACAACACAATTTTTATCAAATCTCATGTCAGTGTGATATTAACACAAAGAGAACAGAGCCAATGTAGTTCATAGATACAATTCTAAGAACATAATGATACTTCCTTTTTCTCTTTTATTAAAAAAATCTTCTCTATAGATATTAACTATCACAAAAAAGAGAAAATGTCTTTTTGTGTCTGGCTTATCCTATTTGGCATAATGATCTCAAATTTCATCTATCTTGTTGGTACAAATTTTAAAATCCATCTTTTCATAAGTCAAATTTTCTATAAACCTTTTTAAACGTTTTAATTATTAAGAACTGAGAGACAGAGACACATGAATAGAGATTTTCTATCTGCTGGTTCACTACCCCACAGCTTACAACAGCCAGGGTTGGGCCTGACTGAAACAGGATCCCTGAACCCAATCTGGGTCTCTTAATTGGTGGCAGGGACCCAGGTGCATAAGCTACCACCTGCTGCTCTCCAGGGTGCACATCCGCAGGCAGCTGCAGCCCGAGGCAGAGCTAGGACTTGAACCCTGGCACTCTGGTATAGGATGCAGGCATCATAATCACTGTGCCAAACCTTTTGAAGACCCTTCCATACACCTTTTACCACAGCTTGAAGGTAATTTTATACAGTATTTTTTTTTAGTGTGCTTGAGTTTTGACTTCAGTCCACCACATGAGGTCAGTCACGATTGCTGCTCAAAATAATTTCAATTTTCGAATATTTCAGACATTCAGATTAGAGATGCTCAACTTGTATGGAAAAAACATCCTTATTCTTAGGAAACATACATGGAAATGTTTAGGGATAAAGGGTTTCAAACTGATGAAGGGAAGTTGTGTTTTTTGTATTATTTCTATTTTTGCAATGGTTTATAAGTTTGAAATTATTTCAAAAGAGAAGAAATGAAAAATCCTTTTGAAACTTTTTGTGGCCATAGGAAAAAAGGAATTTAAAATGTTCAAAACAGACTAGCAAACCTCCTTGAAGTGTGTTTTAATTGTTCTTCATTACTACAAAACATGGTTAAATCAGACACCGGCATCCACTGCAGTGAAACACATCTTTCCAACCAGAGCCCTGGAAATGTACGTATCTGCCCAGAGGAAGGCTTTGCCTAGAGTCCCACACACTACAGTTTATGAGTTAGAAGTGCGGTCCTCACTGTGGGGATATAAAGGGGTGGTAGAACCTTGAAGAGGAGGGGCTACAGAGGGATAATTAGGGAGCTTTACCCTTGGAAGCAATGATCAGTTCTCATGGGACCCTGGTTAGGTTCCCTGAGAGCAGATTGTTCTAAAGGCCCCAGCAGGGCCCCCTCCCGCTCTTCGGTTTCCTGTCTCACCACGGTGCCATCATCATGAGGTCCTTATCAGTGCCAAGCAGCAGCTGGCGCTCCAGGACTGTGAGCTAATCAATCTCTTTTCTGTACAAATTACCTAGCCTAAGAATGCTTCTAACAGATGTCAGTGATAATGACGGGGCCAAGTTCCACCTAACAAACTGTTACCGCGGCATCGTGTCCCCTTCCCACCAAGTTCACGTGTGGAAGCCAAACCCCCAGCTTCTCAGAATGCATGGTATCTGGGGACAGGGTTTTTACAGAGGTGACTGTTAAAATGAGGCTGTTAGGGTAGGCCTAGATATGACGTAAGAAGAAAAATCCGGACACAGCATGCAGAGAAACCCGCCCTGCCCAGACCCTGTTCCCGGACTTCCAGCCTCCAGCGGTGTGAGAAAACAAATGTCACTTGCTAAGCCACCCAGTCTCTGCCTGGGAATGGCTGCCCTAGCAAACCAATATGCAAACCATTAGGAAAGTTTGTTCCTATGGGGACCGAAGAGGAAACAGGTATGGAGACAGCCCAGCCGACCACAGGGAAGACGACGCCACGCTGAGGGTTCTGAGCTAACAACCCGCACCCACTGCACTCATCAGGAACGGCCCTGCAGGAGACAGACACCCTAGGGACGGGGCACACAGTCAGAAATGACCCGGATATGAAAACTTTCCCCCAAATCACTTCCGCTTCTTCCCCTCTCCATTGGGGGGTGAGGGAGCAAACAGCAACAAATCTGATAAAAGGTTAAAGGAGAACTACGAGTAATTATGCATAATTCAGACTTTTCCAAGCAATCTGAAACCTGGGGGAAAAACCCGGCTCTGACACGCAGCTCAGGGACAGCGCTGGGCACAGAGCACTGTGGCCCCTTCCCAGGAGCGGCCGGACTGCAATCAGCGGGTCACCACCTGTGCCTAAAGCTTGGCGAGTCCTGCCTGAGAGTAAGGACGGCTTGGAGAGACCCCGGCTGCGCCCTGCTGGCCGAGGAGCTTAGGATGGGTGTCTTGGTTCGAGTCTGTGGCTCCCGCAGCTCAGGCATGGGTGACAGGAGTAGCGCTGTCCCGCCAGCAGCCAGCTCCGATCTTCCTAAAGGAAGTCACGAAGCGCACAGAGTGGGATATGCACTCTTGGCTCACTTTGGAGTAATACACCTGCTACGGGTACAAAGCTAGAATACATGGGCACCTAAGCCATTCACGCCAAAGCGAATGGAAAGCCGGGCACCAGGCTACACGCTGCTGAGACCTGCTGAGGCCCTCAGGCCTGCCCACCACCCCTGGCTGTGCGTGCCAAGCTGAACCACAGCCAACAGGTGACCGACCACACACGTCTGCCTTCCTACCTGAACCTGGGCAGAAGGAGGCAATTCAGAGTGTCAGAGGCTTGACATTGTTCATAGGACCAATTGCACACACTCAGGAGGTAAGCCCAAAACAGGTGACTAAAGTCCAAAGTGACAGACGGCAGACGCTCCCGGCATAACCATCTGCCAGGGAGGCACAGAAGTACAGGGTAGAAAGTCCTGTCTCTGGCCGGCGCTGCGGCTCACTAGGCTAATCCTCCGCCTTGCGGCACCGGCACACCGGGTTCTAGTCCCGGTCAGGGCGCCGGATTCTGTCCGGGTTGCCCCTCTTCCAGGCCAGCTCTCTGCTGTGGCCCGGGAGGGCAGTGGAGGATGGCCCAAGTGCTTGGGCTCTGCACCCCATGGGAGACCAGGAGAAGCACCTGGCTCCTGGCTTCGGATCAGCACGATGCGCCAGCTGCAGCGCGCCGGCTGCGGCGGCCATTGGAGGGTGAACCAACGGCAAAGGAAGACCTTTCTCTCTGTCTCTCTGACTGTCCACTCTGCCTGTCAAAAAATAAAAAAAAAATAAAAAATAAAAAAAAAGTCTGTACCCCACACAGTAAGCACAGGAGGCAGTACTCTAAAGTACAAATTGCTAAGAGAGAAAACAACAATTAATTACCCCTTGTGATGGCTACTTTTACATGTCAATTTGACTAAGCTGTGGTACCCAGTTTTGGGTCAAACTCCAGTCCAGATGTTGCTGTGAAGGAATTTTTCAGATAAGCTTAAAGTTTAAGTCTGTAGACTCTAAGTATAGCAGATACTATACCCAGCATAATATCTAATTGAAGGCCTTAAGAATAAAAACAGGGCTGGATGTGGCACAACAGGTTAAGCCACTGCCTGTGATGCTGGCATCCCATATGAGTACCAGTTCAAGTCCTGGCTGCTCCACTTCTGATCCAGCTCCCTGCTAATGGGCCTGGGAAAACACTGGAAGATGGCCCAAGTGCTTAGACCCCTGCTACCCATGTAGGAGACCTGGATGGAGCTCTGGCCACTTAGGGAATGAACTAGCAGTTAGAAGACCTCCATAGCTCTCTCTCCCTCTCTATAACTTTGCCTTTCAAATACATACATACATACATACATAGAACCAGCTTGAGCAAGTCAAGGTTTGGACAAGGATTCAAACACAAAGTTGATCCTCACACCACTTGTCAGTTGGATCTGTATGGTTCTTCAGAGCAAAGCGTGCCCCTTCCTGTGACTATCTTAAAGGACAACACTCATTCCCACTGTCCCGGTCAGGACAACATGAGCAGAAGAAGCAATCTCAAAGACTCTGCACTTAAAATTCTGGCTACAAAATCAAGTTCCAAGATAGAACCCACTGTTTTCGCATTGGTTTTTTTCTCCTGTAGACCAAAGTATCTCCATGTGTTGAGGAGACAGCAAGGAACAGGGCATGGCCTTTGCTATTTAAGTACCTAAGACATAAATAAAAATCACAGGGACCAGTGTTGTGCAGGTAAAGCCACCGCCTACAACACACGAGTACCAGCTCAAGTCCCTGCTCCTCCACTTCTGATCCAGCTTCCTGCTAATGTGCCTGGGAAAGCAGCAGCAGATGGTCCAAGTGCTTGGGCCCCGGTCCCCATATGGGAGACCAGGATGGAGTTAGACTCCTGGCTTTGGCCTGGCCCAGCTCTAGCCATTGCAGCCATTTGGGGAGTGAATCAGTAGATGGAAGATTTCTTTCTTTCTGTATTTCCCTTTCTCTCTGTAAATCTGTCTTTCAAATGAATAAGTCTTTTAAAAAAATAAAATAAAAATCACCAATATGCTGGTTTCAAGGTCACAGTAGCTATCACTATAAATCTGTCTCATCTACAATTGAAAAATCTGGTGAAGTTCAAGGCCCATCATTTCTGTACCCCACAGCCATGCATACAAGACAGCAGTCATGAAGAAGTTGGATAGGAGAACAAGGTAAATGAATGCTCAATGAACTTCTACTGAACACAAATGCACACCAGGCTTAAAACCAATAAAGACAAAATAAGAACATGTTCCGAGAGGCCTTAAATGCAAAAAATTCATGCAAATGCAAATCTTCTACCTGGAATTCTCCTATTAGGTAACTTGAAGTCAGGCCAGAGCTGCCATGTTTAAGCCCCTACTTGTAGCCATAAGATCTACAGATACAAGAGAACAAATGTAAAAACAGTAGGTTTAAATCCTACCATATAAAATTGCATTAAATGTAAATAGACACAAATCAGAAGGCAGAGATGGGTAAAAAAATGAACCAACTACAAGTCATCTGAGAATCAAATAGGAAGACACTAAAAGAATAGAAAAAGATAAAGCATGCAGAGAAACCAAGAGAGAGCAGGCAGAAGTGGCTATACAAGTAAGACAAAATTAGACATGAAGACATAATGAATTCTAGAAACATTATGATAAAACGATCAATCCATCAATAAGGCAACAATTTTTTTTTAACTTTTATTTAATGAATATAAATTTCCAAAGTACAACTTATGGATTACAATGGCTTCCCCCCCATACCGTCCCTCCCACCCACAACCCTCCCCTTTCCCACTCCCTCTCCCCTTCCATTCACATCAGGATTCATTTTCGATTATCTTAATATACAGAAGATCAGCTTAGTATACATTAAGTAAGGATTTCAACAGTTTGCTCCCACACAGAAACATAAAGTGAAAAATAATAGATGATTTTTTTTAAATGATGATGAAATCAGATCAGACCTATTGTCATGTTTAATCCCAGTGAGAGTCAAGTTGGGAATTGATAATTTTTTTTTTTTTTTTACAGAAGATCAGTTTAGTATACATTAAGATTTCAACAGTTTGCACCCCCATAGAAACACAAAGTGAAATATATTGTTTGAGTACTCATTATAGCATTAAATCTCAATGCACAGCACATTAAGGACAGAGATCCTACATGAGGAGTAAGTGCACAGTGACTCCTGTTGTTGACTTTACCAATTGACACTCCTGTCTATGGCATCAGTAATCTCCCTATGCTCCAGTCATGAGTTTCCAAGGCTATGGAAGCCCCTTGAGTTCTCCGACTCTTATCTTGTTTAGACAAGGTCATAGTCAAAGTGGAGGTTCTCTCCTCCCTTCAGAGAAAGGTACCTCCTTCTTTGAAGACCTGTTCTTTCCACTGGGATCTCACTCACAGAGATCTTTTTGCCAGAGTGTCTTGGCTTTCCATGCCTGAAATACTCTCATGGGCTTTTCAGCCAGATCTGAATGCCTTTAGGGCTGATTCTGAGGCCAGAGTGCTATTTAGGACATCTGCCATTCTATGAGTCTGCTGAGTATCTCACTTCCCATGTTGGATCACTCTCCCCTTTATTTATTCTATCGGTTAGTGTTAGCAGGTACTAGACTTGTTTATGTGCTCCCTTTGACTCTTAGTCCTTTCATTATGATCAATTGTGAACTGAAATTGATCACTTGGAATAGTGAGATGGCATTGGCACATGCCACCTTGATGGGATTGAATTGGAGTCCCCTGGTATGTTTCTAACTCTACCATTTGGGGAAAGTCAGCTTGAGCATGTCCCAAATTATACATCTCTTCCCTCTCTTATTCCCACTCTTATGTTTAACAGGGATCACATTTCAGTTAATTTTCAACACTTAAGAATAACTGTGTGATAATTACAGAATTAAACCAGTCATATTAAGTAGAACAGACAAAAAAATTACTAAGAGGGATAATGTATTAAGTTGTTCATTAACAGTCAGGGCTATGCTGATCAAGTCACCGTTTCTCATAGTGTCCATTTCACTTCAGGAGGTTTCCTTTTTGGTGTTCAGTTGTCACCGATCAGGGAGAACATATGGTATTTGTCCCTTTGGGACTGGCTTACTTCACTCAGCATGATGTGTTCCAGATTCCTCCATTTTGTTGCAAATGACTGGATTTCGTTGTTTCTTACTGCGGTATAGTATTCTAAAGAATACATATCCCATAATTTCTTTATCCAGTCTACTGTTGATGGGCATTTAGGTTGGTTCCAGGTCTTGGCTATTGTGAATTGTGCTGCGATAAACATCAGGATGCAGACCGCTTTTTTGTTTGCCAATTTAAATTCCTTTGGGTAAATTCCAAGGAGTGGGATGACTGGGTCGAACGGTAGGGTTATATTCAGGTTTCTGAGGAATCTCCAGACTGACTTCCATAGTGGCTTGACCAGTTTGCATTCCCACCAACAGTGGGTTAGTGTCCCTTTTTCCCCACATCCTCGCCAGCATCTGTTGTTGGTAGATTTCTGTATGTGAGCCATTCTAACCGGGGTGAGGTGAAAACTCATTGTGGTTTTGATTTGCATTTCCCTGATTGCTAGTGACCTTGAACATTTTTTCATGTGCCTGGTGGCCATTTGGATTTCCTCTTTTGAAAAATGTCTATTGAGGTCCTTGGCCCATCTCTTAAGTGGGTTGTTGGTTTTGTTTTTGTGGAGTTTCTTGATCTCTTTGTAGATTCTGGTTATTAACCCTTTATCTGTTGCATAGTTTGCAAATATTTTTTCCCATTCTGTTGGTTGTCTCTTCACTCTCCTGACAGAAACTTCTCAATTTGATGCAATGTCGCTCCCCCTCTTCGTGGAGGAGCAACACTGAACCCTGCGCTGTTCTTTTTGTCTGCTCGGCCCTCCCCGGGTTTGCTGCTGGTTCTTCCCGGGTTGGCTACTATCCCTTCCACCTCCGTGGAAGGGCAGTTCCCCCTGGCCACATTCCCCACTTCCGCAGGGGAGCGGCACACCGCCGACCGGCTCTTCTCGGGGGCTGCACAGGTGTTCCTTCAGCTAGATGTTCCCCATAGATGTTCCTGGTGCATGCCGTCTCTCTCCTCCTTTATAGTCCTCCTCCGCCAATCCTAACTCGGCTGCCCACACGCCGAGCACGCTGCTCTCCTCCAATCAGGAGCAAGTCCTACAGTTTATTAGCTGAACTCGAGGCAGCTGTGCGGAAGCTGTTCACCTCTCTCCCATCGCCATATTGTGGGAGAGCAGATGCATAGAATAAGTCTTAATTCCAGTAACTCAGTCTAGTCCGGTTTGCTCCCCACAATGCAATCCCAATAGTTGATTTTGGCTTTGACTGCCTGTGCCTCCCGGGTCTTTTCCAGAAATTCTTTGCCTGTGCCAATATCTTGAAGGGTTTCTCCAATGTTCTCTAATAACTTGATGGTGTCAGGATGTAGATTTAGGTCTTTAATCCACGTTGAGTGGATTTTTGTGTAAGGTGTAAGGTAGGGGTCTTGCTTCATGCTTCTGCACCAGTTTTCCCAGCACCATTTATTGAATAGACTGTCCTTGCTCCAGGAATTGGTTTTAGATCCTTGGTCAAATATAAGATGGCTGTAGATGTTTGGGTTGATTTCTGGTGTTTCAATTCTGTTCCATTGGTCTATCCATCTGTTTCTGTACCAGTACCATGCTGTTTTGATTACAACTGCCCTGTAGTATGTCCTGAAATCTGGTATTGTGATGCCTCCGGCTTTGTTTTTGTTGTACAAGATTGCTTTAGCTATTCGAGGTCTCTTGTGCCTCCATATGAATTTCAGCATCATTTTTTCTAGATCTGAGAAGAATGTCTTTGGTATCTTGATTGGCATTGCATTGAATGTATAAATTGCTTTTGGGAGAATGGACATTTTGATGATGTTGATTCTTCCAATCCATGAGCATGGAAGATTTTTCCATTTTTTGGTATCCTCTTCTATTTCTTTCTTTAAGATTTTGTAATTCTCATCGTAGAGATCTTTAACATCCTTGGTTAAGTTTATTCCAAGGTATTTGATTGTTTTTGTAGCTATTGTGAATGGGATTGATCTTAGCACTTCTTTCTCAGTCATGGCATTGCTTGTGTATACAAAGGCTGTTGATTTTTGTGCATTGATTTTATATCCTGCCACTTTGAATAAGGCAACAATTATAGACATATTTGACTAACCACACAGCCTCACAGTATGAAATTGCAGATGACAATGATCTTCTATACAGAAAATGTTAATAATTCCACAAAAACACTTGTTAGAGGTAATAAATGAATTTAATAAAGTTGCAGGATAGAAAAGCAACACATAAAAATCAGCTGCATTTCTATACTTTAGCAAAAACCCACCAAAAAGAAAATAAACTATTTCATTTATGATAGCATCAAAATAGCCTATTTTAATAATAAAATTAGGGGCAGACATTGAAGTGTTGTGGGTTAAGCCAGCACCTGCAATGCCAGCATCCCATATGAGCACTGGTTGAAGTCCTAACTGCTCCACTTCTGATCCAGCTCCCTGCTGATGCACCTGGGAACGCATGGAGGCTGGTCCAAGTGCTTAGGCCCCCTGCCACTCACATGGGAGACCCAGATGGAGTTCCAAGCTCCTGGCTTCAGCCCGGCACAACCCTCTGGCCCAGCCCTGGACACTGCTGCCATCTAGTAAGTGAACCAGTGGTTGGAAGATCTCTCTGTGTTTCTGCCTCTAACTCTGTAATTCTGCCTTTCAGGTAAATACACAAACCTTAAAAAAAAAAAAAAAAGAGTAAGTTTAACCAAAGAAGTGAAAGATTTGTATATTAAAATTATAAAACAGACACAAATAAAATGCTATCTTATGTTCATGGATTGGAAGACATGATATTGTTAAGATGACAATACAACCCTCTATAGTCAATGCACTCCTTTTCAAAATTCTAATGGCATTTTTTTTTTTTTGCACAAATGGAAAAATCTATCCCAAAACTTGTATTCAAATCTCAAGGGACCTGCAACAGGGGGGGGAAAAAAAAACTGAAAAGGAGTAAAATGTTGGAGGTCCTATAATTCCTGACTTCAAATCTTTCTATAAACCACAGTAATCAAAACAGTACAGTACTGACATAAAACCAAACATGCTGACTGATAAAATAAAGAGTCCAGAATTAAACATCACACAGTAAAATAAACCCTCACATACACAGTCAAATGATTTCCAACAAGGATGTCAAAACAATTCAATGGAGAAAGAACAGTCTTTTCAACAAATAGTATTGGGAAAACTGAGTGACAACACACAAGAGAATTAAGTTAGACCCATTACCTTGTAACATACGAAAGTCAACTCAGAAAAGATACAAAGCCTAAATATAAGAGCTAATGCTGTAAAATTCTTAGAAAAGCTTCATGATTTTGTATTGGCAATGATTTCTTGACTACCCCAAGCTTAATGGCAACAGAAGAGAAAAATACATATGTCTGACTGTATTAAAAAAAAAAAAGTGTGTATATTCAAGGACTCTTATCAACAGGGAATAGATAACCTATAAAATAGAAAAAAATTTGTATATCATCCATCAGATAAAGGACTGACATCCAGAACATAAACTAAAAAATAAAGAAAATAAACAACTAAACAACAAAAATAAACTAAACAACCTGGTGGAAGCGCCTGACTCCTGACTTCAGATTGGCGCAGCTCTGCTGTTGTGACCAGTTGGGGAGTGAACCAGTGGATGGAAGATCAACCTCCCTCCCTCTCTCCCTCTCTCCCTCTCTCCCTCTCGCCCTCTCGCCCTCTTGCTCTCTCTCTGCCTCTCCTTCTCTCTCTGTGTAACTCTTTCAAATAAATCAATAAATCTTTAGGGAAAAAAAAAAAGATCAGTTTGGAGAGGACAGCTTTCCTATGTTGACTGTTTCAGACTATGACTGTGGAATCCCCGTTTCTTTAAGTGATCTTTCATTTCATCTTTTTCAGATACAGATCTTGTTTTATTCAATTTATACCTAAGTATTTTATTTTTTCTGAAGTTACTGAAATGGCATCTTTTTGAAGTACGAATGTTCTTTAAAGATTTATTTGAACAGCAGAGTGGCATGGATTTTTTTCATTTGCTGGTATACTTCCCAAATGTCTGTAATGGCTATAGCAGCTCTAAGTTAAAGCCAGGAGCTCAATACTCCCTCTGGGTGGCAAGGGCCCAGACACTTGGGCCGTCCATCGCTGCTTTCCCAGGCACACTAGCAAGGAGCTGGATCCAAAGCCGAGCAGCCAGGACTCGAACTGGTGCTTGGATGTGAGATGCTGGCATCATAGGTGGCCCAAGCTACTGCACCACAAATGCCAGCCCCTGAAAAAATATTTAAAAATTTTTTTACTTCTGAAAATGCTGCTATGGAGATTCTTACGCAAGCCTTTATGTGGGCATGTTTTATCTAGAAAAATCTACATAAGTGTTATTTCTGGGTCATAAGGTAAACTTAATTTTTTGTTGAAGAAATCTCAGTAGGGTAGAATCTAGAAGTGTTATTTCTGGGTCATAAGATAAACATCTTAAGTCCTTTACCCATTTTTTAAGCTAGGACTTAGGCTATCTTCTACTGCTTTCCCAGGCCATAGCAGAGAACTCGATCAGCGGAGCAGCCAGGACTCGAGCTGGCGCCCATATGGGATGCTGGCACTGTAGGTGGCAGCTTTACCTACTACGCCACAGCACCAGCCCCTCCAAATTGATCTGTCGAGCTAACACAATCTCAATGGAAAATCTCAGCAGGATTTGAAAACAAAAATTTCAAGCAACTTTATTGAGTTACAATGTACCTGCTTTACAACATCCACCTACTTTAAGTGCACAGTGACTTTTCGTCATAACCCCAGTAAGATGCCTCCTGACCATGAACAGTTAGTTAACCCCCATTCCTAAGCCCTGTCCCAGGTAATCATAATTTACTTTGTCTCCGCTTACAGAGCTGCCTTATCTGTATATTTAACATCAACCAAAATATACAAGTATGTGATTTTTTTGTGTGGCTTCTTCCACTTTTTAAAAGGTCATTGGTGTTGCAGCCTAGATCAGGGCTTCATTCCTTTTTGTGCTGAGTTATATTACACTGTGTGGATACATCACATTTGTTGGTCTACTCACCAGTTTTTTAAAAAAGGATTTATTTATTTGAGGGGACCCACGTCGTGGTGCGAGGAGTAAAGTCTCAGCCTGCCATGTTGACATCCCATATGATCAGCTGGTCCCAGTTGATCCAGCTCCCTGATAATGTGCCTGGGAGGGCAGAGGAGGAAGGCCCAGGGACTTGGGGCCGCTGCTTTCCTCTCCATATAGGAAACCAGGATGAAGCTCCTGGCTCCTAGCTACTGGCTTTGGCCTGGTCCTGTCCTGGCCGTTGAGGCCATTTGAGGAGTGAGCCAGTGGATGGAGGGTCTGTCTCACCCTCTCTCTAACTCTGCCTTGCAAATAAATAAATATTTTTTCTAGAAAAAGATAAAGAGAATCTGAGACAGAGAGAGAGAGAGAGAGCGATCCCACTAGTTCACTCCCCAAATGCCCACGGCAGCCAGAGTTAGGCCAAGCCAAAATCAGGAGCCAGAAACTCCTTCTAGGACTCAAGTTCTTGAGCCATCACCCGCCTCCTACCGGGGTGTACACTGGCAGGAAGCTGGATCAGAAGTGCAGGCAGAACTCCATCCCAGGCCCTCTGCTATGGGGTGCGGGCATCCCAAGCAGTAGCTTAACCCACTGCACCACAATCCCTGCCCCAGAGCTGGCTAAATTTTGGAGGCAAAAGCAGCAAGTGTAACTGTAACATGTTAGTTAAAACCTCCCACTATAAAATACACTTTTCAAATAGAAAAGCTTTAGAAAACAGTACAAATAGTAACCATCCCTTACTGTGGGTTTCCTGTATTATCTCCTTTGACATTCATCACAATCTCCTAAATTTTATATTACTCAAGGAAAATGGGCTGTGGCAGGCCAAGCAGTGCACCCACCCGGGCTTGGGAGCAGACACCAACAACGTCAAAGCAGCCGACTTGCCGGGGAAGTCTCTGTCCTCCCTCCCACCGGCCAGCTGGGAGGCCCCAGGCACTGACTGAGCTGACCTTTCTACCAGCTGGTGCTGGTGCAACACAGATCCAGACCCGGCATCCAGACGGGCTCGGTGAGAACAGAGAACACCCGGGCAGTGGTGAAGGTGCTGTGGGGCGGTCGCTGAGCAAGGCCACTCTCCCAGCAGCAGCACCAGCGGGTGATTCAGTGGGCACCTGAGGGTTACCTTACAGGTTCTGACACTGGGGGACGAGGGAGGGAGGTCTCTGGCAGCTTCCTTCTAATTTTTAAACCTGTGCAAGTTTGAAATCTGCGAGTGTGCTAGTCGGATGGTTGAATTCAGAGTCTGAACTCCGTAACTTACAAGACTTGTAACCTAAGACCAGTACTTCTCTCCTTGTCAGTTTTCCTCATCCATAAAATGGGAATATTTGCACCTACCTTTGAGGGTAGTTATATAACTACATAGAATGAGACCCCGAATGACGGCCTACTGCCTCTTTTCAGTAACTAAGTTTTTTTTTTTTTGTTTTTGTTTTTGTTTTTTGACAGGCAGAGTGGACAGTGAGAGAGAGAGACAGAAAGGTCTTCCTTTGCCGTTGGTTCACCCTCCAATGGCCGCCGCGGCCGGCGCACTGCGCTGATCCGATGGCAGGAGCCAGGTGCTTCTCCTGGTCTCCCATGGGGTGCAGGGCCCAAGCACTTGGGCCATCCTCCACTGCACTCCCGGGCCACAGCAGAGAGCTGGCCTAGAAGGGGGGCAACTGGGACAGAATCCGGCACCCCGACCTGGACTAGAACCCGGTGTGCCGGCGCCGCAAGGTGGAAGATTAGCCTAGTGAGCCGCGGTGCCGGCCAGTAACTAAGTTTTGATGGCACAAAGCCATATCCATTCATCACCTATTGTGCTGCTCTGGTGCTACACAGAGAATCCAAATGTCCCACTGGGCAGGCATTCAACCTAGCACTTAAAACACCAGTTAAGGGGCCAGCGTCGTGGCGTAGTGGGTAAAGCCACTGCCTTCAATGCCGGCATCCCATACGGGCTCTGGTTCAAGTGCCTGCTACTCCACTTCTGATCCAGCTCCCTGCTAATGCACCTGGGAAAGCATGGAGGATGGCCCAGGTGCTCGGCCCCTGCACCCATGTGGGAGACCTGGAGGAAGCTCCTGGCTCCAGTCTGGCCCAGCCCTGGCTGTTTGAGGTCATTTGAAGAGTGAACCAGCAGATGGGTCTCTCTGTCTCTCTTCCTCTCTCTACTTCTGCCTCTCCTTCTCTGTAATATATATCTCATCTAGCTTAAAAAACACAAACAAACAAAAAAAGAACACTAGTTAAGATGTCTATATTCCACATCTAGCCTGCCTGGGTTTGATGCCTGGCTTGGCTCCCAATTCCAACTTCTCATTAATGCAAACACTGGAAGACAGTGGTGCAGGCCCAAGTAATTAGGTCCTTGCCACCCATATGAGAGACCTTGATTGAGTTCCCAGCTCCTGGCCTCAGCCCCAGCCAAGCCCTGGTCATTGTGGGCATTTAGGGAAAACAAACAAACAAATACAGAAAATGAGAGCTCTGTCTTAATCTCTCTCATTGCCTCTCCGATAAATAATTTTTAAGTGTCCCACAAAGCCTTAAAACAGCCACTACCTGGACCTTTATAGGAAAAGTAGACCTGGTTTAGAATGATGCCCACAACATCAACACCTAAGAAATGTTAGCTGTTGTTTAAACCCCAAATTTGCCTTCAGTATGACAAATTTAGTATTACACAAAAATAGATACAAAGCATAGACTGTGGTGATGAATAATGCCAATAGCAGCTGATTCAATAAAATATGATCCTATGGAATACTTTAGCCATAAAAAAATGGGGAAAATTTGTGTACACCAAGATATGAAGATTTACAAGATCTTAGAAAAAAACAGGAAAAAGATTTCCAAGATCTTCAAGTAATTTAACATCGTTAAGTGAAAATGTATGACAACACACACAATACAATCTCAGCATGTTACAAAAGAAAAAAAACCCCGAACACACAGAGAAATTCTAAGGGAATTTCACTTTCAGTATACATAGTTCTGTGTGGTTTTAATCTTTTTAATGAGTTAGAGTTTTGTAAGTTTTCTCACCACTTCAAAAATGCAATTCTAGTCTCTTTCACATTGTATCCCAGACAGAGCTCCACTCTCCAACCTCCCTTCTTCAGTCCTCAGGGACAAAGTTTTAGCTGCTAACTATGTGAAACAAGCCAGACCCCTGGACCACATACAACACTCTGGGAAGAGTGGAGAACGACAGGGAGCAAGGCGCACTGCCCGGGCAGCATGGGGGATCCTGCAGCTGGCCCATTTCCTAACTGCGGTTGCCCTCACACGATTCTATATCAGCCGGTCAAAGGGAACTGCACAGCAAAACCCAAGTTTGACAGCATGCAAATTTTAAAATAAATTTAAATACAGAGAGAGAGAGAGACACGTAGGGGCTCTATTCTCTATGAGCAGCCTATCGGCACACAAACACATGTAGGACACAGGAAATGTTCTCGGCCACAACACTGCGCATTTTGCCTCCGTCCCAGTGAGGAAGCTGCTGGAGGAAGAGGCAGCAACGAACCCCACATCATCAGCTGGATTCCTACACCTGCACACCTGGCGCGGCCCACGTGGATTCAGCACGGGATTGCTCCTTTCAGGCTCCGCGTCTGCAGGTGTAGGCTGTGCATAGAAAACCATCAGCGATGTGCAGGGCTCGGGACCCGCACGGGTCCAGGCACCAGCGCAGGCAGCGGTAGCGGCCGCGTCCCAGGCACCTGACTGATCCGAGCACAGCGACCTGACACCAGCGCCAGGTATCACTGCCGCTTCACTCACGGCGGCCAGGAACCACCACTGGGCTCACGAAGCCGCAGAGGAGGTCCGACGGGGCGCACGGCTCCCGAAGTCGCAGTGGCCCCCGGGGGCGGACGCGGGCGTGGACAGCAATGGCTATCCGGGCCGTTCAGACTCAGCGGCGCAGCTGACACTCTCCAGACGCCTCCCTAGCTCCAACAGCGCTCCTCCAACCCCATTTCCAAACACTCGCACCTTCTTCTCACACCCACCATGTGCTGCAAATGAAGCATCTGAGGCTTAAAATACACAATCCAGAACGGCTGTGCCGAGCGGCGCTACCCACGTAGCCATCCCGTCTCCCGAACAAAGCCCAAAACTCCTCTCCCCACTAAGCCGCAGAGCGGTTTCGCCCGACCACAAAAGCGGGGTCAGGTCTCGTCGCACGACCCTAGCGCAAGATGAACACGCTGCTCTCCTCACTTCCCAACAATGCCACGCCAAGGGCCGGTGTGTCCCTTCCTCACGGGGGCTCCGCCACGTGCCGGGGGGCGCCGGTACCGGACCCGGGGAGCGCCGGGCCGGAGGTTCCGGGACGGAGGGGTCTGGGGGCCGCAGTTCCGGGAGCGCAGGAGCCGGCGGGCAGGGGCCCCGGGTGCAGGAGAGAGGGATCTGCGGGCTGGGGCTGGGGCTGGGGGTGTGGGAGTGCGGGATCCGGCGCACCGAGGCCAAGGGTTCGGGCGATCCCGGGAAGGCCTCGCCACCGGGGAGGCCGCGCCACTGAGGGCAAGTCCCGGCCGCCTGCGGGGCCCCGGCCCAGCCCCGCCGCCGCCCTGGCCGGCTCGGGTCCCCAGGGCAGCCCCGAACCCCACGGGAGGCTGCAGGGCGGGCGCGGGAGTGGGAGCGGCGACGCTCGTTACCTGCGTCCGCGGCGGCGGCTCGGGGGTCCCGGGCGGGCGCTGGGAGTTTCCTGCCTCAGTGAGTCACTCGGGCGGGCCGGGAATGCGCCAGGAAACACCCGGCCTCCTCCCCTTCCTCCCGGGGCGGGTGTTCTCCCGGCTCGGCCCCTTCCTCCTGGCGCTCCTCCCTCCGCGCTCGGGCCGCGCGGCCCAGTCCGCTCCCTCCTGCCGGCCGGGCGTCCCCCCTGCCCCGCCGGCCCCCGAAGGCGCTCTCGCCCCCGCGGCCGGCTGAGATCGGGCGTGGGGCCGCCCGCTCAAGAATCAAAGGGAGCAGGGCTCCTCAGACCCCAGGGTCTGCGCGGCGGGCGGGATGAGCTACCGAAGGGCCTTGGGTTGGGGGGGACCCCTGGGGCGCCCCACCGCCGGGGAGGAGGCCCGCGGAGCGTGAGCCCTCAGCTTTCCACACGCATCGCAGCCCCACCACCCTCCGAGTCCGTGCGCAGACTTGTTGGGAATGGCTGGCCGGAGGAACCCCCGCTGGAACTATCCCCCCCACGCACACACACCCCCAAATCCTGGAGGCAGGTTGAGCACATCCCGTGGAGCTGCTGACGGTGCGAGCTTGTCACGAGAACGGGCCCCGAGCTCCCTGCTCCCCCTCACCCAGGCGTCAAGTGTTCTAGCCCGGCCGCTGGGTTTTGAAAACCACCAGAGGGTGGGTGACCCACGGGTTGTGCTCTGGATCAGGCAAAACGTAACAGCGAATGAATTCTGGCCGGAGAATCTCTCAGTTGCCTCGATCTGCAGAGACTGCTGCTGCCGGCGGCTCCGGAGGTCCCTCAGGCTCCTGGAACACAGGGCCTTTGAGTAGCACTGAGGTTCCTAACCCACGCATTTTCAATGAACAGATGGCTACTTTTCTCTCTGCCCCAGGGCCGAATGTCAAAGTTAGATTCCAAAGGGTTATGACACTGTAGGTGAAATGACAGGACATAAATCGATCACTTAAAAATATAATTCCTAGAGCAATTAATAAAAGAAGAAGAGGTACAGCTAATAGGCAGATAAAGTGCAAACCCAATCAAAAGCAGATAGAAGGGCCCCAATGCGACACAGTGGGTAAAGCCGCTGCCTGCCATCCGGCATCCCATAAGAGCACTGTTGGGTGTTCCAGCTGCTCTACTTCTGATCCAGCTCCCTGCTAAATGCACCTGGGAAGGCAATGGAAGACTACCCAGGAGCTCGGGCCCTGCACCCACGTGGGTGAAGACCCAGGTGAAGCTCCTGGCTTCAGCCAGGATTGCCAGCATGTTGGTAGTAAATCAGCAGATGGAAGATTTTCTCTCTCTGTAAATGGACTAAACACTATGAGTAGAAGACAAAAACTGTCCCAATGGATAGAAATAAGATCCAAATATACATGTTAAAAGAGATGTAATTTGAGAAAATTAAAGAGGCTGAAATTCCAAAGACATATAAGGGTATATACCACGTGCATACTAAGAATAAGAAAGTGTTTCTATCAATATCAAAGTAAACTTCAAGTCAAGGAGCACCACAGAGATAAAAAAAAAAAAGACAAAGACATTTGGTAAAAATAAATGAGTTGAATCATTAAGAAAAATCACTGCAGGGCCTACGTTGTGGTGCCTGTGTCCCACGTGGGAGTGCCAATTCTAGTCCTGGCTCCTCTATTTCCAATCCAACTCCCTGCTATTGGACTTGGAAAGGCAGTGGAAGCTGGCCTAAGTACTTGGGCCCGTGCCACCTATGAGGGAGACCAGCAAGGAGTTCCTGGCTCCTGGCTTTGGACTGGCCCAGACCTAGCTGTTTTGGCTATTTGGAGAATGAGTGAATCAGTAGATGGAAGATCTCACTCTTTTTGTCTCTCCCTCTCTCTCCATTACTCTGTTTCAAATAAGAAAAAAAAATCTCTTAGTATAATGTACACCACATAAGGTGTTTTTTTTTTTTTTTTTTTTTTTTTTGGACAGGCAGAGTTAGAGAGACAGAAAGAAAGGTCTTCCTTCCGTTGGTTCACCCCCAAAATGGCTGCTACGGCCAGCACGCTGCGCTGATCCGAAGCCAGGAGCCAGGTGCTTCCTCCTGGTTTCCCATGCGGGTGCAGGGCCCAAGCACTTGGGCCATCCTCCACTGCACTCCCGGGCCACAGCAGAGAGCTGGACTGGAAGAGGAGCTACCAGGACAGAATCTGGCACCCCAACCAGGACTAGCACCCAGGGTGCCAGCACTGCAGGCAGAGGATTAGCCTAGTGAGCTGCAGCGCCGGCCTACCACATAAGTTTTTAAATGCTTGATAGAATCAAAGGAAGAAGGGGATGGGTGTTACGGTGCAGTGAGTTAAGCTGCCACTTAAGACAGCCACAATCCCATATGGCAGTACCTGGGATCAAGTCTCACCTCTGCTTCCAATGCAGCTTCCTGCTAATATTCCTGGGATGCAACAGATGATGCCCAAGTACTCGGGTTCTTCCCACCCACGTGGGGGACCCAGATGGAGTTCTGGACTCCTGGCTTTTGCAAGCATTTGGAGAATAAATCAGGAGATGGAAGAGTCTCTCTCTCTCTCTCTCTGTGTCTCTCTTTCTCTTTCTTATGTGTATATAGATGTCTCCTCCTCTCTGTGTCACTTTGACTTTCAAAAAAAACCAAAAAAAATATAAATAAATAAATACAACTACACCTCCATAATTAGAGATTTTTAACACCTCTCTATTAGTAATTGACAGGCAAACACAAAAATAAAAAACACATAAAAATTTTAAAAGCAAATAGCCTATTTGACCTAAACAGTACCCTACAAAATATAACACAGAATAGATTAGATGTATTGGAAACTGTTCAAATCCTTTATCCTGAAGTCCTCAAGCAATTATTGAGAAGAACTAAAGTTTACAAATATGCGTGTAACGTCTACAAAATATCCCATATTGAAGTAAAACAAGTTTCAATAGATTTCAGAGATTGAATGTGTTCTATTTACAGAATCTTCTCATTGCCACAAAATTAAGCCAGAAAGCAGTAACATAAAATGATAATTTTGGGGGGCAGATGTTTGGGTTGCACTTGAGTCACCATTTGGGAAGTCCACATGCCATGTGCCTGGTTCAAGTCCTGGCTCCTCCACATCTGATCAAGCTTCCTATTAACAGGCATCCTTGGCGGCATCAGGCGTATCTTAGGGCCACCATGTGGGAGACCTGGATTGAGTTGCAGGCTCCTGGCTTCAGGCTGACCCCACTCTGGCTGTTGTAGGCATATAGGGAGTGAATCAGCAGATGGAAGATAGTGAGATAGCGTGTGCTCTCTCTCTCTTTCTACTTTTCAAATAAAATGAAAACAAATATTTTAAAATAAATTAAATGTCCAAATATTTGAGAATTAAACAATACACTTCTAAATATTCCCTCATCAAAAAAGAAACCACAATGGAAGCTGAAAAATACATTGGACAACACAATGAGTTGGCCATTGTCCTAGCAATTAAGGGCCCAGTTTGGACATTCTCATCCACTTTGGAGTACCTGGTTGGTAAACCCAGCTCTGCCTCCTGAATCCCTCTTCTTGCCAATGCTCACCCTGCAAAGCAGTGGTGATTGTGGGGAGCAACTCGGACTAGACTAAGTTACTCGAATTAAGACTTATTCTATGCATCTGCTCTCCCACAATATGGCGCTGGGAGAGGAGAAAACAGCTTCTACACAGCTGCCTCCAGTTCAACCAATAAACTGTAGGACCTGCTCCTGATTGGAGGAGAGCAGCGTACTCGGCGTGTGGGTAGCAGAGTTGGGATTGGTGGAAGAGGACTATAAAGGAGGAGAGAGACAACATGCACCAGGAACATCTAAGGGGAACATCTAAGGAACACCTGTGCAGCCCCCGAGAGAGCCGGCCGGCGGTGTGCCGCTCCCCTGCGGAAGTGGGGAATGTGGCAGGGGGAACCGCCCTTCCACGGAGGTGGAAGGGACAGTAGCCAACCCGGGAAGAACCAGCAGCAAACCCGGGGAGGGCCGAGCAGACGAAAGAACAGCGCAGGGTCCTGTGTCGTTCCTCCACGAAGACGGGGAGCGACATAATGGTGCCGTGACTCGGATATGAAGCCTAGGCAGGGTTTAGTGTCGCTCCTCCACGAAGAAGGGGAGCGACAGGTGATGGCTCAAGTAGTTGAGCTCCTGCCACCCACATAGGACACTTGTATTGAGCTCCAGCTTCTGCCTCCCAGCCACAGCTGGCACATGAAGACCCATTATCTATCATCTTTCAATCTATCTATCATTTATCTACCTATACCTGCCTCTCAAATAGATAAATAAGGAAGGATAAGCATAAATACTTATTTTTAAACAATGAAAAGCACAATACTCAAATTATGAGTGCAGCTAAGGAATTCTCAGGGGAAAAATTTTAAATAGGAAATGCACATATTAGAAAATAAGAAAGATTTAAAATAAATTGTCTGAACTTTTACTTCAAAAAGTTAGGAAAACAAGAACAAATGAAATCCAAAGAGAATAGAAGTGAATAAATAATAAAGGTAAAGGCCGGCGCTGCGGCTCACTAGGCTAATCCTCCGCCTTGCGGCGCCGGCACACCCGGTTCTAGTCCTGGTCGGGGCGCCGGATTCTGTCCCGGTTGCCCCTCTTCCAGGCCAGCTCTCTGCTGTGGCCAGGGAGTGCAGTGGAGGATGGCCCAAGTGCTCGGGCCCTGCACCTGCATGTGAGACCATGAGAAGCACCTGGCTCCTGCCATCGGATAAGTGCAGTGCGCCGGCCGCAGCGCACCAGCCGTGGCGGCCATTGGAGGGTGAACCAACGCCAAAAGGAAGACCTTTCTCTCTGTCTCTCTCTCACACTATCCACTCTGCCTGTCAAAAAAAAAAAAAAAAAAAAAAGAACGTAGGTCAATGAAATAGAGTCAATGAAATAGAAAACAGATAATCAAACTGAAAAAAAATCCCCAAATGCTGGCTTTTTAAAAAGTAATAAAATTGTTATACCCTAGCAAAACTGGCTTTTAAAAAATTAATAACATCAGGCAAAAAACAGAGAAAATAAAATAGATTGATTTACAAAATAAAGCAAGATTAAAGAAATTTTATGGAAAAAATTATGGCAATAAATCCAATGATTTAGAGGAAATAAATTTGTCAAAAAAAATGACGCCCCAAAGCTGACACTTGAAAAATCTGAACAGTCTCATATTGGTAAGAGGAAGAAAAAATTGAGGTCGGCACTGCGGTGTAGCAGGCTGAGCCTCAGTGTGCAGCACCAGCATCCCACATGGCTGCCGGTTCGAGGCCCAGCAGTTTTGCTTTTGATTGAGCAGCAGCAGAAGATGGCCCAAGTGCTTGGGCCCCAGCACCCACATGGGAGACCCAGACAAAGCTCCTAAGTCCTGGCTTTGGCCTGGCCATTGTGGCCATTTGGGGAGTGAACCACAGATGAAAGATATTCTCCTCTCTCCCTCCCTCCCTCCCTCTCTAGCTCTGTAATTCTGACTTGCAAATAAATAAATCTAAAACAATTTTTTTTAAAAAAATCAGAAAAAAAATTTAAAGAGAAAAAAAAATTGAATCTGTAGTGAAAAATCTCCCTACAAATAAAAACTGCAGACCTGTATAATTTCTTATTTTTTTTTTAAGGGAAAGGGTTTATTGGGGAAAACCCATCAGACCAGGAGGGAAGGGACGAAGAAGGAAAGAGAGACGCAGAGTGTAAAAGAGAGAGAGAGAGAGACAGCGAGGAGAGGAGCTAACGAGGAGAGAAGAGAGAGAGCAGAGAGAAGAGGGAGCGAGAAGGAGATAGAAGAGAAAGGAGCAGAGACAAGAGAGGAGAGAGAGACCAGAGGAAGAGGCTCCATACCTGTATAATTTCATTGGTAAATTCTAGCAAGCACTTAAGGAAGAAGCAAGAGCAATTTTACAAAGCCATATTGATTAAAATAGGTGGCCTTGGCAGGGGAATACACAACTAGATCAATGGGACAGAAGTGAGAAATAAGTACACACTGTTTGTCAGTTGAATTTCAACAAGGAAGTCAACAGAATTCCTGAAAGAAGGTAAAGTCTCTGTGTGTGTTAACAGCACTGGAATAGCTGCACAACCATGGGAAAAAGTGAACCTCAACTCCCTCCCTCACACCGTAAACCAAAATCAACTTGATATTGATCATAGACCTAAAGGTAAACACTAAGGTACAAAGCATCTAGAAGAAAATATGAGAAAATAATTTCACAATCTTGTAGTAGAAGTAGGCAAAGATTTCTTAGAACAGGAAAAGTAAATAGAAAAAAAAAAACACAACTTGATCAAATTTTAAAACTTCCATAAAGGGGCCGGCACTGTGGCATTGTGGGTGCCGGCATCCCATGTGGGCACCAGTTAGAGTCCTGGCAGCTCTATTTCCAAACCAACTCTCTGCGAATGCAGTTGTGGCCATTTGGGGTGTGAACCAGTGGATGGAAGATCTCGCTCTATTTCTCTCTGTCTCTTCCTGTAACTCTGCCTTTCAAATAAACAAATAAAACTTAAAAAAAAAAATAAAAAACTTCCATCAAAAGAAAGTGCTGGAGTGGGTGTTTGGGGTAGCTGTTAAGACACAGGCAAGGCTTCCACGTTCCACATCCCAGGTTTGGCTTCCAGCTCCAGGGTGTCTGAGTCTACCTTTCTGCTAACCCAGCCTTGGGATGCAGCAGTGACGGCTGGAGTTACTGGGTTCCCTCCGCCCACGCAGAGACCTGGGTTGAGTGCCTGGCTCCTAGCTCCAGCCATGTGGCATCGGAGGAGAGAACAAGTGAATAGCATCTTTTGTCTTCTCTCTCTATTAAACATTACAAAAACAAAACTAAACAAAAAAACAACACAGGCAATGGGGCTGGCGTTGCGGTGTGATGGATTAAGCCACCGTTTATACCCCAGCATCCCATATGGGTTGTAGTTCGAGTTCTGGCTGCTTCACTTCCTTTTTTTTTTTTTTGACAGGCAGAGTGGACAGTGAGCGAGAGAGAAACAGACAGAGAAAGGTCTTCTTTCTGTTGGTTCACTCCCCAAGTGGCTGCCACAGCCAGTGCTTCGCCGATCCGAAGCCAGGAGCCAGGTGCTTCTCCTGGTCTCCCATGCGGGTGCAGGGCCCAAGCACCTGGGCCATCTTCCACTGTCCTCCCGGGCCACAGCAGAGAGCTGGCCTGGAAGAGGAGCAACCGGGACAGAATCCGGCGCCCTGACCAGACTAGAAACCGATGGGCCAGCGCCGCAGGCAGAGGATTAGCCTAGTGAGCCGCGGCGCCGGCCCTGGCTGCTTCACTTCCAATCCAACTCCCTGCTAATGCACCTGGGAAAGTGGAGGAAGATGGCCCAAATGCTTGTGCCCCTGCCCTCACACAGGAGACTTGAAAGAACTGCTGGCTCCTGGCTTCAGCCTGGCTACTCCCCATTGTGGCCATTTGGGGGATTAACCAGGGGATGGAAGACCTCTCTCCCCCTCTCTAACTCTGCCTTTCAAATAAATAAAATAAATCTTTGTTTTTGAAGGCAATGTTATGGGAGTGAAAAGTCAAGCCACAAACAAAATTACAAGACAATATAACAATACATAGAGCTGACAAAGAGGTTGTATCCAGAATAAAGAACCCCAACAAATCAACAATAAGTCAATAAAAATAAGGCAAAAAGCTAACCAGCACTTCAGAAAGAAATTCCTGGGTCTCTTCTAAGTTAAACATACATACAATACAGTAATTCCATCCCTAGGTATTTACCCATTAGAAATGAAAATTAACCTCTGTACAAAGACTTGCAGTGAACATTCTTATTACTTCACTCATAATAACAAAAAATCCACAAATTTATGTTACAGTTCAGAAGGTCAATGTGAGTCTCACTGGGCTAAAATCGACATGTCAGCAGGACTGCATTCCCTCCCAGAGGCTCCCAGACAGCATCTGCTTCCCCAGCTTCCTGACGGTGTTCACATTCTTCCACATCTGCCCTCTTTCTCTGTCTCCAAGGCCAGCAGTATAACTTCTCCCTCTTGTTGCATCTGTCATCAGATATTCTCTCCAACTCCAATTTCTGCCTTCCCTTCCACCTTTTGCAACCCTTGTGACAATACCCCCTCTTGCAGATAATCCAGGGTAACCCCTTAGTCCTCTTTGCGCTGCTAAAACAGAATGCCCAAGACTGGGTAATTCATAAAAAAACAGAGATTGGGTTTATTTTTAATTATTTTATATTTATTTTCATCTTAATTGTAGGGTAAACAGAGAGAAAGACAGACAGACAGACAGACAGACACACACACACACAGATCTTCCATCTGCTAGTTCACTCCACATGCCTCTGACAGCCAAGGCTGGACTAGGCTGAAGCCAGGAGCCTCGAACTCCATCTGTTTCCCACATGCCTGGCAGGAACTTATGTACTTGAGCTTTCATCTGCTGCCTGCCAGGATGTGCAAAAGCAGGAAGCTGGTTGGAAGCAGAGCAGCCAGGACTTGAACCAGGTACACCGAAATGGGATACAGGTGTCCCAAGAGGCAATTGCCTGCCCTTAGAACTTGCAGTTCTGGAGGCCGGGAAGTCCAAGGTCAAGGGGTCTACCCTTGCTTCCTTCCCTTGCTTCCTTATCCCATGGGGGAAGGCAGAAGAGCAAGAGAGTGTGATAAGGGGAGAAGGAAAGGGGGCCATATCCTCTGCTTAGGGGCCCACCCCCAAGACAGAGTCCTCGTGATCTATTCGTCTCTTACAGGTCCCACCTGTCAACACTGTCGCACTGGGGGTTGAGTGTCTAACACAAGACATCTGGGAACACATTCAAACCACAGCCCCTATCTAGCTTATTTTTTTCTAAATGCTTATTTATTTGTTTTATTAGCAATGTAGAGCAACAGTAGGGAGAGTGGGGTGGAGAGAAAAAGAGAGAGAAAGAGAGATCTTCTATCTGCTCTTTCACTTCCCAAATACCCACAAGAACCAGGACTGGGTCAGACCAAAGCCAGGAGCCTACGACTCCATCTGGGTCTCCTACACAGGTGGCAGGGGCCCAAGAACTTCAGCCACCATCTGCTGCCTCCAAGCATGCAGTAGCAGGAAGCTGAATTAGAAATAGAAGAGCGGGGCCGGCACTGTGGCATAGTGGGTAAAGCTGCCGCCCGCAGTGCAGGCATCCCATATGGGTGCTGGTTTGAGTCCCAGCTGCTCCACTTCTGATCCAGCTCCTTGCTATGGTCTGGGAGAGCAGTACGAGATGGCCCAAGTCCTTGGGCCCTTGCACCCATGTGGGAGACACAGAAGAAGCTCCTGGCTTCTGGCTTCTGAACGGCACAGCTCCGGCTGTTGTGGGCCAGTTGGGCAGTGAACCAGCAGATGGAAGACTCTCTCTGCCTCTCCTTCTCTCTCTGTGTAACTCTGCCTTTCAAATAAATAAATAAATCTTAAAAAAGAGACAGGACTCGAACCAGGCACTCTAACACAGGTTTTGGGCATCCCAAGCAGTAGGTTAACCTGCTGCTCCACAAAGTGCTTGCTCCTCTAGTTTAGAGTCAGCTGATTAGCAACTTAATTCCATCTGCAATTTCAATCCTCTTGCCATGTAACCTAATGCAGTCACATAGTGCAGGGATTAGGAAGTGGGCGTCTTTGGGGTCCTTATTCTACTCACCACATGCCTTCAGGTGGAATTTCTTCTTCTCTCAGGAGCCTGAGTCCTACTTTTAAGGCTCTTCGCCTGTTTGGGTCAAGCCCACCAGATTATCTAGGATCATCACCCTTACTTAAAGTCAACCAATTATAGCCGCATCCACAAAACACCTGCACAGCTACACAAGCTGTGTTTTTGATAGAATCACCAGGTCAATAGTCTCACCACATTGATACATCCAAAAGACCACTACGATACACTCTTTCTCCACTTGACACTCACACACTTCTTCTTAAATCACACTTAATCCCCACATAAAGACAATAACAAAGTCATCCCCCCGCTTAACATGACATAACAAAACCATGCACAACCATAGACAATGGATACTTTTCCCCAGCAGAGGAGGCAAAGTGTTTGAGGTTTATTCTCCTCTCATCTCCTGTAACTCAAACACAGTGATATAAAGCTATTGTCAACATATTTTGTGCTAGATGATGAGGAGATAATAAAGAAAAAAAATTACTAGCAAATATTCAGGAGTGACATCAGCAAAGATGGCAGAGGGCCTTTTCCTCCAGAGAAATGCTCCCCCAAAATGAGCAAAAATTGTTGGAGCCAACTTTTCTGGAACTCCAGAAACTAGCCCAAGGCTTACAGTGTCAAAGTGAACACTGAACCAAGAAAAGCCGAACTGAAAACACTGGAAGAGATCAGGACTTCCCCTACGGCAGTGTGAGGTGCTCTGCAGATCAGTTCCCTGGCGGCACTGGTAAAACTTAGGGGAAAAGAAACCAACCATGTAAGGACTCTGGAAATGAGTCTAAGGGCATACAGCCAAAGACGAAACATCTTTTTAGGAAAATCTAAAACTGATGCAAGAAAGGTAAGGAAGAGTCCATGATGTCTGAACCAACATCATTCCCTCCCCACTCTCGGCTCAGGGGCAAACGCCTCTGCACAGTGCTGCAGTCTTTCGGCTCAGGCCGCAGTCTGAGGGTGTTCTTTCCTGCAGGAGTAGAACTTCATCCCGCCTCCATGACCCTTGCCAAGGCCCAGGCAAGTCAGGTGGGCTCCCTTCTTGCACCCGGACTCCACACACGGAGTGGAGGCTGAGCCCGGATTGTTTCACCCCAGCTCTTGGGAGAATGGCTCACATCTTAGAAAATGTCAGGCTGACAGCCACCTCCTTGGGGCGCTCACCAGTGAGAGCGGGGACCTCTGCCTCGGCCCTGCGAGATACTGCAACTGAGTCTTCCCAAGGTCGTTCCACTGCTGCATGGTGGTGGGGAACGGGGTACGACCGGGGGGTTTCAGGAACAGGAGCCCACTGCCACACTTCTGCTGTGAAGTGAGTTCCCTGATTGGGAGAAGAGCTGTGTGCGGACTGCGGTGGAGGACAAGGCATTCTGTTGCATCCACAGAGGGTGGTTTCCGCAGAAGCGCTGCATGCAGGGAAGGCAAGCATGTGTCCAGAGTATCTGTTCCAGTAAGAGCCAAACACTGACTGTTCCACAGTGGAAGCAGCCCAGAGTAATCAATCTACCACCATGTAGCTGGATGATCGTCTCAAGGAACGGCTTTTATAAAAGGATTTATTTATTTGAAAGGCTGAGCAGCAGGGAGAAAAAGAGATAGAGAGGTATCTTCCAAATCTGTTGGTTCACTCCCCAAATGGCTGCAACAGCGAGGCCAGGGCCAGGAACTCCATCCAGGTCTCTTACTCGGTGGCAGGGGCCCAAGCACTTGGGTCATCCTCTGCTGTCTTCCCAGGCACATCAGCAGGAAGCTGGATCGGAAGCAGAGCATGCAGGACTCAAACTGGCACTCTGATATGGGATGGGGCATTGCAAGTGGCAGCTCAACCCACTGCGTCACGATGCCTGGCCCTCGAGGAATGCTTGCTTGCCAGTGGCTCATTTCTTATCAGTAGCTCCTCAGAGCATTACACTACAATCGGTGCAGTTCTCTGATGCTGGCAGATTGGGTACTCGGCCCTAAGTCCAGGGTGGCCTTTGTGAGTGGAAGTCCATGTTGCTGCACTCATACGTGACCTCCATCCCTGCCATCATGGCCGCTGTGTTCCTGAGCCCGTTGGATGATGACTAAGGTAGTTGGGAGAAGAAGTTAATTATATCCACAGACCAGGTCCCTCTGTGTACTTGATTATTAACATCCTTTTCTGATGAGGTCACACTCCAGTGAACACTGACACGGAGATGTATGACTTTGCTCAAGCAACAAAACCATACCTGGTACAGCTGCTGGAGATGAAGCCAAGCGTACAGCAATCCACTGTTGTTCTCCATCTGTCCTCTACACAAACAGGAGAATCGAAGGGGGTGCGGTGGAGTCACCATCCCTGTAACTTTCAAGTCCTTGGTGGTGGTGCTCAGCTCTGCACTCCCTTCAAGAATGTGGTACTGCTTTTGGTTAAATATTTTTGAGGGTAGAAGCAGCTCTAGTGGCTTCCACTTGTCCATTCCCACCATAATCTCTCATTGCACTGTTCATTTTGTGAGCTGCTAAGTTTGTCTGTGCCAATTATACATCCTGGAACTGGGGAAATAGTACAAGGTAATTTACGGGAACCCACTGGGCCCCCTGGGAATGGGACCTGAGCTACGTTTCCTCCAGAAACAGGCAGAACCTCTGGGCTGGCCTCCACCAGCGAGTGGCATGGCTTCTTCAGCATGACTGCCACCAACCCCGAGGCTATGAGCAAGCAGGGCCACGAGCAGCACCGCGTGGTGAGCGGGCGGGAGTGCGCCCACCCTCAGGGCTTCCCCAACGCCTTCCAGCTGTTAGGCAACATCCTCAACAAGCACTGGCAGGTGGAAATGCTGTGCTGCCTCCCCCGGCCAAAGCCGTCGGCTTGGAGATCAAGCAGTGTGCGCTGGCAAAGCGGGACAGACTGCCTCAGCTGAAACAGAGGAGGGAGACAAGGCTGCCAGGACTAGTTTTCCTGCCTGACCCCCTTGTTGTAGGCACCAGCAACCTCCAGCATGCACTGATGTCCTTGTATGTTCAACATGTTGAAATCTGTCAGGTCGGGGCCAGCGCTGTGGAGTAGCGGGTAAAGCTGCCGCCTGCAGTGCCAGCATCCCATAGGGGCACTGGTTCAAGTCCCTTCTGCTCCACTTCTGATCCAGCTCTCTGTTATGGCCTGGGGAAGCAGTGGAAGATGGCCCAAGTCCTTGGGCTCCTGCACCTGTGTGGGAGACCCAGAAGAAGCTCCTGGCTCCTGGCTTTCGATCAGCACAGCTCTGGCTATTGCTGCCACTCGGGGAGTGAATCAGTGGATGGAAGATCTCTCTCTCTCTCTCTCTCTGCCTGCCTCTCTGTAACTCTGCCTTTCAAATAAATAAATCAATCTTTAAAAAAAGGAAAAAAAAAAGGAAGAAATCTGTCAGGTCAAATGTACTGTCCACAGTGTCTGTGGCCCTGGCTGACGTGGCGCTCTTGTGTGAGGTTTGCTTATCAACTAATGACTTAATGGCCACACTGTGTAGTCCTTTGTGCATTCTGGATTTTAGAAGTGTTTTATTGTAACTGTATCAAATTACAAGTGGAAATTTAAGACTTTATATAGTTTTTATATGTTGTAATATTTCTTTAAATAAATAAATCTCTCCTATAAATTAGAGAAGCTCAGGTTGATCACCTGAACTCCATAAGCCCCTACTCTGGAAGCCACAGTCTATATCCTGGGTCTCTGGCAGTTAGTTCCAGCTCCAAGTTCGCTTTCTTACCTTCTAGTCACTCCTCCATCATGGACTTCTGCTCTGCCCACTCATCCACTGCAATTCCTTATGGAATTCCAATTCCAATGGCAGAGTCAGCAGGGGTCTCCTCACCAACAGGGCAGCCAGGCTGGTGAGGCTGAGACCATCTCCCTTGTCCTAGTGCACACTCACTCTGGTGAAGAGAACCTGGCATCCTGGAGTGATGAATTCTTCCTCTTTGCTAGGCTGTAACTTAAATCCTCAAAGTACTCAGATATGAAGTTAATTGTTGGTAATGCATCATAAGAAAACAAATAGCAAAATGGTGGACATAAATCCTTCTCAGTGATTATACAATAATAAATGTAATTATATTACTTGTGATGGGTTGAACTCACCAGTTGATAGGTGTGGATTCACATGATTTTCAGATTAGATTTGAAAAAATCCAGCAATCTGCTCTCTACAAGAGACAAATTCCACATTTAAAGACATATTGAAACAAAAAGGATGGAAAAAGCTATTCCACATAAAGAGACTACAAAGGAAAGCAGGAGTGGCTATACTATTATTAGACAAAACAAAGACAAATATTGTTACTAGAAACAAAGAAGGCCATGCTGTGATAACAAAATCACCAATCCATCAACAAGGTATAACAATCGTAAACAAATATGTACCTAACACACAGCCCAAATACATGAAACACACTGACAAATTAAAGGGAGAAACAGATAATTTGGTAAGTAGTCAATAGTTGGAGACTTAAATATGACAATTTCAGAAATAGATAGAACTAGAAGAAAAGACTTGAATGACTCCTCAAGCCAACCAGATGTAACATAAATCTACACACAACAGAACACACATTCTTCTCACATACAATAGAGCATCCTCTTGGACAGAGCATATTCTGATAAGCCAAAGATATCACAATACTATTGTGAAACAATATACCTGATTGTTATAGGTGCAAAAGTCATCGATGAAATGCTAGCAGGCTGATTCCAACAGCACATAAAATAGATTATACAGCATAACCTGCTTGAGTGTATTCCAGGATTGCAAGGTTGGTTCAACAAATAAAAGCCAGTTAATGTAATAAGCCACAGTAATAAAATGAAGGGAGAAAAACCCACGTGGTCTTCTGTAGAATTGCTGCATAAGTGCTTCTCGGGGGCACAACCCCCTGAAATTAAAGGCACAGCCATAGTTTCTGCTCACGCTAAAACAGGCCTGCGATGGGCACACTTGCCCCAAAAAGAATGTAGCAGCTGGAGCAGCAGGGGGCTAATGGACATGAATATGTACCTACAGTATTTTCAGGAATTTGTATATTTGCATGAACATCTAAATGGGCCTGTCTCTGAAGATTTACAACACAGCTCTAATCCCTATCTTAGCCCACCAGACCGAATTCCTTCTCCCAAATCCTTAGGTTGATGTATAACCTTGCCTACATGCCTGCTGGCTTGTAGACTTGATGGTACCCTCTAAATAAAAGTGGGAGCGCATAGCTATCCCGCGGCATGCTCATAGAATGGACACTCCCATGTCCTGTCTCCTCAGTAGATGCACAAAAATACTTCACAAAATCAACAATTTTGTGATAAAAATACTCAAATATATAGAAGTAGAAAAGAGCTTCCTCAAATCAGTAAAAACATTTATAGCTAATACTGTAAAGTTGAGAGTGAAAGCTTTCCCATTAGGTCAAGAACACAAGGACGTTCTCTCTTTAGTTTCACTCACCGATGTACTAGAGTATCCGGCTAGGCAAGAAAATAAAATCAGTCATTAAGATTAAAGAAGTAAAATCTTCTCTATTTGTAGATGACATTATTTTATATACATAAAATTCTGTTTTTAATATTTATTTATATATTTGAAAGAGTTATGGGAGGGAGACTACACACACACACACATTTTCCATCCACTGGTTCATTCCTCAGATAGCCACAATAGCCAGAGCTGAGCCGAAGCCAGGAGCCAGGAGCTTTAGTTGGGTCTTCCACATGGGTGGCAGGGGCCCAAGCACTTTGGCCATCCTCTGCTGCTTTTCCCAGGCCATTAAGCAGGGAGCTGAATAGGAAGTGGAGCAGCAGGGACACCAACTGGCACCCATTTGGGATGCCGAAATTGTAGGCACAGTTTTACCCATTATGCAATAATGCTGGCCCCTCTGTATGTAAAATTCTGAGCAACACATACATACACATTAGGGCTAATAAGTTCAGCAAAAATCATACAAGATCAACATATAAGTCAGTAACATTTCTATGTACTAGCAATTACCAGTGTGAAAATAAAATGAAGAAAACAAATCCATTATAATAGCATCATATATAATAAAATACTTAGGGATAAATTCAACAAAAGTACAAGATTTATGCTCTGAAAAGACGTTGTTGAAAAAAATTACAGACCTAAATAAAGAACAAAGACATCTCATAAATATTGTAAAGATGGCAATACTCTCCAAATTGCTCTACAGTCACTATCAAAATTCCAATTGCCATTTTCAGCTAGACAAATTAATCCTAAAATTCATATGGAAATGCAAAAGAATCAGAATAGCCAAAATAATCTTGAATCATGAATGCAGTTAGAGGACTCATATGTCTTGATTTCAAAACTTACCACAAAACCATAATCAAGACTATGTGGTAGTGGCATATGTATAGACACACAGATTAATAGAATAGAACTGACAGGGTAGAAATAAGCCCACACATATATAATCAATTGATTTTTAACAAGGATGCCAAAATAATTCAACAGGGGTAAGAACAGTCATTTCAACAAATCATGCTGGGATAACAAGACGTCTACATGCAAGTGAACGGTGTCAGACCCTACTTCACACTTCTACCATAAGGACTAAAATTGTTTTTCATGTGCTTCCTGAACATCTGTGTTTCCCAGGGACCTAGAAATATCTGTTGAGTTCCCTTGCTCTCCCCACACATCCCTTTATCCCACAACCTGGCTGGTTCCCCGATCTGCCAGAACAGCTGTGCCGTACCTGGTCCTCAGTCTAATGGGTTTCACACTTCTACCAGCCACAAAATTATCTAAGCCAACCACATCCTCTCTCCTGCCTGATCTAAGACTCACCCTACCTTCTAGTTACTATGCCTGCTTCCTACAGCCCTTGCTTGTTCATTCTCTGCATTGCGGTCTGACAGCAGACTGCACAGTTTCTACTTTTAAAAATTTAAGGTGTGTTTGATGGCCAAAAATTGTGGTTTAGTGAACAGAAAGTTTTGTGTAAGCAGGTGGTGCACTCTACTGCTGTTGGGTGAGTGTCATCAATGACAGTAAGCAGCAATGTGATCCAGCTGACTCTGATGCTCAGTACTACCCTGTCCTTGCCGAGTTTCCAGCTCTGCGTCTATTATCCATGGGCTGTTGCATGGTATCCCAGTTTTTCCATTAGAACTCAGCATTTCTGTCAAGTTCTCATACATTCCCAGTCTGATGAACCAAACATTTCTACCACACCTGAGTTGGGTTCTGATTCCTGCGCTGTCTCATCAAACTGTTGTCATCCAGAATGCTGTGTAAATTTCTATTGAAAGTCAGACGTGATGCACTGGGCAAATGGAGCTGAGGTATAGGCCATTAGTGTGGGTTTCTGTTTTATCTGGCCAGGAGATAGACTGTCATTTGCTGTAGCTGTGTCAAAGGTTAAAATTTCCTCTGGTGTTCTTGCTTTTGTCTCCTTAAGTAAGTTTTTAGCCTGCATTGTTTTCAGTTATAATCCCAAGATTTTACAGGAGCCCCGTTGATGGAGATAGAGGAAGTACTCTGTTGGCCCAGGTTTAGGTTGTGGTTGTTCTATGGGCCAGTGTTCCTGGGCGCTTCTGTTCTCACTCCACATGCCCCTGCAGAGGTGAGGTAAGGCAGCGGGTGGGGGCTGGAGTTTAGAACTCCCCCTACCTCAGGTGGGATTAAACTCCAACCCACTGAGCACTGGCAGATGTGCCTTGACCCAGGCCTTGTTTTTTTTTTTTTTTTTTTTTTTTTTTTTTTTTTTTTTTTATAGGCAGAGTGGACAGTGAGAGAGAGAGACAGAGAGAGAAAGGTCTTCCTTTTGCCGCTGGTTCACCCTCCAATGGCCGCCGCTGCAGCCGGCGCACCGCGCTGATCCTGGCAGGAGCCAGGAGCCAGGTGCTTTTCCTGGTCTCCCATGGGGTGCAGGGCCCAAGCACCTGGGCCATCCTCCACTGCACTCCCTGGCCATAGCAGAGAGCTGGCCTGGAAGAGGGGCAACCGGGACAGAATCCGGCGCCCCGACCGGGACTAGAACCCGGTGTGCCGGCGCCGCAAGGTGGAGGATTAGCCTATTGAGCCACGGCGCCGGCTTAACCCAGGCCTTGTTAAGAACAGACTTCTCTGAGCACATTGTAGAGTGGTCACTTTTCCCTTCCACCTGCTGGAAACACGAAGATTTTTTCTGATCTTTCCCATGAAAACCTGGTAGGCCTTCTGGAAGTAAAACTCACCAAAGTCCCCAAGACTGGGCCCCGTGGAGTTTTTGACTCTCAAGCTTGTCCACACTGAGCCTCCAGCAATTTGTTACCCATGGCTTAAGTCCCCTGGTTTCGTATTTCCTCCTAGGGGTTTCTGCTCCTGCTTGGGTATGATGTGACTCTGCCTCTCTGTGATCTACCTCTCCCACTGCTTCTGTTTATCTGAAGAATGCTAATATATGTGCCAAGAAGCATACAAAGGAATGTGGAAAACTGAATAAAAAGCATAATTTTATTTAAGATGTAACTGGCAAGCTCATAAGAATTGCTCAGGAATGCCAAACAAGTACATGTATCAACAGTTGGCTCAAAGTGAGGTTGGTTTTTTACACTTATTATATTGATTTGAAGCTATTTTCCATTTTTGAACTTCCTAGGCACATGAAAATATACATATTTCCTCATCAGACAAATCTAAGACAATTGTTAGGTAAGATGACATGTGAAACTATATAAAAAACTTCTGTGACCAAGTGAAAGAACAATTAAATAATTTAAAGTGCTTTAACTTACTTTTAATATCAATAATTACATGTTCAAAAAAGATTATATAATTTATATTTAAGCATATCAATACCATAAAACTTCAGCTTACAGTAGGAAATACAAGAGTAAACAGCCTATATATATATATATATATATGTATATATATACATTATTTACACAGTTTTTAAAAAAGATTTACTTTATTTGAAAGGCACAGTTACAGAGAGAAAGATCATCCACAGGTTCACTCTCCAATGGCCACAATAGCCAGGGGGCTGGGCCAGACTGGAGCCAGGAGCATCTTCCCGGTCTCCTGTGAGGGTGCAGGGGCCCAAGGACTTGGGCCATCCTACACTGCTTTCTCAAGAGCATTAGTGGGGAGCTCAATCAGTAGTGGAGCAGCCAGAACATGAACTAATGCCTATAAGGGACGCCAGCGTCTCAGGTGGTGGCTTTACTAGCTATACCACAATGCCAGCCGCTTAAGATTTATTCATGTATTTACCTGAAAGGAGAGATGGAGAGAGATCGTCCACCCATTGGTTCACTCCCAAAATGGCCACAACAGCTGGGGCTGGGCCAGGCTGAAGTCCGGAGCAAGGAGTCTCATCCAGATCTCTCACATGGGGTCAAGGCCCAAGGACTTGGGCCATCTACCTCTGCCTTCCCAGGATCATTATCAGGGAGCTGGATGGGAAATGGAGCACCCAGAACTCGAACTGGTGTCCATATGGGATACTGACATTGCAGGTGGGCAGTTTAACTCATTAAGCCACAATGCTGGCCCTATTTACACAATTTTATGTACATGACTATACATTATCTAACAATCTCCAGAGAAAACACCTACAATCCAGGTGAACACACTGTGGACAGCAGTTTTCTAAAAGAGTCCCCCTTTTCAGCTGCACGTGGTAGAAATGTACAGGCTATGAAGGTGAAGTCCGAGGTGTTCATCGCACTGAAGGTATTTAACTTTGCTCCATGCCTGCCATGAGGGAAAGCGCTAGAGACTCCACTGTGGGAAGGACAAAAACAAGGTTAAGAACAACAAGTTTTAAATGTTTTTAAATGTTCAAAGCTTTAATGAATTAAAAATGGGAAGGTATGCAAAGATGTTTTCTATTTTTAATTAAAACACTGATTAATTTTAATGTATAGCAAAGATGTTTATCTTCATTTATTACATGCAAATGGAAAAAACCACTATGCTATATTTCTATTTTAGATAATTTAAAATTTGAAAAAAAATAACAAGCAGGTCTTTTCACTACACATGTGTCCCATATGTCATAACATCTGGAGTCTGTTCACAACACAGTGCTAACCTATGGATGAAATCTACTTGCGTAACATTCACTCAATGTAAAAATAGATAAATTCATCAATATTTGCTCCAACAGTATATTTTTTTAATGTTTAGCTACTCTTAAAAAGTATACCACAATTTGAAAACACCATAATTAGAAATGGGGATGAGATTAACCTTATATACATTCTTCAGAGGTACTGCTGTTTCTACAGGTTAAACTGTTTTCTCCTCCCCCTCATACCTCTGTCTAGTTCCCAGCCTGCGTTCTGAACTGCCAAGTCCATATTTCCTTGTGATAAGAGGCAGAACTGGGAATTTAAAAGTTGCTAAAAGAATCCTAGTCCATGTTTTGAAAAGGAATAGTTACAAAGGCTACACGTAGTGGTAAAATGCAATAGAAATCTATTCTGCCACCTGCCTTGTTTTATAATAAATGATGATTTAGAAAGCAACATAAGCAAGAGCTTTAATCTTTGTGCTTCACATTTGATATTCACTCACTCTGAAACGACCCAAAGCATGGGACAACTGCTACAGGACTGCTCAGCTTTGAAAAGGGCGAGGAATTCCAGTTCTTCAAGTGATCAAAATAAAACAATGACATAAGACTTAGATATAATCTGAAAATATTACATGATATACTCACAATGGGGAAAAGATCCTCTACAGACGGCTTTGTTTAAAATGGTTACAAGAAACATGTGGCAATTTTTAAAATCAGACTCCATTTTCTCTATAGATTCCATTCTAGGAAAGAGTAAATTTCAATTCAAGTAAGTACAGAGAGGACTAACAGGTAGGCTATGAAATATCTTTTGAGTAATTTTAAATGCACTGTAATTCTTTGACATTCCAATTCTAAAGAGTACAAAATAAAATGTCCTTTCTTAAAATAAAAATTTTCCAAGTATTGTAGAGAAAGATCATTAGACTATAAAACTGTGTAATTTTGGACAGTATTTAGTTCTGGAGCTAGGATAAGGGGATACCCCTTTTCCTGCATATGGTTCTGTATTTTTATTTTTGTAAGCATATTCTCTTTGAGAAAATACATTAAAGATACCACACCCTAAGAAATGAAATGATTTTTGAAGTCATCTTCCTACTGGAAATACCAAATATGCACAGGAGAACTGCACAATGGGCTTAATGTGCTCCCCCCAGCCTCAGCAGGCGTCCCCCCAGGCAGCCCTGCTTACACCATGAGCCCCACAACAGATCTGGGAGCAAATGTGAGACATCACATTTCAGCTGTAAATGTTTTATAAAGATAACCATATACTTTAACAGCAAACATTACTTTCTTTTTTTTTTATTTGACAGGTAGAGTTATAGACAGTGAGAGGTGCACCAACAGGGAGTTGAATAGCAAGAGGAGCAGTTGGGACTAGAACCGGTGCCCATATGTGCTGCAGCGTAGGCCCCATTAAATGTCTTTAAGCAGATGGTATTGTGGCTGTTGAAAGTCATGCTTGCGGCGGCGCCGTGGCTCACTTGGTTAATCCTCCGCCTGCAGCACCGGCATCCCATATGGGCACCAGATTCTGTCCCGGTTGCTCCTCTTCCAGTCCAGCTCTCTGCTGTGGCCCAGGAGGGCGGTGGAGGATGGCCCAAGTGCTTGGACCCCTGCACCCACGTGGGAGACCAGGAAGAAGCACCTGGCTCCTGGCTTAGGATCAGCACAGCGCCGGCCGTAGCGGCCATTTGGGGGGTGAACCAACGGAAGGAAGACCTTTCTCTGTGTCTCTCCCTCTCACTGCCTGTAACTCTACCTCTCAAATAAAATAAATAAAATCTTTAAGAAAAAAAAAGACATTTAATGATGCTTTAATATAATGTCAGTGGTCAAGCAAGTTTCAAATAGCTTCCACAATTTTTCCCATGTTTTTGCTTTAAACTTCAATCAGTGTCAGTGAACTCCCATGAACCATGATGACTGATAATGCTTCTTCAGTCTTCCTCACTCTGCTTTTCTCTTACAATTTGTCTGTTGAAGAAACGGAAACAGCTCCGTTTCAGCAAAGTGCAGGCAGCAGTGCTAGTTCCCCCTCCACTGCCATTTAAAATCTGCCTTGCACACTTGGAGACAGCAATAGGAACAAATACGTTTTGCACTTTGAGACAGAATCTGCATCTACTGTCTTAGTCTCTTCATTCAGACTACAGTACAGGTTAAGGCTCGTTCCACTGCTCACTGGACTCTCCTCACGTTGCGTGGGTGGGGCACAACAATCCAGTCTCCCAGGCAAGTGCTTTCGTTCCAGGGAAGCAGCAGAGGGTCAGCACACGGAGCTGCACATCCCGGCTGGCAACAGGATGGCACTGCCAGTAAGGAAGGGGTTCCCAGTCCTCGAGGGCGCCCCGACTTCAGGGCATTTGCTACTGTCTGTGACACATGTGAGTAACACACACGCAAAGGAAAATACACGCTATCTCTGAGAGCTCATCTGAAATGCAACTTTGGGCCAGAATCTGCCATGATGTCCAGAATTTGCTTTAAAATAACTCAGGAAGTGCAAGTGGAAGGTAGGAGGCAGACACGACACAGAACTGGTCCACAGTGGTAACTGCGGAAGTGGGGTCATGGGTATATAGGTTTATTATGCTGTCTTCTCTACTTTGTATATATCTGAAAATATCCATAATAAGAATTTAACAAGACATGTTTGTAATCTAAGAATGCTTACTTGTCCTAATTAAGACTTTTCTTGTTCTACCTTTCAGTAAAAAAAAAAAGAAAAGAAAACTGCACCATTTGTGACACTGCCTAGTTTGGGAGAACAAATTCAACTCCTTGACTGTAAAATACAGTGGTGTGCAGTGTGTTGCCAAGATGAAGAAAGGCTTCCTGGACAAAGCCTGTTAGCAGGGAAGCGGAAATGGTCACGACACTGCCTCACGAGGCACATACTTACTGCCAAGCCCCCAGGCCCGCCTGCCAACCTTCTGCAAACATGAGAGCCAAGTTCAATACCTTCATGATGGCTTCTTTCACAAAGCTGACCTGGAGACCAAAGTCGGGCAGAAGAAAATGGGCTCTGTAACTCGGTTTCAACATTGACACCAACACTCTCATCCAGTTTAGATGTCCCAGGAAAAGCTCAGCAGTCCGGCAACTGCCTTCTATGTGTAAGGTGGGCACCAGGCCTGGAATCAAGGCCACCTATGATCAGCCCATCCACTTACTGAGTGCACAATGCAGATACTATTAGCACTGAAGTTGAACCAACAGAACAGGTTCCCACTTCCTGGGATGACCAGTTAAATCCGACAATGAAAACAGGCAAGCAATTCCAATGGCTGTAATACTATTCAAATATGCGTTCACACTAAGCTGCATGCACTAAGACTCCAGTTTTCCAACTGAATCCAAGTGTAGTGTGGCACTTACTCTTGTTTCTCTTAGATAGAATTTCCAGTAGTAGGGCACACATACCTAACCTCATGTGACCTGGTCCTTCCTTAAAGGACTTGCTGCGGGACAGAAGCATCGCAATGGTAGAATTCCAAGGCAGACATACAGACAGACAGACAGACATGCATACAGACAGACATACATGCAGACATACAGACAAGCAGACATACAGATAGACATACAGACATGCGGACAGACATACAGACATACAGACAGACATGCACTTGCTCAGCTTCCCTCTGTGGCAGTGGCCATGCTTGCAGGGACAACTCACGTACCTTTTCTCTCAGCAGACATCGATCGTGGATAGTTGACAGATATCTATAGTGAATTTTAATCAACTGATCTAAATCCTTGGCTTCCTCAACTTGATGTTGAAACTCCAGCCCTGTGCTATGAAGAATCTTGGAAGAGAAAAGATGAAAAGGTTAATCAGCAAACTTCTTCAAAGACTTGTGTGATATACACCAACTTTTATTTTTTTTTTCTTTTTAAGATTTATTTCAAAGGCAGAGTTAGAGAGAGAGAGAGACAGAGAAAGAGACAGATCTTCCATTTGCTGGGCTGGTTAACTCCCCAAATAGCCACAACAGCCAACACTGGGCCAGGCCTAAGCCAGGAACTTCTTCCAGATCACCCACATGGGAGCAGAGACCCATGCACATGGGCCATCCTGTGCTCTTTCCCAGGCAGATTAGCAGGGAGCTGGCTTCAAAGTAGGGCAGCCAAGTCTTGAACCGGCACCCATATGGGATGCTGGCATTGCAGGCGGTAGCTTTACCTGGTACACAATGCTAGCCCCTTTACCAGTCTTCGTCACTCTTCTCAAATTCCTCCTTCAGTAATACCACACCTAAGGTGGGTGTTGTGGTATACTGGGTTCAGCCACCACTTGGGACACCTGCATCACATATTGGAGTGCCCGGTTTGAGTTCCAGCTACTCTGCACTTTTTTTTTTTTTTTTTTTTTAAGATTTTCATTTTATTTACTTGGAAGGCAGTTACAGAGAGAAATCTTCCACCTTCTGGTTCATTCCCCAAATGGCTGAAATGACCAGGGCTTGGTCAGATCAAAGCCACGAGCCAGCAGCTTCATCCAGATCTCCCATGCGGGTGCAGGGGCACAAGGACTTGGGCCATCTTCTGCTGCTAAGGGAAACCGGCAGGGCGTTTGATAGGAAGTGGAGCAGCTGGGACTTGAACTGGCACTAATATACGGTATACAGGCGGTAGCTTACCTCACTATGCCTAGGCCGCAACGGTGTCCCTATTTTGCACTTGTGACCCAGTTTCTGGCTAGTGTACCTGGGAGCCAGCAGACGATGGCCCAAGTACTTGGGTTCCCATCACCTACATGGGAGAGCCAGACTGAGTTTCTGGCTCCTGGATTTGGCCTGATGTAGACTTGGCTGTTGTAGGCATTTGGGGAATGAACCGGCAGATGGATGATACCTCTCTCTCTCTCTCTTTCAAATAAATAAATAAAACCTAAAAAAAAAAAAAGCATCGTATTTGTAAAGTTTCATAAAGTACCCTTCTTTAAAGGCTGATTGGACACCTTGGCATTTTGATGCTAAGACAATGACAGGTAAGTCTTGTGGGTAACCCCTTCCACAGTGAATAAACATCAAACTTTTGACTAACAGACTTCCTGGCAGCAGGGGCAAGTTCGTCAAACTTCACAGAAAACGTACTGCTCTAAAGAATCATCAGGCAGACTTGTATCTGCACCAGCATCCTATCTGGGAGTGCTGAATCGAGCCCCAGCTGCTGCTTTCAATCCAGCTTCCTGCTAATGCACCTAGGAAGACAGTGGAGGATGGCTCAAGAACTTGGACCCCTGCCACCCACACGGGAGACCAGGATGAAGTTCCTGGCCCCTGGCTTCAGCCTGGCTCAGACACGGTTGTTGCAGCCATCTAGGAAGTGAACTTGTAGATGGACGATCTCTGTCTCTCTTTCAAATAAATAAATAAATCTTTTTTTTTAAGTTCATGGAAAAAAAATATCAGGTAAATTTGTTGTAAATGGAAATGTTACTTTTATAATGAATTTATATGTTGTAGTAAACTCCACTTTTACACAGAATATTGGTCTTTAAGAGCATAGATATACTTCACATTGAAAATAAACTAGGAAAAAAGTTAAACTCCCACCATTTACTTTTAATAATTAGGGGCGTAAGGCCAGCCCCCAGAAGCCAGCAACGTAATTACTGAGAGCACACAATCCCTTTCCCACATCCCTCACAGCCACACCACGGCTCCCAAGGGTCACTTCATTTTAACGATAGGATTTAAAATTTAAAGCTCTGGGGCCGGCGCTGCGTTGCTGCTGGTTAACACATCTCATATGGGCGCTGGTTCTAGTCCCGGCTGCTCCACTTCCTATCCAGCTCTCTGCCACAGCCTGGGAAAACAGTACAAGATGACCCAAGTCCTTGGGCCCCTGCTCCTGTGTGGGAGACCTGGAAGAAGCCCCTGGTTCCTGGTTTCAGACTGGTGCAGCTCTGACCATTGCGGCCAATTAGGGAGCGAACCAGCAGATGGAAGACTCACTCTCTCTCTGTGTAACTCCTTCAAATAAATAAATAAAGCTTTAAAAAATAATTTAAAGCCAGAATGGGGTTGTATCTATGAAATAATGAAATCTATTCTCTTAATAAAAATTTAAAAATAAATAAATAAAACCAGAATGGGAATAGATGAAGTTTTTTAAAAGTAATTTTAAAGCCAAATGAGAGCTTTCCTGTAACAGCACTTCTGTTTTTCCTCCCCGAGAACTTCCTCTGGAAACGGTTGTTAAGATGTGTAAGACCAGCAGTTTCATTTACTTCACAGTAAGTTACTTCTTGTTTTTTAAGGGAAAAAAAAAAAAAGGACACATCTGGCTGCATCTTCCTCCTTACACACCCACTAGCCTGAGGGTTTTGGCTGTGACTAAACACGGAGGCCATTTTCCAGGGACAGCAGGCTCTAGGAGGAAATTGAGGATCATGGATGTTTCAAAAGAGAGCTCAGGGTGTGCCTGTCCCAGTGGGTTGTGGACAGCAGGGACCCCAGGTTCTGAACACACATGCTCTGGGATGTTGAAGACATTTCTCAGAGTGGGTGTCGTGGCATCTGCATCCCGTATCAGAATGCTGGTTCAAGTCTTAGCACCTCGGCTTTAATCCAGCTTCCTGCTAATGCATCCTGGGAGGCAGCGGATAACGGCCTATGCTCTCAAGTCCCTGCCACTCACGTGTAGACCCAGATGGAAGGCCTGGCTTCTGGTTTCAGCCTGGCCCAGGCCTGGCTGTTGCAGGCATTTGGAGAACGAACCAGTGCACAGAAGCTCTTTCTCCTTTTCCCCCTTGGCCTGTTGCTCTGCCTTTCAATCATTTCTCCCCCTGATAGAATGTTTTATGATTAAAAAAACAAACAACAAAAAACTTTTAAACATTCTCATCTTGGGGCCAGCATTGTGGCACAGTGGGTAAAGGCACTGCCTGCAATGCAGGCATTCCTTACGGGCACCAATTTGTGTCCTGGCTACTCTACTTCCAATCTAACTTCCCTTTTTTTTTTTTATTTTTTTTTTATTTTTGACAGGCAGAGTGGACAGTGAGAGAGAGAGACAGAGAGAGAAAGGTCTTCCTTTGCCGTTGGTTCACCCTCCAATGGCCGCCGCTGCAGCCGGCGCACCGCGCTGATCCGATGGCAGGAGCCAGGATCCAGGTGCTTTTCCTGGTCTCCCATGGGGTGCAGGGCCCAAGCACCTGGGCCATCCTCCACTGCACTCCCTGGCCATAGCAGAGAGCTGGCCTGGAAGAGGGGCAACCGGGACAGAATCCGGCGCCCCGACCGGGACTAGAACCCGGTGTGCCGGCGCCGCAAGGTGGAGATTAGCCTATTGAGCCACGGCGCTGGCTTAACTTCCCTTTTATGGCCTGAGAAAGCAGCAGAAGATAACCCAAGTACTTGGGCCCCTGTGGCCATATGGGGAGTAAACCACTGTTACTATTTCAAATAAATACACAAATCTTAAAAAAAAAAAAAAGTTCTCATCTTGAGCATTCTTTTTTTTTTTTAAAAAAGATTTTATTTATTTATTTGAGAGGTAGAATTATAAACAGTGAGAGGGAGAGACAGAGAGAAAGGTCTTCCCTCTGTTGGTTTACTCCCCAGATGGTTGCAACAGCCAGAGCTGAGCCAATCTGAAGCCAGGAGCCAGGTGCTTCCTCCAGGTCTCCCATGCAGGTGCAGGGGCCCAAGGACTTGGGCCATCCTCTACTGTCTTCCCAGGCCATAGCAGAGAGCTGGATCAGAAGAGGGGCAACCGGGACTAGAACCTGCGCCCAAATGGGATGCTGGCGCCACAAGTGGAGGATTAACCTACTGTGCCATGGCGCTAGCCCCTTGAGCATTCTTGTTAAAAAACCATATGTATATATTTGGAAGGCAGCCGAGAGACAGAGAGAGAGAAAAAGACAAAACACAGAAAGATCTTCCTTTTGCTGGTTCACCCCCAAGTGCCTGTACTTGCTGGAGTCAGGCAGGCCACAGTCAAGAGCATGGGGCTCAATGCGGGTCTCCCACACTGAGGGCAGAGACTCAAGCACTCGAGTCATTACCTGCTGGCTCCCTGGAACACACGTGTTAGCAGGAAGCTGGAACTGGGAGTGGAGTCGGACTCAAATCCAGGCACTCTGATATGGGATGAGGGCATCCCAAGTAGCGTCTTAATCTCTGTGCCAAATACCAGATCTTCTACGTCCCATCTCCACCATCTACATGAATCTGTGGGTTCCTGTGCACTTTTTTTTTTTTTCTTTTTTTCTTTTTCTTTTTTGACAGGCAGAGTGGACAGTGAGAGAGAGAGACAGAGAGAAAGGTCTTCCTTTGCCGTTGGTTCACCCTCCAATGGCTGCCACGGCCGGCGCACCACGCTAATTCGATGGCAGGAGCAAAGTGCTTCTCCTGTCTCCCATGGGGTGCAGGGCCCAAGGACTTGGGCCATCCTCCACTGCACTCCCTGGCCACAGCAGAGAGCTGGCCTGGAAGAGGGGCAACCGGGACAGAATCCGGCGCCCCGACCGGGACTAGAACCCGGTGTGCCAGTGCCGCAAGGCAGAGGATTAGCCTAGTGAGCCACGGCGCCAGCCCCTGTGCACTTCTATAAATGCAAAAAGTACTTTGCTATGAACAACTGTTGGATACAGAACTGAGGTAGAGGCAGACACAAACCCTGGTCATGATGTAGTTGTGTAAGCTGTTCACAAAATGCATAAGCTTCACTCTCAGGAGGAACATGCGGTGGATCTGCTGCCTCACTGGCGGCTCCTTCTGCGGTCCAAACGGCGCAGCTGTGTCTTGTTCACCCAGAAGGCCTTCCTGGAGCGGCGGTTTTTGAGCAGCACTAGCCAACTCTGTAGGAGATTGAAAAGAGAAAAGTGGTAGAGAGAGCACGGCCTCGAGCCCGGCTGCCTGCTGCACGTGGTGGGAATTCCGGGGGCCAGGCTTTGGCACTACGTCAAGGACTGACCTCAGCGCCTTGGGAAAAGGGAGCATGAAGGACCCATGTCACATTTGGAATCACTCTCGTGAAAAATATGAGTCAGGAGTTCTATACACTTACTATATTTTTTGAATAAACTAAGTGTTTATTCTGGCTGAATTCTCACTCAAAGCACTGTATTTCAGATTATCCATAAAACATTCCAATATTCCATTCAGATATCAGATGTTTGCTATAAATTTTGGTATTTGTGTACACATAAAAAATGGTCAAAGACCACCAATCTCTTTTTTTCAGGGCTAAGATTAAATTGCAATTTATCTGTTGAAAACAAATCTTACCACCAAATAGTAAAACATCCAGACTATATTTTGCCCACTTTATTTGCAATAGGAGCAGGAACACCTGATTATAAATTTTTTGACATTCCAAACTTATAACAATGTCCACAGGCCAAGGAACCTATGAAAACAAAACCAGAAAATTAGAAGAGAAAGTAATCTACCATTGTCTGCTTTAGAATAGAAAACAGCATCTGTAAAAGAATTTCAGCACACACCTTGTAGCTCAGGGTCAAACCATCTAAGATATGAACAGGGAGCTTCTTCTTCGTGGTGTCAATGTTTTCAAAAGATATAGACAGACTAAATAAAGAAATTTCAATTTTAGTTTATGATGGCACTATGCTTATATAAAACAGCCTTTTAAAAACAATTAGCTTTTTAACATTTATTTACATAATATTCCAAAAGTATTCTGGATTTCAAAGAATGCTAATTTGTTAACTAAGGTTATGTTTTCTAGCATCTATTTCAGAACAGACATTTGACTTTCAAAATAAGGAAAAATGGCAAAAATTTTAGACAATGGGTTTAGCTATAGAAGACATACTAACAAAGGCAATTCTTAATTAAAAAAAAAAAGGCAAAGACAGAGAAGAAATAGCAGTAATAGGCTGGGAGCTTAATTCTGATAAAATCAAAGAGGCTCAGCAGACAGAGCCTTCTGCTCGCGTTTGAGGAGGCAGGAGGGAGCCATGCATGTGGTATGTGCAGCAGCTGCCAGAGTCTGACCAAGGTGAGAACAGGGTGTGTGTGTGGGGTGCCGCATCTGTGGCACAAGTGGCACACTTTGCTTTCCCCCATGCATTCCTGAAGCAAGTCTGAATATGATTCTCAAAAGGAGAGTACCTAACACAGCACATGGGGTGTCCATGCACCAGGCACTACTGAGGCACTACTCACGTAATCCTCAAAGAAGCCTCATGGGTGTTAACAAGGGGATTGACTCCCATGGTCATAGAGGTATTAAGAGATGGTGCTGGGGAGCATTCTCTAGGGAGACTTAGCACCAAAGATGTGTGGGAGCTGAGAGAGAAGCACAGACTCCAAGCACACGGTGGGTCCTATAGACCCCAAGAGGCTGGGTGGTTCCATCTGATGGTCTTTTGTTTTGTAGGTGAGGCGCTTGGGTACTCATTGTCTCAACTTTCTAATATATAAAATAATATTAGCAGACCTCAGAGGGCTATTGTGTAGGTTAAGAAGGATAATAAATGTAAAGATTCAGATATTTCCTGGCACATGGTTAATTTTATACTGTTTTAATAAAAAGGCATCTCCTTAATTTTACCGTGAACTATCTTCAGGATAACGTTGTCCTACTGCTTCCTGGAGCTGAACATTAAGAAAAGACACGTTCTGCCAGGTTTCCTTTTCTCGTATTTTATCAAAAATCGACGTGTAAAAGTCATACATGGTATCTCCACCTTCCATTAAGAAAAAATTTCTCATAGCCTGTAGGTATTCCACCAGCCTGGATGGAGAGAAGTGACAAAGATGTTTTCAATTCATAAGGCAGGATTCTGCATCAACACCAGGTTTTGTACACTGTCAGTTTTAGTGAAACAAGTGTCTATTCTATATTTATTTATTTATTTTTGACAGGCCGAGTTAGACAGTGAGACAGAGAGAAAGGTCTTCCTTTTCCATTGGTTCACCCCCCAGATGGCTGCCACGGCCGGCATGCTGCGCCGATCCAAAGCCAGGAGCCAGGTGCTTCTGCCTGGTCTCCCACGCGGGTGCAGGGCCCAAGCAATTGGGCCATCCTCCACTGCCTTCCCGGGCCACAGCAGAGAGCTGAACTGGAAGAGGAGCAACCAGGACAGAATCCGGTGCCCCAACCAGACTAGAACCCGGGGTGCTGGAGCCACAGGTGGAGGATTAGCCAAGTGAGCCGTGGCACCGGCCATATATTTATTAAAATTAGAAATACTAACATCTCTTAAAGATCTCTTTAAATAATAATATGCTATTCTTTAATAAACACAAATGTTATCTTTCCAAAATATAAAAATTTGACCAAGTCACAAAAACATAACAAAAAAATCAATTCAAATCTCACCATCCACAGTGGATTTCAATTATTAAATATCTGAGTGGCCGGCGCTGTGGTGCAGTGGGCTAAAGCCCTGGCCTGAAGCGCCAGCATCCCACATGGGCACTGTTCTAGTCCTGGCTGCTCCACTTCTGATCCAGCTCTCTGCTATGGCCTGGGAATGCAGAAGATGGCCTAAGTGTTTGGGCCCCTGCAGCCACATGGGAGACCCGAAGAAGCTCCTGGCTCCTGGCTTTGGATCGGCTCAGCTCCAGCTGTTGTGGCCATGTGGGGAGTGAACCAGGGGATGGAGGACCTCTCTCTGTGACTCTTTCAAATAAATAAAAATAAATCTTTAAAAACATTTTTTTGAGTTTTTCTTTTCCAGAATATTTTTCTAGGTATGTAAAAAAATCCATTTCTTATCACATATTATATCCTACCTAAGTTTTAAGGACTTTTTTTAAGGACTTAAAATTCTATACAAACATAATTTTTGTGAATTTTATAAAGCTCCTGCATAGCATACATATGCCATCCTGTAAAGAACGAGTCTCTTAGTAACTGCAAAGTTTTCAGTCTCACAGCAAACTCTGTGATGGATTTCTCTCTTTTTTTTTTTAAGATTTATTTATTTATTTGAAAGAGTTACACAGAGAGAAGGAGAGGCAGAGAGAAAGAGAGAGAGAGAGAGAAAGTCTTCCATCTGTTGGTTCATTCCCCAGTTGGCTGCTTCTTCTGGGTCTCCCACGTGGGTGCAGGAGCCCAAGCACTTGGGCCATCTTCTACTGCTTTCCCAGGTCATAGCAGAGAGCTGGATCAGAAGTGAAGCAGCCTAGACTTGAACCGGAGCCCATATGCGATGCCAGCACTGCAGGCGGTGGCTTTACTCGCTACGCCACAGCAACAGCCCCAGTGGATTTCTTTTTAAAAGAATTATTTATTTATTTGAAAGGCAGAGTTACACAAAGAGACAGAAAGAAAGATTTTTCCATCTGCTGGTTCTCTTCTTAAATAGCTGCAACAGCTAGGGCTAGGCCAGACTGAAGCCAGGGGCCAGGAGCTTCTTGCAGGTCTCACACATGGCTGGCAGGGGCCCAAACACCTGGGCCATCTTCCACTGCTTTTGCAGGCAATTAGCAGTAAGCTAGATGAGAAGTGGAACAGCTGGGACAGGAACTGTTGCCTATATGGGATGCCAGTGTCACAGGAGGTAGCTTAAACCACTATGCCACAACACCAGTCCTAAAACTAAACAAATAATTACATTTTTAAACACACCTAAGATATTGGTGGGGCCAGTGTTGTGGTGTAGTGAGTAAAGCTGCTGCCTGCAACACCAGCATCCCAGGAGTGACGGTCCCTGTCTGGCTGCTCCACTTCCAATCCAGCTCCCTGCAAGTGGCCTGGGAAAAGCAGCAGAGAATGGCCCATGTACTTGGGGCCCTGCCATCCTCATGGGAGACCCAGATGAAGTTCCTGGCTTTGGCCTGGACTACCCAGCTATTGTAGCCATCTCAGGGAGTGAACCAGATCTCTCTCTCTCTCTCTCTTTCTGTAACTCTGACATTCAAATAAACAAATAAATCTTGAAAAAAAAAAAAAAAAAAAAAAAGACAATATTGGTGGTTAATTAATCCTTCTGAAAGAACACTGTTGAGGCCAGCATTGTGGCGTAATTGCTTAAGCCACCCGCCTGCAAAGCGGACATCCCAAATGGGTGTTGGCTCAAGTCCTGGCTTCTCCACTCCTGGTGCACATTCCTGCTAATGGCCTGGGAAGGCATCAGAAGAAGCAGCTGCTTTAAAATAAATAAAATAAATCTTAAAAAAAATTGTTTACTTTAGATCTGTTTCTGACTAATAAAAATTAACTTGAAACATAGTTTTTAAAATAATTTCAACTGGCCGGCACCGCAGCTCAACAGGCTAATCCTCCACCTAGCGGCGCCAGCACACCGGGTTCTAGTCCCGGTCGGGGCGCTGGATTCTGTCCCGGTTGCCCCTCTTCCAGGCCAGCTCTCTGCTGTGGCCCAGGAGCGCAGTGGAGGATGGCCCAAGTGCTTGGGCCCTGCACCCCATGGGAGACCAGGATAAGCACCTGGCTCCTGCCTTTGGATCAGCGCGGTGCACCGGCCACAGCGCACCGGCCGCAGCAGCCATTGGAGGGTGAACCAACGGCAAAGGAAGACCTCTTTCTCTCTCTCTCTCACTGTTCACTCTGCCTGTCAAAAAAAAAAAAAAAAAAAAAAATCAACTGTTCTTTAAGTATAATCAACGATGAGTACTTCTAAGACTCAGTTACTTCTTTTCACCTGTAATCTTTTTTAAGAGTTTGCATGAGAGTCCCACAGCAGTCCAGATACTGCTTATCAATGTGAGGATAGAGGCACGATCTCAGTGTCAACTCGAAGGTCTGGCAGGTCACAGATTCCGATGATCTATCGACACATACGTCACCACCAGAAAACTTCTCATGAAAGTCGCTCTGCTCCAAATACAACCTTCAAGATAAAAATGTGAGTTATTTTTGATGAGCTGTTATCAACGGAATTCTCTTAAAACATCAGCATTCCATTTTTCCAATTAATTTTAAAATGAACAATTTAAAGAGAAAATCTTCCTCTCCAAAACAGCCTATCAGAGAACCGCTCTCAGAGTTGCTGATGCCTTTAGGATCTGCTAGCTGTTAGGGTGGTCTGCACATCGTGAATGCTGGCTGCGGGATATTACGGCACTGCATGGGCAGTAACAGCTTATCACTGGGCTAAGTGCAGGAAACCTCCCAAGCCCATGTCCCGACTCTTGGATGTCTGATGCCTGCCCATGACCCAGACTTCAGGATTTCTGGGTGAGCCTGGGGGCACAGAGATGACAGCAGAGCCAAGTTTGAGGACTACTACAGATAATCAGGAGGCCAAATTATGCATCCGAAATAAGTGAGCACAACTTGTATTCAATTCATTAGAAATTACAGCCACAATTTTTTTTTGAGATTTTTTTAAGGTTGGGCAGCCCTACCTGGCAGAAATTAACAGTTACCAGACAGTGCACAGATTCTGCCATTTCAATCACTGAAAATCTTGCAGGTGATCACCTTGCAAAGTTAATGGCCAGGAGTGGATCATGAGCATCGTCCAGTTCAAGATGCCTTTCCGCAATGGACTGCATCTTAATGAGGTTCTCTTTGGTGGCCTGTTGCTCAGTGAGCACCTGTGCAGTGGAATCTTCTCCGTGCCGAAGGCGTGACTGCACTGACTCCAGGAAGAGGGTGTACAAGCTTTTCCTTTCTGCATCTGGACATAAAGAAACATGTAAGGTGAATGACGCTCAGTGAATACTACCAGGGCATAGTAAGTAATGCTATCTGAATACAGCCTGGTATTTTATTTTTGGTCTATGAAGGTCTATTCCTGTTTCTTTAGTTTTTACCTTATGTTACAGCAAAATTCAACCTTTTTATATCCTCTATTAGACAATTGCAAAGTTCCTGTTAAAAATCACAACGCATAAGCTAATTTTTGTCTAAATAGAGTTAACACCTCAAGCAGAACACCTGAAGTTACCACCTCACTACAGAACACTACGTTAGCACTACTCAGAGCCACATTTTACTAGAAACAGCATTTTAGCACTGAAGATGCTGGGCTCATTACAGTTCATAATTCAGTCAAAAAAGAACTATTCCACAGAATGAGAATATTTAAAGCAGATGTAATAATATGGAACAATTACTACCTATAGCCAAGCAAATAAGGTCACATCTACAGCATTTAGGGGTTTTGAGTTAATGAAACTTTAAATATATTACTTAAATTACATAAAAAAGAAATTACACTAAGATTTTCCCAGAATCTGTGATCAAGTCTGAACTGCATGTAGGCAAATTCCTGTCCGCCAGAGTTCATGGTCAAGAGCCAGACTCCGCACGCAGTAAGAATGGCAGAGAACGTTTCTATAAAGGAGCAGTCCGAAGGGATCAAAGTGAGGAACATGCATGTGGGGCTCCCTGCCACTGCCTTTCCAAACAGGACAGTAAGTGTCAAATGAAACAGGCTTCTTGTCCCAGCCAGAAGCAACGTGATCACTAATTCAATCATGGTAACAATTTTCATTAAAACAAAAGCTTGATGATTTTCCAATTACAGAATAATTAGGTTTCATGGGTTGACAGAAGTGAATTGGAAGCAGCTAGTCCCACTCTAAAGGAGACACAAGAAGGGACTGGTGGGATGAGCACCTGGACTACTGGTGAAGCTGCCGGTTCTGGTGTCAGTTAAAACACTCACATCCCACAGTGGAGTATACAGGTTCAATTCCCCACTCTGGCTCCAGTAACTGGCATTCTGCCACCCACACGGGACACTTCGATTTGGAGACCCTGACTAGTTCACAGCTCCTGGCTTCAGCCTGGCCAGCCCAGTTGTTATGATCACCTGGGTAGCGAACCAGCAGAGGGGAGCCCTGTCTGTCTCTGTCTCTGAAACAATAAGATAAATATACAAACGCAATGTTTAGGGAAGGAAGGAACGGGCTACCTCTGGCCGCTGCCTGGCCTGGGGTGCTCTGCACGCACCTCAGGTTCTTCAGCAGCTGCATGGACTTGCCGGCCATTATGATCTGCTTCAGCACGGGCTTGAGGAAGGACACCATGGTGTGCTGCCTGCTGGACGGCCCCTGATCGCTGCCGGAACTGGCACTGGCATTGTCACTCATTTTCTCTTCATTTTCTGTCTTTTCCGACACGCTATATAGCGTGTACGTTGCATACCAGAAGTCTCTGTGATTTACTGGAACGTTTTTGTTTCTGTAGATTCAGAAGAATTTTAAACTTTCAACTTGTCTTTCTAAAATAACAATATAATCTTATAGCTTGTGCATGTTGACTATACATCCCAAAACACAGTAATAGCACCTTTTAGTAAAATGAAACAATCTTTAGGCAGAGTCCAGCAGGTTTCATCTGACCCCAGTTTAACGAAGTGAAGCAGGGGCCGGTGCTGTGGTATAGCAGGTAGAGCCGCCACTGGCAGTGCTGGCATCCCATATGCACCATATGCACTGGTTCGAGTCCCAGCTGCTCCACTTCTGATCCAGCTCTCTGCTTTGGCCTGGGAAAGCTGTAGAAGATGGCCCAAGTCATTGGGCCGCTGCACCTCCGTGGGAGACCTAGAGGAGGCTCCTGGCTCCTGGTTTCAGATTGGTGCAGCTCTGGCTGTTGCAGTCAACTGGGGAGTAAACCAGTAGATGGAAGACCTCTCTCTCTCTCTGCCTCTCTGTAACTATGCATTTCAAATAAATAAATAAATCTTTAAAAAAAAAAGTGAAGCAAATGAACACTCTGAAAGGTATAGGTAAAATTAAGTAGATATAGCTTCCTGAATTGGAATTAAACAAAATATGATGAATTTGGTCCTTTGAATGAATTAAATGAATTAAAATTAAAGTTTGTCCATTTTATCATTTCCTGTGAAAGTAATTTCGTGACTTTTCTACCCCAACACAAGTTCTTGACTGCTTTTTTTTTTGAAGATTTTATTTATTTATTTGAGAGGTAGAGTTACAGACAATGAGAGAGAGAGAGACAAAGAGAAAGGTCTTCTGTCTGCTAGTTCACTCCCCAAATGGCCGCAATGACTGAAGCTGCACCCATCCGAAGCCAGGAGCCAGGAGCTTCTTCTGGTCTCCCACGCGGATGCAGGGGCCCAAGGACTTGAGCCATCTTCCATTGCTTTCCCAGGCCATAGCAGAGAGCTGGATTGGAAGTGAAGCGGCCGGGACTCGAACCATTGCCCATATGGGATACAGGTGCCACAGGTGGAGGATTAACCTTCTGTGCCACAGCGCTGGCCCCAGTTGGACTGCTTTTAATGGTGAGGTGACGGTCATTCATTGCCCTAGAACAGGTGTGGGGAAGGTCAGGCCTATGGGCTGACGAAACCGTTTGGTCTGGCCCTGCCAAGGCCACCACAGGTGGGATTTAAAATCTGATGAATCTAGAGCAGACTAATTTTTAAGCAGATAAATTTATACTGCCTGCAAATGGTGTGGTAAATATCCAAATGGCCCTTAGCAGAAAAAAGTTCCCCACCCTTGCCCTAGAACAGTCGGAGCACCCTTCTCACACGAGACGAATGAAGCAGGCCCGAGAGAAGGATGTGAGCACTGGGTAAAGAGCAGGACCTTTCCTGTGCCCTGGGGATTAAGGTCTGCTTCCTCAAGAGCTCAGTGGGTTGCTAGCAACAGAAACCACACAGCTGAACGGACTGCATAACTTAGCACTGGGTTAGAACTGGACTAGTCGTTGTACTTCGCAGTTTATGATCCTGCTCAGAGAAATCCATTAATGGAAAGGGAATGATCATAAATGGATCAATGTTTTTCTTAGTTGTTTTATTAAATATTATACTGAAAGTAGACAATCAGTAGCTTATTCTGAGAAATACGTGTTTTAGAGGATTTTCTGTAATACTTTCATACCTTTTACTTTATTGATAAATTATAATGGGAATGGGTGAAACAGTTTGATATCACCTAAATTCATTTATGGGAACAGTGTACATTTAACATGCTAGTTACTCATAAACACACTACCATTCAAAAAACACAGTTTATTAACAAAAGCTGTGAACTGACATGAAATTCAGATATTTTTAATAGGCTACAGTTTCTGACATTTTCTATGGAAATGCAGTAGCCCACGCTATAGCAGCAGAACAGCTCTGCCACTGAAACTGCACTCTCTTAGTAATGCCTGGAGCTAATGCATGCATCTGAATTCTCACGTGCAAGCAAAACAGTGAAGCCAGCACTCAGTGTCCATCATGCCCGAGCCACAGCCTCACCTCTGGATGATGAATTCTCTGGCGCCATCCCACAGGTGCCCGTGAACGATCCACTCATCTACCGTCTGTAGGTAGGGCCTCACAGTTTCCACCCAGAGAGAGAACAAGAGTGAGACCTAAGAATGAGAAGGTGTAGTTAGTGCTCATAGCTCATGGTAGAATGAAGCTCAAATACTGCCAAAAAGTGGTAGGATTTCTATGCTTTTCTGAAACAATGTAAGATTAAAAACACAAAATATACACTACAAAATCTTTATGAAAAACTTACCTAAATATGGGATGATCCTATCGTTTTTCATCTGCACCAGGACCTTCCCGAGAGTGAAAATTAGGCAGGTGTAACCTGGGACAGCCCAGACAAAAGGGTACGAGTGCCCTAGTGAAACAGCACTACCAACATGTCTACTAAGAATGACCACACTGATTTCATTCTCCTACGGTATCCAGTAGGAAAAAAAACTGTATGGCTAAAAGAAACCAACAACCTTTATACTGAATTGCATTACCAAAATGGTGCAAAACAGAAAGCTACCCCAACAAATGGTAGCACACATAAAATATGCACCTAGACAAACCTTTACAGATTATTTAATATTATTCTTATATTTTTTAAAAAACTGTAGTAAAAAAATATATATAACATAAGGTTTACCATTTTAACCATTTTAAAAGTTTAAAATTGTGACAGATTTCCAGAACTTTCCATCATGTAAAACCAAAACTTTATACCCATTAAAGAACTTCTCATTTCTTTTCTCTCCAGCTCCTGGTAATTATCATTCTACCTTCTGTTTCTATAAATGTGACTTATTTATTTGCAAGACAGGGACAGAGAGAGAGCTCCCATCCACTGGCTAACTCCCCGAATGTTCACAATGGCACCCAGTCCTGACACTGAGAGCCTGGAATTCAATCCAGTTTCCTCAAGTGGGTGGCAGAAACCCAATTTCTTGAACCATTACTGCTGCATTAACAGAAAAGTGGAATAAAGAGCTAGAGTCAGGAATTGAACCCAGGTATTTTGATGTGGGATGTGAGCATTCTAACCACTAGGCTAAACATTCACCTCAATTTAAGCATCATTTAGCGTGGAACTATGACAGGCTATCCACCACTCCTTTGCTGTGTAGAATGGAGACACATACATTAGATTAGGCAGAGGTCCCACATACCGTTTGCTCAGAAGCTTCTCCAACGTTGTCATATTCAAGAATGGCCTTGTACAGCGTGTTGAGCAGGTGAGATGCCCGGACAACATTTCGAGTGTCAGGTGGAACTTCAGCTACTCCAGTGCTAAACACTTTGTGTAGAACCTTGAGTTGAGCCAATCGAGGTGACAACTTGTCCACCACTATTGCAAGAGTTATTGTAGTGTCTGTAAGTATCGACAAACCAAATTCAACATCAGGGGGAAACATCTACATCCAAAATGTACTATAAATGCTAGGCCACTTATCTGGCTAATAGAAAGGCATGGCAAAATGGAGGGTGGTGGGTTTTAATCTCACAACACAAGGAACTAATTTCCCCAAGGAAGAAAGAACTTCTACAAGTCAACGAGAGAAACATAACACATAAAGGAAATGACAGTTCACAGGCAAGGAAAGAGAAGAGATTTTTATACAGATAAAGACACACTCAGCCTGACTTATAAAAAGAAACAATGTAAAGTAAAACTACACCAGGTAAAACAAAATTTCCCCACAATGGGCCACCAGTTTAGTGAGCGGTGGCGGAGGCTGTGACTACAAAGGGGTGACACAAGCAAGTTACTGTGTGGTGACAGTACAGTTTGGGTCAGAACCACTCACAAAGATGTATGTGCCCCTCATTCCAGCCGTGAAGCCCGTGTGCGGTCTGCAGACTGCCTCTGTGCTCTGTCAGTGTCAGCCTCCCAGTTTTGAACATGCACTACTTTTATGTAAAGTTTCAATACTGGGGGTAGCAGGGTGATGGAGATCTCTCTGTACTACTGTTTACAATGGTTTAAAATAAAAGTTAAAGGCAGGGGCAAACTACATTTGCTTCCAATTTCACATCTGTCATACTGGCAAAGCCTGAAAAGCTTGACAATGCAGCACTGGCAAGAACGTGAGGAAACGTGTATTCATAGACCTGCAGGCCAGAGTGTACATTTACTTATCTTTACCTCCTAGAGACAAATCTAGGGAAACCACACATGCCATCACATACCCTTGACCCAGTAATTCCATTTTTAAGAAACTACTCTACAGATAACCTGCTTCATGTGTATGATTATGGACACGGTTAAGTGGTTATAACTACTAGCAAAAACTCAGGACTATAGCAAAAAATCAGGGGACTAGGCTATGACACAGCCAAATACAAAACAGTTTATAAAAAGGCAAGAGGAGGCTCTCATCTACTCATGTGGCATAATTCTCAAAATTTACATGAGAAAGCATGGGAGAGAGCAGTGCAATGACTCACAGGTGTGTGTGCCTGGTGTACACACTGTTTCTGTATGTCTAAGTTGTATCTGGAAGAATACACAAGAAGCTGAGTTCCTCTGCTCTCAAACTGGTGCCTCTGGGGAGAGGAACTCACTGGCTGGGGAAGTAAAGTAGCTGGCTGAATTTTCATTGTACATCATCTGTACTTTTTGAATTTTTAAATATATGAATCGATTAAAAATATAAACTTAAGATAATTTAAAATGTGAGTGTTTTCACGAGAATTACTTATTTGCCATCTAACCTTCAAAATGTATCAATGAATAACTTCAGTGGCATTCAAAATGAGTTATCTGTCTTATGAATAAAAGCAAAAAGCATTTAAATACCATTGTTGATGATGCACTTCTCAATTTCTGCAAGTTCCTCTTTGAAGCTAATGAAGTATTTATATAGTGCCCACATGAACGCCTGGTAGGTTCTAAAGGGTGCCTCCGTCGACTTCTTAGGAATGGACCCATTCCCAGGTAAGATGCTCTCGGAACTGTGTCCCATGACTTCATCGATGAACTCTTGGAGTCGAAACACAACCTGGCCGTATGCTGCTATTTGCTCCAGTACAGATCGTAAACAGCTCTAAGACACAGGCAAACCACAATCACTTAATTTCAGTCTTCAGTAAACATTCAAAGTCATTTCATTCTCACTGTAAAGTATTTCTTTTGTGACAGTTTTAAACACTATGTTCAGTAGAAGACAAAGTAATAAGGAAGGAATAGCTTTATATTCCAAGAAAACACAGTAAGCATTAATTTCTACAGAGTGTAGAATTGTGGTTTATATTTTTAACAATTATCTATTTTCATTTTATTTGAAAGGCAGAGATAGACACAGAAAGAGAGAGATTTTCCACTTGCTGGTTTACTCCCCAAATGCCTGCAACAGCTAGGGCTGCGCCAGGCCAAGGCTAGAGCCTGGAACTCAGCCTGGTTCTCCCACATGAGTGGCAAGGACCCATTTACTTGAGCCATCAACTGCTGTCTCTCAGGGTGTGCATTAGCAGGAAGCTAGAACTGAAGTGGAGCCAGGACTTGAATACAGGCCTCCTGGTATGGGATGAAATGGAGCAAGGACCTGAATACAGGCCCTCTGATATGGGATGTGGGCATCTTAAGCAGTGTCTTAATTGCTGCATCGAATGTTCACCCCATGGCTTATATGATTTAAAAATAAATATTAAGTAAAAAAAAATTCATAGTATATAATTTCTCAATACAGAAACAGAAATGAAAAGCAGAAAGTACAAATCAAAATTAAATAAGTTGCAAATATAATTTAAGAATTACTGAGGGGCCGGCGCTGTGGTGTAGCAAGTAAAGCCACTGCCTGCAGTGCTGGCATCCCATATGGGCATCGGTTCGAGTCCTGGCTGCTGCTCCACCTTCTATCCAGCTCTCTGCTATGGCCTGGGAAAGCAGCAGAGGATGGCCCAAGTCCTTGGGCTCCTGCAACCACGTGGGAGACCCGGAAGGGGTTCCTGGCTTCAGATCAGCACAGCTCCGGCCATTGTAGCCAATTGGGGAGTGAACCAGTGGATGGAGGACCTCTCTCTCTCTCTCTCCCTCTCTCTGCCTCTCCTTCTTTCTCTGTGTATCTCTGCCTTTCAAATAAATAAATAAATCTTTAAAAAAAAAAAAAAAGAATTACTGAAACAACTTACTTTTGCTGTTTGGATCTTAAATATGTTTAACAAGCTTAATTTTAATATCATAAAATGTTCTAAAGTTGAATTACCACAGATTACACAGAACTCATTATTTAAGTTAAATCTTAAATTACAGTAAATACAAATAACTTACTTGTGTCAAATGAGTTACTATAATATTGTTTCTCACAGTTACTTTTCCATCTATCAACTGAAATATAAAGAGCTTTTTAACCCCTGAAAGTAACCTGAAATAAAATAAAAAAGATGAATGTATTTTAAGCCTAGAAAAATATCCAACACATTACTGCCTAATTTTTTTTTATTAAAAGTTAAGAATTAGGGGAGCGAATAAGGTCAGATAATAAGAAAAGGGAACATCTTTTAATGTGATTACCTTAAGACTCAAGATTTTTCAACACTGTCTTAGAGGAAAATCTAAACCAGTGTTGTCAAAGCATCTCCCCTACGTACTTGATGAACTGGAGAGACCATCCAATGCTAAGACTGTCAGAATGTCAGAACCACACTTCATGGTGAGAGCACAGGGGCCTGCAGGTGCAGCAGGAACAATTCTACCTGCTGCCTCAGACCCTGGCCTCCAGGGGCACACACAGGCAACTGTCACTGATGTTCTCTTCTCTGCCTGGTCAGAGCTTTGAATGCAGATGCTAAAAAAGTGAAAGTCTAATCCCTAAAACCATATACTAAATTATTTCAAATGGGAAATACATCAAAATCTCTCAATCCTCATGGTCAAATCTCAAGTCTGAACTACCCAACAGGCTGTTTCTAATTTGCATTTGAAAAAATCCTGAATTCATCCCTTTAAAAACATAGTTTCTCATCTTACTGATAACGTCTTTCAAATGATTAATTTGGTTAACAGATCTTACCATAGGGTTTCTCGAATAACTTGTGTCTCTGTAACAAAAACCCTGTCATCTGGAATATACAATGGATCACTGCTATACAAGTGCTGGTCCCTGTAAGACAGCAAATATCAAATGTCAACAGAAAAGCTTCTAAGTGTAACTATTTGTCTAAAAGAATATATGCAATTTAATTCTAACTTTTTTTCTTTTTTAATTTATTTGACAGATAGAATTAGATAGTGAGAGAGAGAGAGAGACAAAGGTCTTCCTTCCATTGGTTCACCCCCCAAATGGCCACTACGGCCGGAGCCACGCTGATCTAAAGACAGGAGCCAGGTGTTTTTCCTGGTCTCCCATGTGGGTGTAGGCACTCAAGCACTTGGGCCATCCTCCACTGCCTTCCCGGGCCACAGCAGAGAGCTGGACTGGAAAAGGAGCAACCGGGACTAGAACCGGTGCCCATATGGGATGCCGGCGCCGCAGGTGGAGGATTAACCAAGTGAGCCATGGCGCTGGCCCCAATTTAATGCTAACTTAACACATAATCAATCAAAAATCAGTGTAATAAAAGCCTGAAATGCCCTCCATATTCATGTTCACACTTAAATCAAAATATCCTCAGGGAAACATTTTCACAGAAATTCCAATTGCTATGTTATTACTGATTTCTTTCTTTAAAAAAATATTTATTTATTTGAAAGTCAGAGTTACACAGAGAGGAGGAGAGGCAGAGAGAGAGAGAGAAAATCTTCCATCCATTGGTTCACTCCCCAATTGGCCGCAATGGCCGGAGCTGCACCGATCCGAAGCCAGGAGCCAGGAGCCAGGAGCCAGGAGCTTCTTCCTCGGTCTCCCACCTTGGGCCATCTTCTACTGCTTTCCCAGGCCATAGCAGAGAGCTGGATCAGAAGTAGAGCAGCCAGGACTCAAACCAGCGCCCCTAGGGGTGCTGACATTGCAGGTGCCACAGTGCCGACTCCACTGATTTCAGCAAATGTTTAAAGTTATGCAATGTTATTTTTTGAAAAACAGTAGGGGCCAGTGCTATGGCGTGGTGGGTAAAGCTGCTGCCTACAGGGCCGGCATCCCATATGGGCACTGGCTTGTGTCCAGGCTGCTCTGCTTCCAATCCAGCTCTCTGCTATGGCCTGGTAAAGCAGTAGAATATGGCCAAAGTCCTTGGGCCCCTGCACCCACATGGGAGACCTGGAGGAAGCTCCTGGCTTCGGATCAGCACAGCTCTGGCCATTGCAGCCATCTAGGGAATGAACCAGCAAATGGAAGACCTCTCTCTCTCTTTCTATGCCTCTCTGTAACTCTGCCTTCAAATAAATAAATAAATTTAAAAACAGAAAACCAAAAAGAGTAACTGGAGGCTGGCACTGTGGCACAGCAAGTAAGGCCGCTGCCTGCAATGCTGGTGTCCTATATAGGAGCGGGTTTGAGTCCTGGCTGTTCCACTTCTGATCCAGCTCCCTGCTAATGCGCCTGAGAAAGCAGCACAAGGTGGCCCAAGTGCCTGGGCCCTGGCATCAATGTGGGAGACCTGGAAGAAGCTCCTGGTTCCCGGCTTTGGCCTGGCCCTGCCTCCACTGTTACAGCCATTTGGGGGAGTGAACCAGTGAATGAACAATCTCTCTGTATAACTCTGAGTTTCAAATAAATAATAAATTAAAAAAGAAGTGTATTTTTGTAATAAATGCGCTAAAACAGAAATTACATAATAAAGTAATATATACCAATTCATTCACATTGAAATAACAAAAGTTAAACAGTTCAATTAAATTTCATTATTTAAAAAAAAAAAACTAAAAGTTGTTCAGTTAGAATTATAAAGAAAAAGATTAAAGGCTGGCACTGTGGCACAGTAGGCTAAGCCTCTGCCTGCAGTGCCGGCACTCCATAGGGATGCCGGTTCAAGTCTTGGCTGCTCCATTTCCTATCTAGCTCCTTCTTAATGGCCTGGGGAAGCAGTAGAAGACAGCCCAAGAGCTTGGGTCCCTGCATCCACATGGGAGACCTAGAAGAAGCCTCTGGCTCCTGGCTTCAGATTGGCCCAGCTCCGGCTGTTGCAACCATTTGGGGGGTGAACCAGAGGATGAAAGACATCTGTCTCTCTTTGCAACTCCGCCTCTCAAATAAATAAATCTTTAAAAAACAAAAAACAAAAAAGGCTAACAAAGTTTAAATTTCAAGGAAGTACTTGATTTAAACCAGAAATTAAAGTCAAATATTTGAACATCAGAGTTTCTGCTATGATTTAAATAAAAAGTTTGGCTTCTTTACCAGACAGCAGCTAAATTGGAGTGTAAATGCAGACTATGAGGAAACCGTGAAGGCCTGGCTGTCCAGTACTGATGGACCACATGCTGCTCCAGCCAGCTTCGGCCATCTGGTTCATCTTCTGGAAGAAGATGTAATAAATTTGAGTTAAAATAGTTAATTAAGAAAAATCCTGGCCACAGTATCTGGACTTATGACTTCATACAAATACATATACATACCCGACAGTGCTCTTTCACAGTTACCAGACAACAAACATACAGCTGAGTATGTGTGTGTGTGAATACATATGCATATAATCATATATTTTAAATTACAGATGCACACTCAAAATTTAATTGTCATTGAATGGAATAAAATTTTAAATACTCAAATTTAAAATGACCTCGTGAATGAAAAGATACAGACAGTATATTGAATAATCCAACAAACACTAAAGATATTGAAATAAAAGACCTCCCACCCATCCCCAAAGCCTCAGGACTGGGAATGTCGAAGAGTTAGATACTGCCTTTTTATACAGGATGTTTCAGAAAACAGGAAAAGAGAAAGCTGTCTTTCATTTTTACAAGACTAACATAACCACGATGCTAAAATCAAACCAGACAAAGACATGATAAGAAAAGTTATTCATCAAAGATCAAAGATGAAAAGTACTATAGTAAAAAATAGTGGAATTAATCTAATAATGTACAAAAAATAGAATGATCAAGGAAATTTAACTCAGAAATTCAAGAATGATTTAACATCAGAAAATTTATCAATACAGTAATAAAACAGGCAATATTTGCAACAAAAAATGATAACATATATAGAAATTAATGAACAAATACCTTTACAAATTAAATGAATATCTCTAAAAATAAAATTTTCAAATTTCTAAAGTGTTTATAGATTAAAGGCTCACAAACAGCTACACCAAGTTTGAAGAGGAGCAGAGGAGACTTACCTATATGTTTAAAATACAGTATTAAAAAGTCTGTCTGGTGCTGGCACTGTGGCTTAGTGGGCTAAGTGCCAGCATCCCAAATGGGCACTGGTTCTAATCCTAGTTGCCCCTCTTCCGATCCAGCTCTCTGCTATGGCCTGGGAAAGCAGTAGAAGATGGTTCAAGTGCTTGGGCTCCTGAATTCATGTGGGAGACATGAAAGAAGCTCCTGGCTCTTGGCTTCGGAATGACACAGTTCTGGCCATTGTGGCCGTTTCGGAGTGAACTAGTGAATGAAGATCTCTCTCTGTCTTTCCCTTTCTGTCTATAACTCTACCTCTCGAATAAATAAATAAATCTTAAAAAAAAAAAAAAATTCTGCTCCTGGGCCAGACTCATATTAAAGGGACAGAATAGAACAGGAAGTCTAGAATAAATACAGCATCAACAGGGGAATCTGATGCATGATAAAGGTGAAATCACAGAGCAATGTGGAAAGAATAAATTGTTTCCTTGAATACTGCTGGGAAATTTGGTTCATGACATGGGAGAACAGTAAGCTGGACTCTTTAACTTCACTTCTTGTACAACAGCATATCTAATGTCACTAAAGACCCAAACACAACTGATAAAAAAGCATGCAGAATAAAAGTACAGAGGAATTAAAAAAATTTTTAAATATATATTTGAAATGCAGAAGAACAGAGAAAGATAAAATGCATATATGCACTCCCATCTGCTGATGCACTGCCCCAAATGCCAGGCTAGGGGCTGAAGCCAGTAGCCAGGAACTCAGTCCAGATCTCCCAAATGGGTGGCAGGAATCCACCCACTTGCTGCCGCCCAGGATCTCCATTAGCAGGAAATGGAGAATGGAGAGCTGGAGCTGGGATTACAATCCAGGTACTCCGATATAGGACCTGGACATTTTTTTTTAAAACAGGCAGAGTTAGACAGTGAGAGAGAGAGACAGAGAGAAAGATCTTCCTTCCGTTGGTTCACTCCCCAAATGGCCGCCATTGCGCCAATCTGAAGCCGGGAGCCAGGTGCTTCCTCCTGGTCTCCCATGCAGGTGCAGGGCCCAAGCACTTGGGCCATCCTCCACTGCACTCCCAGGCCGCAGAAGAGAGCTGGACTGGAAGAGGAGCAACCGGGACAGAACCAGCGCCCCAACCGGGACTAGAACCTGGGGTGCCGGCACCGCAAGTGGAGGATTAGCCAAGTGAGCCGCGGTGCCGGCCCCTCTACTTTTTAAAATTTATTTATTTGACAGGTAGAGCTACAGACAGAGAGAGAGACCCAAAGAATAACAACATGAAAAAATCAGAGGTTTGAATAGTTCTTTACCCAAATGCTGCAACAGCTAGGGTTGGTCCAGGCCAAACCCAGGAGCCCAAAATTCAATTTATATATATAAACACTCAAAGATTTTACTTGAAGGATATCAGACAAAAATGTTAACAGTCATGTGACTGACTAGAATATGTTTCCAGATCTGTAAAGATCTCTCAGGGGTAAGAGTGGGTAGGAATGATATGAAACACAAAAGGAAATGGTATCAGCAGGCAAGCAATTCACAGAAGGGGTAATTCTGAGAGACCAACAAGTACATGAAGAAACCCCTAAACCATTTGTTGTCAGACAAATGCAATGGAAACAGTGGTGCCAATCAAAAGGGAGGATCTTATCAAGCACTGATGAGACGGTAGGGGCAGGAATTTGCATTGCAGTAAAATTCTCCCACAGGTCCACAGTGGGCAGAGTTGTAGCGGTGGCAGAGAGGGTAAGGGCAACTCAGGCGACAGAGAATAGGTTATGGAAAAATGTTGGCTGCAAACTGCAGAATCCTACACAGCAGTTAGGAACAAAGGAAGCAATGTCCACATGGCAGCAGAGACACATTGCAAAATAAAGCTGAGGGCAAATAGCAACAAGAAAATTTACACACAGTATAATATCAGTTACTTACTTTAAAAAATGAAACACACCAACAAACACAATGTTGTTTTATAAGAATTCAGGACACATAAGAATACAGCAATGAAAGCACTTCAGAAAGTCCAGGGAAAAATGGAATTTAAAGTATGAGTTTATTCTGGTACAAAAACATGTTTTGAAATCCATGTAGTTTTTCATAATATCCATTGTGCATATTATAAAAATTTTTTGCACCAAAATGAAGCCGTATTTTAACTTCCATTTTCCCATGAGCGTTTAAAAGATTCATGGTATATCAGAACAGTTGCCTATGACACAGCTGGCAGAAAAAAGGAAACAGGAGTAGCAAACAGAAATAGCACAAGGGAAGAAATAAATTAAGAGGCTTAGACAGAGATGATGATGTACTTGAACTGAGTTGCACAGGTAACACAATTTACCCTGGAGGTTCAACTCAAGAATGAAGAAAGGAAAGAAAAAGAAAACCAGAAAATCATCAGGATGTTAAGTCACAGCTACAGTCTGAATACAATATGGCCCCTTACTCATACAGGAGTTTAAACTCCAAAGTTGGGACTGGCACTTGGCATAGCAGGAAGCCTGGACTGGAGTCCTGGCTCCACTCCCAATTCCAACTTCTTATATGTGCACACTGGAAGGCAGGAGGTAACGCCTCAAATGCTGGGTCCCTGCACCTATGATAGAGACCTGAATTGACTTTGGGGCTCCTGGGTTTGGCCTGGACCAACGCTAGCTGTTGTAGGCATTTGGGAAAAGAACTAGCATCTGAAGACTCTCCCTGTTTCTGACTCTCTGACATTTGTGTGCTCCTGCCACTGTCTAGTGTGGTCAAGCAGAATGCTCATCAAAGCTACCACGCACTCTTTGGACTTCGAATCTCCAGAACTGTGAGCCAAAGTAAGGCATTCGTCTCTATGAGTTAGCTGCCATTGTTACAGTAATGAAGAGGTGATCAATAGAGTCAGCTGTAACTACTATGTGTCCATCTGGCAAAGCTACTTCTTAGATGCATGAATGGTTTAAAAAGATCTGCTTTACAAAGACAGCTCAGCTTAGCACTATCCGGATCACAAGGAACCATCTTAAAGCCTGCCCTTCCTCCCAGAGAATTCCTGCTAGAAAGCACCAGCATTTGACAACACATACTACACTACCTTTCCAGCTGACACGAGACCCCAGTTTCCTGTTTTGATCTTGTTCTTCTAACGGTGTCCTGTCCACCTGAATCCCAGAGTCCTCTCTGCTTAAGGGCTGTTGGTCATCTTCATCTTCACTATCTTCAGACCAATTCTGATGTAAAAAGGAAACAGACCGCACCCTTAGGGAGTATTACCACCAGAGCTATTTAGGTTAAAAGATGAAGAAAATTTTGTAAGAAAAGTAAAAACTCTCAACATGGACATAAAAGCAAAAACAAATTTTTTTAATAAATATCTTAAAATTGTCAATTACAGGAATGAAATTATTTGGAGCAGCAAAAATCCCAGGGTCACAGCCCCTTAACTGTGAGTTGTATTCACTCAGTCACCTTTCCTGTACTAATAATTTACAAGCTCTAAGGAACTCCTCCATAACAAGCTATTCTGGCTCTGTGAAGAGTGTTCCCATTTTAGCTAAGTTGCTCTATGGCAGGTAGATCCACTAAACTCATCTATATCACTTGGCAAGTGTAACAGGACTATGGCCACTTACTGGTGTATCCTCGTTCGGACCAAGGTCAATTTCTTCACCTTCCATTAAGTATTTTCCCCAGTCAAAATCATCTTTCTTTTCTAAAATGTAACAAGAACCTCATCAGCTTTATCATAAATGTTTCTAAAACAAACTCCAAAACTAAATGAAAAAAGTCTAACAAAACTCAAGACACACTCGGGTAATGAAAAGTTCCAAAATAAAGAAATACAATAAATTGATGTTTTAATACATTTGCACAGTTTAATTAACTCACATTCAAATGTATTTTCTCATTCTTATAATTGAAGGTAGTTTAACTTACAAAGTCAGAACTCAAATTTTAAATGAAATTTTGCAATTGCAATCACATTCAAAGAAACATACATTTTACTTTTGTACAGTTTTACAACTTTTAATAAAACCTCAATGTCTACTAATTAAGTAATAAAATCAATTTCTTGAATATTTCTTATATGATAAACTATCTGGTAACATACCCACTTCTTTATCTCTTGGTGTTTCCACATAATTGCTGTTTGAAGGAGAATCAGACAGACACAGAAGGAGTGAGAGAAGGGAATAATGCGCATCTGTCTTTAAAAGAAAAGATGAAGATGATGAGTCACTCAGGGGAGTGCTTTCTGAACCAGAGCCAAGAAAACCCCATGACAGTCATCTCCCAATTTTTCCCTGGTTTGAGATAACATGAATTATACCTAATTAAATCCTAATCTCTAAACTCTTTTCATAGCTCAAATGTGAACACCTAAGGAAGCGCAAAGTCGTCAGAAATTTCAGTTCTCTGTTTCTAACAAGCGTAAAACATCTGGGTGATGAGAGTGTTTATTTCTAGAACAAGTGAAATGCTTTTAGGGTACTGATTATTCTCTCACGGCAATATGCAAGATGAAGCTTAAACATGTCCAACAGTTTAACACAGATGTACCATTTTTTTATTTAACCATTCCCCTGTTAGTAAAATTGAAACTTTTCCCCAATCATTTCTTTAAGACTTTTAAAATTTGTTTATTTGATAGGCAGAGTTGGAGAGAGGTCTTTCTTCCACTGGTTTACTCTCCAAATAGCTGCAATGGCCAGAGCTGGGCTGATCCAAAGCCAGGAGCCAGGAACTTCTTCTGTGTTTCCCACATGGTTGCAGGGGCCCAGGCATTTTGGTCATCTTCTACCACTTTCCTAGGCCATTAGCAGGGAGCTGGATTGGAAGTGGAGCAGCTGGGACTCGAACTGGTGCCCATATGGGATGCTGACATTACAGGCAAAGGCTTAACTTACTACGCCACAGCATGGCTCCTCCCTCAATCTTTTGTAATCACAAACTTACTGCTTCATAATTATAAGAGTTCACCTATATAATAAATTCCTAAAATGTGAAAAGCTAAGTCAAATAATATTTACATTTGGAATTTCAAGAAATAATGTCAAAATACCCTCCATAAAAATTATACTATACACACACACAGACATGTATACGTAGCTACAAACAGTATGGTGGTAAGGATAGGCATAGAACAATGAAACAATACAGACTCCAGAAATCTATCCTTACATTTACTAAGATAGATTTGTTTTTGGCAAAGCTGCCAAGATAATCTAACAGGTAAAGGACAGCCTTTCTCAGTAAGTGGTATTAGGACAATAGGATATTCCTGTGTAAAATAAATTAAGCTCTTTCCTCACAGCACATGCAACAACGGAGCACAGACATAGACATGAGTGCTATTACTATAAAAAGACTCACAATGCAATTATGTCTCAATAAACCCATTGTTAAGTTGAAAATGCTTTTAATACACCAAACCTAACCAACATCAGAGCCTAGCCAAGCCTAGATTAAATGTGCTCAAAAGCACTTACATTAGCCCAGAGCTGGCTAAACCATCTAATTTGTTTTAAATATGTTGAATACACAGTACAACTTGTTAAATAAGAGGGATCTCCAAAAAGTTCATGGAAAATACATATTATGAAAAACTATGCATGGATTTCAATTTTTTTTTTTTTGCATCAGAATAAACTTATACTAATATGTTTCAACTTGTCTGAATGGATCTAGTTCGAGGCAAAGGGTAGGCTAAGAAGTCAATTTGAAAAGAGCCCCCAGTCAGAGCAATATGAATTCTACTAAAATTGAAGTAAGAACAAACATTACATCTGTGGTGAAGCTTGGGTGGAAGAATGTTGAGATTTTTCCATCTGCTTGTTCATTCCCCAGATCGCTGCAAAAGCCAGGGCTGGGCCAACCTGGATCCAGGAGCTTCATCTGGGTCTCCCACATGGGTGCAAGGGGTCAAATATTTGGGCCATCTTCCACTGCTTTTCCCAGGCCATTAGCAGGGAGCTGGACTGGAAATGGAGCAGTCGGGACATGATTCGGCGCACATATAGGACGCCAACATTACAGGTGGCAGCTTTACCAGCTATGTCACAATGCCAGCCCCAAAAGCCAAATTTTAAGTGGAAATTTTATTTTACTTTTCAATGGTGATTTGCTTTTTATTTTTTCTTTTTTTTAAAACTTCTGAAGCAATTTCAATTTTTTTAAAACAAAGTTTGACAAAAATAAGTTTGCAGCAATACTGATACACACAGACATTTCTTTTATATTTTTGTTTTTTGATATAAGGGAGAACATGCAATATGTCTTTCTGTGTCCAGCTTATTTCACTCAACACGATGTTCTCCAGTTGCAACCATTTTGATGCAAATGGAATTTCAGTCTTCTTTATAGCTGAATAATATTTGTGTATACATAAGAAACACATTTTCTTTGTCCATTCATGTGGTAACGACACGTTGGTTGATTGCATGGTGGTTCAAAAATCTCTTTGATAGTCTCTTTGATATAATGTGGTCACATCTTTGGGGCATATACCCACTACTGGGATTGCTGGATCATATGGCAAATCTATTTCAAGTTTTTTAAGAAACCGTGTTGTGGTGCCGTGCGTTAAAGCCCTAGCCTGAAGCACTGGCATCCCAATGGGCACTGGTTCTAGTCCCGGCTGCACCTCTTCCGATCCAGCTCTCTGCTATGGCCTGGGAAAGCAGTAGAAGATGGCCAAAGTCCTTGAGCCCCTGCACCCACGTGGGAGACCTGGAAGAAGCTCCTGGCTCCTGACTTTGGATCGGTGCAGCTCCAGCCACTGCGGCCATCTGGGGAGTGAACAAGCGAAGTGAATCTCTCTCTCTGTCACTACCTCTCTCTGTAATTCTGTCTTTCAAATAAAATAAATCTTAAAAAAAAAAAAAAAAAAAAAAAGAAACCATGTTGCTTTTTCCGGTAGCTATGCTAATTTACATTCCCATTCTGTGTATTAGTGTTCCCCTTTTAAGTTGAAAAATTTTTTTTAAAGATTTATTTTGTTTATTTGAAAGACAGAGTTACAGAGAGGTAGAGACAGAAGTCTTTCATCCGCTGGTTCACTCCCCAGATGGCTGTAACAGCTGGAACTGTGCCAATCTGAAGCCAATCATAGCAGAGAGCTGGATCGGAAGAGGAACAGCTGGGACTAGAAATGGCGCCCACATGGGATGCCAGTGCTTCAGGCCAGGGCTTTAATCCGCTGCGCCACAACGCCGACCCCGTAAGTGGAAATTTTAAATAAGTGGCATCAAGATCCTGAAGCCTTTCTTTGAAGAATTACAGCAGGAGTTGAAACATGGTGTTACCAGTGTGATCCTGAAGACAAAGCACAATCAAGACAATGGCTACCAAGAGGCAAAAGTCATGGCAACAGGCTTTCGGGATGACAAAGGATTTTGCTTGTTGACTTTCTAAAAGGCCAAAGAATGATAACATCTGTTTAGCATGAGAGGTTCTGAGAAAGTTAGCCCAGAACTTTAGGAGAAAAACACCTGGAAAAAATTCACCAGGATCCTTCTCCACCGAGACGATGCTCCTGTTCATTCCTCCTGTCAAACAAGGGCAGTTCTGTGAGTTTTGATGGGAAGTCACTAGGCACCTATTTTACAGAACTAGTTTGACACCTTCTGGCTTCCTTTGGCTTCTTAAAAAAATTCTGTTAAAAAGTACCCATTTTTTTCTTCAGTTAATAATGTAAAAAAGGACTGTGTTGATGTGGATAAATTCCCAGGACACTTAGTTCTTCAGGCATGGACAAAATGACTGGTGGCATCATTTATCAAAGTGTCATGGGGGCCAGCACTGTGGCATGTTAGGCTAAGTCTCCACCTGCAGTGCCAGCATCCTATATGGGTACCAGTTCAAGTCCTGGCTGCTCCTCTTCTGATCCAGCTCCCTGCTGATGTCCTGGGAAAGCAGTGGAAAATGGCCCAAGCACTCACACCCTTGTGGGAGACCGGGAACAAGTTCCTGGCTACTGACTTTTCAGCAGCTCAGCTCCAGCCACTGTGGCCATTTTGGAAGTGACCAGTGGAAGGAAGACCTTTCTGTGTCTCCCTCTCTTTCTCTGTATCTTTACCTCTCAAATAAATAAGTCTTAAAAACAAAACAAAACAAAACAAACAAACAAAAAAAACACAGTGTTATTAACTTGGTGAAGTGTATGCTGAAAAACAAGCGGGCCGGCGCCGTGGCTCACTAGGCTAATCCTCCGCCTGCAGCGCTGGTACTCCGGGTTCTAGTCCCAGTTGCTCCTCTTCCAGTCCAGCTCTCTGCTGTGGCCCGGGAAGGCAGTGGAGGATGGCCCAAGTGCTTGGGCCCTGCACCCGCATGGGAGACCAGGAGGAAGTGCCTGGCTCCTGGCTCGCCGGCCGTGGTGGCCATTTGTGGGGTGAACCAACAGATGGAGGACCTTTCTCTCTGTCTCTCTCAACAAAAGAAAGAAAGAAAAAAAAGTGTATATATTTTATCTTTTAATTCCATTTTCCATGGACTTCTTCCAGTCCCCTTATACAGTATACTGTAGAGTATCAGTTGTGTACGTTCATGATTGTGAGTCTGATAGGGGCCTGTTGCTCACTGATGCTGCCCAGCATCACAGACTATTGTGTCATAACACATGTACTAGGTGCAGAAAAGATAAAATTGAAGTAGGGCTTCTACTGAATGCATATTGCTTTTGCATTATTTCAAAGTTGAAAAACGGCTAAGTGAAATTTTTTTTTTTTTTTTTTTTTTTGACAGGCAGAGTTAGACAGTGAGAGAGAGAGACAGAGAGAAAGGTCTTCCTTTTCTGCTGGTTCACCCTCCAATGGCCACTGCTACCGGCGTACCGCGCTGATCCGAAGGCAGGAGCCAGGTGCTTCTCCTGGTTTCCCATGCGGGTGCAGGGCCCAAGCACTTGGGCCATCCTCCACTGCACTCCTGGGACACAGCAGAGAGCTGGACTGGAAGAGGAGCAACCGGGGCAGAATCCGGTGCCCTGACCAGGACTAGAACCCAGGGTGCCAGCCACAGGTGGAGGATTAGCCTATTGAGCCGTGGCGCCGGCCAAGCAAAATAATTATATCTTGGGGATCTCAAAAGAAAACAGAGACTACAGTCCATCTCTTTGCTATGTCTTGGGAAAGCAGTGGAAGATGGCCTAAGTGCTTGGGCCCCTGCACTAGCATGGGAGACCTGGAAGAAGCTTCTGGCTCCTGGCTTCAGATCGGTGCAGTTCCAGCCGTTGCAGCTAACTGGGGAGTGAAGCAGTGGATGGAAGACCTCTCTCTGTCTCTCCTCTCTCTGTGTAACTCTGACTTTCAAATAAATAAATAAATCTTAAACAAAAATCACTTTTCTGATAAGGAAACTGGTAACTCAGTAAGATAAGCCAATTTAAAAATGAGTAAACGACTTGAGTGGATACTAAGAAAACAAACGAATGGCCAAAAACATATACATGAAAAGAGGCTCTCGTTTTGGTTTAGTGGGTAAAAGCTGCCACCTGTGATACTGGCATCCCATATGGGCACTGGTTCACATCCTGGCTGCTATAGTTCTGATCTAGCTCCCTCTTAATGGCCTGGGAAATGCAGAAGAAGATGGCCAAAGTGGCTCCACGAGGGAGACTGAGATGAAACCAGGCTCTTGCATTAGTGCTGGCCATTGCGGCTATCTGAGGCACGAGCCAGCAAATGAAGATCTTTGTCTGTTTTTCTCTCTCTGTAACTCTTTCAAAATAAATGAAGTAAATCTTCAAAAAAAAAAAAAAAAAAAATAGATGAAGAGGTGCTCAATATCATGAGGTGTTAGAGAAAAGTAAACTCTAACACAGTGAAATATTACTGCATACCCTTTACGATGTCTTCAATCAAAAGGACAGACAATAATAAGAGCTGACCAGGATATGGAGAGAGTAGAACCCTTATACTTTGCTAGTAGAAATATAAGCCTCTTTGGGAAACAATTTAGCAGCTTCTTAAAAGGCTAAGTGAAATACACAGTACCCACTAAGACAGTACTTGAGTTTAACAAAGGGTGAGAGTCCCCAGTCAGGAGAAAGAAGAGCAGCAAGGCAGGTAAGGTACAGGATGTGTCACAGCAGAGGAGGGGACATGGTCCCATTGTGTCCAGGGTGCCCATAGTGGAGAGAACACAGAAAAATGGTTGGAGATGCTAATGAAAGGCCAAAATGGGAATTAGAGGTAGGCTCTGCCTGCCTATGTGGCTGATCCTCTGCCCCCCCAAAAACCTCTGGGTACCAATTTTCAAATCCTGTCACACACTATTACAAGAGAATTAAGTGCACTCCTTTTGTGTCTCCCCACGGCGAGGGACATCGGAAGCTCCTGCCCGGTTTCTCCCAGCCTTTGCTCCGTGCACCTTTGCCCACGTGGATCACATCTGCACCCTTCCACTGTAACAAGCACTAACAGTGAAGATGACAGCTTAAGTCTGTGAATCCTTCTAGTGAGTCACTGTGCCCACGGGTGGTTTTGGTGACGCATGACCTCGTATGAAAGTGCACCTGATACGTAACAAGCACAGGCAGTTATCACCACGTGCTCGGACTGTAACAAGTGTAGGCAGTTATTGTTACCAAGTGCTGGGAAGTCATTTGGAAGTTTTAAGGTATCCAGCCTGTGCTACTATTTGAGCCAATCTCTGGCGTCTAGTTCCATAGCAGGTTTGGGGTTAGGCAATGGAGATGAGAACATGCTCTTCCTTTCATCCCAAGCTGAGGCACACCTGGTTGATGGCAATGTTAAAGTCAGTTTTCAGGAGATCCTGTTTTAGCCACTTGACAATACTAAAATTGAATAAACATAACACGTATCCTTATTATGTTATATTAATTAATATATACCCTTATTATATTAGCAGAAACAAGCTGACAATAATCAGATTGGAAATAGTAAAATACCCAACAGAGATCTTGTAAGTGAACCATACCTTTGTTTCATTTACGTTGGGAAGTGATGAATTTAGAAATTCCTCAGTTAATCTCTTCCAGCTAGCAGCCTTGCTGAGATCAGAATGAATTATGAATTTCTCATGAATTCTGAAATATTTAAAACATCAACTGTTATAGAGCTATATTAACAGAAAGGTCCATAAAAATACATATATTTCTGAATGTGCACATATTTACATGAAAACCCAACTTACCCTTCTATTGTCTTTTCTATTTTGTGGCTATTGACATCCAAAAAACGATGAAACCTAACAAAAATAAAATGCAATGTTTTGGTCAGTTCTGTCACCTGGCTAAGTAGCCCTGCCTCACAGCTCTGAATATCCCTCCATAGACTCTATACTTAAACATTTCCAGGGTGCACCTCTCCCCCTTACCTCCACCATCAGACAGGCAAACAGCCCCTGTGTTCTGAGAAAGCATCCCTGCCCTGTCTGCTAGCTCCTGTGTCTTCCAACAAAGCCCTAAGTTCAGCACAGCCTATCTATATCAGGTGCTCCTAATCTTTGTTACAATTGAAGGGCCCCTGAATGATGCTTTGAAATGCAAAAATAAAGAAAATGGAAATAAAGCCGTCAAGTAATTTTAAATATTGGTGATGGAGTTAAGAGATACATTTCTTTATTAAACATTTAAATATAGCATCTAGCAGTGGGCCTAAGGATATGGACTGCCATTAAAGTCAGAGTAAACAATGTTCAGTAATACCTGCACAACAACTCTAATATGACATGTGGTTTTTACTGCTGACAAATCATAGGTAGGCTAACATTGCTGTGGTTTGTTGCTTTCATTCATAATTGATGAAAATGCTACTTTTCAGTTAGTGGATGGTGTAAAAATTTTTTCTCAACCAAATTCACAAGCCCCTGAATGCCAGCTTTGGACCCTCAGGTTAGAACCCTATTCTGCATCTTCCTGCAACTGACTTTGGTGTTCCTCCTTCTTAAGAACAGAGGACAGCTCTTACTTGTCTTCGAATTTTCAAGGCCTAAAATGTGGCCACAATTTTCAAAAATGTAACCATGAATCATTCATTTTTCTGATGAATTAAAGTATAACTTTATAGCATAGCTCTCTCAACTTTTCCAGCTTTTTTATTTTTTATACTTATTTATTTATTTTTTTGACAGGCAGAGTTAGACAGTGAGAGAGAGAGAGAGGGACAGAGAGAAAGGTCTTCCTTTTCCGATGGCTCACCCCCCAAATGGCCACTACGGCTGGTGCACTGCGCTGATCCGAAGCCAGGAGCCAGGTGCTTCCTCCTGGTCTCCCATGCGGGTGCAGGGCCCAAGCACTTGGGCCATCCTCCCGGGACACAGCAGAGAGCTGCACTGGAAGAGGAGCAACCGGGACAGAATCCGGCGCCCCAACCGGGACTAGCACTCGGGGTGCCAGCACTGCAGGCAGAGGATTAGCCTAGAGAGCCGCGGCCCCAGCCTTCCAGCTTTTTTATTAACAACCCCACCAATGTGTGCTATAAAGAAACAAATTACACTGTTTAGTAACACATTTAATTCTACCCTAGTAAATGGCTGCCTGGAACACCATTTTACCTATCACAATTTAGTCTCTCAATTTTCATAAGGAAACAATTTCAACTGTTCTTTCCACATCTAAAATAATGATCATCTACCTACTGCCAATAAGAAATACTAACAGAAAAATTAATTGGGATATACCACTTAAGTTTCTGTGTCATATGAGCTATTTCAGGCATTTATTTTTGTTTATTATTATTATTTTTAAAGATTTATTTATTTGAAAGGTAGAGTTACAGCGAAGGAGAGGCAGAGACAGAGCCTGAAATCTCCCGACTGCTGGTTCACTCCTGAAACGGCCACAATGGTCAGGGCTGCACCAGGTAAAAGCCGGAGCCAGGAGCTTCATCCAGGTCTCCCATGTGGGTGCAGGGGTCCAATGACTCGGCCCACCTTCTGCTGCTTTTCCTGGTGCATTGGCAGGGAGCTGGATCAGGAGTGGAGCAAATGGAGGCTGGTGCTGTGGTGTAGCAGGGAAAAGCAGCATCCCACATGGGCACTGGTTCAAGTCCTGGCTGCTGCACTTCTGAGCCAGCCCTCTGCTATGGCCTGGGGAAGCAGTAGAAGATGGCCCAAATTCATGGGGCCCTGCACCCACACGGGAGACCTGGAAGAAACTCCTGGCTTTGGATCAGCTCAGCTTTGGCTAATGTGGCCATCTGGGGAGTGAACTAGCAGGTGGAAGATTTCTCTCACTCCCCTCCCCCAGCTTCTTCTCTGTAACTCTGCCTTTCAAATAAATAAATCTTAAAAAGAAGGAAGTGGAGCAAATGGAACTAGAATGGGTGTGCATATGGGATGCTGGCACTGCAGGAGGTGGCTTTACCTGCTACCCCACAGAGCCGGCCCACAGACACTGTTATTTTTATAAATTACATTTAAGAATGGAGTTGAAGGGATGGGCACTTGGCACAGAGGTTGAGACACCATTTGGGACACCCACATTCCACATCAGAGTGCCTTGGTTCAAGTTCTTGCTCAGCTTCCACTCCAGCTTCCTGCTAATGCAGGTGATGGTTTTAGGCCTGGTCCCTGCCATTGGTGTGGGAGGCGGGGACTGAGTTCTGGACTCACGGCTTTGGCCTAACCCAGCCCTGGTGGCTGTGGGCATCTGGGGAATGAACCAGCAGTTGGACGATCTGTCTCATGCTGTCTATCTCTTGGGTTCTCTCTCTGTCTCCTGCTGTGCCTTTCAAACAAAAATAAGCAAAAAAAGTGGGTTTCCTAAAAAAGGAACTGTTTATTATTTCAGAAATCTGGCACACTTTCACTGAATGTGAAAGACCTCTATTCTTATAAACCAAGTAGGCAGATTATATCCATGATCACTAAGCAATCAAGATTAAAAGATCCTGAAAAACTTCATTATTCAAGATTTGTATGGAACTTAGAATATTAACAATGAACGACACTCTTTCAGTGATAATTCCATTATGGGTAATACTCATAAAAGTACTGTCTAATTTACATTTCCCAGAAACAAAAAATCGATCATCTGACTCCAGCCAAATACCTGGCCCAGCTCTTCCAAAATTAATCACCCGAGAAAGTGCATGAGAACCGGGCGAGGAGCCTTAGCGTACTCTGTGCCAGCAGCCCTTCCAGGCGCTGGGGTGCGGCGGTCGGGGCGACCGCAGTCACTTTCCTACACTCCCCAGTGCGTCGAAGTAAGAATGGAAGGGGGCCTGGAACACAGTTCCAGAGGGTGTCGGTGTGCGCCGCACACGACTCCCGATGGGCAGCGAGTTCAGCAGGACACACAAGCAGAGAAGGCTAGGTGGGAGGCCGGCGCCCCACGGTGCACAGCCCCCGGGGGCACCGCGCGGCGGCTCACCGGGGCACCGCGCAGCTCACCGGGGCACCAGCTCATCGGGGGCACCGCACAACTCACCAGGGCACCGCGCGGCTCACCGGGGGCACCAGGCAGCAGCTCACCGGGGCACCGCGCGCCTCACCGGGGGCACCGCACAACTCACCGGGGCACCGCGCGGCTCACCGTGGGCACCAGCTCACCGGGGCACCGAGCGGCTCACCGTGGGCACCAGCTCACCGGGGCACCAGGGAGCGGCTCACCGTGGGCACCAGGCAGCGGCTCACCGGGGCACCGCGCGGCTTACCGTGGGCACCAGCTCACCGGGGCACCGAGCGGCTCACCGTGGGCACCAGCTCACCGGGGCACCAGGGAGCGGCTCACCGGGGCACCAGGCAGCGGCTCACCGGGCGCACCGAGCGGCTCACCGGGGCACCGCGCAGCTCACCGGGGCACCAGCTCACCGGGGGCACCGCGCAGCTCACCGGGGCACCAGGCAGCGGCTCACCGGGGCACCGCGCAGCTCACCGGGGCACCAGGCAGCGGCTCACCGGGGCACCAGGCAGCGGCTCACCGCGGCACCACGTAGCTCACCGGGGCACCGCGCGGCTCACCGGGGCACCAGGCAGCAGCTCACGGGGCACCAAGCAGCAGCTCACCGGAGCACCACGCAGCTCACCGGGGCACCACGTAGCTCACCGGGGCACCGCGGCCTGCGCGCCCGCCCCAGCCTCCCCGGCTCCCCGCTCCCCACGGACCTGAAGTTGGACCAGGCGAAGTTCAGCGCGAGCTGGAAGTTGGGGTCCGCCTCGTCCTGCAGGCCGGTGACATGTCGCACGAGTTCGCGCACGTCGCGCTCCTGCTGCCGCTCCTGCCGGCTCCAGGACGGCCCCGGCCGGGCCATAGCTCCGCGCTCCGCCGCGCCGCCTCTCCGTGATCATGCAGCCGTTCTCGCGAGAGTTCTGGCTCCCGCGGCGCAGCGCCTTCTGTTCTCGCGAGAGTTCCTACTGGTCTGGGTGGCTTTGGCGGCAATCTGAATGTGTTTTGTAGTCGCGCGCGGTGTCTTCAGAGCGAACTGTTATTATCATTAATCAGATTAATAAGCGTCCGGCCAGCGTTGGTGGGTGGTTTAAGTTAGGATGGCTTTAGGATGACAGCGCCGCCAGTGAGTTCTCCAGGACGTTGATTGCCCCAGCATTCCCACGTACCACGGTGTGGTTGGTTGGTTATTCTTCAAGCTTTAGCTTCTCAAATCCTTGGCCTGGCAGTCTTTCTTGCTCCAGCTTCAAGCATCATGCTTGTAACTCTCAAATCTGGATGCACAGCCCACATATTCTTGGCACCCCAAACGCATTGTTTAGTTGCTGATTATCTCCCAAATAAAAATGTGTGTATAAATGGGTGTATAGAGTATATTCATTTCCTCATTGTGTTTTACCCGCTAAATGTCAACTGCATGCGAGTTCTGCTCACAACTAACCACTAGCACTTAGAATAAGGATACCTGGACCATCCTGAGACTCATTAAAGAAGGAAACAATGCTTCCCTGGAAGGCTCAAACACCACTCAGCTAAATGCACTCTCTCCCTTCCCGATCAGCCTGTGTTCTCATTTGAGATATGAACCAGTACCAGCGTTCCCCACTGCACCTAGCCAGAGGCTCCCTGCCTATGCCGGTCTCTTTCTTCTCAGTAATGCAGAACAATTAGTTGATTTCTGAATTCTCTCTGAAGTCTGCTTTTCTTCCCCGTTGCCTCAGGCTAGACCCCAGACTCCTGGAAGGTCCCCTCACTCATCTCTGACTCTGATCCCATCACAGATCTGATAACCCCACTCCCCACGGTCTGCAGCAGGATTTCTAGACCTCAGCTTTAGAGGACAATTCTTTCTTGTGGAGAGTTGTCTTGCACACTGAACTTGAAGCAGTTTCCTTGGCTTCTCCTCACTAGATTCCAATAGTAACTCTCCTCACTCCTGCTGTGACAACCAAAAGGTCTCCAAACGTTGCAAATGCATTCTGGGGGCAAAATCACCCCTCGGTAGGAACTGCTGGCCTACAGGATAAACTCCGAACTTCTGAGCAATAGGACTCAGGGGTTTTTCTAACCTTGGCTTATCTGACCTGCTTCATCCGCCTCTATTATGGAGAGGTCATTTCCACGGGCAGGAAGAATGAATATTGTAAAAGATGGCAGCTGTCGTTAATCAATCCGGGCAGTTTCCTTCGACCTGCAGAACAGGCCCTGTATGATCCAGCTCTTTAGCTGCGTGTCCTGCTGTGTTCTAGCTCAGGCAGAGAGTCAGAGCAACTCTGCAAGGAGAAAGAAATGCCTGGAAAAAGAACAGTGTCGCTGGGACAAGCTGTGGCCTGAGTCCTTGCTCCCAAGGTCACCCATCCAGACTGCTGCTGAGTGCCCAGTGTCGGATGAAAGCCAGGGAAGGGGACAACTCCCCGGAGCCTCTGAATCTGGCTGTGAAGGAGGTTGCTGGAAGAAGCAGGGCGTGTGGTTATGTCAGCTTCTAAATGGCCACACAGTGACGAAATTTCAACCCACTTCCATCTTGTTTAGAATTATTTATTTGAAAGACAGTTACAGAGGAGGTAAAGCCAGAGAGAAAGAGAGGTCTTCCATTCCACTGGTTCACTCCCCAAATGACCACAATGGCAAGAGCTGAGCTGATCCGAAGCCAGAAGCTTCTTCTGGGTCTCCCACGCGGGTGCAGGGGCCCAAGGACTTGGGCCATCTTCCACTGCTTTCCCAGGCCATAACAGAGAGCTGGATTGGAAGAGGAGCAGCTCGAACTGGTGCCCATATGGGATGCTGACGCTGCAGGATGCGGCTTTAACCCGCTGTGCCACAGTGCCAGCCACATTCATTCCCATCTTCTTATGGCTTTCAGCATATATATTCCTGAGCTTTAATTCGTCACATACATCATCAGTATGCTCTTAGACTGTTTGAATTTTTCTTTTATATTTTAGGAGATGTGTGTCTGTGTATCTCTGTGTGCTTAAACACACTCCAGGCACAAATTATTTGCCAATTATATACAGTATGAATAGCATCACCCGTCTCTGATTTATTTTTAAACTACTTATGGTATTTTCATTATCCCAGAGTTTTAATTTCCATTGTATAAAACTGTTAAATCCTTAAAAATGGATAATCAAAATTCTGAGGGATAGAAAAAGTATATCCAGGGCTGGCACTGTGACGTAGCAGGTAAAAGCCAGCATATGGGTGCCAGTTCGAGTCCCAGCTGCTCCTCTTCTGATCCAGCTTCCTGCCATGGTTTGGGAAAGCAGTAGAAGATGGCCCAAGTTCTTGGGTGCCTAAACTCATGTGGGAGACCCGGAAGACACTCCTGGCCCCTGGCTTCAGTGCAGCTCTGGCCGTTCTGGCCATTTGGAGAGTGAACCAGCAGATGGAAGACCTCTCCCTCTCTCTCTTTCTCCCCTGCCTCTCTGTAACTCTGCCTTTCAAATAATAAATAAATAAATCTTTTTAAAAAATATATCCATTAAATAGGAAGAGATGTCTATATCATAGTATTGGAAGTTATGGCTGAAACCTGTCTGAAGCAGGCCAGAAAAAAAAATAGTGAGAAAACATGAGAAAAGCAGATAACATGAACAATCCAGAAGATCCAGAAATAGAAATCAGAGGAAACCATCTAAGAAACAGAGCAAGAACTCCCAAGGATGAACACCTGTTCCCAGATTTTTTTTTTTAAAGCAACCTCCCCAGGCCTCATAGCTTTCCCCAGAATGGGACCTAAAGCAATTGATGGAAGGTGCATCCTAAATCCTGTCCCCAGGTGGGAATGCAAGCAGGTGTGGCCTTCCCTGCCCTCCCCTCTGGGTCTGGCCTCTGCCGGGCCCTGCAGGTGGACTTTGAAACTTTCTGTATGGGGTCTGGGGAAGTTCAGAAAGTCTGTAGAAAACAGAATGAAAAAATAAGTTCATGCATATTTTCATAATGCATATGTTCCATAAAGCTTTCGGAGACCCCTTATACGCGTGGATTTCCAATTTTTCCTTTTTGCACCAAAACAAACTTAGTTTTTTGTTTTCTCCTAGCGCCTCCGATGCCAGGACCCTACCCAGAACAGCAGCTGGCCAACCATCCTCCCACGATGTTTCTAGATAGTGGGGCCGGTGCTGCTCTGACAGGGTGGAAGTTCGTGGACCAGCCGGGGGGTGACGTAGGATCCTACTGCCTCCTCCCTGGTCCTTCGTGGTCAGCCGGCTCCCCTAAGTAAGGAGAAAAGTTGGGGGGTGGAATGCGCCTCGGGCAATTGGGTGCCTGGTTGACCACATCTGAGTCAAGGCACCTGTGGCGCCTTCTATCACCTGCCCACCAGTGCCACATCTCCCGGAGAGGGGCGGGAACGTTCCAGTGGGTGTCTCCTACCACCCTCCTCCAGCCCCCGCCTCTGGGGAGAGACTCAAAAATCTTTCAGGGATAACTCCCCAAATGACTGAGCGCCCCCAGGGCACCCTCCATGCCCTCTGTGGCTGTTTTGGGGTGGTGTTCCCTTCCTGGGAGTTGTAAAATTTTTTCCAGCGGTGTCGCCAATATGTGAAGTGCATTCAAGCCACCACTGGCCCCCAGACATCCTCTGTGGGTCTCCATGGCTGGCTCTAGCCGCTCATCCTCTCTGTAGGGTGTACACACTTTTTTTGGAATTGCATAGGGAGACTGAGCCAGGTGTGCTCCATGCTAGGCATCCTTCCCTGGCCTGGGCCAGTGCAGTCTTCCAGGCATGCAAAGACTGGGCCCTGTGCAAGGCTGCCTCCCCAGGCAGCCAGTCCTGCTGCTCAGCTAGGAGGGCCTCTGAGAGATGTATCACACACAGGACTGTGGCCAGCTTGGGGCTGCCTGCTATAGACCCACATGTCTGCCTAAGTCTGTCCTGGCTTTGGAAGGGGACTTGCAAAAATATTTGGGAGTTGCAATGTCCTTGTGCTCCCCCACAGCTGAGCTTTGCTGATGCCCACCTCAGTAGGGGCAGACAGGAGATTGGAAATGTTTTTTGGGAGAAGCAACCAATGAGCAGTACTTTCATGGAATTACAGCCAGCTCACAATGCCCTCCCCTAGGTTTGTCTGTACTAGCAGGGCTGGCTTTGGAGGGGGCTTAGAATCTTTTCAGGAAGAACAGCAAATCATGTGTAGGATAGAGAGCCATCCTAGCCTCCTCTCCAGGCCTCCTTGGCCTGCCTGGCCTTTCCATGCTAGAAGACACTGAGAAATCTCCAACAGGCTGCAGAAGAACCATAGCCAGAGCCAAGGTGCCATTCCCAGAGCCCCAGATGGCTGCCATCTTTGGAGGGAAACTTAAGATAGTTTCCTTGTGTGGATTCCTCGTCTCTGCTTCCAGCGTTCTGAGGCTGGAATTGCTGTCTCTCGATTCTCCCTGATGATAAATAATGGATCAGTAATGCACTTCCAAGTAGAATGGCAACAAAATGGTTCTGGGTGCCCTGGGAGAGCCCTAGACCCACCAAGGTTTCTTGTGGGGCTGGTTCCTGCACATGGACCTAGAAAACTTAAAAGCGTCGCTCTGGCAGAAGGTGCCTTCTCTGGCTGGGACTCTGAAGAGGGGCATTTAAAAACTGTTCAAGTTGCTCATCCATACCCAGGCCCAGGCAGTTCCTGCCCTCCAGAGAATACTTGGAAAGTGTTTTCAGGAGGTGCTACGATGACCAGGCCCCAGAAGGCATTGCATCTAGCAGGCTAAGTTAGCCCATGCTGGTCCTACCCACAGTGGTGGCAGGAATGTGTTAGGGAGCATGGCCAAGGGCACCTCCAAGTCAGTGCCCAGCCTGGCAGTCACAGCCCTCATCTGACCCTGCTATGGAGGGTGGGGATGGGAGGAGGTGCCTGTTGCATAGCTGGTTTCTCTATTTCTATACGTTGTACATACACTCTGTGCCACTTGGTGATAACACCTCACTCTTACGTTATGCATTATCTTTCCAATGAAGTTTTTTATTGAGAGGAGGGGGAGAGTTGGAGAGCTGGAGGGAGAAAGAGAAGGAGATATTCATCCACAGGCTCATCCCCTAAATGTCCACCAGGGGCCAGGCTAAAACCAGGAGCCAGAACTACCTCCGGGTCTTCCACATGAGTGTCAGAACTCAGCACATGAGCCATCAGCTGCTGCCTCCCAGGTGCGTTAGCAGGAAGCTGGATCAGAAGCGGATCTGGAGATGGGAGTGGTGATCCCAGGCCCTCCACTGTGGGATGCAAGTGGCAGCTTAACCCACAATGCCACAACACCGTCCCCATAACTTCATTTTATTAGAGTCGATAACTAGCCCAAATAAGGAAAAACAAATTTGAATTCTTAGTACAAGCAAAAACCACCTGTCCACATAATAAAGGGTATTCTTAATGCAATAAGGGCATAATACTCTCCACAGCCTGGCATTTTATTGTACTTCTCTGTAGTTCTTCCTTCCACTTAGAAACTGACAACCATCTTTTAATTAAGTTGCTATTTCTTCCTCTTTCCCCAGCTTGGGGATAGGCTGCACAAGTCTTACTTTATACAAATTAAGACATTAAATTTTCATTTATATATTTTAAGTGTTTATGAAGCATTCAAAAACCTCCAACACTGTCGCTCCCCCTCTTCGTGGAGGAACGACACTAAACCCTGCCTAGGCTTCATATCCGAGTCACGGCACCATTATGTCGCTCCCCCTCTTCGTGGAGGAACGACACAGGACCCTGCGTTGTTCTTTTGTCTGCTCGGCCCTCCCCGGGTTTGCTGCTGGTTCTTCCCGGGTTGGCTACCGACCCTTCCACCTCCGTGGAAGGGCGGTTCCCCCTGCCACATTCCCCACTTCCGCGGGGGAGCGGCACACCGCCGGCTGGCTCTCTCGGGGGCTGCACAGGTGTTCCCCTTAGATGTTCCTGGTGCATGCCGTCTCTCTCCTCCTTTATAGTCCTCCTCTGCCAATCCCAACTCGGCTGCCCACACGCCGAGTACGCTGCTTTCCTCCAATCAGGAGCAAGTCCTACAGTTTATTGGCTGAACTGGAGGCAGCTGTGTAGAAGCTGTTTTCTCCTCTCCCAGCGCCATATTGTGGGAGAGCAGATGCATAGAATAAGTCTTAATTCCAGTAACTTAGTCTAGTCCGGGTTGCTCCCCACAGATCCCCCTTTCTTTTTATTTTTTGGCGTTGATACGCGCCTGTCTTCGGTGTCCCGCGGCACACACTCTGCTCTGCTTGCTAGAGTTGCCCGCACGTTCTTACAAGTCCTATCAATCAGGCAAACCGAATCCGGGTCCTCTCTTCGCCATGTTGTGAGGAGGTTTCTAGGCGCTGATGCGTGCCTGTGTTCGGTGCCCTGCAGTGCATGCTCTGCTCTGCCTGCAGGTGCTTACAAGCCCTATTAGGCAAACCGAATCCAAGCCTTCTCATTGCCATATTGTGGGGAGGCTTATTGGTGTTGATTCGTGCCTATCTTCGGTGACCTGCAGCTCATACTCTGGTCGAGCCGCCTATTGGTGCTTACCGCCTTACTAATCAGGCAGACCGAATCCAAGCCTTCTCATTGCGGTATTGTGGGGAGGCCTTATTGATGTTAATTCGTGCCTGTCTTCGGTGACCTGCGGTGCATAAACTGCTAGCCGCCCGCAGGTGCTCATCGCCTCACTAATCAGGCAGACCGAATCCAAGCTTTCTCATTGCCATGTTGTGGGGAGGCCTTTCTATTTCTCTATTTCTCTATCTCCGGGCATTCCTATTTCTCCCATTTTACTTCTGTCTGCCAACATTCCTATTTCTCTCATTTTACTTCTAAACTTCTGTTTCTCTTATCCTTGCGGCTTCCCGGCGCCCGCCCCGAGGCTGCGTCTCGGCGGCTTCCCGGCTCTGAGCCGCTTCAGCCCGCACTTCTCCGATCTGTGCGGCTTCCCGGCTTTGCGCGGCTTGGCTTCGCGCGTGCACTCCGCGGTCTCGCACTAGCCCAGCGTTCCCTATCTACTTGTGCCCTGCACGCTCTCTCTGCGCGCGGCAGCCTCCGCGAGTCACACAGCGTAGCTTACGTCTCCGCCACTAGCATTCAATCCAAGTTCCCCGGACTAACCTGACGAATTCCAACCTGGCGGCCCACATCTCTGCGTCTGGTTCCAGATCTTCGCCTCTTGCTCCCCGGGGTGACTTGAAGAATTCCAAGGTGGCTTACGTCTCCGCCTCGGCCTGCACTCGCGGCTTCATCCTCCCTAACATTTTTCTCTACCCGGTATGTTTCCCTAAGTTTTCTTCCAACAATATTCCTCCCTCATTTCTCCTGGCCTCTCCCCACAGTCCGTATCCAAGTCTAAGTTTCTTATAGGTTTCACTTTCACTTTCAACCTGCAGTCCGTATCTGAGTCTAAGTTTCTTCTTGCTTTCACTTTAAATCCTAACTTCTTTCCCACAGTCCGTATCCAAGTCTATGCCTAGGCTTTCGATAGCTTCCTCCGGCACCTTTTCCGTCCGGCTTTCCCCTAGGCTCTTTGCTAGTCTCTCTCTCCGGTAATTTCCACTTCTTCCCGTTTCTTCCCTCCTAAGTTTCGTATCCGTCCTAGGTTTCCTATCCGAGTCACGGCACCATTATGTCGCTCCCCCTCTTCGTGGAGGAACGACAGAGGACCCTGCCTAGGCTTCATATCCGAGTCACGGCACTATTATGTCGCTCCCCCTCTTCGTGGAGGAATGACACAGGACCCTGCCTAGGCTTCATATCAGAGTCACGGCACTATTATGTCGCTCCCCCTCTTCGTGGAGGAACGACACAGGACCCTGCCTAGGCTTCATATCCGAGTCACGGCACTATTATGTCGCTCCCCCTCTTCGTGGAGGAATGACACAGGACCCTGCCTAGGCTTCATATCAGAGTCACGGCACTATTATGTCGCTCCCCCTCTTCGTGGAGGAACGACACTAAACCCTGCCTAGGCTTCATATCCGAGTCACGGCACCATTATGTCGCTCCCCCTCTTCGTGGAGGAACGACACAGGACCCTGCGTTGTTCTTTTGTCTGCTCGGCCCTCCCCGGGTTTGCTGCTGGTTCTTCCCGGGTTGGCTACCGACCCTTCCACCTCCGTGGAAGGGCGGTTCCCCCTGCCACATTCCCCACTTCCGCGGGGGAGCGGCACACCGCCGGCCGCCTCTCTCGGGGGCTGCACAGGTGTTCCCCTTAGATGTTCCTGGTGCATGCCGTCTCTCTCCTCCTTTATAGTCCTCCTCTGCCAATCCCAACTCGGCTGCCCACATGCCGAGTACGCTGCTCTCCTCCAATCAGGAGCAAGTCCTACAGTTTATTGGCTGAACTGGAGGCAGCTGTGTAGAAGCTGTTTTCTCCTCTCCCAGCGCCATATTGTGGGAGAGCAGATGCATAGAATAAGTCTTAATTCCAGTAACTTAGTCTAGTCCGGGTTGCTCCCCACACAACACAGTTTTTCTGTCCTGAAAAGCATAGTGCATACATTCATATGAACAAAACAATCTTTGTGCTTGGGAAATTTACTATGCAAATAAAGTTAAAAAAAAAAACTAGCAATATTTCCAACATTAAGGTGACTGGGTGCCACCTAGTGTTCAACTTCTGAAACTACTAAATTTACAAATTAATAAAATTGCTATTGAAACTCAGGTTCTTGGACAAAGGATTCATATTCAGATAATAAATATTATTTTTTAAAAGATTTAGTTATTTGAAAGACAGAGTTACAGACAAAGAAGGAGAAACACTCCTCACTCCCCAAATGACTGCAACGTCCAAGGCTGTGCCAGGCAGAGGCCAGGAGCCAGGAGTTTCATCTGGGTCTCCCACATAGGTGCAGGGGCCCAAGGACATGGACCATCTTCCACTGCTTTCCCGGGTGCATTATCAGGGAGCTGGATTGGAAATGGAACAACTGGGACTTGATATGGCACCATATGAGATGCTGGCATTACAGGTGGCAGCTTAACCCATTATACCACAGTGCCGGCCACATTAACTCTTTTTTTTTTATTTAATAATTTTGATAGGTGGAGGCGCAGACACAGACACACACAAATAAACACACAAACACATAAATATGGAGAAAAGGGGGGCACTATTTGTTAGTTCACTCCCCAAATGATGCCTGGGCTTAAAGTCAGAGCCAGGAGTCAGTAACTTCCAAGTGGCAGGAACCCAATTACCTGAGCCATCATCTGCTGCCTCCCAGGATCTTCACTGGCAGGAAGCTGGAGCCAGGCATCAAACCAGGAACTCAGATATGGGATGTGGATGTCTTAACTGGCGTCTTAACCGCTGGGTCCATGCCGCTGCCCAACATCGCTCAGCATCACTTCCCACCTCCACTCCCTTGCCCTATCCCATACACCTTTAGATAATCAAAATCTGTTTGTTTGTTTGTGTCTATGAAGGTTTGACTTCTGGGAACTCTGGATATTTCTTTTTTTTAATTTTTTAAAATTTTTATTATTTTTTGTGACAGGCAGAGTGGACAGTGTGAGAGAGAGAGACAGAGAGAAAGGTCTTCCTTTGCCGTTGGTTCACCCTCCAATGGCCGCCGTGGCTGGCGCGCTGCAGCTGGCAGGAGCCAGGTACTTCTCCTGGTCTCCCATGGGGTGCAGGGCCCAAGCACTTGGGCCATCCTCCACTGCACTTCCTGGCCATGGCAGAGGGGCAACGGGACAGAATCCGGCGCCCCGACGGGGACTAGAACCCGGTGTGCCGGCGCCGCAAGGTGGAGGATTAGCCTAGTGAGCTGCAGCGCCAGCCTTGGATATTTCTTTTAATTAAGTAATTTACTTTTCATCTTTTATGTCTGGATTATGTAACCTTGACATTCATCTATGTTGTAGCTTGTATCAGTATTTCATTTCTTTTTGGTACAAAAACAGTTTGAAATACATACACAGGAAGATTCTTCAAAAAGTTTGTGGAAAGTGTATAGTATGAAAAGTATGCATGGATTTCAAAAATTATTTTGCACCAAAGCGAACTTTTATTTTTTAAAAGATTTATTTATTTATTTGAAAGGCAGAGTTACAGAGAGGCAGAGGCAGAGGCAGAGAGAGAGAAAGAGAGAGCACGCGCACGAGAGAGACAGGACTTCCATCTGCTGGTTCACTCCCCAAATGGCTTTAATGGCCAGAGCTGTGCCGATCCAAAACCAGGACCCAGGAGCTTCTTCTGGATCTCCTACATGGATTCAGGGGCTGAAGCACTTGGGCCATCCTCTACTGCTTTCTTAGGCCATAGCGGAGAGATGGATCAGAAGTGGAGCAGCTTGGTCTTGAACCAGTGCCCATGTGGGGTGCCCTCCAATAAATGGCTAACTTATACATGAAAAGGTGCTAAACATCAATAATTATTAGGGATGTGCAAATTGAATTCACAATGAGATAACACTTCACTCTAATTAACATGATTATCATTGAAATGCAAAAAATAACAAATGTTGGTGAAGATGTGGAGAATTTGCAACCCTTGTGCACTGCTAAAAGGGATTTAAAATGGTGCAGCTGCTATGGAAAACAGTATGGCAGTTCCTCAGAAAATGAAACAGAGTTGCTGGCCGGCGCCGCGGCTCAATAGGCTAATCCTCAGCCTGCGGTGCCAGCATCCCAGGTTCTAGTCCCGGTCGGGGCGCCGGATTCTGTCCTGGTTGCCCCTCTTCCAGTCCAGCTCTCTGCTGTGTCCCGGGAGTGCAGTGGAGGATGGCCCAAATCTTTGGGCTCTGTATCCGCAGAAAGGCACCTGGCTCCTGGCTTCAGATCAGCACGGTTCACCGGCTGTGGTGGCCATTGGAGGGTGAACCAGCAGTAAAAAGGAAGACCTTTTTCTCTCTCTCTCTCACTGTCCACTCTGCCTGTCAAAACAAACAAACAAACAAACAAACAAAAGAAACACAGAGTTGCCATAAGTTGTGACAATTATGCTTAGGGGTGTGTACACCAAAAGAACTGAAAACAGGGACATGAGCAGTTCTCAGTACACCAATATTCATTACAGCACTGTTCAAAATAATCAGAAGGTAGAAAACAGCCTAAGTGATATTCATGGTTGACGTGGTAAACAGAATATTTCATATAAAGTTGGTGAACACATACTACAACATGGATGAAACTGGAGGATGTCATGCTAAGTGAAATACGCTAATCGTGAATACTGTGTGGTTATTAACTTCATAGAGACAGAAGGTGTGGGGGGACTGAGGAGTGGAGAAGGGTAATTGATGGGTACAGAGTTTCAGTGTCTGGAGGAAGGATTGCAGAACAGTGGGAATGTATCCAATGCCAGTGACCTGTACATCAAGAAAGTGGTTAAAATGGGGAAATTTATATCACACATATTTTACCACAACAAAAAAGGGAATTATCAGTGGGTGCTAAAATTATTAAGTAGAACTTGAGAAGTAACAGAGTATGTGTCCTTTACCCCCTCATGAACTACAGACTCATTACAAAATAGAAGAGAACATTAGAACGGAGAAGCCTGCAGATGTCATCTTTCGTCCCCTTGTATTTCCAAAAGCTTAAATGAACAAATCGTAGACGAATGCAGACTCCACCCTAATTACACATCAAGTTACCATCAGTAATAGAGCACTCACACATCACGATACCACTGACCTGATACGAGCATGGAAGAACATAGCACCCTTTTGGTGGTTTTCCTGCCAGACATACAATCCTAAAGGCAACTATGAAGAAGCATCAGACAAAGCCACACTAAGGCACATTCTTCCCAGTATCCGATCCTGTCAGTCAGGGAAAGACCAAGGTAAAATACAATGGGAGATGGTGACCCAGATCCTTCCATTGTACGGCACGTATCAGGGACAGCTGGTGAAATTCAAAGGAGCCTGCAGACTCAGCGCAGTGATGCGTTGGTGCTGGGTTTTTAGCTTTGATGACTGAATAATGCAAGAGGGAGACACACTAGCGTGTTTTGAGACTGTGGGGCACCAGTTTGGTACTCCACACTTTGCGATCTGCACCCTGGCACCTCCCCTTAACCTGTGGTCTTGTAGCACACACCAATCCAGTGGGAGGTCTGTAAGGTAGAGAAGGGCTGCAAAGACCCTCGCTGTCAACCTGAGCCCAGGCAGGAAATCAGACTATCACAAAGACCCCACCTCCAATGCTCCCCAAGTTCCCAGTGTGGGTTCCAATCCCTGGTCTGATCCTGCTGGCCCTGGCACCCATTTCTCAGAGGCTGCTGCACCCACCAGTCTCCTGCCCATTTAGGGGGTTGGTGCTTGATTTGAGCAGTGGGCACACGTTTCTCCAAAGCTCGCTTTTAGGACAGTTCTGATTCTGCAGTGACCAACCACTCCCCGGAGCCCCCAGGTGTTCCGTGCCAGCCCTAGCCTCCCACTGTTCTAGACCCCTGGCCAGGCCAGAGCCAAAGCAGGAGCAGTGGAGATGTTCCCTCACTAGGGCCCTGAGGTGGAGGCAGAGCCCATTGTATAGGCTCCAGGCACCTCGGCCAGTGGCAAGGATGAGCCGCAGGTCCATAGTCCTGGGCAGGATGCTGGGGTCCATAGTCTTGGGCAGGATGCTTTCTCCTGGCAACGCAGAGTGGGGACATGGCAGCCTTGGGGTGAGAGACAGCAGCCTATGGCTGCTTAGCCAACGGGCACTCTGGCTGATGGGAAACCGTGGGTGGCTGTTACTTAGAAATGGACATCTGATTGACGCACAACTGAGATGGAGCTGTTCAGAACAAGATGTTTTCTGTACACCAGATGTTCACGGTTTGTCTTTCAAATCCCACCAGGTTTTCATTATAGTGCATACTCTGCCGCAGGTACCCCCATCAGACATCAGGATCCCGACCAACAGGTGCCCATGTCAAGCCTTATCATGGCAGGGGATGATGGGGAGCCCCTTGCGCTCAGGATACGCTCCAAGAACTTCATGCTCTGTTCGTTTATTTCTCCTTTACTTCTAATCTTTTTTTTAACTTCTACTTTTAGGACAAGGGGGCTTCAAAAAGTTTGTGGAAAATGGAATTGCAACATAAGATTACTTGGCTGCCAAAAGTTCTGAAATTCTGGCATGGTTTCTGCACCAGCGTATTGGAAACCCCTCGTCATTTTCCTAGGAATGACTGCCCCGTTCTCATGGAGTAGAACTTAGAAGTTGGGCCGTGGGCTCTGTAACAGGGAGGTGAGTGGTGCTGTGATTGCGATGTGGTTTTGAGTGTGCTCCCCAGAGGTCCATGTGCTTGGACACCTGGTGCCCAGTGGTGCTGGGAGGTGCTGGAACTTTTAAGAGGTAGAGCCCAGTGGAAGTGGACAGGTCCTTGGGGACCCCACAATTGGGAGGGATTATTGATTCTAGTTTCTGCCAGAGAGAGTTATAAAAAGAGCAATGCTGGCTCCCGGATCTCTCTGGCATCCTGTCTTGCCCTGTGATGTCTTCTGCGTGCCTAGCCACCCCGTGATTCCATTTGCCACGAGGCACTTATCAGGCCTTTATCAAAGTGCAGGTGTCTTTCTGGTTATCTTGCCTGGATAATTGATATATATATATATCAAAAGTTCATTGAAAAATGGAGTTAAAAAGGTAAGCATTTGGCCTAGCAGTTAGATGCCTGCGTCCCATATTGAAGTGTCCCAGCTCCACTCCTGATTCCACCTTCCTGCTAATCTGTACCCTGGGATGCAGCAGGTATTGGCTCAGGTATTTGAAGTCCCTGCCATCCACATGAGAGATCTGGATGGAGTTCCTGGCTTCTGACTTCTACCCCACCCAGCCCCAGTCATTTTGAGTACTTAGGGGATGAATTAGAGGATGAGAACTCTATCAGTCTCTGTCTCTTTGCTTCTCAAATAAATATTTTATAATGGAATTAAAATATAACTATTTTGGTGCAAAGTTTTTTGAAATTATATATACAAGTATATATATGAGAATGCTTTATAATGTTCATGGAAAATTCTTACTTTCAACTAAAAATTATTGATTTGAGAGAGAGACAGCTTCCTTCCACTGGTTCACTTCCCAGATGCATGCATCAGCTGGGACTGGACTGAGTGAAGCAGGAAGCTGGGACTCAATCAGGTTTCTCACATGGGTGGCAAGAAAGAACCCAATTACCTGCGCCATCACCACTGCCCTTCAGGGTCTGCATTAGCTGGAAACTGGAATCAGGAGCCAGAACTGGGATTCAAATTCAGATACGCTGGTGTGGATGCTGGGCATCTTAACTATTAAATGCTATCCCTGGGAGGCGCTGCGGCTCACTAGGCTAATCCTCCGCCTGTGGCACCGGCACCCTGGGTTCTAGTCCCGGTTGGGGTGCTGGATTCTTTTCTGGTTGCTCCTCTTCCAGTCCAGCTCTCTGCTGTGGCCCGGGAGTGCAGTGGAGGATGGCCCAAGTGCTTGGGCCCTGCAGCTGCATGGGAGACCAGGAGGAAGCACCTGGCTCCTGGCTTTGGATTGGCCCGGCCCGCCGGCCACAGCGCAACAGCCATAGAGGCCATTTGGGGGGTGAACCAACAGAAAGAAGACCTTTCTCTCTGTTTCTCTCTCTCTCTCTCATTGCCTAACTCTGCCTGTCAAAAAAAAAAAAAAAATGCCTATCCCTGAATTAGATGTGTGTGTGTGTTTGTGTATTTGTTTGTTTAATTGAAAGACAGACTTACAGAAAGAGATGGATCTTCCATCCACGTGTTCACTCCCTATGTGGCTGCAACAGCTGGAATTGGGCTGGGCCAAGCCAGAGCCGCAAGCTACTTCCAGGCCTCCCACATGTGTAGCAAGGACCCAAGCACCTGGGCCAGCCTCTGCTGCTTTCCCAGGTGAATTAGGAGGGAGCAAGATCATAAGTGGAGCAGCTGGGACTTGAACTGGGGCCCATATGGGACAACAGCATCACAGGTGCTGGTTTAACCCGCTATCCCACAGTGCTGGACCCACCCTGCATTACATTTTTAAAATTTTTTTTTTGACAGGCAGAGTGGACAGTGAGAGAGAGAGACAGAGAGAAAGGTCTTCCTTTGCCGTTGGTTCACCCTCCTATGGCCGCCGTGGCTGGCACGCTGTGGCCGACGCACCGCGCTGATCTGATGGCAGGAGCCAGGTGCTTCTCCTGGTCTCCCATGGGGTGCAGGGCTCAAGCACTTGGGCCATCCTCCACTGCACTCCCTGGCCACAGCAGAGAGCTGGCCTGGAAGAGGGGCAACCGGGACAGAATCCGGCGCCCTAACCGGGACTAGAACCCGGTGTGCCAGTGCCGTGGAGGATTAGCCTAGTGAGCCGCGGCGCCGGCCCCTGTATTACATTTTTAAAGAATTGAAGTATTTATTTTGAGAGATAGAAGTGGGGGGGAGGGGAGGAGAGGGAGGAAGCAAGAGTGTCTATCTGCTGGCTCACTTCTTGAGTGTCTGCCAATGGCTGGAGCAGGAACTCGTGGGTAAGAACCCAATTACTTGAGTCATCTAGGGTCTGTATTCACAGGGAGCTGGAATCAAGATTTGGAGCTGGAACTCGAACCCAGGTACTCTGATATGGGCTGCAGACATCTTAACCAGCATCTAACCACTAGACTAAACACCCCCCCCCCCTGCAATATCTTTTATTTACACTTTTCCATAAACTTTTGAAGTCCCCTCATATAAATGAATCATACATTTTAATCTACAAAGCTAATTCTGTATTCTCATTTTTTTCTTTTATTTGACAAGCAGAGTTAGACAGTGAGAGAGAGAGAGAGACAGAGAGAAAGGTCTTTCTTCCATTGGTTCACCCCCCAAATGGCCGCCACGGCTGGCGTGCTGCACCAATCTGAAGCCAGGAGCCAGGTGCTTCCTCTTGGTCTCCCATGCGGGTGCAGGGCCCAAGCACCTGGGCCATCCTCCACTGCCCTCCCTGGCCACAGCAGAGAGCTGGACTGGAAGAGGAGCAACTGGGACTAGAACCGGTGCCCATATGGAATGCCGGTGCCACAGGTGGAAGATTAACCAAGTGAGCCATGGCACCGGCCCCCTGTATTCTCAGTTTTTAAATGCAATTTCAAAAAGCATGTGTTGAAAGCGTCAGTGAGGATCAACAACAGTTAAGTTGGAAGTGTTGGCTTAGTATTCAAGGTGTTCCAGAGCCAGGATCCCTTGACAGTTGTGTGTATAAAGGGCATGGAGAGGCATCCAGCAATAAGAACACCAATCAAATCACAGAGGATAGAGGGTATTAGAAGAAACCCAGCCACAGGGCAGGAATCAGGTTTGGACAGTTTGAGAGAGAGAGGTCTGGGTCATTCCCTGTAGGGTCACGCCTTCCCTTGTCTGTCCTGGTGTCTGACCATGCCTCTCCTCTACCCAGGAACAGGTGCCACTCTCCTTCCACCTCTCTCATTCTCATACATCCACTGTTGCCCCTTCCTGCCACATCAACCAGCTCTATCCCAAAAACTTTTTCAGTGTCAGCTCTATAGGGCTTAGTGCTGGGAAGAGTTGAGCCCCCATCCCTGGCAGATGCTAGTTTGGAGAAGTTAGTGGAGTAGTAAGGCTGAGCAGACTCCACATTCACATACCACAAGAGCTACCCTACCCTAGCACATTTGAGAACATTACAAACATGGGGTAAAAATCATAGGAAACAGGTTTCTAACATGAAAAACATTTGTGTGAAATATTCATGAACCTGGAAAAGTTCTTCGGTTTAGAAGAAAATAACTTTGGCCCTTGTCTGAAATGTTCTTCCCTTGGGAAAGCAGCCCAAATCTCCTGAACAGGAGCAATCAAGTTGATCCACTCACCAACTCAAGACCCTTTTAAAGCAGCCATGCCAAGCCCCTGAGAAGCATATGGGCAGATTTGTCTACCCAACCTCAACTCCAGTGAGCAATTGGGTAGCCTACCCAGTGGAGGCACCTGCACATTAGAGTGCTCATTGCTATAACTTTCACCAAACCCCAAGGCAGCAGCTCTCAGCTAGTGTGTTCATCAAACAGAAAAAGGAAAAGCAAGGACAGAGAGATGAAGGGAGGGAAGAAAGGAGGGAATGAGAGAGAGACGGAGAGAGGGAGAGAGGAAGAGGGAGAGAGGGAAGGAGGGAAGGAGGGAGAGAGGGAAGGAGGGAAGGAGAAAGAGAGAGAGAGAGAGAGGGAGAAAGTAAGTAAGTAAGTGAGCAAGCGAGCATTCCAAGTGTTGAGTTCCTTCCCGGTGCTGGGCAGAAGTCAGAGCTGAACTCACAAGAGACCATTACTACAAATGGGGCCCTGGAGCCCTTCAGAGGACTTCAGAGGACTGTCAATGCCAGGGAAGTACCCACATGATACCACCTGCCTTTAGGGGACTTCCTTCTTTTCCAGAGGTACCCTCTCCATCAGGAGATCTCCACTTTTGCCTCCTTGCAGTGGTGGGCAGAAGGTGGGATGAGGTGTGCACCCAGGGGTGGTGTCCTGGTCAGGATAGGTGATGTAGAGTTTTCTGGGAAGGGTGGCAGGTCTTAGCTGGTGCCTCCTGAGTTGCTGATGGGTGTGGAAAGGTGTGGTCTTGCTGAGGGCCAGGGGGGACCTGAGTGGGGCTGCCGCCAGAACAAGGAGATACCAGAGACCACCAAGACCCCATGGTACTTGAGGCGTTTTACTGCAGAGGGAGAGCATGGAAGTGATAGGGCTGATTTAACTCTGGCCTTCCCAGAGCTGTGCCACCTGCAGGCTGGCACTGCCAACAGAAGGCAATGGGAGATAGTGGAAAGATGTGAGGCAGAAGAAAGGCACCACCATGGGGCTCTTGGGTGGAGTATGTACTCACCCCATTCCATGGAGTGGCTTAAGACAGGACAGCATTGGCATGGGGCAGCAGCGGTGGCACTTGGAGCCAGGACTAGCAGAGCCATTCAGCAGGCTCTTGGGACCCCAACCTCACTTCCATGCTTCTGTCAACACTTCCTTGAGCATTTTAAATCTCATTTGTTCTCAGAAGCTAAGCAGGTAGGGTCGGTTTTAGATCTGAGATGGAATGGCTACTGAGTGTAAAACATCTTCAGATGAGATCAGCCTGTAAATTGGCACTTCTACTACTTGGATGGGAGACCACCTTTGAAGAGTGGATGCTGTGGCTGTTTGCCCATCACTGTCTACCTCTCCTTTACAGCAGCAAAGAAAGCCTAGAAACAGTTTTCCCTCTCTTGCCCCTTTGCCCTTCCCTCCATTCACAGCCATTCCTACCTTTAAATTTACCATCTTCCAGTGGCCATCTCCACTCCACCATGGACACAGAAGCATTCTAGCCATTCAATCCCTGGGTATGGCCCCATCCATGCCCAGGCCCAACCTGCTGCACATGGCATCACAGGCAGGCTGCATTTAGAGACATGGTGGTCTACATTGCCATAGGTGCAGTTACAGCTGGTAGTTTGGATTTTTGGCATTCACTAGTGAATGTTGGACTCTCACAGTGCCTGCCAAAGGTTGAGGACATTCGGAACTTTTTTCTTTTCCTTTGGGAGGGAGACAAAACAAGACTTGGGGTCCAGCCTCCTTGGGCCATTCTGGAATATATGCACGATTCACTAGAACTCACAGTTGGGATACTGCTGCCTATCTCAGTAATGCCAGGTACCTAGCCACTGAAGGTGACATGGACAGTGGTATGCAATGGTGAGGTAGAGGGTGTTTGGAAGGGGTTCTGGCTGTTGATGAGAGGAGAGAGAAGTACCTTGCTGTCTTTGGATGGGTAGGTGGGAGTGGCAAAACCTATGAGACCTTATATTTTCAGGTGGGTCCATTTAATTTCTATTTGGTCTATACCTGCCTGAGCTCTGCAGAATGGAGGAGATGAAGCTCTTCTATATGGATGTGGCCACAGATATCCACATTCCTGCAATTTACAGATTCAACATAAACCTAATCAAAATACCAAGAACATTCTTCTCAGATCTAGAAAAAGCAATTGTAAAATTCATATGGAAACATAAAAACCCACAAATAGCTAAAGCAATCATAAACAACACAAGCAAAGCTAGAAGTATCACAACACCAGATTTTAATACATACCATACGGCAGTTAAAATCAAAACGGCTTATACTGGTACAAAAATAGACATGTAGATTAATGGAACAAAATAGAAATCTCAGAAATTAATCCACACATCTACAACTAGCCTTTGACAAATGAACTAAAATCAATTCCTAGAGAAAGGACAGTCTCTTCAACAAATGGTGTTGGGAAAATTGGATCTACACATGCAGAAGTATGAAACAAGACTCCTACCTTATACCCTTTATAAAAATCAACTCACAATGGATCAAAGATCATTTACAATATGATACCATCAAATCGCTAGAGAAAAACATCAAGGAAACTCTGCAGGACACTGGCATAGGCAAAGAATTCTTGGAAAAAAATCCCCAGAAGTACAGGTGCTAAAAGGAAGGGGAACACTTATACACTGTTGGTGGGAATGTAAATTAGTGTTGCCACTGTGGAAAACAGTATGGAGATTTCTTAAAAAACTAGAAATAGACTTGCCATATGATCCAGCAATCCACTACTGGGTAGATACCACAACGACATGAACACTTGTATCAAAGAGGTATTTACACCGTTATGTTTATAGCAATGCTTTTTTTTTTTTTTTTTTGACAGACAGAGTGGACAGTGAGAGAGAGACAGAGAGAAAGGTCTTCCTTTGCTGTTGGTTCACCCTCCAATGGCCACTGTGGCCGGCGAACCGCGCTGATCCGATGGCAGGAGCCAGGTGCTTATCCTGGTCTTCCTGGGGTGCAGGGCCCAAGCACTTGGGCCATCCTCCACTGCACTCCCTGGCCACAGCAGAGAGCTGGCCTGGAAGAGGGGCAACCGGGACAGAATCTGGCGCCCCAACTGGGACTAGAACCCGGTGTGCTGGCGCCACAGGTGGAGGATTAGCCTATTGAGCCGCAGCGCCGGCCTGTTTATAGCAATATTATTTACAATAGCCAAATTTTGGGATCAAGCAAGGTGTCTATCATCAGATAAATGGATAAAGAAAATGTGGTGTATATATACACAATGAAGTATTATTCAACTATGAAACGAATGAAATTCAACCATATGCATCAAAATGGATAGAACTAGAGGACATCATGTTGCATGAAATAAGCAAGACACAGAAAGATAAATACTGCATTGTCTCCCTTTTATGTGACAGCTAAAACAAAAAAAAAATCACAAAACAAAAGACAAACAACAAAGAAGAAAGAAATGCCTGTGAGTATATTAGTATTTTTGTAAATACAGTTTTATGAGACTTTGTTTTATATCTTTGACAAACCGACAGTGAAGAATGTATACTACTATAGTTTTAATGGTCTGTGATTATTTTAAAATTTACTGTATATTGGTGAAATGGTCATTTTTCCATTCAATTATTTTGTATGGCTGTTGCCTATATTCTTTCAGCTTTTTAGTTGTTAAAATCTTATTTGGTGAAGTAGTAAGCCTTTGTACCATAATGTAAATTTAAAATGTGTTATCTAAAAAACTAAAGAAAGAAAGAAAGAAATAAGGGGGGAGGAAGGGAATATCATTATATTATCAGAATTGTATTCGTGAATTATATTAATCTGTTAAAACTAATTAAAAATTAAATAGATGAAGGATAATTTTTTTTTTAAAAAAGTAGATAAAAGAATCAGGCTTCCTCAACCTGTCCTGGGCTTCCTTCTTGACCCTACTTTACCCCTGTGAAACCTGAGAGCGAAGGTCAATGACACAAATGTGCCGACGATGCTCATACTGTTGCCGACGATGCTCATACTGTTGGCTACACTGTGTCAGCATAACAAAGTTCATTCTCTGACCCAGGAATCTCACATCTTTTGCCAGCATTCCTAAAGCTGATGGATGGCCAACTCATTAGATTTCAAGTAGAGTAAAACTGCAGACCCTTCACAGATCTTGACACTATTTTTATTTATTTATTTATTTTTTTTTTTGCTTTAGCTTCGATCCTCTGGTGAAATTTACAATGACAGCTGAAGAAGTAGGTGACTTGACTAAGGTTACAGAGCTGGGTCTGGAATCCTGGACTCATGCTTTCAGCACTTTGTGCTTTTTTTAGGCATTTGCTAAACATCCCAGGCCAGGAATATGCACAATAATGTGATTTTTTATAAGGAGAATTAGATATTCTATGAAGGAAAAAGAATGTTCACTACTAACCCACTGGGAGTTGAACAAAGTCATCCTTAGGCTAATTCCTTTGCTAGCTTTTCCATTAAGCAACTGATGGAGTGTGATCCTTCAGTGGTACTGCAAATTTACTAATTGTAAATTTATTATTTTATTTTAAATCAAAATACTTTTAGAGAAAACTTTTAAAATTTATGTTATTTGAGCACTATTGAGAGAGACAGAGACAGAGATAGAGATAGAGAAACCTTCCATCTGTGGGTTCACTTTCCAAACGCCCAGAAACCTACAGGTCAGTCTGGTCTCCCACGTGGGTGACAAGGAATCAACTACTTGAGCCAACGCCTGATGCCTCCTGCAGTGCACATTAGCAGGAAACTGGAATCGGGAGCAGGGCCAGACGTGAATCCAGGCACTCCGGCAGGGGACGTGGATGCCCCAAGTGTTGTCTTAACTGCTATGCCAAATGCCTGCCCCTTTGGTTCTCTCAGAAAACTCAATTTGGTATCTTCTCCAGTGATATTTAGTATCAAAAATGTATGTTAGGAAGTATCGCTTCTCGGCCTTTTGGCCAAGATCAAGTGTAGAAAGTAAAAACCACAGTACCAACAAGGCTTAGGGTTATGAGTGTGCTGAGATAGCACGTAAGAAATGAATTCTGGGATAGATTTGAAGCTAAGGTGATAAAATGCACAGATACTAACGGATGGGCTGTGTGAGAGAGGCTAGGTTACATTTGTGGTAGATGGTGGCAAAGGTGTACAATGGGGAGATAAATATAAAAAATAATTCTAACCAAAATGCAATTTCCTTATAAGCCACTCAGTACATTTAGGGCAGTGAAATAAAAGCTAAAATCTTGGAAGTGATGGTTGCTGGAGGTGAGGGGTCAGGGGATGGGGAAAGGTGGAAAGGGGAAAGGTTGATTAACGAGCACTGGGTTATGGTTGTATAGGAGTAAGGTGTTCTGGGGATATCCTGCATGGTAGGATCCCTATTGATAAGGTTAATATATTGTACCATTCTCAATTAAGAACACAAGAAGAGAGGATTCTGAATGCTTTCTCTACAAAGAATTGTCAAATGTTTGAGGAGATAGACGCATTTACCCTGGCTGGACATTATACAATGTATACATTTGCAGAAACATCACATGGTACCCCATAAATATACATAAGTTTTTATCGATAGCTTTTTTTTTTTTCAAAAAAAGGTTTACTTGTTTATTTTTTTATATTTGTTTATTTGAAAGATAGAGTGATAGAGAGTAATGGGCACACACACACACACACTGGGGGCAGGGAGAGAGAGGAGAGAGGAGAGAGAGAGAGAGAAAGAGAGAGGTCTTCCATTTGTTGATTCATTTCTCCCAAATGCCTGCAATAGCCAGGGCTGGGCCAGGCCAAAGACAGGGGCCAGGAACTTCATCCAGACCTCCCATGTGGGTGGCAGAGACCCAAGCACTTGGGCCATCATTTGCTGCCTCCCAGGTGTGAAAGCTGGATCAAAATCAGATGGCTTCCCAGGCATTCTGATACAGAATGTCAGAATCTCAAGTGATGGCTTAACTTCTTGTACCACAATGCTCACCCCAAATGTGTAAAATTTTTATATACCTGTTAAGGAGTTTTTTTTAAAAATAAAAAATCTTGGCCGGCACCGTAGCTCACTAGGCTAATCCTCCGCCTTGCGGCGCCGGCACACCGGGTTCTAGTCCCGGTTGGGGCGCGGATTCTGTCCCGGTTGCCCCTCTTCCAGGCCAGCTCTCTGCTATGGCTCGGGAGTGCAGTGGAGGATGGCCCAAGTACTTGGGCCCTGCACCTCATGGGAGACCAGGATAAGTACCTGGCTCCTGCCATCGGATCAGCGCGGTGTGCCGGCCGCAGCGCGCTGGCGGCGCAGGCCATTGGAGGGTGAACCAACGGCAAAGGAAGACCTTCCTCTCTGTCTCTCTCTCTCACTGTCCACTCTGCCTGTCAAAAAAAATAAATAAATAAAAAATCTTGGAAGCAAAAATAGCGGGAGAGAAGACAATCACCAGGGGTTAGCAGATCAAGGCAGTGAGAGATTGTGAGAGTCTTGAGAGCAGAGAATGCTTGATTTAAGGTCCTGTCAGGAAAGTTTATTTATGTCTCAGAGTTGCAGTCAATAAAATACATGCATATTCTTCCTTTAGCTAGCGTGTATTTTATTGCCAGTAATGAGACAGGACAAGGATAGTACCTCTTTACTTGAAAATAATTAGTGCATTGGGCAGCCATAGGAACAAGCTTGAGCAGACACGGAGAGTACAACAGGTGCAAAGTGTTTGTGCACTTTACAGTCCAGTAGGAGAAACAGATACATAAGGAAATAATTACAGCAAAGTGAGATAAGTGCAGTAATATGTATAAGGTGCACAAGTAGATCATAAGGTGCATTAATTCCACCTTGAGGTAGAGTGTAAAGAGAACTTCCCAGAAGAGGTGACATCTGTGTAGGTTTTAGAGTTGTCCCCTTGTACAGGAGTCACTATAGGGGCCAGTGCTGTGGCATAGTAGGTAAAGCCACCACCTGCACTGCTGGCATTCCATGTGGGAGCCGGTGCAAATACCAGCTACTCCACTCATGATCCAGCTCTCTGCTATGGCCTGGGAAAGCAGTAGAGGATGGCCCAAGTACTTCGGCCCCTGCACCCATGTAGTAGATCTGGAAGAAGCTCCTGGCTCCTGGCTTCTGATCAGCTCAGCTCCTGCCACTGTGGCCATTTAGAGAGTGAACCAGCGGATGCAAGACTCTCTCTGCCTCTGCCTCTCTGTAACTCCGCCTTTCAAATAAAAATAAATAAATCTTAAAAAAAACTGTAGATCCTTTGGTTCATTTTTAAAAAAGACATTTATTTATTTGAAAGTCAGAGTTACACAGAGAGAGGAGAGGCAGAGAGAGAGCGAGAGAGAAAAGTCTTCCATCCGATGGTTCACTCCCCAATTGGCTGCAGCAGCTGGAGCTGGGCTGATCCAAAGCCAGGAGCAGGAGCTTCTTCCAGGTCTCCCACGTGGGTGCAGGGGCCTAAGAACTTGGGCCACCTTCTACTGCTTTCCCAATCCACCAACATAGAGCTGGATCAGAAGTGGAGCAGCTGGGACTGAAACTGCTGCCCATATGGGATACCAGCATCAAAGGTGGTGGCTTAAGCTGCTATGCTGCAATGCTGACCCCACTCTGCATTATATATTTAAGAATTTTCTATTTGAAGTGTTTATTTTTAGAAACAGAAAAACAGTGGCATGGTAATCATTATTCTGTAGTATGCCTTAAAATCAAGTTTTGTGATGCTACCAGATTTGTTTTTTATTTCCTGGAATACTTGGGTATTCAGGGTCTTTTATGCTTCCATATGTTTTTTTTTTTTTTGGACAGGCAGAGTTAGTGAAAGAGAGAGAGACAGAGAGAAAGGTCTTCCTTTTCCATTGGTTCACCCCACAATGGCCGCTGCAGCTGGTGCACCGCGCCGATCCAAAACCAGGAGCCAGGTGTTTCCTCCTGTCTCCCATGTGGGTGCAGGGCCCAAGCACTTGGGCCATCCTCCACTGCACTGCCGGGCCACAGCAGGGAGCTGGACTGGAAGAAGAGCAATCGGGACAGAATCCGGTGCTCCGACCAGGACTAGAACCCCGGGGTGCCAGCGCCGCAGTGGAGGATTAGCCTAGTGAGCCGCGATGCCGGCCTCCATATGAATTTTAAGACTTTTTTTTTTCTAGTTCTGTGAAGAATGCCATTGGTATTTTGTTGGGAATTTTATTGGATCTGTAAATTATTTTTGGTAGTCTGAACATTTTAATAATATTAATCCTTCCAATCTGTAAACATGGGAAGGCCTTTTATTTTTCCAATTTCTTTAATTAGTAGCTTGTTATTTTCATTGTAGAGGTTGTGAGGTTGTTAACATCCTTGGTTAAACTTATGTCAAGGTTTTTAAGCTATTATGAATGGGATTGTTCTTATAATTTATTTCTCAATGAGTTCCTTATCAGTGTATTAAAATATAACTGATTTCTGTGTGTTGATTTGTACCCTTAATTTATTGAATTTATCAATTCTAGTCTTTTTATGAAGCCTTACTTCTCTATATAAAGAATTGTGTCATCTGCAAATAATTTTGCTTGTTTATTTCAGATTATTCCTTTAATGGCTCTGGCTAAAACTTCCATTACTATATTGAATAAGAGAGGTGAGAGCAATCTTTTCTGGTTCCAGATCATAGAGGAAATGCTTCCTTTATTTCCCCATTCAATATGATGCTGGGTGTGAGCTTGTCATGCTTTTGTAAAGTTGAAATATGTTTCTTCTATTCCTAGTTTGTTCAGGGTTTTTACCTTGAATAGATGTTAAATTTTATTTCAAGGGCCTTTTCCTGGATCTATTGAAATGATCATATGATTTTTTAAAACCTTCATTCCTTTGATATGATGTATTATGTTTCACAATACCATACTTCAATATTCATTACAAAGTGATATAACCAAAACAATATGATATTGGCATAAAAACAGACACACAGACCAATGGAACAGAACAGAGAGCCTAGAAATAAATCCATGCATCTATAACCAACTGATTTTGACAAAGACAGCAAGTACATATATCAGAGAAAGCAAAGTCTTTTCAATGAAATATGCTGGAAAAATGGGATATTCATACATAGAGGAATAAAATTAGACCCTTATCTCTCACCACATTAAAAAAAAAAAAACTCCAAGCATATCAAAGACTTAAATTTAGAGTTCAACCTGTGGAACTACTAGAAGAAAACATAGGAGAAATGCTTCAGGACATTGGTCTGGGAAAAAATTTGTCTGATATTACCCTACAAGCAGAGGCAACAATAGCAAAACTTGACCAATGGCATTACATCAAACTGAAAAGCTTCTGCCCAGTAATGGGAAAAAACCATGAAGAGACTACACACAGAATGGGAGAAAAGATCTTCAAACTCCTTATTTGTCAAAGAATTAATATCCAGAATGGATAAGAAACTCAAACAACTAACAACAACAACAATAAAAAAACCCAAGAGAAATAATCAGATTTTAAATGGGTAAATTACTTATATAGATATTTTTCAAAATATGATATAAGTATATGAATAAATATAATAAGTATATGAATAAATGCTCTACATCTCTATCCACTGGGAAAGTGCAAATTAAAACCATAATGAAGTATCATCTTACCCCAGTTATAATAGCTATTACAAAAAGACAAAAAATAACACTGCTGACAAGGATGTAAAGAAACCTCATACATTGTTGGTGGGAATGTAAATTAGTATAGTCATTATGGAAAACAGTATAGAAGTCCCTCAAGAAGCTAGAAATAGAAGTGCTATATGATCCAGTAAGCCCACTAATATGCATATATCCAAAGGAATTGAAATTAGTATATTGAAGCTTCTGCACACACATGTTTATTGTAGTTCATTCATGATATCCAATATATGGAATCAAGGGAGTAATACACTTATGTATATTTAACACAGGTGTCTATCAACAGATTAACAGGTGAATAAAATATGGTATAATGATGGAATATCATTCACCCAAAGAATATGAAATTCTGTCATTTGTAGCTACATGGTTAGAATTGTAGGACATTTTGCTAAATGAAATAAACCAGACCCAGAAAGATGAATAGTCCATGTTCTCATGTATATGTGGCAACTAAAATGACAATCTCTTGGAAGTAGGGAGTAGAGGTGGCTTCCAGAGCTTGGTATGGGTATGGCGGTGATGGAGAGTGGATCGCTGATGGGTATAGGGTGCAATTGGACAGGAGAAATAATTTTTAATGTTCTACAGTAAAGTGGGATAAGGATAATTGATGATAATTAATTGTATATTTCAAAATAGTAGAGATAATATTTGGATCTCCCAATAAAAGGAAATGATAAATGCTTGAAGTGATGGATATACCAAGTACCCTAATCTGATCATTCCATGCTAAATACATGTATTGAAATGTTATATTATGTCAATTAAAAATAAAGGATATATTTTTAAAAAGGAATAAAGAGGTTAGAAAAATGCTTTTGGCAATTTACAAGTTTAATGCAATACCAATCAAAACACCAAAGTCATTCTTCAAAGACCTAGAAAAAACGATGCTGAAATTCATATGGAGAAAGAGGAAACAGAGAATAGCTAAAGCAATGCTTTATAATAAAAACAAAGCAGGAGACATCACAATTCCAGACTTCAAGACATACTACAGGGCAGTTATAATCAAAACAGCCTGGTACTGGTACAAAAACAGATGGATAGACCAATGGAACAGAATAGAAACACCGGAGATCAATCCAAGCATCTATAACCAACTCATATTCGACAAAGGACCTAAAACCAACCCCTGGAACAAGGACAGCCTCTTCAACAAATGGTGCTGGGAAAACTGGATGTCCACATGTCGAAGTATGAAGCAAGACCCCTACCTTACACCTTATACAAAAATCCACTCAACATGGATCAAAGAACTAGAGATGAGCCACGACACCATAAAACTAATTGAGAGCATAGGGAAAACCCCCCAAGATATTGGAATAGGTGAAGAATTCCTGGAGAAGACCCCAGAGGCATGGATAATCAAGGATAAAATAAACAAATGGGATTATCTCAAATTGAAAAGTTTCCTTACAGCAAAGGAAACAGTCAGGAAAGTGAAGAGGCAACCAACTGAATGGGAGACGTTATTTGCAAACTACACAACAGATAAAGGATTAACAACTAAAATCTATAAAATGATCAAGAAACACCACAGAATCAAAACAAACAACCCAATAAAAAGATGGGCTAAGGACCTTAACAAACATTTTTCAAAAGAGGAAATCCAAATGGTCAACAGACACATGATAAAATGCTCAGGATCTCTAGCCATCAGGGAAATGCAGATCAAAACCACAATGAGGTTTCTCCTCACTCTGGTTAGAGTGGCTCACCTATAGAAATCAACCAACAACAGACGCTGGCGAGGATGTGGGGAAAAAGGGACACTAATCCACTGTTGGTGGGAATGCAAACTGGTAAAGCCACTATGGAAAACAGTTTGGAGAGTCCTCAGAAACCTGAATATAATCCTACCATACAACCCAGCCATCCCACTCCTTGGAATTTACCCAAATGGAATTAAAGGGGAGAAAAAAAGAGCCATTTGCACCTCAATATTTGTTGTTCAATTCACAATAGCTAAGACATGGAAGCAACCTAAATGTCCATCAACGGATGACTGGATAAAGAAACTATGGGATATGTACTCTATGGAACATTATAAAGCAGTAAAAAACAATGAAATCCGGGCATTTACAACAAAATGGAGGAAGCTGGAAAATATCATGCTGAGTGAAATAAGCCAGTCCAAAAGGGACAAATATCATATGTTCTCCCTGATCGATGGCAACTAAACGAGCATCTAAAGTGATACCCATTGAGGTGAAATGGACACTATCAGAGACAATGATATGATCAGCCCTTGTCTAGACTGTTGAGGAACAACTTACTATTTTATTCCTTTTAGTATTTTGTTGTTGTTGTTGTTGCTGTTGTTCGGTTTGTTCTACTTAATACCACAATCATTCTTAGACATTTAAAAATTAACAGAAGAGTGATCTCTGTTAAACATAGGAGTAGGAATAAGAGAGGGAGGAGATACATAGCTCGGCACAGGCTCACTCGGACTTACCTCCAATGGTGGAACTAGAAATGTGCCAGGGGATTTCAACTCAATCTTATCAAGGAGACATGTACCAATGTCAGCGCACTTGGTAAAGTGATAAGTATAAGTACACAACTGATCAAAAAAGATAGGGTAAGTGTCAAAGAGATTTTACAAATAAGACCAGTGTAAGCAAATAATGAAGGATAGAATTAAAAGGGAGAGAATGATCCTGCGGGGGAGGCAGGACACACAGCAGACTCATAGAATGGCAAATGCTCAAAACAGCACTCCGACCTCAGAATCAACCCTTGGGGCATTCGGATCTGGCTAAAAGGCCCATGAGAGTCTCACAGGCATGGAAAGCCATGACACAGTGGCAAAAACAATCTAAATGAAAGATCCTGGTGATCCAGCAGAAGGAACAGGCCATCAAGGAGGGAGATGCTTTTCTCTGAAGGGAGGAAGGAACCTCCACTGTGATATGGCCTTGACTAAACAAGTTCAGAGTTGATGAACTCAAGGGGCTTCCATAGTCTCAACAGCCCATGGCAAGAGTCTCGGGTGATTGCTGACGTCATAAATAAGAGTGCCAATTGTTAAATCAACAACGGGAGTCACTAGGTACAGGCTCCCCACGTAGGATCTCTGTTCTTAATGTGTTTTACTATGAAACTTAAAGACAACACTACTAGTCAAACAATACCCTATACCTTGTGCGGTTGGGTGAGTGCAGCCTGTTGAAATCCTTGCTTAGTGTATACTAAGTTGATCTTCAGTATATAAAGGTAATTGAAAATGAAACTTGATGAAGGGCGGGATGGGAGAGGGAGAGGGAGAGGGGAGGGCCGCGGGAGGGAGGGAGGTTGGGGGGGAAAGCCACAACAATACAAAAGTTGCACTTTGTAAATTCATATTTATTAAATAATAAAAAGGAAAAAAAAAGAAAAATGCTTTTGGGATTTTAATAGGTATTACATTAATCCATTTATCATTTTGAGTATTATTGACTCTTAACAATTTTAAAGCTCCCAAGCCTTGAATATAAGATATATTTCCATTATTTGTGTCACCTTTAATTTCTTTCAACAATGTTTTATAGTTTCCAGTGTATAATCCATCTTTATTATTTTGTCATTTCAAGAATGCTACATAATGGAATCATATAATATATGTCCTTTGAGATTGACCTTTTCCTTTTTATAAATAATTTATTTTGAAAAGGAGAGAAAGAGAAAGAAAGAGAGAGATCGAATATCTTTCATTTGCTGGTTTATTCCCCAAATGCCTACAACAGGAGTCAGGGACTCATTCAAGGTTTTCCAAGTGGGTTTCAGGGATGAAAGTACTTTTGCCATTACCTGCTGCCTCCCAGAGTGTACATTAATGGGAATCTGAAGTCAGGTATGGAGCCAATAATACTCAAGCCAAGGGACCCCATAATGGGATGTGGGTGTCCCAAGTGGCAGCTTAACCGCCATGACAGACATACTCCCTGAGACTGGCTTTTTTCATGCAGCATAATTCTATTGAGGTTTATCCAAGTTATGTTTATTGGTAATATATTTGTTTTTATTACTTAGTAGTATTCCATGGTATTAGAAAATGTGGTATATACCACAGTTTAACCATTCACTTGCTGGAAGCATTTGTCTTTTTTTTCTGGTGTTTGGCTATTGCAAAGCTACTGTGAATATGCTTGTACAGGTTTGGTGTGGACATAAATTTTAATTTCTCTGGGAGAAATGCCCAAGAATGCAATTATTATTATTATTATTATTATTTGACAGGCAGAGTGGATAGTGAGAGAGAGAGACAGAGAGAAAGGTCTTCCTTTGCCGTTGGTTCACTCCCCAATGGCCGCAGCAGCTGGCGCACTGTGGCCGGCGCACCACACTGATCCGAAGGCAGGAGCCAGGTGCTCTCCTGGTCTCCCATGGGGTGCAGGGCCCAAGCACTTGGGCCATCCTCCACTGCACTCCCTGGTCACAGCAGAGAGCTGGCCTGGAAGAGGGGCAACTGGGACAGAATCCGGTGCCCCGACCAGGACTAGAACCCGGTGTGCTGGTGCCGCAGGCGGAGGATTAGCCTATTGAGCCGCGGTGCTGGCCCCAAGAATGCAATCATTAAATCATATGGGAAGCATGTGTTAGTCTGGTAAGGAACTGATTTATCACAAATTTATGTGACAACAATATTTTGCTTAATCTTGCTAGTATTTATGTTCTACAGAAGTAGAACAATGCTGTCTATAATATTCTGTAATTTGTTTTTCATTTAATAGTCATTCAACATTATATTCCCAATTTGTTGCATGTAGCTGCAATTCATTCATTTTCATTGTTGTATAAATATTACACTTTGTGATTAGATTATACCACAGTATCTAGTCAATGGTAGATCAAGTCATACCATTTTTTGAACAAAGTGCATTAATTTATGAATTAGGTGTTTATGTTCAAAAGTTTTTTTTAAGGAATATTCCTAGGAATGAGGTTGTTGAGGTTAAGGAATTTGAGTGTTTAATTTCCAGATGATAGAGGTGTACTAACTTCCTAGGACTGCTTCAACAAATGATCTCAAACTCAGTTGCTAAAAGGAACAGGAGTTTACCCTCTCACCATTCGGAGACCAAAGTTTGAAAGGTTGAATTCTTCTGGGGTGGGGTCTCTGAGGTAGAAATCTATTCCTTGCCTTTCTCCTTGCTTTTGATAGTTGCCAGAAATCACTCTAGTCTTTGCTTGCCTGTTTACATGGCATTCTCCTGTGTGTGTGTTGGAAATTCTTTACAGAGTTGGTTGAAGGGATAGGATCCAGAAACAGGTAAGTAGGGGTAGAGGTGGACACTGTATACAGCATGGTGGTTCATAAAATGCTCAAATATGATCATATCAAATGGCCCTCAAATAAACCCTGTAAATGGACATTATCTTTATCCCTATGTTTAGAAACTGAAAAATTTCCAGAACTGGGATTAGAACCAAGGTTTTCAGAATCCAGATCTAAGCTTTTTCAAGGATTCAAGTTAATAAGTTCCATGTACACAAAGCTAGATTTGCCTTGGTGGATTGCCATCTAGATATTTTCTTCTGTGAAATATCTGGTAACATTAACTATTTAAAATAGACTTTGCCCATATGCTGCCCGTGGGTTAAACATATAATACTGCTATGGTTATGTCTTCTGATAATTCTGAAAACAGTCACACTATACTGACTTTAAATTGAAAATGGCAGGAACTTGAGATTAAGACCATACCAAGTATAGCAAAGAGCTTTTGAAAGCTGGGCTTTCTGGTTAGAAGGCCTTGCTTTCCCCAGACCTTTTCATGGATGGCATTTCTAAATTTCCTCACCAAGAACTTGATTTATTTCATAGTTGTTGCCAAATGTGTGATCCATCTTTGCTTTCTGAAGTCAATCACAGATAGGTAAGGAGAAAATGCAATTACAACCTTGAAGAATTTCTTATTTTCTCCAAAACAGTACCAGTCATAAAGTTGCATTGGTTCACTTAATTTCTGTCACAATTACTTAAAACATATTTATTTTTAAAGCATTTTTTCACAAAAAATACTAAGATTACAGCACTTAATTTCGAATGAAGTTACCAAAAATCTTTGAACACTTCTGAAGGTTTCCATAGGAAATACCTCTGGTTTCTTCTACTTTAGAGATGGGCAATAATTTATTGTGATGGTACTTCTCAGAGAAGCAGGAAGAGGAAGAATGTTCTAGAAAGAAGGAAATGGCAAGGAAGTCACATATTTGTAGAATAGGAAGAGGACAAATGAGGCTGGATTATCATTATTATTTTTTTTTTGACAGGCAGAGTGGACAGTGAGAGAGAGAGACAGAGAGAAAGGTCTTCCTTTGCCGTTGGTTCACCCTCCAATGGCCGACACGGCCGGCGCGCTGCGGCCGGCGCACCGCGCTGATCCGATGGCAGGAGCCAGGAGCCAGGTGCTTTTCCTGGTCTCCCATGGGGTGCAGGGCCCAAGCACCTGGGCCATCCTCCACTGCACTCCCTGGCCACAGCAGAGAGCTGGCCTGGAAGAGGGGCAACCAGGACAGAATCCGGCGCCCCGACCGGGACTAGAACCCCGTGTGCCAGCGCCGCAAGGCGGAGGATTAGCCTAGTGAGCCGCGGCGCCGGCCGAGGCTGGATTATTAACTCGAGATGGATATGGAAAAGTTATGAGGGATTAGATTATACAGGGATTTGCTGCCTTTTTTTAGGGAAAAGGGAATTTGAATAATTAGATTTGTTAGGGTCTAATGAAAGGACAGAGATCATTAGGATTTGGGGAACATCCTAGAGGAATGATTGAAATGAAGGACCCTGGGAGGTGAGGTGTGTGTGTTCCCAGATGGCAACAGGACAATCCGAGTCATGTGGGGTAAAATAGATAGTTCAACAAGAGAAAAGATATATGCCAGAGATAGAGCCATGGGAAATTCGCAACAGGAAGCCCAGGAGACCAACAGAGACTGGGCAGGTCCATGCTGAAAGAAAAAATAAGACACGGAAACGGCAGAGGCATGGACTGGGGAGGCTGGTGCCAGCCCCCAGAGGACCAGGTTAAACAGGAAATTGTGGATCCATGGAGCTGCAAATAATAGCAGGGGGAGGAGCTTGGTGAAACACTTTTGAAGTTCCACGTGGGGAAAAAAGAGAAGCTAAAGAAAAGCAAACAGAGAGGTTGGGCACCCCCTGCCCATCTCCATCCTCTCCCTCCCTCCCCACCTGTACCTGCATCCAGCTGAGAGAAGCCATCTTGTTTGTTTACATTTTCAAACGTAAGCAGGGGACTGCTGCCTTTGCCTCCTGCACACACGCCTATCAATTGTGGAGGCCACCTCACCACATCTCCACACAGGAATGAGGACCACAACATTTCAGAAGAATTTCTTCCCCACCAAGCCAGCTGTACGATAAGGAAAAGACCTGAGACTAACTCGAGCCCTCTCCATCCACCATTGAGAAGTGAGCTAGGCTCCAGTAGGCCAGGTTCCAGACACTGGAACTCATACCCACCTCCACCATGAATTAGAAGTGAACTGGGCTCCAGTCAGCTGGGCTCCATGCTTCCACTTGTAACACACAGACACACAGCAGCTCATAACAGAGGAAAACCTCACCTCAAGAAAATCTCCGCAGATTAGAGGTGCAATTCAGTAAGAAGGGCGATATAACCCTGAACACACCAGAGACTAACCCCAGGGCATCTCACAACTGTGAGGAAAAGGGGGGGGGGGTCCTACCAACAGAAGGGAACAACCTCCTTTCACCAAAAAACCAGAGGAATGCTACAAAGCTCCATGCGGGCCTTACATTGGAGATCCCCTCCACCCTGTTTGTTTACTGTTTGGAAACACAGGAGACCTCAAATAGCTAAAGCAGTCTTATACAACAAAAACAAAGCCAGAAGCATCACAATACCAGATTTCAGGACACATTACAGGCAGTTATAATAAAAACAGCCTGGTACTGGTACAAAAACAGATAGACCAATGGAACAGAACAGAAACACCAGAAATCAATCCAAACATCTACAGCCAACTTATATTTGACCAAGGAGCTAAAACCAATCCTTGGAGCAAAGACAGTCTCTTCAACAAATGGTGCTTGGAAAACTGAATTTCCATATGCAGAAGTATGAAGCAGGACCCCTACTTTATACCTTACACAAAAATCCATTCAAAATGGATTAAAGACCTAAATCTATGACCTGATACCCTCAAATTATCAGTGAACATCAGAGAAACCCTGCAAGACATTGGCACAGGCAAAGAGTTTCTGGAAAAGACCCCAGAGGCATAGGCAGCCAAAGCCAAAATTAACAAATGGGATTGCATCAAATTGAGAAGCTTCTGTACTGCAAAAGAAACACTCAGGAAAGTGAAGAGGCAATCAACAGAATGGGAAAAGTTATTTGCAAACTATGAAACTGATAATGGATTAATAATCAAAGTCTACAAAGAGATCAAGAAACTCCACAACAAGAAATCAAGCAACCCAATTAAGAGTTGGGCCAAGGACTTAAACAGACATTTTTCATAAGAGGAAATCCAAATGGCCAACAGACACACTAGCCATCAGGGAAATGCAAATAAAAATCGCAATGATGTTTCACCTCACCAGTTAGAATGGCTTTCATACAGAAATCAACAAACAACAAATGCTGGTGAGGATGTAGGGGAAAAGGAATCCTAGTCCACTGTTTGTGGGAATGTAAACTTGTAAAACCACTATGGAAGATAGTTTGGAGATACCTCAGGAGTCTGAATATAGTCCAACCATATGACCCAGGCATCTAACTCTTAGGAATTTATACAAAGGAAATTAAATCAGTAAATAAAAGAGTTATCTGCATCCCCCCATGTTTTTTGTAGCTCAATTCACAATGGCTAAGACATGGAATCAACCTAAATACTCCATCAATGTAAGACTGGATAAAGAAATTATGGGATATGTACACTATGGAATACTATACAGTGGTAAAAAATGAAATCTGGTCATTTGCAACAAAAGGGATGAATCTGGAAAACATCACACTTAGTGAAATAAGCCAGCCAGTCTCAAAGGGACAGATACCATATGTTCTTCCTGATCTGTGATAAATAACAGAGCACCTAAAAGGAAACTGTAGCAGTTAAATTGAAACTTTGAGAAGCAATGACTTGAACAGCCCTTGTCTTGACTGTTGAGGAACAGTTTTTTTTTTTTCCTTCTTGATACCATTGGTTGAACTCTTTACCTAACATACAATTAATCATATGTGTATAAAATAATTTTAAAACAAATCCCAGTAAAAAATAAGAGTGGGAATAAGAGAGGGAGGAGGAAGTGTGTAACTGTAAAGCTCTTTGGTTCTACATACAGGCCTAAGGACTTACTTCTAAGAGTACAGCTAAAAACTTGCCATGCGACTCCAAATACCATTAAGCTGGGTGGTTATAATGCCATCTTAAGTGTTAAAGTGATCATATTAAGTATTAAATTGATCATACAGATAGGATTAAGTGTTAAAGGGATCATATAAATAAGATCAAGTGTCTGGTAATAACCATAGATAGAATTAAAAAGGAGAGAATGTTCCAACATGGGAAGTAGTTCACAGAGCAGACTCCTAGAATGACAATCATTCCAAATAGCATTCTATCCTCAGAATCATCCCTTAAGGTATTCTCATCTGGCTGAAAAGCCCATGAGAGCATTTCAGGCATGGAAAGCCAAGACACTGTGGTAAAAAAAATATGTCCTATATGAAGGATCTCTGTGAGTGAGACCCCATTGGAAAGAAGGGGTCATCAAAGAAGGATGTACTTTTCTCTGAAGGGAGGAGAGAATTTCCACTTTGCTTATGCCCTTGTCTAAATACTGACAGAGACTGTGGACTTAAAAGGCTTCCATGGCTTAGGCAGCTCATGTCAAGAACTTGGGTGAACAGTGACATACATAAGAGTGTTAATTGTTAAATTAACGGCAGAAGTCACTGTGCACTTACTCCCCATGCAGGACCTCTGTCCTCAATGAGTTGCACTATTAGAATTAACTACAAAATTTTTTCTAAAACAGGTTTTTTGTGTATATGTGTGTGTGTGCAAATTGTTGAAATCTGTACTTAGTATAGGGTTGGTCTTCTGGGCATAAATTTAATTGCAAATGAATGTTAATGCAGAATGGGACTGGGAATGGGAGCGGGAGGAGGAAGTGGGGTGGGAATGGGGGTATAGAAACATTATATTCCTAAAGTTGTACTTATGAAATTTGTACTCATTAAATAAAAGATTTCTAAAAAAATAAAGAAACGAAGGACCCCAGAATCTAAGCTTGACAAGGAGAAAGTAAAAGCAGGGTATGGTGAAATATGAGGAGAAAATAGAGTCAATATGTATATATCTCAATGTGGGTGAAAAATAGCTGCAGTGCTAGTGATGTAGTTAGCAATTAGGAAGATATAAATAGGGAGATATAAAATGATCCAAATTAATGACTTTTTTTTCCAAGAGAGAAGTTTCAGCCATTGGCAATATTCTGTGCCTGACTCTTACAGGGTTAGGCCCAAGCAAGGGAGATGAGGAAAGTCAGAACTGAGAGACCTGATGACTAAAGGGCATCTGATTGATAGAAATATTTCCAGTGCTTTCGACCATGGCTGTGGGGAGCAACTCGGACTAGACTAAGTTACTGGAATTAAGACTTATTCTATGCATCTGCTCTCCCACAATATGGCGCTGAGAAGGGAGTAACAGCTTCTACGCAGCTGCCTCCAGTTCAACCAAGAAACTGTAGGACCTGCTCCTGATTGGAGGAGAGCAGTGTACTCGGCGTGTGGGTAGCAGAGTTGGGATTGGTGGAAGAGGACTATAAAGGAGGAGAGAGACAACATGCACCGGGGAACATCTATCTGAAGGAACACCTGTACAGCCCCCGAGAGAGCCGGCCGGCGGTGTGCCGCTCCCCTGCGGAAGTGGGGAAAGTGGCAGGGGGAGCCGCCCTTCCACGGAGGTGGAAGGGACGGTAGCCAACCCGGGAAGAACCAGCAGCAAACCCGGGGAGGGCCGAGCAGACGAAAGAACAGCGCAGGGTCCTGTGTTGTTCCTCCACGAGGACGGGGAGCGACACATGGCTAGCTCTGAATGACATTCACAGTAAAGGAAAGATCACTGAATCCAAATTCCAGCGATCCAAGCATTAGTCGCCTCCCGGTCACTATCTGCTATGCTTTGGGTAAGTAGCAATGCCACCATTTGTTCCCGGGACATGAGGGAACTGTTCAGCTAAGATGCCTTCCAGGTATAAAGATGCTATGATTCCATGACTTCCTTATACCAGCTGTCAGGGTTTGAGGGAATCACACTCTTCTCTCCTGAAGTTCTGGGTAGATTGACACATAGACATAGGCATGTGAAAGCAAAGCAACAGCTTTATCACTGGTACAGCTCGACTAGAAAATGTAGCTTGGACCAGGGTCCAAAAGATCCTTCTGAGTATTTGCACCCTGAATTGCGTTTACCAATCCTGTGTTGGCAAAGCAGTTGGAGAAACATGGGCTTTTATGCAGTAGGGGCAGGCCCTTCCATAGCAGGTTCACAGTATGGAGAAGAGCTAGGCACAGGCAGCCATGGGTAGGCTATTTCTTTATAAAGAGGAGGCCAGAGAAAAGGAGACCGGACCTGGGCAGCACTTGCTGACACATTGACTGAGGGAGAGCAGTTCTGCTCATTAGTTTTGGTTACTTTTTCTCCCCAGGCAGAATGAAAGAAGAGTTGAAAACTTCTTTCCTCTGCTACTAATTTAATGGAGTGACTCTTTTTAATTTCTGATTCAGGAACTTTGGGAAAAGAAAAAGTATTTCCTCCTTTATCATACACAAACCAACAACCAAAAATAAATAGTTTAAAATTATATTGAGGCAATACTGCATACATGGGAGAGATGTGCAGAGTTAACATAGAGAAAAGTTCCCCAATTGATGATGCAGTTCCAAGAACATTTTTCCATACTTTTCAAAATGTTCCATTTATTGCTTGGATTCAAGTCAGATATAGCAGGTTTCTAAGCAACACAACCAGAGACAGTAAATAGGGCTTGAGTCATTTTTAAAATAAAATAAACAGATCCCTCATCACCCTACCTCCGCCCAGGTCTGTGGATCACATTTCTGGTGAGCACATCAGAGCCGTGAACACCAGCTGCAGCAATCCGGGTAAAAGCCAGGCAGTGAGAAATGTGTAATGTGAGTGTTTAGTCGTCACATCTTGTCTGCCACCTTTCTTACAAAACATCCTGTTGAGCTATGCTACTCCTGGTTCTGAGACCTTACCAGGGGGACACTGGAAAGCAATTAGCCAAATGGAGCATACGTTTGAGAACAATGGCAGTGATACCTGGATATTGGGGAAGGCTGCACAGACCCTGCCTTGCTCGTAGAAGTAGGAAACACCTTCATGGTGAGCACTGAGAGCTGTCAGGAAAGTTCTCATTTCTCTTGAAACTTCTTCCCTATTCATATTTCTGTAAGTCCATCATCAGCTCCCTATATGGTAAGAGTTGAAGAGAAGCCAAAATGCCATTTAACTTTGAATTTGTTACATGGGAAAATTTTTATATTAAGTTGTTAAAAATATCTGAAACCTTAGAATGAATTTGCTTTAGGAAACCACATTCCATTGGATAACTAGATGAGGGCAGGCTCCTATAGTAAAAAAAAAAAAAAAAAAAAAAAGTAGGACAACATGGCAGGGGTGTGGGAATGGCTAAGGGATGGGGAAGCAAGGTTTAGGATGGTCACTCTGAGGGAGGAAGCACCATGGAGAGACCAGGATATGGGGTGCCAACTGGATGAGGGAACAGGGACAGAAGGACATCCATAGTCACCTCCACTCTGCCCCTGCTGCTGTGTTAAATTTGACTTTGCTGCTCCCAAACATCCCAATACATCATGTGCTCATGTCTGCCCATGTCAGCCTGAGAGCTGGCAACCCCATCTTGCAGCAGAAGCCTCCAACCCCTCCTTCAGTGCTCCCCTCGGGACTGTTGAAGATGCTCATCGCTCTCTTTCTTTCTCTGACACACACACACACATCACACCCCGATAACCATGAGAACATAGAACAGAGATAATGATGATCCCAATTTAAATCTTATTATAGCGCCCTAGAATGCCAAGTGGTAAATACACAGACATACGGTAATTGATTCTAGAATCAGAGTAGTCTGGATAATTCTCCTTTACTAAAATGTATGCATGCGGCTGGCGCCGCGGCTCACTAGGCTGATCCTCCGCCTAGCGGCGCCGGCACACCGGGTTCTAGTCCCGGTCGGGGCGCCGGATTCTGTCCCGGTTGCCCCTCTTCCAGGCCAGCTCTCTGCTGTGGCCAGGGAGTGCAGTGGAGGATGGCCCAGGTGCTTGGGCCCTGCACCCCATGGGAGACCAGGAAAAAGCACCTGGCTCCTGGCTCCTGCCATCGGATCAGCGCGGTGCGCCGGCTGCAGCGCGCGGGCCGCGGCGGCCATTGGAGAGTGAACCAATGGCAAAGGAAGACCTTTCTCTCTGTCTCTCTCTCTCACTGTCCACTCTGCCTGTCAAAAAAAAAAAAATGTATGCATGCTCCCTTCCTGGTCCTACTCCCTTCTGGGTACAAATTTGGGGACGCTGTCCCTTTATTCTGGTTCTACACTATGTTATCATGTACGGAGACTAGAGAGACCTGGAAAACTGCAAAACCCCAATTAACTGCAGCCCAAATGATTAGAGTTCTTACTTAAATGGGAAATATCTCATAGTTTTTGAAAAACTACCGAAGAACCACTGGTACACGGATTTAAGGATTAAGAAAACATTTTCAGAATAAGTAAAGAAGTTTTTTTTTTTTTTTCCAGGCAGAGTTAGACAGAGAGAGAGAGAGAGAGAGAGAGAGAGAGTTATAGACAGTGAGAGAGAGAGAGACAGAAAGATCTTTCTTCCGTTGTTTCACTCCCCTAATGGCAGCTAAGGCCGGCGCTGCGCTGATCCGAAGCCAGGAGCCAGGTGCTTCCTCCTAGTCTCCCATGCGGTGCAGGGCCCAATCACTTGGGCCATCCTCCACTGCCTTCCTGGGCCACAGCAGAGAGCTGGACTGGAAGAAGAGCAACCAGGAGAGAACCCGGCGCCCCAACCAGGACTAGAACCCAGGTGCCGGTGCCGCAGGTGGAGGATTAGCCAAGTGAGCCACGGCGCCGGCAAGTAAAGAAGTTTGGATGTGAAGTGATAGATTATTGTATGACACCATCTCTGTGCTGGAGTTGGGAGACCAGGATCCTCTCTATCAACACTGCTCTGCAGAGAACATTCTGGGCTCTGCTGATGCTGAGTGGAAGCATGACAGCTGTTATCAGTTCCTTGAGTCTTTAAGCAAAACCGAGAGACAGTGTAAGATTCAGCATAACCAATTTTAAGAAGGAAAATAATTCTATTCACCATTCTCAGCTTACTGAAGCAGGAAAGTTGGCTCATGGAATCTAACCCACTTGATACAGCATCCTCTCTTCTCCCAATGCTTCAGCTAATTATGACTTCACTGTATAAGTACAAATCAAACAATATATCTTTTCTTCGAGGTAGCACTGTTGCAGAACATGCAGAATTTATTCATTTCTATGACATGAGAAATCTCAAGATTTAACAGCTGACTGCAGAGAGAAAAATCAGTGGTGTTGAGTTTGTTGAGTTTTGATGTCATTTAATTTTCCAAATTGTTTAAGTTTATCTCTCAAATAGGCAAATCATCACATTTTTTTTTTTGACAGGCAGAGTGGACAGTGAGAGAGAGAGACAGAGAGAAAGGTCTTCCTTTGCCATTGGTTCACCCTCCAATGGCCGCCATGGCGGGCACGCTGTGGCCGGCGCACCGCACTGATCCGATGGCAGGAGCCAGGTACTTATCCTGGTCTCCCATGGGGTTCAGGGCCCAAGCACCTGGGCCATCCTCCACTGCACTCCCTGGCCACAGCAGAGAGCTGGCCTGGAAGAGGGGCAACCAGGACAGAATCCGGTGCCCCGACGGGGACTAGAACCCGGTGTGCCGGCGCCGCAAAGCGGAGGATTAGCCTAGTGAGCCGCGGCGCCGGCTAATCATCACATTCTTTAAATGAGGCAGCCAGGAAATCAAATCTCTTTGCTTCAGTTCAGTTTACATTTTCCCCAACTTAATTATCTTAGTCGTATGTAGTTCTACTCCCAGAGGAGCCCCTGCTGCAGTATCTAATTAACAACATCATTGGTGAGAAAGGACCCAACTGTGCTGCAGCATTTCCTGTTGGATTCCAAGTTCCCCTGAGGACACAGACTGGGTTTGAGTCCAGCATTCTGGGTTGCTTTCTAGCGTTTTTCATTCTGACAAATTTTCATTATGGGGATACTACAAAAAGCTCATGGAAAATGAAGTTAAAAGATAAGTCTCTGCTGGTGCAAAAAATTTTGAAGTCCACGCAACTGAGAGGTCTTTAAAAATTCATAAAAAGTGGCCGGCGCCGCGGCTCAATAGGCTAATCCTCTGCCTGCGGTGCTGGCTCACCAGGTACTAGTCCTGGTCGGGCACCGGGTTCTAGTCCCAGTTGCTCCTCTTCCTGTCCAGCTCTCTGCTGTGGCCCGGGAGGGTAGTGGAGGATGGCCCAGGTCGTTGGGCCCTGCACCCGCATGGAGGACCAGGAGGAAGCACCTGGCTTCTGGCTTCTGATCAGCGCGGTGCGCCGGCCGCAGCGTGCAGGCCGCAGCGGCCATTGGGGGGTGAACCAACGGCAAAGGAAGACCTTTCTCTCTGTCTCTCTCTCTCACTGTCCACTCTGCCTGTCAAAAAAATTCATAAAAAGTATACTATAAAAAACAGTATAAATTTCATTTTTTTGCACCAAAGTAAACTCATCCTTAATTCCATGTCCTCATGAACTGTTCGATGTGCCTTGTATTTAGTTATGTCTAAAGTGTTTTGGAAAAGAAGACAAAGGTCCTCTAGAAAGTAGCAGAAATTGAGGAAGCTTGATTTATTGAAATATTTATTTACATTTTCTTCCTGAATTTCCTTCTTTTCTTGATTTGCTAAGATCATCTGGCTCCACAGGTTGTCCGCTATAGGACTGTTTGTAGTGAGGAAAGCATAAGTATCAGAAGCTTTTCTTACCTTTCAGAAAAACTCAAACCCATTAGCAAGATGATGCTGTGTGTCCAGGGCAGGAGGAAGAGGAAGCAGAGGAAGAGGAGGACAGAGGTTCTGGAGAGTAGGAGGAAAGACAGGAGACATTTCTGAGGACTAAGGGGGTGGAGGGTGCAGAGTGTTGCACATTTCTCTCTGTCCTACCTGTGGAGGATGGAATTGCAGGGGAATGGTCCCTGGCTTTCAAGAAGTGGGTAGGGCAGCAGCCTCAAGTGAGGATGGCTGCATGGTGCATGGAGAGAGGCAGAGCTCCAGGGGGTGGACCAGTAATTAAATACCCTATACTGTCAATGCAGGTTGTGGAGAAGATACACAGAGAGGGGGAACTTCATTCAGGTTACCTGGCCCTGGCCCTGGTAGGGAGCCCAGTCTCTTATCCTCAACCCCATTACCATTGTGTGGAGAGTCTTCCACTTTCTGAAATCTTGACCTTCTTTAACTGCAAGTTCAAGTCTTTTTTTTTTTTTTGATAGGCAGAGTTAGACAGTGAGAGAGAGAGAGAGACAGAGAGAAAGGTCTTCCTTCCATTGGTTCACTCCCCAAATGGCCGCTACGGCCAGCACGCTGCAGCTGGCACGTTGCGCCAATCCGAAGGCAGGAGCCAGGTGCTTCTTCCTGGTCTCCCATGCGGGTGCAGGGCCCAAGCACTTGGGTCATCCTCCACTGCCTTCCTGGGCCATAGGAGAGAGCTGGACTGGAAGAGGAGCAACTGGGACTAGAACCCGGGGTGTCAGAGCCGCAAGCAGAGGATTAGCCTAGTGAGCCATGGTGCCGGCCCAAGTTCAAGTCTTATCTTCTCTGTTAAGTCTGTTCCATTCACTCCAGTCCACTTACTCTATTCAGTCTCAGATCTCCTTCCACACTTACATATCGCCCCACACAGAGAAGCATTTTATGATCGGCTGTCCTAAAGTCTTCTCTCATTTGTTCATTCAACAGGTATTTGCTGGTCTCCTGCTATGTATGCCAGCCTAAGTTCTAGGTCTGGGCAGAATCCGGCGCACACGTGGATAAGGACATCAATTACATGGTGTTCATCTGGCGGGGGCATGGGGACAGACAGCGTTATTGTACTTGTTCTTTAACGTGTGCCAGACTTTTGTCCCAATCTAATATTAGGTCACAAGAAGAGAAGAGTTCCAGAATACTTCAGTAAGCACAGGTCTCGAGCATTCCTCCAGAAGACTTGGTACGTCACAACAGGATCCTCAGAACATAATGGGACATCTGGGCATGCTAGGCGAGGGAGGGTGGTGCACAGACGTCAGGCAGGATCCCATTCTGCCCCATTTTCAGGCCCAGTGCGATCTCAGATTTTTCTCTATTTTAGAGTTTATATTTTGTTATTATTGCTAAGACCCATGAATGTGAATATTGACTTTTGGTGTACTTATTTAGATTTTAGAAGAATTGAAGTTAGAATCCTCCTAGAGCTGGATAAAAAGCCTGCTGGTTTCCAATAGGAGTGTCTTTCCTACTACAGCTTGAAGTTGTCCAGTTAGAGCAACAAAAACACCTGGCAGTGAGAGTTGGCTGGTCCATTATGGCTAAATAACTTTTATCTTTCTAGGCAAAAATTAGATGTTGGTTTGAAGATCTGGCTCCATTGCCAGTAGAAAGATGAAACATGAAAAAAAGAAAATAAGAGTGAGTGATTTTTCTTTGAATTATTAGGATTTTAGATTTTTTTTCCTCCACAATACTGAAAGCCCAATACTTCCCTGGAGAGAGGAGTCTTGGACCTACATGGAGCAGTAAAGATAGAATAATAGAGGTCTATTTCTACGAGCAAATACCTTACAGTTGGTGTCAGAGTTACATGGTTCAGACTATTACTAATACCCATTCTTCTTGTTAATTGTAATCTGGTGAGGCAGAGATTCCAACCATGGAATTAGGAATTGTCTAATTTTTCTTACAATGATGTGTCAAAAATAAAAGAAGAAAACTCTAGAAGAAGCAAGTAGTAAGGAAGAGATATTTACAATCATTAACACGGTAAAGAAGTAATTGTGGATCTCAAAACAGACCCTCAAGGGTTATCAGACATCACTAGCAATTGAGAGGAAGCCTGACTGGATATGTATGTAAAATAGGATCTGTCCTTGCCAAGGCCATGCTTGGAAAATGGGGTTTCAAAGAGGAAAATTGGGGCTTTCAAAGCTTTGCTTGCAAGTTGGCATGTAGTATTTTGCTATAAAAAAAGGAAAGAGAGATATAGGATCAAAAGACTCTCTTTCGTGCCTGCATTTTATATTACAGAAAGTTTTCTACTAAGGATATAAAGGTAGGATTGATTTCCTGTCAAAAAGAAAAAGGAATCAGAATCAGCTGTCTGTGGTATGTGCATAAAAATGAGATTTTGTCCTTTCTTGGAAAGCTGAGCCAGGATAAAGTGCACCCTTCAGTCACACATCAGATGAAAGATTCCTGTTATGCTAGAAGAATGACAAAGATAATTGTCCTCTGTCAATCTCACGCTAACCTTTAATAAGTGATGCTTTGTGTGGTCCTTAAGGTTCCTTTGGCTGTATGCAAATGAAGTCACATAAGAAGGAATTTAAGGAACCTCTACTTTTCTAGAATCTCATCCTCCTACCAGGTGTTTTTAATTCTTCTCCATGAAGTGATTGAACATTTGATCTGAAGGGGTACACTTTTCAGAGTTTTCTCAAGTTATTTGTAGACTTGAAATTTGTCCTTTAATGGGGACAAAAATGGATGGAAGTTGTCCTTTATGTAGGATGAATGGCAGAACTGAAACAGTAAATGCAGCATAGCCAAGGAGATGCCAGACATCCAGGAAGGTGCCATTCCTGCCCCAGCATAATGATGCTAGGATTTCTTGGGGTGTCTTGTTACTCTTCTATTTCTGCAGAGTGGCAGGAGGATTGCATCAGCTTTTTAGATTTCCCACAGCTGCTGCTCCTGTTGCAGCCAAAAACCATCATTTGTTTCCTGTGCTAATGACTGAGAACTAATTTCCAAAATTTAAACTAGACAACAATGAAAATAAGAAGAGAACAGATGATGTCAGCTAAAAGCAATGTGAGTCACAGAGTACGGAGATAAATTAAATTTTGTGAATGACATTTGGAGACCTAAAATACAAAACATACTTCATTTGCTTGGGAAAAAAGAGGGAAAATTTCACACTGGTGTAATTCTTTGTTACTATGAAAACTTAGCATGCCACAAATAAGACTGTCAGGAAAATCTGGTTAGGAGAAGCACCTGCTGCCTCCAAAACATATTATAAAAGATTTATTTCTATATACTGCCCAAAGCAGATTCACAGCAGTATAGGGCTTAGCTAATTAAATAACCAGCTGGAGAAATGATCAAATATGTATGTGTGACATAGCATTTTAGGGACTGGTATGGTTAGTTGATGTCCCATCTGCCTGGCATTGCTTGCTAATAAGTCATACAAACCCATATTATATTTTCATGGTTTGAGTTGGATTTTTAAAAGATTTATTGATTTGAGAGGTAGAGCTACAGACACAGAGAGGGAGAGACAGAAAGATCTCCTATCCACTGGTTCACTCCCCAAATGGCTGCAATGGCCAGAGCTGGGCTGATCTGTAGCCAGGAGCCAGGAGCTTCATCTGAATCTCCCACGAGGGTACAGGGGCCCAAGCACTTGGGCCATCTTCTGCTTCTTTCACAGGCACATTATCAGGGATCTGGATCCAAATTGGAGCAGCTGGGATACGACCCGGTGTCCATATGGTGTGCTGGCATTACAGGTGATGGCTTTACCCACTGTATGACAATGCTGGCCCCTGAAACTTTCAAATGATTCTTCCTGCTTCTATCATTTAGGAAATCTCTTTATATGAAGTCCTGCTGTGACTTAGAGATTTCAAGGACAGAGCGGTTATATAAACCTGGTTATGCTTTTTGTTGTATAGTGCAGGAAGGACTACAAAGCTTGCCACAAGTAGATAAGTGAAGGCATGAATGAATGATAACACCCAAACCAGTGGGCTGGGCCTTAACTTAGAGGTCTAAGTTAAGGTCTAAGTTAAGAATTTTACTACCTGTACATCTGGTGCGCAGGTAGTGTTCTGAGCAGTTGGTAGCGGGTAGAAAAGTATGGCAAGAGGAGAGGTGAGTAGGAGGCTGTATCTGGTGGAAACCTTGCTCAGTGCATGCAGCCATCCTGTGGGAATCTGAGAAGCCATCCCTTTGTTTGAGAGCATGTCATACCATCTCCTGCATTGCATAACCACCTCACACATTTCTTTCTGCTTTGCCATTAAAAACACTTGATGTGTTTTAACTGGGTCTGTTGGAATGTTTCTCTTAATCAGTCCTTCATCCAGTTATGGCAACTATGTTTTGATAGAGAACACACATTTCAATCTCATGGACTCAGCTTCTCTGTTCTTCATGTCTTATACAAATATTTAATATTTTTGAGAATTGAGGAGATGATGGCTTCAAAATTCTGTAACATTCTCAGAAAGACTATGCAAACTAAAGACTACCTCTTTCTATGATAGCACACAAGGCAAATTCCCAGGTCATTACTGTTTGTAAGAGACAATTTACTTAATGTGTATATTAGCCTATGCTTCCATATGTTGTGGTTTATCCTTACATTCTAAAGTATAACTGAAATGACTTATAATAGTATATGTCTGGCCGGCACCATGGCTCACTTGGCTAATCCTCTGCCTGCGGCACCGGCACACTGGGTTCTAGTCCCAGTCGGGGCGCCAGATTCTGTCCTGGTTGCTCCTCTTCCAGTCTAGCTCTCTGCTGTGGCCTGGGAAGGCAGTGGAGGATGGCCCAGGTGCTTGGGCCCTGCACCCACCTGGGAGACCAGGAGGAGGCATCTGACTCCTGGCTTCGGATCCGTGTGGTGCACCAGCCGCAGTGTGCTGGCTGTGGCGGCCATTTGGGGGGGCGGTGAACCAACAGGAGGAAGACCTCTCTCTCTCTCTCACTGTCTAACTCTGCCTGTTTTTAAAAAAAAGTATATGTAAACAAATACAGGCCTTGTGGTCCATTATAAATTTTGACACAAGATCTTAAGGCACCCGATATGATGTCTATGAGTTTTTGCAGGATTAGAACACTATTCTTGAACAGGAATGAATGAATCCAGGCCCAGAAGACCTTGCTGCATTAGCATTTCTTTCCAGAAGTATGTAACTAGACAGGCAACCCCCAAAATTATTTGGCACTTTGTAAATACTATGCTGCCTTTCAGGGTAACCTATCTCTAAGTCAAGCTCACTCTAAGTGAAAAGAGATATATTTATTTCAATATTCCTTTGTGTTCTATATACAGGTACTATAGACTGACTTACTCATTCCAATGGGACAGGATATAAGTATTACCAAGTACTCAAAGCAAGAGAGGCCTTGCCAGTTAACACATAGAAAGTACTCCATGAAATGCAGTTTAGCTAAACTGGGTACAATGGTGTGCAAAGGAAATATGTATGAGGTAGGCTACATCTCCAGCTTCAGTTACACAAACAGAACACACTGAAGTTTAAAGATTGTTTTTTTTTAAGTTAAATTGCCTGGGCATTTTTCAAAAGAGGAAATTCAAATGGCTAACAGGTTGCTCAAGATCACTAGCCACCAGGGAAATACAAATCAAAACCATAGTGAGGTTTCACCTCACCCCAATTAGAATGGCTTTCATATAGAAATCAACAAACAACAAATGCTGGTGAGGGTGTGAAGAAAAGGGTACCCTAATCCAGTGTTGATGGGAATGTAAACTGGTGCAGCCACTGTGGAAGACAGTGTGGAGATACCTCAGAAATCTCAATATAGACCTACCATATGACTCAGACATCCCACTCCTCTAAATTTATCCAAATGAAAAGAAATCAGCATATCTAAGAGTGATCTGCACTCCCATGTTTACTGCAGCTCAGTTCACAATAGCTAAGATATGGAATCAACCCAGATGTCCATCAGCTAAAGACTGGATAAAGAAATTATGGAATATGTATACTTACATAATAGTACACAGCAGTAAAAAGAAAAAATGAAATCCTGTCATTTGCAACAAAATGGATGTAACTGGAAACCATTATACTTAGTGTAATAAGCCAGTCCCCCAAAGAAACATATCATATGTTCTCCCTGATCTGTGGTAACTAATAAGAGTACCTAAAAGATAATCTATAGAAGTGAAATGACACTTTGAGACCGATGATTTTGAACAGCCCTTGTCTTTGACTGTCGAGGAACAGTGTTTTTTTTTTTTTTTTACACTATTTGTTGAACTCTCAGTATATCGTTAAGTTATGAGTATAAAGTTAATTGAAAACAGATTTTTGTAAAAAATAAGAAGGGGAATGCAAGAAGGAGGAAGAAGAAAGGTGGGAGTGTGGGTGGAAGGGAGGGTAGGGTGGGAAGAATCACTATGTTCCTAAATTTGTATATATGAAATGCATGAAGTTTTTTTAACTTACATAAAAGGCTTCTAGGTTAAAAAAAAGAAACAATAGAAAAAATTGCCTGGGACTGCTGCAGTACACAATGGGTGCTTTAATGATCAGCCTCAGTTCTTTTCTTAGTGAACCAGACTTCAGTTTGGTACAAACTTGTGGCTTTTATAAGCTTTGGGGTTCTCTGAGAGGATTTGGCTTGGGACCAAGGATGAATGAAGTTTTAGGGGAAGAAACCCTACCTCATTTGATCCAAAGTAGCTTTTTTAATATGAAAACATTTTAATGGACACATAGTACTTGTACATAAATGTGGGGTACAGTGTGACATTTCAACACATGTCTATAATGCATTGTGATTAGGTCAGGCTAATTGGCATATCGAGCACCCCAAACATTTATCATTTCTTTGTGTTGGGGATATTCTAATTCCTCTCTAATAGCCATTTTGAAATATGCGATTAAATTCTGTCAATCAGAGTTAACACACTGTGCTACAGAACATTAGAAGTTATTCCTTCCATGCAGCTGCACCCTGTAACTGGTGACTATCCGGTCTCCATCCCTCCCCCTCAACAAGAGAAGCTTTGATGGTTTTCAGTGTTGGAGTTAATGTAAGAATTTTCCTGTGGTGAGAAAAAGACTTTTTATGGCTTAAAAATGTAACTGGAAATAGCTTATACAGAGCATTGTGCTAAAACTTAAACAGAGACTACATGGTTAAAGTACCTAAAATTAATTCTCAAAATGTGAGCTAATACTTTTTTAAGATCCATGCAGATGAGCCAAAGTTAGTGATGTGTAAAACCAAGAGGAATAAGGTTGGTAGGACTGAATGACAAAGGCAGCAATAGTGTTTGGGAAAGCAGTTTACAGGTGGCATGAAACATCATATATGTATATATATATACACACACATATACATATATTATATATTCTACATTACGCGTGCGCGCGCACACACACACACACACAGCTGGTCTCTGCTCTGTGTACTTGGCACAGAACTCTCTAATCTCATCTAATGTTCCCAGTGGTAAGTTTACTATGTTCGTCTTTTGTTCAATATTTGCTTTTTGACCCTAGTTCCTGACAAAGAGCTCCTAATTCCTTGAAATTTTTTGGCAATGGGAAAGTCTTTGGTTCTGATAAGGTGATCCTTGGCAGGTTCCTGGAGGGAGGTTGGTTACTAGAAAGTCTGATCATGGTTAGGAACCAGAACTTTCAGGCCTATCCCCTCATGCAATTCTTCGGAAAGGAGAGAGGGGTTGGAATTTGAGTTGACAATTGACCTTGCCTATGGTGATAAGGCTTCAATAAAAAGTGGTTCACTTGGTTAATTCTCTGCCTGTGGCATTGGCATCCCATATGGGTGCCAGGTTCTAGGCCTGGTTGCTCCTCTTCCAGTCTAGCTCTCTGCTGTAGCCCAGGAGGGCAGTGGAGGATGGCCCAAGTGCTTGGGCCCTGCACCCGCATGGGAGACCAGGAGGAAGCACCTGGCTCCTGGCTTTGGATCGGCACAGCGTGCCGGCCATGGCGGCCATTTTGGGGGTGAACCAACAGAAGAAAGACCTTTCTCTCTGTCTTTCTCTCACTGTCTATAACTCTACCTGTCAAATAAAAAAAAAATCCCTTTAGCTCTGGGTTCAGAGAACTGGATTGCTGAACACAGGCATGATGGAGTGCTTGGAGAGGGTATGGAAACTCTGTGTTCCTTCTCACCTGTCTTGTCCTATGCCCCTCTTCATCCAGTTATAATAAATCAGCAAATGTAAGTAAGAATTCCTTGAATTCTGTGAGTCTGAGGAGGAGGTCCTGGGAACCTCCATTCTGTAGCCAAGTCATAGAAAAGTTGTGGGTAACTTGGAGACTCACCTCTTGCAGTTGGTATCTGAGGTAGGGCACTCCTGTGGATGCACCCTTAACCTGTGGGACAAAGTGTTATAGTAAGGTTGAATTATAGGAGATCTTGCTAGTGAATTGGCCTTTGTGGGAGAAAGCTTATGTAGCTGGCATTAAAATAAAATGTTGAGAGTGGCAGAAAGGAAAGGCAGTTTGGTTTTCCCCATTTTACTTGGGGAAAATTCTACTTATCATGCTTTGAAAGTCTACATGGGAGTCTTGGTCACACTCCAGATCACATCTGAACAGAGAACTGGCAGTGATGTTAAGCCTTAATGTCATTTCTAATGAGCTACTGCTTTGGAGAACATTTCATTGAAATCAGCTAACGTGATGTTGGACCCAACATGTTCTTCGGAGTTAAGTCCACCCATTAGTTTTATGCCAGAATCCAATTTATTTGATCTGTAGATTACAACTAAAGATCATTGCTGTTTAGGAGAATTTTGTCTGAAAGAAAGAAAAGATCAATTTGTGTGTTTTATGTTCAGATTTAAAAGGAGCACATATGGGGCAGAGAAAAAGATGCCTTAAAATGAATTTCTAGTTAAAAAATAAAAAAAATGGATTTCTATGGTTAATTGTTTTTCAATAGGTACAAAATTTCTGTTTTGAAAAATGAACAAGATCTGGAGATCTGACTTTCAGCATTGTGCCTGTGGTTAGTAACAGGGTGTTATACACTGTTAAGATCTCATGGTAAGAGCTCTTAACAAATGAACCTCCAAAAATCCCAACCAACAAAGAAAACAAATGAAAACCCTCTAACCCTCTATGCAAGAACACAAAAACAACTGTGGAGGTGATAGTATCAGGGGTATATGCATATGACCAATCTCATGAAGATTGGTATATTAAATATGTGTAATTTTCCTATATCTATCACAAGTATAACACAGTAAAACTACAAAAAGAATTTCTAGCTATTATCACTTACCCCAGGAAAACTTATAGGTCATTAATTAAAAACAAAATGAAAACTAAAGCAAATCCTTGTTCACAAATGACAGAAAGATACATTCCTCTGTGAGCTGTTCCACAAAGGAGAATGTTAAATGTTTTGCAAATAGACTTGCCCAATAAATTCCTTCATGGGAACATATCCCCCAAAATATTTAGAGATGAAAGAAAAATATTTATATACAAAGAACATTTTGGCATTTTTATAATAAGGAAAAATAGAAAATGATTTAATTATCAAGCAAAAAGAATTCCTTTAAATAAATTATGGCACATTCATCTTTTTGAAGACAAATAGTGCTAGAAAATTAGCATAAATGTCTCACCACCATATGCAGGGTAAATTATCAACTCAATTTAGTGTAAATGTTCAGTAAATGTACACACTTGAATTGAATTTATTCACTATATATTTAAAACATATAGATATGTCAAAAAGGCAGTAAGAAAATTTCTGTTTGTATTGCAATTAATAATAATATAAAATTTTCACCCTCTGGACTTCCCTTTACTGATACATTCCTCATTAAGAAAATACATTATTGGCCAACAGACACATGAAAAAATGCTAAGGATCAGGGAAGTACAAATCAAAAACACAATGAGGTTTCACCTCAGCCCAGTAAGAATGGCTTTCACACAGAAATCAATAAACAACCAATGCTGGTGAGGATGCGGGGAAAAATGTACCCTAATGCACTGTTGGTGGGAATGTAAACTGGTGCAGTCACTGTGGAAGACAGTGTGGAGATATCTCATAAATCTAAATATAGATCTACCATATGACCCAGCCATTCCACTCCTGCAAATTTACCAAAATGAAAAGAAACCAGCGTATGCAAGAGTGATCTGTACCCCCATGTTTACTGCAGCTCAATTCACAATAACTAAGATATGGAATCAACCCAAATGTCTATCAACTGATGACTGGATAAAGAGATTATAGTATGTATACACTATGCTATTCTACACAGCAGTAAAAAGAAAAAAAAATGAAATCCTGTCATTTGCAACAAATGGATGCAACTGGAAACCATTATACTTAGTGTAATAAGCCATTCCCCAACAGAAAAATATCATATGTTCTCCCTGATCTGTGGTAACTAATAGAGTCTCTAAAAGGTAATCTATAGAAGTGAAATTGACACTTTGAGATGCAGTGATTTTGAACAGCCCTTTTCTTGACTGTTGAGGAACAGTATTTTTTATTTATTTTTTCATACTATTTATTGAACTCTCAGTATATCGTTAAGTTATGAGTATAAAGTTAATTGAAAACAGATTTTTGTAAAAAATAAGAAGGGGAATGCAAGAAGGAGGAAGAAGAAAGGTGGGAGTGTGGGTGGAAGGGAGGGTAGGGTGGGAAGAATCACTATGTTCCTAAATTTGTATATATCAAATGCATGAAGTTTGTATACCTTTAATAATATTAAAAAAGAAAGAAAACATACTTGATTGGCTAAAGGGGCAATCTATGGACAAGACTTCTTATTAGTTATCCCCACTACCTAAGCACCCTGGAGATGGTGAAACAGTAAGATAGGAGTGGGCATCCCTGAAGGACCTCATGGGACAGATCTCCTACACCAGCATTGTGCTATTTACTTAGGGACTGGGGTCCAAGAAAGAAGTAAAATTTTTACTAATTTAGTAAAAACATGGTTATTTTAAACCCTTGTTACATACAGCTGAATATATATTTCCATTTACATATGTGAGATTATATCTTAAAACATTTTAGCATGCTATCTTTAAATGCATAGAAACGAAGTTATTTTTGGCATATTTATGTTGAGGAAAAAAATTATCATATCAAACAGTTTATAATAACAGCTTAGATGAACTGATTAGGAATTTATCTCAATATTGAGAAATATGATTTTTTAGTTGTTCATAAAAACATCTATACATATTCTTTCAAACAGAATTTTGAAGAAAATGTTTATTTTTACTCTTTTATAAATGGAAGCTTTATGTTCTAAAGTATTTAAATTGATTGCTTAGAAGGTATTTTTCTAAACGCAAACAATTTTTGAAGCATGTTAACCTTTGATTGAAGACCCAAATGCTTTACATGAAATCTATAAATTCAGAGTTCCTTTAGAAATCTCAATGACTTGTTTTAAAAACAAACAATATTAATATATACATATTAAATACAAACTGCTAAAGATGATAGCTCATGAATCTAGAAAAGACTTGAAACTTTTCTCTGTTGATTTTGCAGCTTCAAAACCATTTCTGTCACATTTTGAATAAAAAGATATCAGTCCATATATATACATATATAAAGCATCTGTTTGGCATCAGTAATTTTTTTCCTAAAAATTTTGGCTCGTCCTTTAGAGTTAATTGAGAGTCTCCGAAACTTCTCAGTTGAGATTTTTTTCAAGGACTTCTTTTAATCATACAGTGAAAATAAGGCATCTTTCTTTGACTATAAAGTTGACTCCTAACAATGAGCAATCAAAATGATCATCGGCTCATCCATGTTTGTTTTCAAGGATCTAAACCTTTTCAGGCACAGCAAAAACATTGTGAACTACAGATGGATACTTTCTTATTCCTTATTTCCCTATTCACAAAGAAGTAGAAAAACATAACTCATGTGATTCAAACACAGGATTGCTTGGCCCCGGGTGAGAGGAGAGGGCAATGGGAGAGAGTCAGCAATTAAAATATAGAAAGAAGACAAAAAATGAAGCTTTGTCTCAAGGATACCACTGGGTATAGACTAAATCACATCCTAAGGTATCATTTCTAGTTACCTAGGTTCACTTGAGAAGGTGAGTTAGGACTGACAGGTTCACAACTGTGCAGAATTCAGACATTCAGCAACAATTATTGTGGAAATGTGATCCTCTTTCCTAGCCAGCTTCACGGAACAGAAATGGCTACCTCTCATTTCCTATGGTAAGATACACCCAGTGATTTTCATTTACATTCAATCTCAAGTACCATATTGATCTTTTCGTAAATTTGATTGTGTCTAGCAGATGTGCTTGCAAGGACAGAGTGGCACGACCTCAGAACTGAGTTAGATGACAGGAAGCCTACATTAAGATTTTAAAGGGCTTCTTACTGTGGATATTAGTGTCAGGAGATACAGCAATGAGAATTCTGCCTTGCTATCATTCTGTTAGACACACTTATTTTGAGTCAGTACCAAAGTATGCCAGCATATATTTACTGACGCTTTAAAACACAAATATAAACATAAAATCAGCATAGTTTTTTAAAGAAATGTTTATTTGAGAGGGAGGGAGGGGATAAAGAGAAGGAGAGAGAGCAGGTAAACAAGCTCCCACCTGCAGGTTCACTTTCCAAATGCCTGCAAACTGGGAGCCAGGAACTCAATTCAGGTTTCCCACATTCGAGACCAATTATCTGAGCCATCATTGTTGCCTCAAAGGGCTTGAAAGCTGGAGTCAGGGAACAGATTCAGATGGGGCACAGTACAACTCCAGGGGTTGCCATTCATACCAGAAATGTGGTAAGTGAGGGCTCTGGAGTTAGCACATGTACAACCTTCCATGCTGTGTATGACGGCCCTGGCTACAGAGCTCCACTCGCTCCTGGGAGGAACACCACTCCCATAGCTCCTGGGGCAGATCTCTACTTTCATCACTGTAACAGTTTTCATTTGATTCTTCTGAGGTTTTTAATAGATTAGTCCCAAGAACAACACTATAATTAAATTGATTATTCATTTCCCCTAAGGCTAAGAAAGACCAAGAAGTTAAGAGACTAAGAAAGTATCAGGACAAATTTTAGTATTCATTGGTTCTTCAAATCCCTGGTCTTCAACTCTGCAAGAAGCTCAATGCTTTGAGTTTCTTATCTTCAACCTCCTTCAACCCTCATCTAGTGGAAATACTTGTTAAGACATAATTATAAGGCCGGCACCGTGACTCAATAGGCTAATCCTCTGCCTGTGGCGCCTGCACACCGGGTTCTAGTCCCGGTCGGGGCGCCGGATTCTGTCCCACTTGCTCCTCTTCTAGGCCAGCTCTCTGCTGTGGCCTGGGAGTGCAGTGGAGGATGGCCCAAGTGCTTGGGCCCTGCACCCCATGGGAGACCAGGAGAAGCACCTGGCTCCTGGCTTCGGATCAGCGCAGTGCGCCTGCCGCAGCACGCCGGCTGCGGCGGCCATTGGGGGGTGAACCAATGGCAAAGGAAGACTTTTCTCTCTGTCTCTCTCTCTCACTGTCCACTCTGTCAAAAAAAAAAAAAAAAAAAAGACATAATTATAACACCAGCCAGAGGCAATACCAGGTGGGGTAGATGTGGTTCAAATGTTGGGACAAGGCTAGGAAGCTGAATGTGAAGAATTTTATTTGGGAAATGAACCCAGGAAATACTGGTAAGGGAGAAGAGAATGAGAAATGAAGGAAAAAATGGATGTATTTTCCAGCATGTTAGTACTATGGGGAACTGGCAGCCAATCTCATTGAGGAACTTGCAAAGACAGTGAAGGCCATACTGTAGAATTAGGCCCTTTGTATGGCACAGGAGCTGGAGAAGTTAGTCTCCCAATCAGTGATTTATGGCAGCCCTCCTGGGGTTAATTCTGACACTCCTGCCTTGTTCTGCTTGGTGTCTGTACCTGCTTCCAAATCCTGACTAGGACACTCAGACAGATGTAAATTTCTGAGAAAATATCAACAGCGTCTGCTCCAGAAGTCATCTGTATCTACTATTTTTTTCTGACAGGCAGAGTTAGACGGTGAGAGAGAGAGAGACAGAGAAAGGTCTTCCTTCCGTTGGTTCACCCCCCAAATGGCTGCTACGGCCGGTGCGCTCTGCCAATCCAAAGCCAGGAACTAGGTGCTTCCTCCTGGTCTCCGATGTGAGTGCAGGGCCCAAGCACTTGGGCCATCCTCCACTGCACTCCTGGGCCACAGCAGAGAGCTGGACTGGAAGAGGAACAAATGGGACAGAACTGGTGACCCAACTGGGACTAGAACCCAGAGTGCTGGCACTGCAGGTGGAGGATTATCCTAGAGAGCTGTGGTGCTGGCCTGTATCTACTATTTTTAAATAAATGAATTGGAAGATACTTCAAAAAGTTCATAGGAATTTGAGTTAAATGTATGATTTTATTTTGGTGCAAGAAGTTTTTTAGCACAAGGAAAAAAATTTTCATATTATTTGGAAAATAGATGTTGTGAGAACACTATGCATAGATTTCAAAAATTTTTTTGCTCTAAATAAACTTATACTTTTAATTCCATCTTCCAAGAACTTTTTGAAGTACTATCATATATAGAGAGCTGACATACATGAGAAGTCTTGGAAAAAGTACACAGAAAATGTTTATTATGGAAAAGCTATACATGGATTTCAAATATGTGTCAACACATCTTTTCATATATTTTTTCTTCAAAATTTTTAATGTATCCTCATTTTATATACCTATATATAATAGATATGGTGATACTTAATCACTAACACTGTAATGTTATTGTGAGAAATATCAAGATGAATAAGATGCATAAAATTACATACATAATAATTACTATGATTAACAATAGCTACCACTTATTAATAGTTATGGATTGAATTGTGTGACCATCACTATATATTGGTTCTTGTGCTGGTAATTTACATGGTATTAAAAAGTTAGAGAGGATTCAAGATGATGGAATAGGGAGGGAGCTCACTGATAGTCCAGGAAAAGATAGTTCAATAAAAGTAAAGATAGTGTAGTCTCAGGGAAGAGTTAGGGAAAAAACTGCAGAGGAAACTCTTCCGGAATTAGTGGGACATGGTGGACCTACGTGGAGGGCACAGGCTCCCATGGCTCGGGACCCCAGCTGCAGACCAATTTCCCTGATAAACATAGATGCAAAAATCCTCAAAAATCCTGGTCAATAGAATGCAACAACACATCAGAAAGATCATCCACCCAGACCAAGTGGGATTTATCCCTGGTATGCAGGGATGGTTCAACATTCGCAAATCAATCAATGTGATACACCACATTAACAGACTGCAGAAGAAAAACCATATGATTATCTCAATAGACGCAGAGAAAGCATTTGATAAAACACAACACCCTTTCATGATGAAAACTCTCAGCAAACTGGGTTTGGAAGGAACATTCCTCAACACAATCAAAGCAATTTATGAAAAACCCACGGCCAGCATGCTATTGAATGGGGAAAAGTTGGAAGCATTTCCACTGAGATCTGGTACCAGACAGGGATGCCCACTCTCACCACTGCTATTCAATATAGTTCTCAAAGTTTTAGCCAATGCTATTAGGCAAGAAAAAAAATTAAAGGGATACAAATTGGGAAGGAAGAAGTCAAACTATCCCTCTTTGCAGATGATATGATTCTTTATTTAGGGGACCCAAAGAACTCTACTAAGAGACTATTGGAACTCATAGAAGAGTTTGGAAAGCAGCAGGATATAAAATCAATGACAAAAATCAACAGCCTTTGTATACACAGGCAATGCCACGGCTGAGGAAGAATTGCTAGGATCAATCCCATTCACAATAGCTACAAAAACAATCAAATACCTTGGAATAAACTTAACCAAGGATTTTAAAGATCTCTACAATGGGCCAGCGCCGCGGCTCAATAGGCTAATCCTCCACCTAGTGGCGCCGGCACACCGGGTTCTAGTCCCGGTCGGGGTGCCAGATTCTGTCCCGGTTGCCCCTCTTCCAGGCCAGCTCTCTGCTGTGGCCAGGGAGTGCAGTGGAGGATGGCCCAAGTGCTTGGGCCCTGCACCCCATGGGAGACCAGGAGAAGCACCTGGCTCATGCCTTTGGATCAGTGCGGTGCGCCGGCCGCAGCGTGCCAGCTGTGGAGGCCATTGGAGGGTGAACCAACGGCAAAAGGAAGAGCTTTCTCTCTGTCTCTCTCTCTCACTATCCACTCTGCCTGTCAAAAAAAAAAAAGATCTCTATGATGAAAATTACAAAACCTTAAAGAAAGAAATAGAAGAGGATACCAAAAAATGGAAAAATCTTCCATGTTCATGGATTGGAAGAATCAATATCATCAAAATGTCCATTCTCCCAAAAGCAATTTATACATTCAATGCAATGCCAATCAAGATACCAAAGACCTTCTTCTCAGATCTGGAAAAAATGATGTTGAAATTCATATGGAGACACAGGAGACCTTGAATAGCTAAAGCAATCTTGTACAACAAAAGCAAAGTCGGAGGCATCACAATACCAGATTTCAGGACATGCTACAGGGCAGTTGTTATCAAAACAGCATGGTATTGGTACAGAAACAGATGGATAGACCAATGGAACAGAATTGAAACACCAGAAATCAACCCAAACATCTACAGCCAACTTATATTTGATCAAGGATCCAAAACCAATCCCTGGAGTAAGGACAGTCTATTCAATAAATGGTTCTGGGAAAATTGGATTTCCATGTGAAGAATCATGAGGCAAGACCCCTACCTTTCACTTTACACAAAATTCACTCAACATGGATTAAAGACTTAAATGTATGACCCGACACCATCAAATTATTAGAGAGCATTGGAGAAACCCTGCAAGATATAGGTACTGGAAAAGACTTCTTGGAAAAGACCCCAGAAGCACAGGCAGTCAAAGCCAAAATTAACATTTGGGATTGCATCAAATTGAGAAGTTTCTGTACTTCAAAAGATACAATCAGGAAAGTGAAGAGGCAACCAACAGAATGGGAAAAAATATTTGCAAACTATGCAACAGATAAAGGGTTGATAACCAGAATCTACAAAGAGATCAAGAAACTCCACAACAACAAAACAAACAACCCACTTAAGAGATGGGTCACGGACCTCAATAGTCATTTTTCAATAGAGGATATCCAAAGGACCAACAGGCACATGAAAAAATGTTCAGGATCACTAGCAATCAGGGAAATGCAAATCAAAACCACAATGCGTTTTCTCCTTACCCCAGTTAAAATGGCTCACATTCAGAAATCTACCAACAATAGATGCTGGAGAGGATGTGGGGAAAAAGGGACATTAACCCACTGTTGGTGGGAATGCAAACTGCTTAAGCCACTATGGATGTTGGTCTGGAGATTCCTCAGAAACCTGAATATAACCCTACCATACAACCCAGCCATCCCACTCCTTGGAATTTACCCAAAGGAAATTAAATTGGCAAACAAACAAGCTGTCTGCACCTTAATGTTTATTGCAGCTCAATTCACAATAGCTAAGACCTGGAACCAACCCAAATGCCCATCAACAGTAGACTGGATAAAGAAATTATGGGATATGTACTCTATAGAATACTATACAGCAGTCAAAAACAATGAAATCAGGTCATTTGCAACAAGATGGAGGAATCTGGAAAACATTCTGCTGAGTGAATTAAACCAGTCCCAAAGGGACAAATATCATATGTTCTCCCTGATCGGCGACAACTAACTGAGCACCAAAGGGGAAACCTGTTGAAGTAAATGGACACTAAGAGAAACAGTGATTTGATCAGCTCTTGTGCTGACTGCTGATGTACAATGCAATACTTTATCCATTTTAGTATTTTTTTTGTTCTTGTGCTATTGGTTGAGCTCTGTAATTAACACACAATTATTCTTAGGTGTTTAAATTTTAACTGAAAAGTGATCCCTGTTAGACATAAGAGTGTGAATAAGAGAGGGAGGAGATGTACAATTTGGGACATGCTCAATCAGACTTTCCCCAAATGGTGGAGTTAGAAACGTGCCAGGGGATTCCAATGCAATCCCATCAAGGTGGCATGTCCCAATGCCATCTCACTAGTCCAAGTGATCAACTTCAGTTCACAATTTGGTCACACTGATAGGTCTAAGAGTCAAAGGGATCACACAAACAAGACCAGTGTGTGCTAATACTAACTGATAGAATAAAAAAGGGAGAGAACTATCCAACATGGGAAGCGGGATACACAGCAGACTCATAGAATGGCAGATGTCCTAAATAGCACTCTGGCCTCAGAATCAGCCCTTAAGGCATTTGGATATGGCTGAAGAGCCCATGAGAGTATTTCAGGCATGGAAAGCCAAGACACTCTCGGGGGAAAAAAAAAAGAAGACCTAAATGAAAGATCTCTGTGGGTGAGATCCCAGTGGAAAGAACGGGGCCATCAAAGAAGGAGGTACCTTTCTCTGAAGGGAGGAGAGAACTTCCACTTTGACTATGACCCTGTTAGGATTAGATTGAAGTCGGCGAACCCAAAAGGCTTCCATAGCCTTGGCAACTCATGACTAGAGCCTAGGGAGATTACTGATGCCATAAACAAGAGTGTCAAATTGTTAAGTCAACAACAGGAGTCACTGTGTACTTACTTCTCATGTGGGATATGTCCTTCATGTGTTGTCCAATGTGAATTAATGCTATAACTAGTACTCAAACAGTATTTTTACACTTTGTGTTTCTGTGTGGGTGCAAACTGATGAAATCTTTACTTAATGCATGCTAAACTGATCTTCTGTATATAAAGATAATCAAAAATGAATCTTGATGTGAATGGAATGGGAGAGGGAGTGGGAGATGGTAGGGATGCGAGTGGGAGGGAAATTATGGGGGAGAAAGCCAATGTAATCCATAAACTGTACTTTGGAAATTTATATTTACTAAATAAAAAAGTAATATTAGAAAAATAAAGAAGAACCATTTCAAATTCTTCTCAAACTATTCAGAACACTTTAAAGGGAGGGCTTCCTCCTAAACTTCTTCTATGAGGCCAGCTTCACCTTAATTTCAAAACTAGAAAAAGATACAACAAAGAAAGAGAAGTCTCTAGCAATATGTCTGATGAACATAGATGCAAAAAGCCTCAAAGAAAATACTACCTAATCAAATCCAATAACACATCAGAAACGTCATTCACCTGGACCAAATGGGATTTATCACTGGTATGCAAGGGGGGGTGGTTTCAACATATGCAAATAAATAAATATGATATATCACATTAAGAAATAGAAGAATAAAAACCATTTGATTGGGGCCAGTGCTGTGGCACAGTGGGTTAAAGCCTCAGCCTGCAGTGCCGGCATCCCATATGGGTGCTGGTTCAAATCCCAGCTGCTCCACTTCCAATCCAGCTGTCTGCTATGGACTGGGAAAGCAGTGGAAGATGGCCCAAGTCCTTGGGCCCCTGCACCTACATGGGAGACCTGGAAGAAGCTCCTGGCTTCTGCTTTTGGATCAGCTTAGCTCTGGCTGTTGCAGCCATTTGGGGAGTGAACCAGTTGATAGAAGACCTTTCTCTCTCGCTCTCGCTCTACCTCTCTCTGTAACTCTGTCTTTCAAATAAATAAAATAAGTCTTAAATAAAAACCATATGATTACCTCAATATATGTAGAGGAAGAATTTGATAAAACACAATATTCTTTCATGATAAAAACCTTAAGCAAATTGGATATACAAGGAATATTCTTCAACACAATCAAGGCAATATATGATAAACCCACAACCAGCATCATATTGTATGAAGAAAATTTGGAAGCATTTCCACTAAGATCTGGATTCAGACAAGGATGTCCTCTCTCATGATTACTATTCAATATAGTCCTGGAAGTTTTAGTCAGATCCATTAGGTAAGAAAAAGAAATCAAAGGGATACAAATAGGAAAGGAGGAAGTCAAATTATCCCTATTTGCAGATGACATGATTTTATCTACAGGGGATCCAAAAGACTCCACTAAGAGACTATTGGAACTCATAAACTCATAAAAGACTTCGGTAGAGTGGTAGGATATAAAATTAACAAAAATCAGTAGCCTTCACAGACAATGACAAGGCTGAGAAAGAATTTCTAAAATCAATCCCATTCACAATAGCTACAAAAACAATTAAATACCTTGGAATAAATTTAACTAAGAATGTCAAAAATCTCTGTGATGAAAATCTCATAATATTAAAGAAAGAAGTAGAAGACACACAAAAATGAAATATCTTACATGTTCATGGATAGAAAAAATTAATATCATCAAGATATCTATATTACTTAAAACAAGGTACACATTCAATGTGATCCCAATGAAAATACCAATGACATTCTTTTCAGATTAGAAAAAACAATGCTAAAATTCATATGGAAACACAAGAGACCCTGCATAACTAAAGCAATCTTATACAAGAAAAACAAAATTGGAGGCATCACAATACCTCCCTGGTAGTGGTACAATAATAGACATGTAGACCAATGGAACAGAATAGAAACTCCAGAAATTAATGCATGCATCTACAAGCAACTATGCTTTGACAAAGTAGCTAAAATCAATCTCTGGAGAAAGAACAGTCTCTTCAACAAGTGGTGCTGTGAAAATTGGATCTTGGGGCTGGCGCTGTGGTGTAGTGGGTAAAGCCGCTCCCTGCAGTGCGGCCATTCCCATGTAGGTGCTGGTTCAAGACCTGGCTGCTCCACTTCTGATCCAGCTCTCTGCTATTGCATGGTAAAGCAGAAGATGGCCCAAGCCCTTGGGCCCCTCACCTGCATGGGAGACCTGAAGGAAGCTCCTGGCTCCTGGCTTCGAATGGGTGCAACTCAAGCCATTGCAGCCAATTGGGGAGTGAACCAGTGAATGGAAGACTTTCTCTCTCTCTCTCTCTCTCTCTCTCTCTCTCTCTCTCCCTCGCTCCCTCCCTCCCTCCCTTCCTCCCTCCCTCCCTCCCTGCCTTCCTGCCTCACCTCTCTCTGTGTAACTCTGACTTTAAAATAAATAATTAAAAAAAGAAAATTAGATCTCTATGTGCAAAAGCATGAAACAAGACCCCTACTTTATACCTTATACAAAAATCAACTCAAAATGTATCAAGCATCTGAATCTATGATCATGATCTGATACCATCAAGTTACTAGAGGAGAACATTGGGGAAATTCTGCAAGACATTGGCATAGGCAAAAACTTCCTGGAGAAGACCCCAGACACACAAGCAATCAAAGCCAAAACAGACAAATGGGATTACGTCAAGCCGAGAAGCTTCTGCACTGCAAAAGAAACAGCAAAGTGAAAAGGCAACCTACAGAATGGGAGAAAATATTTAAAAATTATGAAACTGATAAAGGACTAATGTCTAGAATCTATAAAGAGCTCAATCAAGAAATTCAACAACAGCAAAACAATGCAGTCAAGACATGGGCAAAGGACTTGAATAGGCATTTTTCAAAAGAAGAAATTCAAATGACCAACAGATATATAAAAAAAAATTGTCAGGATCACTAGCCATAAAGGAAATGCAAATCAAAACCACAATGAGGTTTCACTTCACCCCAGTTTGAATGGCTCTCATACAGAAATCAATAAATAATAAATGCTGATGGGGATGTGGGGAAGATGTATACTAATCCCCTGTTGGTGGGAATGTAAACTAGTACAGCCATTGTGGAAGACAATATAGAGATACCTCAGAAAGCTGAAAATAGATATACCAGATGGCCAGCAATCCCACTCCTGGGAATTTACCCAAAGGAAACAAAATCAGTATGTGAAAGAGTTATCTGTACCACCATGTTTATTGCAGATCAATTCACAATAGCTATGATATGGAATCAATCCATATATCTATCAACTGATGACTGGATACAGAAATATATATATATAGATACTACTCAGCCATAAAAGAATGAAATCCTGTCTTTTGCAACAAAATGGATGCAACTGGAAACCATTACACATAGTGAAATGAACCAGTCCATAAAGACAAATATCATATGTTCTTTCTGATATGTAGTAGTTAATATAGAATACCAAAAAATGTATAGGAATAAAATGGACATCTTGTGATATGAGTGTTTTTTAATCCTTGTTTATACTCCTGTGGAGCAGTGGTCTTTATATTTCTTGCTTGTTGAGTTATGGTTAGTGCTGTATTAAGTCTATGATTATATAGTGGATTGAAATTATGTTTTCACAAAAATTAAAAAGAAAGGAAGGAAGGAGGATGAATTGAGGGAGGAATAGGAGTAGGAAGGGAGGGAGAGCAGTATGGTTATCTTCTTAGAATTGTATCTATGAAATACATGAAATCTATTCTTTATTATTAACAAAAACTTTAAAAAATTAAAAAATAAAGAAAAAAGGCCTTTTCTTTTCAAAGTGACCTACAGATCCAATGGGATCAAAACCAAAATACAACAGCCTTTTTCATGAAAGTTTACAAGTTTGTTGCTGTGGATTCATTCTGAGAGGAGGAACATGGTGGGGGCAAGAGGTGCGGAGTCACCACACAGACCCTGGGAGTCAGGTGAAAGCAGGCCAGAGGCGAGAAGCCAGCAGACTCATTTATTTCAGTTGGTACAGCAGCTTAAATAACCAAGGCAGCCAATCCGGTCAAGGGGTGCTTTATGCCCTAACCAATCACAGCCTATTGCCAGGCAGGCTCCGTTGCCAGGGGGTTTTCCAGGGGGTTTTTGAAGCCACTCCTGAGTAACTGATGCTCACTTGCAAGTGGGCATCTTGGCATGGCCTTCTCATTCCACCACACAAGTTGAGTCTAAATTTTTGCAGAAATACAGAGAATAATGAAGACGATGTCAAAGCACAACAAGGTTGAGATTCTTGCATTACCAGATTTCAAGACCAGGTCTACACCAACAGTAATTAAGACAGTGTGTATTGGCCTAAGGATAGACAAAAAGATTTATGGGACAGAATATAGAGTCTTGAAATAGATCCACACACTGTAGCCACTTGATATTTTTATAACTTTGGCAATGAAATTTATTAGGATAAAGAAATTTCCTTTACATAATTATTGGAACAACCAGAATTTTGTTTGGAAAATAATGAACATTGAGGCTAGTTTATTAATACACACCTTGTAGGCCTAAATGAGGAAATGGAAACTACAGCAATATAAAAATTAATCACACTAAAATTTGGGATTTTACAGAAGAAAAGATTTATTAAACAGGACCAAATTATATAATCCATTAAGGACAGAAATGGATATTTGGTTTCACTAAAATGGTTTTCTTTATCAAATAACACTATTAAGAAGGTGAAGATAAGCATAGGTAGGTAGAAAATACTTGCAACACTAATCAATAAAAAAGGAAGAAAGCCAATCAAAATGAGCAAAAATATGAATTCATGTAAAGAAGATAACCAAATGGCTAATTAACATATGGAACAGCTCATTGGTTAAAGAAATTAAAATTAAAGCTATAGTGAAATCTGCTACATATACATTAAAATGGCTAAAATTTAAAATAGTGATAATGCAGATGACCGAAATATATGAGGCTCATGGAATTCTCATCATGGCAGAAGTATAACCTGAGATAATTCACTTTAGAAAATAGTTAGGAAATATCTACTGGAGCTAAACATACATCTACCTTATGATCAAGCTATTCTTCTCTTAAGTATACATCCAAGCATATGTCCATGAAGAGACTTGTGTAAGAATATTCCTAGGGGCTGGCACTGTGGCATAGTAGGCTAAGCATCCAGATTGTGACTGGCACCCATACTATGAAAGCCAAATTTCTGTTGTTTATATGCCACCTAGTAGGTGGTATTTTTTCACAATAGCCAGAACTGACTCAGACAGAAGCAGAAATCAGAGATCAAGTAGAAAAATTGGGAGAAGGGGCTGGCGTTGTGGTGTAGCAGGTAAAGCTGCTGCCTGCAATGCTGGCATCCCATATAGGCACAGGTTCATGCCCCGGCTGCTCCTCTCCTGATCCAGCTCTCTGCCGAAAGTGGAAGCAGAAAGCAGAAGATGGCCCAAGTGCTTGGGCCCCTGCACCTATGTGGGAGACTGGGAAGAAGCTCCTGGCTCCTGGCTTCAGACAGGCCCAGCTCTGGCTGTTGGCAGCCATTGGGGGAGTGAACCAGCAGATGGATGACCTTTCTCTGTCTCTCCCTCTCTCTGTCTGTAACTGTGCCTCTCAAATAAATAAATACATTTTTTTAAAAAAAGAATATTCATAACAACTTTGTTTATAATAGCCCTAAATTGAAAAAGCGAGACATTTGTCAATTTAATGAACAAATCATGTCATATTAATACTATAGAAAACTACATAGCAGAACTAGCATTGTGGCATAGTGGGTTAAGCGACTGTGTTATGCCTGTGATCCCATGTGGGCACAGGTTTGTGTCCTGGCTGCTCTGCTTTCTATCTAGCTCCTTGCTAATGGCCTGGGAAAAGCAGCAGAGGATGGCTCCAGTGTTTGCACCCCTGCCATCTCTTTCATGGCCTTAAATGTTCATAAGCTAATAACTTCCAAATTTGTATCTCCAGATGAAGCCTTTTTCATTAAGTACATAATATATGAGGGTACTTGAAAAGTGCATGGAAAATGGATTTTAAAAATAAGTTTATTTTGGTGCAAAATTTTGAAATCCATGCATATGGGGAGTCTTCAAAAATTCATGAAAAATGCGTATTATCAAAATGCACACTCAATATTTTTGCATCAAAATGTCTTTTAATTTCATTTCCACAGACTTTTTCAAGTGTCCTAGTATATCTACCTGCCCATTCAAAATCTCCACTTGGCTGTGTGCACAGACATCTCAGAATCATCACTCACACACTGAATGTTGCTTAGTTCTTTTAGAAGGAAATTCTCTCCCTCCCTTGCAACCACCATAGCCTTCCCTACTTCAGTTGGTGGTATCTCCATTCTCTTAGTTGCTCAGTGAAAAATCTAGGGGTCATCCTTACCGCTTTCTCTTGACCTACTTTTAATCCCCCAGGAAACCCTTTTAAGTAGCTATCCAAAACCACCAGATGGATCAGAATCTGACTGCTTCTTACGCTCCTCACTGCTTCTGCTTGGTCTCCCTGAGCCACTCTACCAGGTATGTTCTGAACCTTCTGGAGTCCTGTAATATTCTCCCAACAGATACCCTGGCTTCAACCTTACACCAGTATTCACTTCTAATTACAGGAGCCAAAGCAATCCTATGGTATGTAAGTCACCTTCTCTGCTCAAAATCTTCCACTGATCCTCATTTCATTTGTATTTGAAAGCTAAAGCTCTTGTGGATCTGGTATTTCTCACCTGCTGTTTCTCTTATTTCCTCTTTTATTACTCTGACCTCAACTTTGTTCTGTACACATTGTTTGGTGTTTCTTGAATCTTCCAGGTTTAATCTTAAGACTGTTGGTTGTTTTCACTCTTCTTGGAATGCTCCTTATCCGAACACATGCTTGTCTAATGTTCTTACTTCCTTCAATTCTTATTCTTATCTTTCCAAGAAGCCTTTGCCTAACTATCTCTTTCACCAGCATCCACTTGAAAAATGTTTAAAATTTCCTTGAGATGGAGAGAGAAAGTGAGAGTGAGAGTGAGAAAGTGAGAGAGAGGGATCTCATCCACTGGTTCACTCCCCAAACGCCTGCAACAGCTGGGGCTGAGCTGGGCCAAAGCCAGAGGCCAGGAATCAATCCAGGTTTCTCATATGGGTGGCAAAAAGCCAATTATTGGAACCATCACTTCTGTCTCCCAGAGTCTGCATAGTAGGAAGCTGGAATCTGGAGCTAGAGCCAAGGATTGAACCCAGGTACTACCTCATGGGATGCAGGCACCTTAAGTGCTAGGCTAAATGCCCACTCTCATGCTTATGTTTATTTCCCCCTGCTAGATTATAATTTCCATAAGGCAGAGATACGTGTTTTGTTCACTGATATCCTGTGGATATTTACTGAATGAATGAATGTACAGCTGATAAGCTACCATCAATGATAACATACCAAGTTACTGACTGTAATTTATCATTATTCTATTTCTATACAAACCCCTTAACCCAAAAGAGATAATAGGTAATATTTTTTTTAGAGTACTGCCTTAAGGGGCGGTACTTATACACTTAATCACGTCTATGCTTGCTTCTTTTTGTTATCATTCATAGAGGTCTTTTCTGTACACAATGGAATAATCCCTTTAAATGAAAGTCAGTTTAGTTGATGTATTAAAAACTCCTTTATATTTGTGGCATCCACATTAACTACAGTAGGTAAGTGAGATGTTTTGTTCTAATTTAAATTTAGTTAAGTTTTTGAAAGTTTAGGATGCCAATAATGTAAATTTTTCTGTAACATAAAACTTGCCTACATAAGCCATAATGTGTGCATCTTGCAAATTCACATCTTGCTTTTATTTTTAAGATGATATCAGATTCCTCCTTATTTTACATTTTTGATCACTTGTCTCTTCCATAACAAATTGTATGTGCCTTTTCTCTTAATGAGTGGTATTGGCAGTGTGGTTTCCACCAAGTTTCCCAACTTTCTGGAGGTAAGTGGAAAAGCCAATCAGATTTCCCAGGATCCCTGACAGAATTAAAATGTCTACCAGTTTTGCTGGAATTCAGCAGAACTTGCCTTAAGAATTCTGTGATTTTGACAGAAAGTTACCATAGGTTTTTGCTAAGCCTTAGATTATTCTGAGATATTTTATGGGCAATTAAGAGTCACTGGTGTTTAAAAAAAAGAAGTAGAGCTTAAGGCAGTGGTTATGGAAGACCCACGTTCCTGGGAAAGACTGCCAGAGACGCCCGACATTGCCAAAGAATGTTCCTTCTCCTGGGAGTAGGGGAAGTTAACGAGGGATGACTGCTATTCTCAAGTTTGACACACTCAGATCTATTTTGAAAAATATTTATTTATTTATTTGAAAGGCAGAGTTACAGAGAGAAAGAGAGAGGGACAGGAAGAGAGAGAACTCAATCTTCCAGTCACTGATTGACCCTCCAGATGGCCACAACAGTTGGGGGCTGGGTCAGGCCAAAGCCAGGACCCAGGAGCTTCATCTGGGTCTCCCATGTGAGTGGCAGGAGTCCAAGTACTTGAGCCATTTTCTGCTGCTTTTCCCAGGCCATTAGCAGGGAGCTGCATGGGAAATGGAGCAGCTGGGACATGAACTGGTGTCCACATGGGATGCTTGTGTTGCAGGCGGCAGCTTTACCCACTATACCACAACACCGGCCCCTCAAATCTATTTTCAATTACTAAATATAGGCAGCAAACGTTCAGTTATAAAGAAGGATGTGATATGTACAAATTCCTAGCAAAATGACCCTGTGACCCTATATGCTTTGAAACTATGCTTGTAATACATTGATAAAAGAACTGAGAGAACCTTGTATTTGAGGTATTCACATGAGGTGAGAGACTTGGATTAGTTGTCATCATGACCCATGATTTCCACTCTGAGAGAAGCAATCAGAGATGCATGAATCAGGTCTCCCTTGTGCATACATGGAGACCCGGCTGAATGGTGGGCATGCCTTTTGTCACCTGCTCCCCGTGTCCCATGAGTCACTCCAGCTCTGGGTCTAAGAAGTTGAAGGCTACTAGGTTCAGACAGTTAGTCAGCATTCAATGGCCCTGTTTAATTGGTAGCTAGTGGATGTGGTGCAACCATTTGGCCACTCTCTATATTTGATGTTCTGCAATTTTATCTTGTTGAGATGAATTAAAGTACCAGCAGCCTGGATAATAGAGACAGCCCCTTTTTTGCAGTCTTACAGGCTTCAAGGCTATTTTAAAAATTCTTCTTTATTTTTCTATTTTTTAAAAAGATTTATTTATGTATTATTTGAAAGGCTGAGTTACAGAGAGGCAGAGGCAGAGGCAGAAGCAGAGGCAGAGAGAGGTCTTCCATCCAGTGGTTCAATCCCCAAATGGCCGCAATGGCCAGAGCTGGGCCTATCTGAAGCCAGGAGTCTGGAGATTCTTCCAGGTCTCTCATACAGGTGCAGGGACCCAAGGACTCGGGCCATCTTCTACTGCTTTCCCAGGCCATAGCAGAGAGCTGCAACAGAAATGGAACAGCTGGGACTTGATCCAGCACTCATATGGGAAGCTGGCACTGCAGGCAGAGACTTTACCCGCTTATAGCACAGTGCCAGCCCCTATTTTTTAAATTCTTAAAACAAATTCTTTTCTCTTAACCAAATGTGAGTTAAGGCAAATGTGAATATGAGTTAAGGCAAACTGTGAATTTATATAAGTTTAGACATGACGTCAATTGGGCATGAACACTTCATTAGTTACAATGGCTTTAGCTTGCCAGGCAGTTTAAAATACAACCACAGGTAGCCAAGGGAATTTCTATGTAAACCCCTGAAAAAATTGTCAAAATTTGATAGAGCATTCATTTCTTTTGGTGATGTAGTGTTTTTTTTCCTTTTAATATAATTGAAAATAAAAAATTGAACATAAGAGTATATAACATACGAACATAAGAGGATACAAGCGACAAACTTATGGAGCCAGTGTTGTGGCAAAGTGGGTAAAACCTGTGACACGGGTACCCCATATGGCACTTGCTTGTGTCCCAGCTGCTCCACTTCCATCTAACTCCCTACTAATGGCCTGGGAAAAGCAGTGGAAGATGGCTCAGGTGCTTCGGCCCCTGCACCCACGTGGGAGAATCAGTTGAAGCTCCTGGGTCCTGGCTGCAGTCTGGCCCAGCCCCAGCCACTGAGGCTTTTTGTGTTGAACCAGTGTATGGAAGATCTCTCTCTCTCTGTGTCTCTCTTTCTGTAATTCTGACTTTTAAATAAATAATATTTTTTAAAAAAGATATAAATTTGTTTAGTTGTTAATAATGTGTATAGTATGTTTTCACAAAACAACCCCAAAACCACAGTTTAGAGAAATGAGATTTCATTAACATTTGTGCTCTACCTAAAATAGTAAATAACAATATGCATGAATTAAAAGTAGATTTACTACTAAGGATTGGCTCTCCCAACAGTCATGGAAAAGATTATTCAAGCTTGTTATATGCTAAATGAGATATTTCTATTTTTGTTTTTTAGCGATAAGTAAGTATTAACATAGCTACAGCAAAATCTACAAAAAAGCCTTAATGCAGCAATACATGATGATTAGTTTATCATATCATTGAATGTGCTTTCCTGTATAATTCTGGAAGACTACACAGTATTCATGATGCCATTTTACTCAGCGAATCTCTCGCAATAGCAGACGTGTATGTTGGCTCCGATTTTCCACTCATCAGTAATGCTTCCACAATACTCTTGCGTGTTTTTCACTTTTCTTCATTTTCTTAGGGGAAATTCCTGGGTGAAAAATGGCTGGATCATAGATTTAATCTTAAATACTGTAATCCTAATATTACAGTAAAATTCAGTTTCACAGCCATTTTGTTTCATGTTCTAGACTACTCAATGAAGTAAGTATAGAGAAACTGTATATCTAGACTTTTTTCCCCTGGGAGAAATTTTTTTTAACTTTTATTTAACAAATATAAATTTCCAAAGTACAGCTTATGGATTACAATGGCTTTTTCCTCCTCATAACTTCCCTCTCACCTGCAACCCTCCCATCTCCGGCTCCCTCTCCCATTCCATTTGCATCAAGATTCATTTTCAATTGTCTTTATATACAGGAGATCAATTTAGCATTTATTAAGTAAAGATTTCAATAGTTTGCACCCACAGAGAAACACAAAGTGTAAAATACTGTTTGAGTACTAGTTATAGCATTAATTCACATAGTACAGCACATGAAGGACAGATATCCTACATGAGGAGTAAGTGCACAGTGACTCCTGCTGTTGACTTAACAATTGACACTCTTGTTTATGGCATCAGTAATCACCCGAGGCTCTTGTCATGAGTTGCCAAGGCTATGGAAGCCTTTTGAGTTTGCTGACTTCGATCTTCTTTAGACAAGGACATAGTAAAGTGAAAGTTCTCTCCTCCCTTCAGAGAAAGGTACCTCCTTCTTTGATGGCCCATTCTTTCCACTGGGATCTCACCTGCAGAGATCTTTCATTTAGGTTCTCTCTCTCTCTCTCTTTTTTTTTTTGCTAGAGTGTCTTGGCTTTCCATGCCTAAAATACTCTTATGTGCTCTTCAGCCAGATCTGAATGCCTAAAGGGCTGATTCTGAGGCCAGAGTGCTGTTTAGGACATCTGCCACTCTATGAGTCTGCTATGTATCCCACTTTCCTGGGAGAAAATTATAACTTGAAATCAATTCTTCTGATCTTAGATTCTGAGCTCTTTTATCTTACAAAACCTATGATGACATCGCTAAGGGAAAGAACTTATTTGAAGCTATAAATTATGGAAATATTCTTCAGATATATGATTAGAAGATTCTGTCTGGAAAACTGTTAGGCAAATATATATTGAATTGGGAGCAAAATGAGCCAAAGAGATGATATTACAGGTATCCTAGAAAAGAGAGTGTAGACAAGGCCAGGCAAATATTTGCTCTTATTACCATTTCATTTTGTCTCAGCGTATTCTTGTGAAGCAAGCTCCCTTTAGCAATGACTCCTTGTGCCTAAATGATTCCAGCAAAGTAGATGATGGAGGCAGGACACATTCCTTTCCCTTCCCTTCTGAACTCACGCTGACTTGAGAGTGATAGTTAAAGGTGAGCTTGCTCTCAGACCTGGTCTAAGTAAGATGCTGTAGGACTTCTCACTTAAGACAGTGCTGGGTCAGAGCAGTCTCTGGCTGACATTACTTCCCCAGTGTCAAGGAAGTGGAGTTCATACAAAGAAACTCCTAAGAGAATATGTGATCACTTATTGGCCAACCAATATTATTGACTTTAACTTATTCCTTCTGGTCATCCTCTATTAGAAGTGCATTCTGCGGCTGGCACTGCGGCTCACTTGGCTAATCCTCTGCCTGCGGCTCCGGCACCCCGGGTTCTAGTCCCAATTGGGGCGCCGGTTCTGTCCTGGTTGCTCCTCTTCCAGTCCAGCTCTCTGCTGTAGCCCAAGTGCTTGGGCCCTGCACCCGCATGGGAGACCGGGAGGAAGCACCTGGCTCCTGGCTTCAGTTCGGCGCAGTGTGCTGGCCATAGTGGCCATTTGGGGGTGAACCAACGGAAAAGGAAGACCTTTCTCTCTGTCTCTCTCTCTCTCTCACTGTCTAACTCTGCCTATCAAAAAAAAAAAAAAAGTGCATTCTGGCAGGGGCAGAAAGAAAGGCAAGAGCACGGAGCATTCCTTAGGGCCTAAACATCTCTGTAAAATGGTTCAACCAGAGGACACGTTCTCTTTCAAGGAAGATCAGACAGAATCTCAAAAGATGTTGCAGTTTTTTCCCCTGGGAGCATGTCACCAGCACTTGGAATTATGTCTGGAATTCAAAGATCCAGCTATTTTAGAAACTCAAGAGCTCTTGAATGTTGACTTTTACAGCCTACGTGAAGCCATGGTTGTACATATTATTAAATGCTTTGTAGTTATGTTATGCTATATCTAAATAAATTCATCAGACAAGGTCATTCAAGTGATCTAGATAATGCCATGACCCAGATAAAATGTTAGGGATGTAGAGAGCTCTGAGTTGGTAATAACCATGTGAAGTTATAAATAAAGAAGCTGTTAACAGTTGCTCCCATAGAAAATAAAAACTAAGTTTTCCTCTTCCTTCTCCTTCCTTCTCTCCCTCTACCTCTTCCTCTCCCTTTCTCTTTATTTCCCTCCCTCATTTTAATATTTTTCTTCTCTTTTTAAGAGGCAAATTATAATTCATATGCTCCGATTTTTCTTGGTAACTGAGCTCCTCAGGTTTATCCTTCTACCATTATTAATTTTCAGGCATACCACAGTGCTGGACTTAGAAGGAGAGATTATATATTGCATTTATCCCCTTACAGTACTATTGGGTTTGATGCCTCTGTAATAGGTAAGTCAATTAATAATATAATTACATTAGCATTTATAACCATAGAATCAATGGGATTTTAAATAAAAGTATAACTAGAAATACAACAATTATCTACTGGAATAGTATGGAGGCCAAAAACTATTTTAATATTCAATCACCTGACAACCCATGAAAAAACATAAAATGATAATAAATTATAACTATAAACTTACCAATATAACCTTATATTCTCATTGAATATGATATTTGTTTCAGAAGTGCTGCCTCATAATTTCCAGCTGATTTTAATAGTTAGTGATTCTACTGTAAGTGTAACTATTTTGATGGATCTAACAGATTAGTGTGGGGAAGAGTAGGAGCTAGGAGTGGAAAAGTGCCTGTCAGAGTGGAGAAACACATCTTAATCAAGGTCCCTCCCCCACAATGAGGAGGGCTTGGTGGAGTCCTGTGACTCATTAGAGTCTTCTATTAAAGGCACTTAGGCTAGAAATGAGATAGGAGAATGAGCATGGCTGGTCTGGTGGGGTTGAGTGGGAGTAGGGGGCTGAGGCCGCTCCTGCCGGAGACTGCAGGGCATTGGCTATGCACCATGGCCACGCCTCCTCTGTGAGGAGGGCAACTTCCCTCTGTGGGGCCTGCCAGGCAAAATCTTGAAATTGCCAGTGGTCATGCCTGAGCATCACATACAGAATTTGGGCTTGGAGCTGGACTCCTCAGCTCATGTTGATGTGACAGTCTCAGTTGTCCTCTGCCTGTCCCTGTGGCCTGCAGCCTCTTCCTGCACTGGCCCCATGGTAAACGCAATCTAGTTCTGCGACAGAGGCTCATTCTTCTTGTAAACTCATTCAGCATGACTTCCTCATGTCCACTGGTTCCATAGTGTAATAGAAAACGATGGTTTTAATGAAATCCGGTCATTTGCAACAAAATGGAGGAATCTGGAAAATATCAGGCTGAGTGAAATAAGCCAGTCCCAAAGGGACAAATATCATATGTTCTCCCTGATTGATGACAACTAACTGAGCACCTAAAAGGAAACCCGTAGAGGTGAAATGGTCACTATGAGAAACGATGACTTGATCAGCCCTTGTCTTGACTGTTGAGGAACAACTTACTATTTTATTCCTTTTAGTATTTTTTTGTTCTACTTAATACCATTGGTTGAACTCTGTAATTAATACACAATTATTCTTAGGTGTTTAAAATTAACAGAAAAGTGATCTCTGTTAAATATAGGAGTGGGAATAAGAGAAGGAGGAGATATACAGGTTGGCACATACTCACTAGGACTTACCTCCAATGGTAGAGCTAGAAATGTGCCAGGGGATTCCAATTCAATCTTATCAAAGAGGCATGTACCAATGCCATCTCACTTGTTAAAGTGATAAGTTTAAGTACATAATTGATTAAAAAGATAGGGTAAGTGTCGAAGAGATTTCACAAATAAGACCAGTGTAAGCAAATAATGAAGGATAGAATTAAAAGGGAGAGAATGAGCCTGTGGGGGAAGCAGGACACACAGCAGACTCATAGAATAGCAAATGCCCAAAACAGCACTCTGGCCTCAGAATCAACTCTTGGGGCATTCGGATCTGGCTAAAAGTCCCTTGAGAGTCTCACAGGCATGGAAAACCAAGACACTGTGGCAAAAACGACCTGAATGAAAGATCTTGGTGAACAAGATCCCAGCAGAAAGAAAAGGCCATCAAAGAAGGAGGCACCTTTCTCTGAAGGGAGGAAGGAACCTCCACTGTGATATGGCCTTGACTAAATAAGTTCAGAGCTGGTGAACTCAAGGGGCTTCCATAGCCTCAACAGCTTATGGCAAGAGCCTCGGGTGATTGCTGACGTCATAAATAAGAGTGCCAATTGTTAAATCAACAATAGGAGTCACTGCACAGCCTCCCCACACAGGATCTCTGTCCTTAATGTGTTTTACTATGAGAGTTAACAGTGGGAGATGGGATGGCTGCGGGTGGGAGGTAGGTTATGGGGGAAAAAGCTACAACAATGCAAAAGTTGCACTTTGTAAATTTACATTTATTAAATAAAAAAAAGAAAACGATGGTTTTTTAGTTTACTTCCATTATTTTTGTTATTACTGCAGGCAAAGAACTGTCATATAACAAAAAAAAAAGTGTTTAGTTCCTCATTTGCATTGTGTCCTAGACAGTCCCTGCGAGTCCCTGCAGTTCCACCTGTCACCGTTCCTCCCCTGCACCTGCACATTGAACGTGATGGACTGCACTGATAGGCTGTCCTGCCCTTTTTCTTTCATTTTGGTTTGGCGAATAGGAATCGCTGGCAGTAGAATGGAAAGGAAAGGAAAGTGTTTAATCCCTCAGCCTTACCACTGCTGAGTCACTAAGGACCTGCTACATTCTTCCTCGAATCACCCACCTGTCAGCAGTCTGCTCCCACATCTACAGTTACTTTCTCTGGGTCCAGGTGTCTACTCTCTCCTTTGCCTTTTTGAGACCAGCATGATAACGACTGCCTTGCTTTTCCAGCATTGGGGTACTTGCCTGTCTTTTGTAAATAGTCTATTAAATAATCTTCAATTATCCCATTTTAGTGTACTGTTTCCAATTGTGATTCTGATATATTTATTCATCACAAGCACACTCATGAGCTAAGTGTAATTACTATTTTCATTTTTCTGAGGGGAGCACAGCAATTTACTGATGTGGGAATAGGGCAAATAATTGTCCAAGGTCGCCTAATTAGTAAGTGACAGGTTGCAGCTTAAATTTAGGTCTACTTAACATAAGGAATAGCATCCTTAGCCAGATCACTCTAGCTGTAGTGTGGAAGGCACATGTGCGGGGGGTGTGCTTTGGAGTCATGAAGATGATTACGGTTGTCTAGATGAAAAAAAAAAAAAACCTTAACTGAGCCAGCGGCACCAGGGAAGGAGATCATGGAATGATTTGGATGCTTTTATAAAGAAGAATAAGAATTAGATACATATTCTTCACACACACACACATACACACAGAGGGGACTTCAAAAATTCATGGAAAATAGAATTAAAACACAAGTTTAGTCTGGTGCAAAATTTTTGAAATCCATGCATAGTTCCTGCATAGTATGCAGATTCCATAAACCTTTTGAAGATCTCTTGGGTATATGGTATTGGCGAGGGAGGCTGGGTGGGTATGTGTGAAGGAATGAAACGAACCGTAGGTGAATCATCTTGAAGAAACCGAGGGTTTTCAGGTTGGATAACTTCTACCACCAAATGACACTTGATATTCATGTAATAGTGATCATGGCAGATTATGTTGCCCAGGAGAGGAGACATCATGAGGGTTTAGGTTCACAGAAGCAGCCTAGAGTACAATAATGAGAAGCAGACAATCCTAGTCCTAACATATTTCCCTTTTTCTCCCAGACTGGTAGACAGATACCTGAACTTGCCAAACTGCTATCATCAACAGATTGAGTTGATGAGTTTTTAACAGTAGCAAACATGGGTGGAGTGTTGGGGTATGAAGTGTAGGAGGCGCCCCCATCATGTCTGATCTCTGGGCGTATGTGTAAGAACAAGGGGAGAGAAAACCCTGTGCCTACTGACAGTGAGTGGCCACTCCTACAATGACTTCTGAGAGAAAAATCTACCAACTTTCCCCTTTGAGACAGCTATTGTCATCACCTTCATGTAACAAAAAAGTTCCCATTTCTATAAAAGTTCCCATTTCTATAAAAAGAATGCCCTCATTATCGGGATTATTTAATCACTGAGAGTTACAGAAGTAGGCTACGTCCCTTTAGTCAAGTCCAGGAAACACACTCGCCAAACTGCACTGAGTGAAGTTCATTAACCAGCTGAGTTACCTTAAATTATTCTCCTCATTTTACTGATGTGGAAATTGAGGGCAAATGAGCAAAATATCTTCTAATTTCTTAGACATTATCCTCCATTATGTTTTTAGTTTCTGAGGTGGCTTGACGTACCGACAAAGTCCTGTAAACCTTTAGAAGAACCACTTCCTAGAAGAGAGGGCTGAGTCTGGGAGGAGGGAACATAAAGCACAGATCAACACTTTCTTGTCTTTTTTTTTTTTTTTTTTGACAGGCAGAGTGGACAGTGAGAGAGAGAGACAGAGAGAAAGGTCTTCCTTTGCCGTTGGTTCACCCTCCAATGGCCGCGCTACGGCCGGCGCACCGCGCTGATCCAATGGCAGGAGCCAGGAGCCAGGTGCTTTTCCTGGTCTCCCATGGGGTGCAGGGCCCAAGCACCTGGGCCATCCTCCACTGCACTCCCGGGCCACAGCAGAGGGCTGGCTTGGAAGAGGGGCAACCGGGACAGGATCCGGCGCCCCGACCGGGACTAGAACTTGGTGTGCCGGCGCCGCTAGGCGGAGGATTAGCCTAGTGAGCCGCGGCGCCGGCCTAACACTTTCTTGTCTAACTATCCGAGTTTACTTGTGGAGTTACACAGCTGTGCCTGTTGGGTATTTAAAGGGCCAAAAGACACTTAGGGCCTTTCCATCTTTGGAGGCTTAGTTTATTGGAAAAATTTAAAAGTACCAAAATACAGTTGCAATACTTGAAATGTAGAGTCTGTATACATTTAACAGGTTGATATTTTTAGTGCCAGATTTTACTGCAACTTAATGATGCTATTTAAAAGATAATTATAACAGGCACAAACGTCATTATTCATAAAACATGATGAAGCCAGACAGTTGAGCTTAAACATTTGCAGCAAAAATAAAAATTCAAGACAAACCTCAAGAAATTCTTCTGGATATTTTTAAATGTTTCAGATGTTTCACCCCTTTTAAAGAGTGTTGGAGGCACAAGTGACTCACAATCCATGAAATGCACAAGAGCCCTCATGTAGTGCTGAAATGTGGCCTCAAGATGTCAGTATGCACTCAACTGACTGGGACAGCTTCTGTCTGAAATAGAGAGGCTGAGGCTCCTCTACCACGTGCATTAAATAATATTGCAACAGCACAATCATTCTTTGATTTTCAAAAGATAATAAATGCATTAACTTCTCTGGATTTTGAAGACACTGTGCTGTAAAGCTGCAACAAGTAAGTGTACAGCAATCTAGAAGTTCCAGTTCAACAAAGTTGGACACCTTTTCACAAGTGAAATTATGGAAAGTGTTAACTTTAACAATTGCTCTTGGAATAAAATTATTATTTATATGATTATTATATTTATTTTGTGATTCATCAAACATTATTCAAGGGAACCAGAAGCTACATCTGATTTATATTCTATAGTAGTACCATGCATATTTGGAGCCATTTCCATTTGAAAGTAGTTTAAAAAATATTTCCATGCCTATGAGAACCATATAAAAGTAAACTGCTCTAGAGAGTGGCCCAATTTGATTACGGGCATTGCTACAGAAACTTCATTTTATTCATTCAAAAATGTTATTCATTCAAAAAAGATTCATTGAGCACCTACTGTGTTTTAAGCAGATTTTAGGTGTCGGGAATGTAGCGGTGAACAAACGAGACAAAAATCCCTATCCTCATGGGGCTTACAGTTCAGGAAAGAGAGATTGTAAACCTGGAAGAAAAAAAAAGGAAGGAGAAAAGAATGAAGGAAAAGAAGGAAAGAGCAGAGTCAGTCATTAGCGGGTAAGGAAATCCTTCAACATACAGTGGTTAACGAGGGCCAGATTCAAAAGGTGACGTTTAAGCAAAGACTTCAAGCAAGTGAGGAAGCAAGGCAGAGGTTGTATCTGGGGGAAGAGCACACCAGAGGGAGGGGCCAGCCAAAGCAGTGGCTCAAGGGACAGACAGCAAGGAGGCTGGTGCGGCTGGAACAGAGCAGCATGGACTCCTTCCAGGATTTGGGGTGCATTTTTGACATGATTTAACTGTTGTGTTAATAACCTCTCTCTGGTTGCTCTGCCGAGAGTAGATGGAAAGCGTGGAGCAGGGTCCATCAGGAAACCCAGTCAGGAGGCTGCCGCAAAACGCTAAGTAGGAGGCTGTAGGGGTGTAGAGGAAGATTTCAGCTAGAGCATCGGAAGGTGGAGATGTCTGCAGGCTGGTGCTGCCTGGAAGGATCTCGTAGTAGGGGGGAAGCTGTTGTAAAGTCCTCTCGCGAAACAAACAACCCCACTTTTCCACTAACGAATCACTGCTAACTTCTGCTAATGAATTATAATCTTGGGAGAAGATTACAGATGTTAATCAAAAGCAAATATTTTATTTAATTCTTTTTTATAATCCAAGAATAAGAAACATAAAAATGTCTATGTGAAAAAAACATATGTAGCTCAAAATTATTATGGGAGACAAAATGCAAGATTTCTTCTCACCCTGGCAAAAAATATTGAGATGGAGCTTTCCATTTTCTCTGGAATCCTAGGTGGTGGTGGTTGTTATTTTTGTACAACGAAATTATCTCAGAAACAACAATTGTTTTTGAAAAAATAATAGACTATTTTTAAAAATGTGGTTTTAGGTTTATAGAAAAATGAATAGAAGCACAGCATTTTCCTATATCCTTCTCATCTCTCCTCCTCTCCCCAATTTCCTCTATTGTTAACATCTTGCATTGATGTGGTAAAATGTACCATCTTGCAATACTTGTGGTGCCTTTTACATTAATACAGTATTTTAATTTTCCCTTAATGGCAGCACTGGGATTTATTAGGCTATGCCTTAATAAAAGGCACTGGGGCTTGCCCATTGTGCTCTTGGTATGGACTTGACCCTATCAGCTTTGGCCACTGTGTTTTTGTTGTGAGTCAGTATGGAAGGGAAGTTGTCAGTCTTGTGCAGTCCTGGGCCCAGGATTGCTGAGATCTGCTTGATCAGAGACTCTGAATCCCCAGACGCATCATCTTTCTTGGCCAGCTTTTTGTTTTTTCAGCCTCTTCATGTCCACGTGGACAGCCTTGGTCTGGTTGCAGTGCCTGGTTTCCCAGGACACACATGATGAACTTGGGAAGGTGGGGTGCAGGCTTCAGCCTGAGCGTAACAAGAGCTATGGATCATATTCCTTCAAGCTGATGCACAGCTCCACCGTTTCCACAACCTTTCTGTGCTTGGGCTGGTTCCAGTGGAGCATTGCCCACACTACCTTGCTCAGTGTGTCACTAAAGACTTTAACGCTCATGGTGCCTCAGGTCATTGCAACCAGAAAAGAAAATAGTGCAAGATTTTAATAACCACTATTGATGCACTGCATTAATTAGAGTCTATAGTTTACATGAGGGCTTACTGTTAATGTTGCACGGTTCTGTGAGTCATGTATCCACCATTACAGTATTACAGAATGGTTTCACCTCTCTAAACATTCTTGTATTTCGCCTAATCATCCTTCCCTTTCTTCCACAGAACCCTTGAAAACCACTGGTCTTTACTGCTGCTATAGTCTTGCCTTTTCTAGAATGTCATAAGAGAATGTTGTATAGTTTTCAGTGTATAGCTTTCTCAGGCTTCCATTTCCAACTCACCAATATGCATTTAGGCCTCTTCTAAATTTGTGTTGGTTGATAGCTCATTTCTTTTCGTTGATGAATAATATCCTGTGTCTATTTCATTCCATAAAAGCACAGCAAGTAATTTGTCTAAAATAAACTAACTACGATGAATAAGCATTTTGGTTTCTTCTTGCTCAATAATATGGATGTCAGAAAGAGAATTCATAAATTGGTAAGAGTTGGTTGAAAAACAAATATCAAATGATCTTCTGCTTAAAAGTACTGAACTATGGAAACTGCTTTCTCTGTGTTCCTGCAGTCCATATCCTACCATATGTACAACTGAAATCACATATTTTAGTTGACTAACATGTCAATTTAATAATTGTTTAATAACAAATGGGGCTGGATTTAGGCTGGTCATTAAGCCACTGGTTAAGATGCATGAATACCATATTTTTAAAAAGTTTTGTTATTATTTACTGAAAAGGCAGAGTGATACAGAGAGATGAAAAGATAGAAAGAAAAAGGTCTTCCATCCACTGGTTAACTCTTCAAATAAGCACAACTTCTATGACTGTGCCATGGTGAAGCCAGGAACTCCGTCCAGGTCTTCATGTTGGTTGGAGGGGCCCAAGCATTTGGGCCATCTTCAACTACTTTCACAGGCACATTGGCAGGGAGCTAGATCAGAAGTGGAGCAGCTGGGAGTTGAACCAGCATTCCCGTATAGGATGATGGCATCACAAGCTGTAGTTTAATGCACTGGGACACAATGCTGGCCCCTGCATCCCATATTGAACCCATACCTGGGTTCAACATCTAGCTCCAGCTTCTGACTCCAGTTTTCTGCTAATGCAGACCTTGGGAAGAAGCAATGATGGCTGAAATAACTGAGTTCCTGCTACCTGTGTAGGAGACCTGGATTGAGTTCCAGCTCCTGGCTTTGGTCCAAACCAGTTGGGAACCAATCAGAAAATGGGAACTAACTAATAACTCTCTCCCTCACTCTCTCTCTAACAAATGAAAATAACAGAAAAGCTTGTGCCTTTAAAAGCTAAAAAGCAGAACATGCTTGTTAAATTAGATTTTCTTGTTGTTTCTAGTGAAAGTTTGTGTATGTCAAGATTTTCATTCTTAGCTCTACCAGGCCAAGGTAGCAGAGCAAAATGTTCCTCTGTGTTAAGCATGAACTGCTCACAATGACCCATTAGAAGGTGGGTTGGGTGGGAGAAGGATTTCAATTACAGGAAGCCACACAGATGATGAAACCATAAGATGATGTCCATTAGGTTCATCATATACAGGCTGGCACTTTTTCTTGGTCTAGAAGGGAATGTGACTGAAAAGGCTAGAGTACCACAACCAGAGTAGTCACACCTTTCCTAGACCCTCTTATTCCATGTAGAAGGGTTTTTGTGTCCCTCCCTTTGTACTTGCACAAAGAAATAGTTCATCTGGCATTGTTATTGTTGTATGTAGAACTATTCAATTCTATACTTCATTATGCATTCTCCCCACATGCCAGACATTGTTGATTTTGGTGACAAATGATACCCTCCATAAGATGGAATATGTCTGTGGCAAAGCATTCCAAAAACTGAGACCAAAACATATCCATGCAAAGACCTTCCAATATCATGAGCACCCAACCCAGATCACCTCTGAGTTGGGTCCCGTTTTTTTTTTTTAAACTTTTATTTAATGAATATAAATTTCCAAAGTACAGCTTTTGGATTACAGTGGCTTCCCCCACCCCCATAACTTCCCTCCCACCCACAACCCTTCCATCTCCCGCTCCCTCTCCCATTCCATTCACATCAAGATTCATTTTCAATTCTCTTTATATACAGAAGATCAACTTGGTATATACTAAATAAAGATTTCAACAGTTTGCACCCACACAGAAACACAAAGTATAGAGTGCTGTTTGATTGCTAGTTATACCATTGATTCACATAGTACAACAAATTAAGGACAGAGATCCTACATGCGGAGTAAGTGCACAGTGACTCCTGTTGTTGATTTAACAATTGACACTCTTGTTTATGGTGTCAGTAATCACCCTAGGCTCTTGTCATGAGTTGCCAAGGCTATGGAAGCTTTTTGAGTTCGCCAACTCTGATCTTATTTAGACAAGGACATAGTCAAAGTGCAAGTTCTCTCCTCCCTTCAGAGAAAGGTACCTCCTTCTTTGATGGCCCCGTTCTTTCCACTGGGATCTCACTTACAGAGATCTTTCATTTAGTTTTTTTTTTTTTCCCAGAGTGTCTTGGCTTTCCATCCCTGAAATACTCTCATGTTTTTTCTAGCTGGATCCAACTGCCTAAAGGGCTGATTCTGAGGCTAGAGTGCTGTTTATGACATCTGCCATTCTATGAGTTTGCTGTGTATCCCACTTCCCATGTTGGATCACTCTCTCCTTTTTAATTCTATCAGTTAGTATTAGCAGACACTAGTCTTGTTTATGTGATCCCTTTGACTCTTAGTCCTATCATTATGATGAATTATGAACTGAAATTGATCACTTGGACTAGTGAGATGGCATTGGTACATGCCACCTCCTGGGATTGAATTGGAATCCCCTGGCACATTTTTAACTACCGTTTGGGGCAAGTCCTATTGAGCATGTGCCAGACTGTACATCTTCTCCCTCTCTTATTCCCACTCTTATATTTAACAGGGATCACTTTTCAGTTAAATTTAAACAGCTAGGAATAATTGTGTGTTAATTAAAGAGTTCAACCAATAGTATTAAGTAGAACAAAAAATACTAAAAGGGATAAAGTATTAAGTTGTTTTGACTTTTTTTTTAGGGTAAGGGTTTATTGAGGGGAACTCACAGACTGGAGGGAAGGGGTGAAGAAGGAAAAAGAGAGATGGAGAGCATAAAAGAGATCAAGAGACAAAGACAGAGATGGAGAGAAAAGAGACAGAGAAAGAGAGAGACAGAGAGAGAGGAAGAGATCAGGAGACAGAGAGAAACAGAGCCATGTGTTCAGGAAGAGGTCCTTTTAAAACATTGCCAGGGGGCTGGTAGGGAAGTAGGAGCAGTGAATTCCATTAGGATGGGGTGGAGCTGACACCGCTGGTTGGGCCATGTGGCCACCTGGCTTCCAGCAATGGTGGCAGGGGCTAGAGCCTAGGGTGGTGTCAGGGTGTAGATCGCGCCATAGATAAGACTGCCCCATTTTACTAACATTCCCCCCTTTGATTTTTTATAAAGCAGGAGTTGTATGGGATTACATTAGCCCAAAAGTCCAGGAGGGGTAGAGGTAAGATGATCTGTCTTTAGAGCTACTTCCTGCTGACATGGGCAATGAGATCCTATGACCTACTTTTGAAATTTCTCATTTGCTGTACTTCAGGAAAAAAAGAATCCAGATGTTTTCTGCACTCTACCTCCATCCTGTGTCAAAGTGAGTACATCAACACCATGTTAGAATAGTAAAATAATAGCAATGAATACCTTGTTTGTCACCAGGATTACGTAATAGTCCTCGTTAGAAAAGATTTTTTGAGTTATTTAGATTCAAAAAGCTTTCAGATACTGAATTATTTATGGGTGAAATGAGATGATATTTGGGACTATATCTGAATACTTTTGCAAAAACATATGTGGGTGGAGGGAGAGGGAGATAAAATATGATTGAGAAAGTGGCGGAACCACTGGAGTTGAATGGTAGGCACAATGGGGACAGTTCATTATTCTCTTTTCTTGAGTTTGAACATTTTTCTACTAAAAAGTTTTTTAAAAGAAAGAAAACTTTTTAGCAGAAACTTTCAGAGTGATAACAGTTAATGATTATTAGCATGCAAAACTTTTTTCTCCTTTGTCAAGAAGGATGTGCATTTGGGAAGAATCCAGGAAAATTAAGGCAGGGGTGACATAAGCCTAGTTTGAAATGGAAACTAAAGAGGAAATTAATAAACAGTAGCTTGACTTTGCTAGTGACTGAAAGCATTGCAAGACAGTCTCATCAGAACTGAGGAAAACAGTAAAAGAAGCAATGATAAGAAAAGAGGTAATACTGGGCTGGCGCTGTGGCTCATTTGGTTAATCCTCCGCCTGCAGCGCTGGCATCACATATGGGCGCCGGGTTCTAGACCTGGTTACTCTTCTTCCATTCCAGCTCTCTGCTGTGGCTCGGGAGGGCAGTGGAGGATGGCCCAAGTGCTTGGGCCCTGCACCTGCAGGGGAGACCAGGAGGAAGCACCTAGCTCCTGGCTTCGGATCAGCGCAGTGCACCAGCTGCAGTGGCCATTTGGGGAGTAAACCAATGGAAGGAAGACCTTTCTCTCTGTCTCTCTCTCTCTCTCTCTCACTAACTCTGTCAAATAATTAAAAAAAAGAGGTATGTGTCAGGTACTGTGGTAAATACTTTGTATACTTATTTAATATGAATTCTTTCAATACTGGCTCTTTTTTTATTTCGTATATGAGCCAACAGTGACCTGAAGAGGGTGAATAGCTTGCCGAAGGTCCCCTCCCTCCCTGATGGAGCCATATTTGTAGCCAAGGGGATCATTTCAAGAATCTAAATTAATCATTATACTATGTATTGTCCTAAAAGAAAGGTGAGCTTGATTATGGGAATTGGAAATAGCTGTGAAAATCTGATCTGTGACTCTCATGTAGTTAAAGTCAAGCACACGATTGGATTAATATGGTGGAATAGGGAGGGAGCCTGCTGCTCGAGTCTAGAAGATAGTTTTAAAAAAGTGGAGAGTGCAGTCTCTGGGAAGAGTTATGGAGAAAACATCAGAGGAAATTGGAAGAACACAGTGGACATACGTGGAGGACGAAGAAGTGCACAACTTAGTACTCCACTGGCCAAGAGCCTCCACACCAGTGTTGGAGAGGAAGGTGAGACCAGACCTCAGCAGCCCAAGTCACTGGCTAAAAAGTTGCAGGAAAGCCTAGAAGAAATCTGGCTTCGAGCCCCGTGGGGACGGTGTGCCTGCCAAACTAGAAGAGAAAAAAAACAAAAGGGGAGACACATTTTCTCTCTCCCCAATCATCATACTAAGGCATCTATAACAAGTGGACAGAGAGCAGGCACCATTTTGGACATTTGTAACAGCTGTGCCAACTTGTGTCCACACCCAACAATCAGCCAAGAGCAGACTCCTAAGTCTGATGGGAGAATGGACTGGAGGCTGGATGCTCATGACTGTGGGAGGCTTGTATGCCGGGACTGTGAAAACATTGAGGCTGTGTGGGAGGACTCAGGGTGTGGTTGGGACATGGGGAAGTCACTGCGGGAGGCTCCACACCATCAGGGCTCCCTGGTTACCTGGTGAGGGACATTGCTGGGGAATCTGAGCTCATACTGAGGACTGCACAGATCCTTTGTGTGGTCCTTGTGGCAGAGTGAACAAATAATATATTCCCTGGGGCTAGTGCCCAGGCCCTGGTCCTCTTCAAGGAGAGGAGCTCAGCTGAGTCTATGCCAATAGACAAGAAGAAACCTTTTCCACACCAAACCTGGGTGTGTCACCTCAGACATGAAGGTGAAGGCACTCTGGAACACTGAACAGAGCTCCCTGGCCACTCCTACCACACGCCTCTAGGTATTCTCTGAAAGAAGACACTCCACTAATCCAGTTAGACAGTCCAAATATAAAAGCTGTCACAGTGAAAAACCAAAGAAACCAATGAGTATCCCCACAAATACACCAATCTGAGAAACAAAAACAAGGAAGACAACATGACACCCCCCAAAAACACAACACCTTAATATTAGATTGTGAAGATGAAATGGAAGCAATGCCAGAAATTACTTAGAAGTGGTCAGAAGCAAATGCATGAACTAATAAAATCCACACATGATATGAAAGAAAATTTCTTCCATGAAAGTGTGATCTTAAAGAGAAATGAAAATGAAATCTTGGAAATGAATAATGCAATAGAACAAATAAAAAGTACAGTGGAGAGCCTTAAGAACAAAATTGTTGAAGCAGAAGAAGTATCTGACTTACAAGACAAAGCATAGGAAATTATAGAGTCAGACCAAACACAAGAAGAAGAAATGGGAACATTAAAAACGCTGTTGGGAATCTACAGGATTTTATCAAATGACCCAACATATGGGTTCTAGGAGCTCCTAAAGGTGTGGAAAGAGAGAAAGGATTAGAAGGCCTTTTTAGTGAAATAATTACAGAAAATTTCCCTAATTTGGAGAAAGAAAGGGACATCCAAGTACAGGAAGCACATAGAACTCCTAATAAACATGACAGAAAAGACCCTCACCATGACACATTTTAATCAAACTCACCACAGTGAAACATAAAGAAAAGATTCTAAAATGTACAAGAAGAGAAACACCAGATTACTTTCAGAGGATCTCCAATTAGACTCACAGCTGACTTCTCATCAGAAACCCTACATGCTAGGAGAGAATAGTGAGATACATTCCAAATCTTCAGAGAAAAAACTGCCCGCCCAGAATCCTATACCCTACAAAGCTCTCATTTATGAATGAAGGTGAAATAGAGGTCTTCCATGACAAGCAGAAATTGAAAGAATTCGTCACTACCTGTCCAGCCCTGCAGAAGAGCTTAAGGATGTGCTTCTCACAGAACCACAGAAACATGATCCTCACTACAGAAGAATGTAAAGGAAGAAAAGCTCCCAATAAAAGTACAAAGGAAATCCAAAGGAAAAAAAAGGAATATTTATGGAAAAATGGCAGGGCAAAGTCATTACTTACCAATAGTCACCTTGAATATAAATGGCCTTAACTCTCCAGTTAAAAGACACAGACTAGCTGAATAGATTAAAAAACAAAACCTATCTATTTGCTGCCTACAAGAATCACATCTCACTAAAAAAATGCAAAGTAAAAGATGAAAGTGAAAGGTTGGAAAAAGATATTTCATGTGAACAGGAACAAAAAAAGAGCTGGCATAGCCATCCTAATACCAGACAAAATAAACTTTAACAAAAAACTGTTAAAAGAGACAAAGAGGACACTACGTAATTATTAAGGGATCAATTCAACAGGAAGATGTGACTATTATAAATGTATATGCACCTAATTACATGGCACATGGATAATTAAAAGAAATGTTCAGGGACCTAAAGGGAGACATAGACTCTAATACAATAGTAATGGGGGATTTCAATACTTCACTTTCAGCAATGGACAGATCAACCAGACAGAAAATTGGCAAGGAAACAGCAGAGTTAATTGACACTATAGACCAAATGGACCCAACAGGTACCTACAGAACTTTTCCTCAATGGACCAAGGACTTAGACATTTTTCAAAAGAGGAAATCCAACTGACCAAGACACATGAAAAAATGCTCGGGATCACTAGCTGTCAGGAAAATGCAAATCCAAACCACAATGAGGTTTCACCTCACCCCAGTTAGAATGGCTTACATACAGAAATCAACAAACAACAAAGGCTGGCAAGGATGTGGGAAAAAAGATACCCTATTCCACTGTTAGTGGGAATGTAAACTGGTAAAACCACTATGGAAGACACTGTGGAGATACCTCAGAGGTCTGAATATACAGCTACCATATGACTTAGCCATCCCACTCCTGGAAATTTACCCGGGGGAGATGGAATCAGCAATTTAAAGAGTTATCTGCACCCCGATCTTTGTTGCAGCTCAATTCACAAAAGCTAAGACAAGGAATCAACCTAAGTACCTGTCAACTGAAGGCTGGATAAAGAAATTATGTACTGTTTGGAATACTACACAGAGGTAAAAAATGAAATCAAGTCATTTGCAACAAACTGGATGAATTTGGAAAACTTCATACTTAGTGAAATAAGCCAGTCCCAAAAGGACAAATACCATATGTTCTCTGTGATAACTAATAGAGCACCTAAAAGGAAATCTGTAGAAGTGAAATTGACACTTTGAGAAGCAATGACTTGATCAGCCCTTGTCTTGACTGTCGAGGAACAGTTTTTTTTTCTTAATGGAGAATGGGACTGGGAATGGTAGAGGGAGGAGGCAGTGGGGTGGGATTAGGAGTGGGAGGATGGGTAAGATGGGAAGAATCAATATACTCCTAAAGTTGTACTTATGAAATTCATACTCACTAAGTAAATGATTTCTTTGGGGAAAAATAAACATTTATAAAACAGCAAAAAAAAAAAAAAAAGAAAAGAAGTGGGCTGGGATCAAAGAAGGAGGTACTTTCTGAAGGGAGGAGAGAACTTCCACTTTGACTATGACCTTGTCTAAATAAGATCAGAGTTTGTGAACTCAAGAGGCTTCCATAGGCTTGGCAGCTCATGACAAGAGCTTCGAGTGATTACTGACATCAAAAACAAGAGTGTCAATTGTTAAATCAACAACAGGAGTCACTGTGCACTTACTCCCCATGTAGGATCTCTGTCCTTGAAGTGTTGCACTATGTGAATTAATGCTATAATTAGTACTCAAACAGTACTTTACACTTTGTGTTTCTGTGTGGGTGCAAATTGTTGAAATCTTTACTTAATATATACTAAATTGATCTTCTGTATATAAAGATAATTGAAAATGAATCTTGATGTAAATGGAATGGGAGATGGGATGGTTGCAGGTGGGAGAGTGGTTATGGGGGGAAAATTGCTATAATCCAAAAGAAATACCTTTGAAATTTATATTCATTAAATAAAAATTTTCTTAAAAAGAAAAAAAATAAAGTAGGCTGGGGGCCAGTGCCATGGCTTAGTAGGCTAAGCCTCTGCCTGCAGCACTGCCATCCCATATGGGTGCCGGTTCATGTCCTGGCTGCTTCTCTTCAATCCATCTGTCTGCTATGGCCTGGGAAAGCAGTGAAGATGGCCCAAGTGCTTGGATCCCTGCACCCATGGGGGAGACTTGGAAGAAGCTCCTGGTTCCTGGCCACGGATCTGCCCTGCTGTTGTGGCCACCTGGGGAATGAACCAGCAAATGGAAGACCTTTCTCTCTGTCTCTCCCTCTGTGACTCTACCACTCAAATAAATAAAATCTTTAAAAAAAGAAAATGGGCTGGGACAAGGATGAGAGGAATGAGACAGTTGCCTTGGGTGCAAAATTTAAAAGTTCATGGATCGAATAATCCAGCAATCAAGATGTCCAATATTTTAATGCAATACCTACATAATTAATGCAAATAATTATTATAAATTAAATATAAAAATTTAAAATACAGGATTAGTAATAGTGACATTCCAGGCCATTCTGAAGTCTGAAGCATTGGGAAAAAATTAATGCTGACCCTGTCTTTATTTAAATATTTTGATATTTTGTTTAATCATAGATTTTTTTGCATAGCTTTTCCAATTTGTAAGAATTTCTCACCAAACCATGATGTCCCTTGATTACTAGGGGTGCTGTTGCTTTAAATTTTGTGCCAGGGGCTGGCGCTGTGGCACAGTGGGTTAACATCCTGGCCTGCAGTGCCAGCATCCCCTATGGGCGCCGGTTTGAGACCCGGCTGCTCCATTTCCAATCCAGCTCTCTGCTATGGCCTGAGAAAGCAGTGAAACATGGCCCAAATCCTTGGGTTCCTGCATCTATGTGGGAGATTTGGAAGAAGCACCTGGCTGCTGGCTTTGGATTGGCACAGTTCTAGACGTTGTGGCCAATTGGGGAGTGAACCAGTAGATGGAATGCCTCTCTCTTTCTCTTTCTTTCTCTCTCTCTCTCTCTCTCCCTTACCCTCTCCCCCCGCCTTTGCCTCTCCTCTCTCTGTGTAACTCTTTCGAATAAATAAATAAATATTTTTTTAAAAAATTTGTGCCAGACACATAAGTCAATAGTCCTAGCCTGTAAGATTTTACAACTTCCACGAGCACTTTTCCTCTCAGGGCTTCCTCCTGTTTCTACTGCCACATTATTCCAAAGAATCCAGGATTTGAAGTCTTGCTTTCAAATATGTTTCAAGAAGCCAACTAACTGGAAAATCTGGTCAGTACACAAGGGAGTCCCTTTTTGGTAGATGTCACTTCTGTTGCAGCATTAACATTGTTGAAATTCACATCCAAAGTTGCTTGCTGCTGCAACGAATAAGAAAATACTCAACTGCTGATGTGCATCCAAATCTCCTGGGAATCTTGATAAAATTCAGTTTCTGATTGAGCAAATCTAGAATCTGCCTGAGACTGTAATTCCGCTCCCCCCGTCCGCCCCCGCAAGTCCCCAGCTGCTAATGTGAAGCCAATGCTGCTGATGTGAAGACCACACAAGGTTCCCCGTGAGGTTTGCTACACATCTGGATTCCTGGGAACTAATTGCTGAAGATTTGGGTAGAGTGGGTCTAGTTTAGGCTCCAGAAATCTACATTTTTAAAGGAAACCACTGATAAATTTGTTGCAGGTGCCCTGTAGACCATTTTAGCTCTCTGGACCTCTCTAGCTCTGTCCATTCTGCTGAGCTGGGGTCCATGACTCTCTTGGAACCTCCCTAACTCTGTCTCTAGGGCTCACACTGACTGTTAGAGCTGGTGGAGTGAACTTCTGCTCATCTGCTGTGAAGGCAAGGATCACAGGGGCAGAGAAGAGAGTGGAGAAGAAGGGATGGAAGGAAGGTGGAGCTTCCTGCCTACAACGAGACTGTGGATCCACAATGAGTCCCATTCCTGCCCCAGAGCCTGCTCTTGTACCCTGTATCTGTGGGTTCTGGGTCTTGAGTGCACGACCACTTAGGAGTTCATGAACATTTGGTGTTTGCTAAAGACACTTGTTCTTGATGTTCAGACTAGACTGAAGTCAGTTCATGGTGATTAACTGTGGGATGGCTCATCCTTCAAGCAGAAAAATGCCACAGAGCTGAAAAGAGTTGGAAAATTTAACAAGCAGGTCAGAACCTCAATAAGTGTTTGCAAAGTTTTACGCGAGAGTTTACACAAGGAAGCCCCGTTGATTTCACAATAAGACTGTTTCTCACATGACAGCCTCAGAATGGGGAAGAAGGTGTGACCTGGCTTCTCGGCTTCCAGCCTGATGCTCTACCGTCTCCTAGAAGGTTTTCTTATTCACAAGGTTGACCACGGTTCACAATGCAAAGGCAGGGATATCTAATTGTCTCCCCGACAGCTTAGTTCATCTATCAGTGGGGTTGAGCATGAGAAAAGAGAGAGAAGTACACAAATACATAAATACAAGACTGGAACAAAGCAGGAGCTAAAACACTAAAGGAGTGAATAAATAAATACTTATGGTGTTCATACCACTGCCAATAGTCAACAAGTAGGACTCATTTGTACATACATAAATAGGACTCACACACACACACACACACAGAGAAGCAGGAAATGAAAATTTATGAGACCCAGGATTAAAATTTATTGTTCAAAAACTTCTTTCAAGCATGCAGGTTAAGAATCATTTCTAATTGCACAGGGAAGAGAAATTGAAACCGGATCTCTGAATCCTCTGTGTGTCTCTTCTTAGTTATATATTCATACATGTCTCAAATGATATACAATTACTAAAACTTTAAAGAAGCTCAAAAGAAGGGGTTAGGTTGATCCACTGTGTTGAGAGCCCCCAGCTAAACTGGGGTTCCGAAATTGGAGCAGCAGCAATCTAGCCTTAACAGGAAATTAAGGGGAGGCAGATGTGGGGGTTTGCAGTGTATCTTTTATGGGATATTGGGAATGAGAGAAGAAGGGAGGGAGAGAGAGAGAGAGAGAGAGAGAACAAACACACTAGCAGTGTCTGTAAATATATAAGGGAATAGGCTGTGGGTCACTTTAGGTTCTTGGGCAAACATCTGAATGGTCTGTTTAAAGGAAGAGGGGTATGGATGCCCAGTCTGTGAAGTGGGAGAGTTGCCTCTATGTTTTTATGTCTAGCTACTGGTTTGAACCATTTAAATGTGGTATAGAACTGCGTGAAGGGAGCTTGGGCCTGGTTTTTGGTGTGAGAAAGTTGAAACTGTATTCAATATGGATACTGAAGCAACATAAAACTCTAAGAATCACTACATTCACTCAGTACCAGTGGCCACCACTGAAACAGAATTGATTTAGGAAACAGACAAGTTGTTAAATAATTCAATTTATTATTGTATTTGAAAGTATGAAATGAGATTAAGCAAGAATAGTTATTTGAAATATTTACAATAAAAAGGATAGCATTATTAAATACTTAATAGACATAATGAATACTGGAATGGATACTACTGAAATAATGCAGATCAGAAGAGTATCTATAAGAATCCATCCATAATTAAGAGACTAAATAGAAACATGAAATTAAAATGGAAAATATAAAGAAGATAGGTTAAAGAAGAAAAAAATCTGCATAGTCATTTTAAAATATGATTCCCTCAAATACCATCTGCTAAAATTTGTCATCCTTTTCTGAGAAAATGTTACGTAAGCTTGAAAGAGATGGAAAATTCCTTTGCTTGATAGAGAATACATTCCAGAAAAATTTAGAACCAGGGATAGTCCCATGTATTAGGAAAAAGCTAATTTGCTTTTAATTACCACTTAAACATTATTCAGAAGTTATTTGGTGTAATTTAGATAAAGAAAAAAGGTTCTCGGTTCTAGAGAGGATAAGTGAAAATATTAGAAGTTATGTAGAAAATTAAAAAAACAACAACTAAATGCAACCCAATATTTCATCAAGCAGGAAGCAGCCATAAGGGGGCCATGTTGGGATAGAAATTCATGTACACAGTCTGGTATATTTCTAAATCATTTTAAGCTAACATAGCATAAATGGCAGACTTACAGCATATTGTCCTCTCTCTTTCCCAATGCTTAATTCAGGGAAACCAGATCAATTAAATGGGAGGGAGGCCTTCAGCAGACAGGAGATTCCAGTACATTTTCCTAAGACAGGAGGACAATGAAGGCCTGATACTTGATGGGGTAGTGCCGAGGAAGCCAGAGCCTCATACACGTGGATAGTCATGGAGTCAGCCTCAAAGAGACTGAAGGCTTCGAAACTGCTGTGGGAGAATTAGATGTGGAGCTGCAAACTCGAGAATTAATTCACAATCTCTGTACAGAAGAGTTAACATCCCCATGCCTGCTCTAATCCAATACCTCATAGCCAGGAACTTCCCAGGCTCCAAACTGGAGAACACTTCCTCAAATACATTTGGCATCCCAGAAGCAAAGACCCCCAACCTTCTGGCTTTAGAGACTTCTTAAATGTGAGGTCCACTTCTGGCCCCCTTAAAGCAAAAACTAATCAGTTGCTAAGGCTTTATTCATGTGCATTCTCAAAAACTAAAGACCATCTTAAGACTATAGAACTTTTGAGGGTAGTATCCAAAATGAGAGATCAAGACAAAAAAAAAAAAAACAGAAAAAAAGGGTCTGAAGGAAGTGGAGGTGGCAGACAGAACAGAAGAGAATCTGATTAGCATCCTGGGAGGTCTTTACAAAATTATTTCATCCTGTAAACAAGAACTGGATGACTGCAGAAACAATCAGCACATCAACAGAGAAGGTTTTGGATATGGCAAGTATCATCTCCAAACAAAAAATAATAGAAGGGTTACAAGATAAAGCCAAGAAAACATTTCCCAAGACAAAGACTCATATTTCTTGAGAGAAAAGTTTCATCCTAGTATTGGGAATTTTGATATCAAAAATAATATAGCAGAGTTTCCCAGAGATATCAGGTTTCATATTGGTTCACCTAAATCATGGCACAAAGGAATAAATAAAAGTTCCATGGGTTGGTTTGTTAGAATGAAATTTAAAGGCATAAAATAAAGATAAGAAAATCTGAAAACTAGAGACAGAGACAAAAATGTCTGATTAAACAACAAGAATTGCACTGGCACCTGATTTCTTGTGATCAATATCGGACGGTAGAAGTATATGGAACAACAGCATCAAAGCTTTGAGGGTAAAAACATCTTCAATATTATTCCCCAAATTCAAATACTGATCATCTGTAGCCCATCTAGTGACAGCACAGAGCCCCGAGCAGACCTACGGGTCTTTACAATAGTAGAGGTAGCCGCCTTCGACCGCCAGAGAACACAATGACCCCGGCAGTGTTGCAAGCAAAGCCAGGGTTCTAAACTCCGTGGGCTTCAGGGTGCTCTTCCTTCCTAGGTTAAAAGGATGGGCAATGGCAGCGGGGGTGGAGGGGGGAGCCCTGAGAGTACCATGAACAACTGCTTTAGGAATAGTCCTTGTTAAGGCCAGCCCTTAAAATAGATATACTGTCTAAAATGGACATTTGAAATTGACATCTTTTCATTTGATTATTATTTTTTAAAGATTTATTTTATTTACTTGAAAGACAGAGTTACAGAGAGAGGTAGTGACAGAGAGAGAGCTCTTCCAACCAATGGTTCACTCCCCAGATGGCTGCAATGGCTGGAACTGCGCTGATCTGAAGCCAGGAGCCAGGAGCTTCTTCTGTGTCTCCCACATGGGTGCAGGGGCCCAAGGACTTGGGCCATCTTCTACTGCTTTCCCAGGCCATAGCAGAGAGCTGGACTGGAAGAGGAGCAGCCGGGACTAGAACCAGCACCCATATGGGATGCCGGCGCTTCAGACCAGGGCTTTAACCTGCTATGCCACAGTGCCGGCCCCTCATTTGATTATTACTAATTGTACTTGCCTATATTCCTACTGAACTCTGGTCTTTTTATTTTTTATCTGTTGAATTCTATTTAGTAGAGCACTAAGTCTTTGACTATAATGCACATTAAAAGTGTTATCTCAAAAAAATTTTAAAATTAAAATGGAGACTAGACTTCTTATGGGATATTATTTAGGCATCTGTCTTTAGGTGAACAAATGATCCTTCTTTAAGTATTGACTTTGTGGAGTAACCAGCTAGGATGTCCCTGGGTATGAAAAAGGAAAGCCCAGATTTACACATGATTCAATTAATTATACATTCTTTTAATAAAATAACTTTTTTTAAAAAAAAACATAGCAAGCACAAAACTTACATATGCTCAAACATCCTGCTTGAAAAGGAATTGGATATTGGTTTTATATATCTTCTGGGGCCAGGAAGAAAAGGCAGCTGAACAATGTCTGGAGGGGATCGTTAGGGCCTGAAAGTTTGTGATCTGCCTGCCTGGAAGCCCTTGAAAGCCTGCAGTGAAGGGCTGCCTTGGGCACGCCGTGAAACAGCAAGTCTGCGCAGCTTCAGTCACCGACACACTCAAAGGCACCCATTTGTTCCTGTGCAGGGCAGTCAGCCCAGCATCTGCACTTTGTCCGTTGTTTATGTTTTAGCTTATGCTTTTAGCTAAAGTTGTTGCATAATTTTATTTGCTCATTTGAAAGAGCATATTATTTAATGTCTTTTTTTTTTTTTTACTAATGTAGCCTCCACTTCTTAATATACTTGTTACTTTGTATTTCTCTCCTTGTTTCATTTTATTTCTCTTATTGTTATTGTGTTTATTATTAGTTTTATTTATGCATTTTGTGGTTTTTATTATATTCATTGGACATTTTAAATTCAAGTATGTTCTCTTAACTACTTTAATCTTTAGCTCATAGCTTGTATGTCCTATTTAAATAGTGTACTTTCCCATTGAAAGTCCAATATTTACATACATTTTACCTGTACAATTTGTGTGAGTACAATTTTGTCAATATTCCAAACTGTTGGAGGCACTCAATAGTGGTTAAAATGGATCCCTTTGTTCCTTCTAGATACAATCCCAGAAATCTTTGCAAAGCATTTCTTGTCTCAAAGACTAATTCTGCTTCTTCCTTATCAACCCTGGATCTAGAACTGAGACATTTCCTGGTAAGGCTATAGGGCAACTCACCTACTCCCAAAGGCTGGTTCATTGAACTTATACCAAAGCTACAATCAAGGAAACTTTTGCCACTTTTCAAGCATCTTAGTGCAGTTGTTTTCAAAGAAACACCCAGGTTGAGTGCCTTCTCTGTTCAGTGCTGTGGATGGGTGCTTGTGTGGATTCCTGCCTAAGCTGCATGAGAAATTCAGTGTTTGAAGAACAAACCCCACAGCCTTCAACTCTTCACACTCAGGACTATGGAATGGTCTGTGGTGCACTGGCCTGGGCTGCAGTAAACACTTCTTCATATCCACTTACTCAGATTATCACTCTCAGGAAGATATTAGAACAAGATCCTCTGTGTGGTGGAAAACATTAAGGACAGAGTATTACAGGTTCTGGGTGATTTCCAATGTTTTCTTATCTCTGCACCTGCTGTGGATCTTCTATCCCTCAGCAATGCTGTGGGTCAAAACCTGCTATTTACATTAAGCTTTTTCTGTCTCTGACCCACAAAGTTACTCATAGATGACCAGAAAATGTTAACCCAAGCTCATCAAATCTCCCACTCAACACCTACGTTCCAGGGAGAGAAGGCTCTCCGTAGGCAGCCTCAAGTTCACTATAGGTATTTTACTTTTGCTTCAGATTCCCATGAAAGCCCTCATTGCTTTTGTGCATCCAATTCAAGAGTGGGACAGGCAGGTATTCACCCACTGGGTTAGTCACTAGAAATGTATTTTATGGTAAGTGATCTAACAATAGCGGTTTCCCTATCAATGTCCTCTGTCCTCCATTCTTTTTTTTCAGATTTTTCTATTTTACTTTTTATTTATATAAAGGGAACAAATTTCATATATACAAATTTCATATCTACAGTTTTAAGAGCACAATGATTTTTCCCACTCTACCCTCTTTCTGTCCCATCCCCATTCCTCCTTTTATTTTTCTTTTAATTTTTGCAATGACATACTTTAATTTTCTTTATAAACACATGCTTAACTCTCCACTAAATAAAGCATTCAATAAGTAGTAAGCAGAAAAATCACTGTTTTTTCAACAGTATAGCAAGGGCTATAAATAATAATCAAGTCTCAAAACATCAATTTCATTCATATACATTACTTTTTTGTACTCTGTATATTAGTTAACACAAATCAGGGAAAACATAAGATATTTGTCTTTTAATGACTGGCTTAACTCACTAAGCATAATGGTCTCGAGTTGTATCCATTTTGTTGTGAAAGACAGGATTTCATTTTTTATGGCTGAGTAGTATTCCATCATATGTGTATACCACAGTTTATTTATCCAGTAATCAGTTGTGGACATCTGCGTTGATTCTACATCTTAGCTATTGTGATTTGAGTTGCTATAAACATGGGGGTTTACATAACACTTCCATGTGCTGATTTCATTTCCTTTGGATAAATTCACAGGTGTGGAATGGCTGGGTCATATGGTAGATTTTTTAGATAAGATTTTTGAGGAATCTCGATACTGTCTCCCTAGTGGTTATACTGGCTTACATTCCCACCAACAGTGTATTAGAGTACCTTTTCCCCCACATGCTTGCCAGCATTTGTTATTTTTTGTTTTTCAGATGATATTCATTCTCACTGGGGTGAGATGAAACCTCATTGTGGTTTTTATTTGCATTTCCCTGATGGTTAGTGACTCAAGCATCTTTTCATGCGTCTGTTGGCCATTTGTATTCTATCCTTTGAAAAATGCCTTTTCAAAACCAAAACAAAAAAAAGGAAAAATGCCTTTTCATATTCTTAGCCCATTTCTTAACTAGATTGCTTGTTTTGCTGTTGAGCTCCATTTTTGTATTTGTATGCATTTCATAAATAGAACTTTAAGAACATAGTAATTCTTCCTACTGTACCTGCCCTCCCACCTACATTCCTACTCCTCTTCCTCTTCCCTTTCCTGATCCCAGTCTTGTTTTTTACTAAGATCTATTTTAATTTAACTTTATACACAGAAGATTAACTCTATTCTAGGTAAAGAGTTCAACACCTTGTGTAAGAGAGAAAAAGAAAAAGAGAGAAATGAAAAAGAAAAAAACATAAAAAAAAAACCACCAAAAACTGTTCCACAACAGTCCAGACAAGGGCTGTTCAAAGTCATTGCTTCTCAAAGGTAATTTCACTTTTTTTTAGAAACTTAATTATATTTAAAGAAAAACTCAAGAATGATACATCTTTTTGTGAGCACTTAGACATAACTTATGAGACATAAGACTATCCTCCACTTAATACACTAAAATGAAGTAATTCTTTGAGAACAAATTTTACTATTAAGTCTTATAATACAACTTTTTGAGGACAGAGGTCCTGCATGGAGAGCTAGCACACAGTGACTCCTGTTGTTTATTTAACAATTAAACACTCTTATGTATGACACCAGTGATCACTTGAGGCTCTTGACATGAGCTGCTTAGGCTATGGAAGCCTTTTGGATCCACAGGCTCCTTCAGTATTTTGGCAAGGCCATAGGTAAAGTGGAAGCTCTCTCCTTCCTTCAGGGGAAAGTACATCCTTCTTTGGTAGTCACTTCTTTCCCCTGGGGTCTCACCTACAGAGGTCCTTCATGCTCCCCTGAGCTTTTCAGCCAGACCAGAATGCCTTAAGGGCTGATTCTGAGGTAAGAGTGCTAGTTTAGGTGGTTGTCATTCTGAGTCTGCTGTATGGACTGCTTCCCATGAGCTCCAAGAATTATGAGAGGTCTTTAAAAGCATTCATGGAAAATGAGCACTATGTGAAAACCTATGTGTAGGTTTAAACATATTTTCACATCAAAATTAGCTTGTGTTGGCCGGCGCCGTGGCTCAATAGACTAATCCTCCACCTTGCGGCGCCGGCACACCGGGTTCTAGTCCCAGTCGGGGCGCCAGAATCTGTCCCGGTTGCCCCTCTTCCAGGCCAGCTCTCTGCTGTGGCCTGGGAGTGCAGTGAAGGATGGCCCAAGTGCTTGGGCCCTGCACCCACATGGGAGACCAGGAGAAGCACCTGGCTCCTGGCTTTGGATCAGTGCAGTGCGCCGGCCACAGCATGCTGGCCGCAGTGGCCACTGGAGGGTGAACCAACGGCAAAGGAAAACCTTTCTCTCTGTCTCTCTCTCTCACTGTCCGCTCTGCCTGTCAAAAAAAAAAAAAATTAGCTTGTGCTAACTTGTTATAGCATGACTGAACAGAATTTAGTTTGAAGCATTAAGAAAGCTAAGAAATCAGTTTGAAAAGAGCCTCCTGGGATTGGCATCGTGGCATAGCATGCTTTTTTATTTTTGATTTATTTATTTATTTGAAAGGCACATTTACAGAGAGGCAAAGGCAGAGAGAGAGAGGTTTTCCATCTGCTGGTTCACTCCCCAAATGGCCACAATGGCCAGAGCTGCACCGATCCAAAGCCAGGAGCCAGAAGCTTTTTCTAGGTATCTCACATGAGTGCAGGGGCCCAAGGACTTGGGCCATCTTCCACTGCTTTCCTAGGCCATAGCAGAGAGCTGGATTGGAAGTGGAGCAGCCGGGACTTGAACTAGCATCCACATGGGATGCTGACACTGCAGGTGGCAGATTTACCCACTGTTCCACAGAGCCGGCCTAAGTGGCATAGCATGTTAAGCAACTGCTTGTGATGTCACCATCAGTTTAGGTCCCAGATGCTCCACTTCCAACCCAGCTCCCTGCTAATGCACCTGAGACAGCAGCAGCAGATGGCCTAAGTGCTTAGGGCCCTGAGTTATGTGGGAAATCAAGATGAACCTCCTGGCTCCTGGTTTCAGTCTGGCCCAGCCCTGACTGTTGTGGTCCTCTGGGGAGTGAATCCACAGATTGAAGATCTTTCTCTCTCTCTCTCTGTTTGCTACAATTTGAGGAAATGTAATAGGAGATGAAATACGGCTTTATCAGGTGATCCTGAAGACACAGCACAATCAAAGCAATGGCTATCAAGAGATAGAGGTAGACTAGTCAAAGTCACAGGTGAAGGTCATGGCAACAGTTTTTTTGAGAAGTTCAAGACATTTTGCTTGTTGAATTTCTGGAGGGCCATTAACTAACTATAACAATGGCCAACATTTTAGTAAAAAAGTGCTTATTTCTCCACCACAACAATATTCCTGCTTATTCTCCCCTCTCATCAAATAAGGGCAATTTGGTGAGTTTTGATGGGAAATCATTACAGTAATGATTTGATTCCTTCAGACTTCTTGTTTTACAATCTTATAAGCTGAACTCTTAGTATAGGTTTAATCTTATGATTATAAAGTAAACTGAAAGTAGGTCATTGTAAAATTAAAAGAGGGAATAAGAGGAAAAAGGGTGAGAGAGTGGGTGGGAAGGAGGGTAAGATGGGAAGTATCACTATGTTCCTAAATCTGCATATATGGATTACTGGAAATTTGTTTACCTTAAATAAGAAGAAAGTCCACATATTGGGAAAGATCTTTAGTATTTTTTTCTTCAATTAATAAGGTAAACAAGACTATATTGACATGGTTCCATTCCTAGGACCCCCAGTTCTTTAGGGATGAGAAGGACTAAATGGTATCTTCACTTACAAAAATGTTTTTTTTTTTTTAAAGATTTATTTTATTTATTTGAAAGACAGAGTTACAAAGAGAGGTAGAGACAGACAGAGAGGTCTTCCATCTACTGGTTCACTCCCCAGATGGGTGCAACAGCGAAGCCAGGGTCCAGGAGCCTCTGCCAGGTCTCCCTTGTGGGTTCAGGGACACAAGCACTTGGGCCGTCTTCCACTGCTTTCCCAGGCCAAAGCAGAGAGCTGGATAGGAAGGGAAGCAGCCAGGACTAGAAGCAGCACCCATATGGTATGCTGGCGCTTCAGGCCAGGGCTTTAACCTGCTGCGCCACAGCGCCAGACCCACAAAAATGTTTTAAACTCAATGGAGCTTATGTTGAGAAATAAAACTGATGCATTTTATTTTTACCCTTTAATTACATATTACATGAACATTTTGAAGTCCCTTTATATAATATTTTTTCCTCTTTAATCAGGCCTAGCCTGTCCCAATATTATGTAGGGATTAACTCTAGGATTTAACTGCCAGCTAGGGGAGGAGGAGGAGGGTGTATCTTCTGAGCAGAGTATCTGTTGCTTTGTTGGAGAGGAGGGGGCTTTTTCAGGTTCTAGCATAGCACTTGTGCATAGTGTTCTGGAGGAAAAGTGAGCCACCCTTGCAAGCCCAGAGGGTCCATGAGTGGAAGATGCACAGTCAGCATCTTTAGGAGTACTCATCCATATTTCTTCATACCATATTTTAAGATGTTCATGAGGGCCCTGCTGTTTGGAATAAGGACCTGCCTTGGCCAAACATTTAAACATTTATGGAGCATTATAACTCTAAGAAATGGGTTAACAGCCTCTTCTTTTTTTTTTAACTTTTATTTAGTAAATATAAATTTCCAAAGTACAGTTTATGGATTACAATGGCTTCCCCCCATAACTTCCCTCCCACTTGCACCCCTCCCATCTCCTGCTCCCTCTCCCATTCCATTCACATCAAGATTAATTTTCAATTATCTTTATATACAGAAGATCGATTTAGTATATATTAAGTAAAGATTTCATCAGTTTGCACCCACACAGAAACACAAAGTGTAAAATACTGTTTGAGTACTAGTTATAGCATTAATTCACATTGGACAACACATGAAGGACGGAGATCCCACATGAGGAGTAAGTACACAGTGACTCCTGTTCTTGACTTAACAAATTGACACTCTTGTTTATGGCATCAGTAATCTCCCTAGGCTCTAGTCATGAGTTTCCAAGGCTATGGAAGCCCTTTGAGTTCACTGACTTTGATCCTATTCAGACAGGGTCATAGTCAAAATGGAAGTTCTCTCCTCCCTTCAGAGAAAGGTACCTCCTTCTTTGATGGCCCTGTTCTTTCCACTGGGATCTCACTTGCAGAGATCTTTCATTTAGGTTTTTAAAATTTATTTATTTATTTATTTATTTTGACAGGCAGAGTGGACAGTGAGAGAGAGAGACAGAGAGAAAGGTCTTCCTTTGCTGTTGGTTCACCCTCCAATGGCCGCTGCGGCTGGCGTGCTGCGGCCGGCACACCGCACTGATCCGAAGGCAGGAGCCAGGTACTTATCCTGGTCTCCCATGGGGTGCAGGGCCCAAGCACTTGGGCCATCCTCCACTGCACTCCCTGGCCACAGCAGAGAGCTGGCCTGGAAGAGGGGCAACCGGGAAAGAATCCGGCGCCCTGACCGGGACTAGAACCCGGTGTGCTGGTGCCGCAAGGCGGAGGATTAGCCTAGTGAGCCGCGGCGCCGGCTTTCCATGCCTAAAATACACTCATGGGCTCTTCAGCCAGATCTGAATGCCTTAAGGGCTGATTCTGAGGCCAGAGTGCTGTTTAGGGCATCTGTCATTCTATGAGTCTGCTGTGTATCCCACTTCCCATGTTGGATCATTCTCTCCTTTTTAATTCTATCAGTTAGTATTAGCAGACACTAGTCTTGTTTATGTGATCCCTTTGACACTTAATCTTATCATTATGATCAATTATGAACTGAAACGGATCACTTTGACTAGTAAGATGGCATTGGTACATGCCACTTTGATGGAATTGAATTGGAATCCCCTAGCATGTTTCTAGCTCTACCATTAGGGGTAAGTCTGATTGAGCATGTGCTGAACTGTACATCTCCTCCCTCTCTTATTCCCACTCTTACATTTAATAGGGATAACTTTTCAGTTAAATGTCAACACCTAAGAATAATTATGTGTTAATTAAAGAGTTCAACCAATGTTATTAAGTAGAACAAAAAATGCCAAAATAAGTAAAATAGTAAGTTGTTCCTCGGCAGTCAAGACAAGGGCTGGTCAACTCATTGTTTCTGATAGTGTCCATTTCACTTCAACAGGTTTCCTTTTAGGTGCTCAGTTAGTTGTCACTGATCAGGGAGAACATATGATATTTGTCCCTTTGGGACTGGCTTATTTCACTCTGCATGATGTTTTCCAGATTCCTCCATTTTGTTGCAAATGACCGGATTTCATTGTTTTTTATTGCTGTATAGTATTCTATAGAGTACATATCCCATAATTTCTTTTATCCAGTCTACTGTTGATGGGCATTCAGGTTGATTCCATGTCTTAGCTACTCTGAATTGAGCTGCAATAAACTTTAAATATATTCTTTAAAGATCACACTGAACAGTGTTAAAGGCTCATTTCCCAGAGAAGGTTGCAGCTTTGATGCAAAAGTCAAACCTTGTGAATCTGAATTATTTTTGAGCTAATATACTTTTTGATAGCATTGAGGATGCATAAAATTTTAAGAAACATTGGATTCATAATTTGAAGTAATATGTATAAGAAACAGATCCCTCCAAAATTGTACCACAGATTTGTGCATGTGTGCTCCATAGGTAAAAATGTAAACACACCCTCAGAATAGGTTTATATTGTGGACAAATGCCACAGTGCAACCAAATATGGGGTAAGGTTGATGTCAGAGAACCTGATTAATATAGTTGAGATTTGCATTATATTAAATAAAGCTTCAACAAAGGCAAATATATTTAGGTGTGGAAATATATCAACAAAAGAGGTTTCTGGAGAAGAACTTGATTGTTTTTCTCTCCCTCCTTTCTGTTCTGACACTTCCGCAAGGCCCCGGGGAAACCTCAGCAGCTCTTTGAATCACTGTTATTACATGTGTTACTGCCCAAGGTCTGACACTTATTTCACCTCCAGCTTCTAAACCAGAGGTGTGCTTACTTTGTTTCCCTTTGTTGCTTAAATCCAATTATCAAATGAGCAGGAGCACAATCCAGGCACGACCATGGAATATCCAAATTGATGTAAGATTGAGTGAGTGATATGGTGATTCTGTTTTATATGATTTGAAACTAAAAAACCAGGAGCAAGCATGTCTCAATTTTTCCATTAATTACTATCTATGCCTCTTTTGGAACCTTATCCTACAACTAGAAAAGAAAATAAAACATAATTAAAATTATCAGTGCTGTCAAGGGAAGAAAATAAATTGCAAACATTTAGATTATTTTTATTTCTTTAGAGCATATGTGGAGGTTGAAAAATTTTCTTTGGAGAATTATTCTTTGGAACAATATAATAAGTATAGTATTTTACATGACAGCATTTATTTATCATCACTTTTGCTAGGGAATCATTAAAATGAGGAAAAGATAAATATATAATAGAAAATAATTTTAAAAGAACATTATAAGCTACCAATGTAAAATATTTATTCATATGAAGAATCTGCAATAAAAATTTAAATAAAGAAAAAAGACTCTGATTTTTCTAATAAAAATACAGCCCACTTCATTATGCCACTTTATCCATTTCTGAGTTTAAAATTCTTTAATGTCATTACTCTTGTGATTAAAAATTTGGCAGAACTCTTTGAAGGAGAAAAAAAGTCGCTCGTGGGGGCCGGTGCTGTGGTGTAGCGGGTAAAGCCGCCACCTGCAGCGCTGGCATCCCATATGGGCACTGGTTAGAGTCCCGGCTGCTCTTATTCCAATCCAGCTCTCTGCAATGGCCTGGAAAGCAGTAGAGGATGGCCCAAGTCCTTGAGCCTCTGTACCCATGTGGAGCACCCAGAGGAAGCTCCTGGCTCCTGGTTCAGATTGGCCCAGCTCCGGCCATTGTGGCCATTTGGGGAGTGAACCAGCGGATGGAAGACTCTCTTTGTCTCTGCCTCTCTGTAACTCTGACTTTCTAATCAATCAATCTTTAAAAGAAAAAGTCACTCCTGTTTCAACCATTCTAAACATAGCAACATTTATGAGTTGCAATTACTAGTGAAGAGTGTTAGTCCTCAATTCTCATCATTTTTCATGATTACAATTTACAGGGTTGAGGTTTAGGTGTAACTAAAACAACATAGACTTTGACATCAAAGAGAAGTGGCCAAAGGCAAATAATATAATAAACACATTGTAACATCATATGATTTAATTTTGATGTTTACTAGAGTATTAAATAAAGAAAATAAATTATCAGAATCAAATTATTCAATGTTTATCTGCAGACCCACCTGGGACAAGAAACTGAAGGCAGAGGATTATTATGGAACTTACAAGGTTGTGTAAGAAGTAGGGATGCAATTTATAGGAAAATTAAAACATTTGAAAGTAACCCTATATAAGGGGGTAGGGAAGATAAGAAAAAGGCATACCCACAGGCCCTGGAAGACACATGCCCAAAAATGGCCATAGAAGAATTTTTAAATTTAAGTTTACTTCATGCTGAGCTGAAGTTTCTGCATAGAAACAGGGCACAAAGATTGAGGGAAATGGACTGTGTTTTCAAATGCCCAAATATCAGCAAAAGAAAAAAGACATACAAAGAAACAGGAAAACACAGTCAATTGAATGGAACAAAATAAATCTCCTGAAATCAATTTGCTTGACAAAAATCTTAAAACAACTGTCTTAAATGTGCTCAATGAACTAAAAAGAGAATACAAAGAACAAAGAAAATGATGTTTAAAATATGAGAATGTTATAAAATGATAGAAATTATAAAAAAGAATCAAATTCTAGAGCTCAAAATGCAATAAGTAAATTAAAAATTCATTAGGGTGTTTCAATTTCAGACTCAAACAACAAGAAGAAACCATCAGCAAATTTGAAAACAGATAATTCAAAATTACTGAATCTGAGGAACAAAAAAAAGGGGGGGAAGGAAAAAATAAACAGAGACTAAGGAAACCATGGGATACCACCTAGCAGGCCAGTATATGTATTGGGGGAGTTCAAGAAAGAGACGAGAGAAATTGTAAGAAAACTTAATTTAAAAAAACAATGGCTAAAAACGTGCAAAATGGAGAAAGCAAGTGGACATACAAATTCAAGAAGTGCAACACACTCCAACTAAAAAAAATCCAAAGAGACTTATATCAAGATACATTATAATCAAATTGCTGAAAGCTACAGAAAAAAGAAAATTTTGAAAGCAAATGTAAAGCAACTTGTCACATACCAGGGGTCCTTAATAAGATTAGCAATGGATTTCTTAGCAGAAACATTGCAAGCCATATGGCAGTGAATGATATAGTTATAATTCTGAAAGAAAAATACTGTCAGTTGAGAGTTTCATACCAGAAAACTATCCTTCAAAAATAAGGAAGAAATTAAAATATTCCCAGATGAACACAAGTTGAGAGGGTCATTAGACCTTCCCTGCAAGAAATCTTAACAGAAGTCATTCAAATAGAAATGAAAGGATGTTAGACAGTAAAGTTATATGAAATATTAAGGGTTCTGGTAAAACTGGAAACAAGCCATTAGTGGATTTTCATTTTTAGCCTCACTTTTTGTTCTTCTACAGGATTTAAAAGACTGAAGCATAAAATGAAATCAACATACAAAAAGAGTTATTTGTATCTCTGTGTTTATAGTGGTTGGATTCACAATAGCTAAGATACGGAATCAAGCTAGATGTCCATGAACTGATGACCGGATAAAGAAAATATGGAATATTTACATGATGGAATACTACTCAGTCATAAAGAAGAATGAAATCCTTTATTTTGTTTTAAAATAGGTACAACTGGAGACCATTATGCTTAGTGAAATAAGCCAGTCCCCAAAAGACAAATATCATATTTTCTTTTTCTTTTTCTTTTCTTTCTTTCTTTCTTTTTTTTTTTTTTTTTACAGGCAGAGTTAGACAGTGAGAGAGAGACAGAGAGAAAGGTCTTCCTTCCGTTGGTTCACCCTCCAAATGGCCACTACGGCTGGCGCGCTGCGCCAATCTGAAGCCAGGAGCCAGGTGCTTCCTCCTGGTCTCCCATGCGGGTGCAGGGCCCAAGCACTTGGGCCATCCTCCACTGCCCTCCCAGGCCATAGCAGAGAGCTGGACTGGAAAAGGAGCAACCGGGATAGAACCGGCGCCCCAACCAGGACTAGAACCCGGGGTGCTGGTGCCGCAGATGGAGGATTAGCCAAGTGAGCCACAGCGCCTGCTAAATATCATATTTTCTATGATATGTGGGAGCTAATATAGAATACAAAAAACACAACATATAAGAATGAAGCTGACACCTTGTGATTTGCTAGTTGTTTGTAACCCATCTATATTCCTGTGGAACAACGGCCTTTCTATTTTACTTGTTGAACATTATGGTTAGTTGTGCTTTAAGTCTGTCATTATAAAGTAAACAAAGTATGTTAATCCAAAAATTAAAAGAAAAGAAAGGAAGGAAGGAAGGAGGAAGGATTGAGGGAGGGAAGGAAGTATGGTTATCTTCGTATTTGTGAAATGTAAGAAATTTGTTCTCTATAATAAAAAATTAAAAAGTCCTCTTTTCAAAAACAATAGTACCATATTTTAAAGAGATTCATGTTATTTACTTATAAGTCAGAATTTCAGAGAGAGAGAGAGAGAAAGTGAGAGAGAGAGAGAAATCTTTTATCTGCTAGTTCACTCCCCAAATGGCCGCAAGGGCCAGGACTGGGCCAGGCTGAAGCTAGGAATGAGGAATTTCTTCCAGGTCTCCCGCACAGGTGGCAGGGGCCCAAGCACTTGGGCCATCTTCTGCTGCCTTTTCCAGGACATTAGCAAGGAGCTGGATCACAAGTGGAGCAGCAGGAACTTGGACTAGTACCCAAATTGGATGCCAGGTCACAGGTGGTGGCTTTCCCACTATGCACAACTCTGCCCCCCAGGAAGTTCTTTCTTATAAGTAATTAACTTAAATGTGTATGAATTAAATTTACCCAAAGTCCTAGATTGCCATAATGAATACAAAAAGATCCAACATATGATTTTTACAAGAGACTCACTTTACATCTAATGATATACTTAAAAATGAGACAATTGAAAAAGGCATTCCATGCAAACAGTAACTGAAAGAGAGGTGGTTATATTACTATTGGACCAAAGAGACTTTAAGCCAAAAATTATTAGAAGAGATGTTGAAGGATGTCATATAAATATTAATTCACTAGAAGATATATCAATTATAAATATATATGTTTCAAACATACAAACTCCTAAATATATGAAGCAAAATTGATTGAATTGAAGGAGGAAACAGACATTTCTATAACAGCGGTAGACATCAATATCCAACTTTCAATGATGAATTGCAGAACAGGAGAAAATAATGAAATTGAAAAGCACTATAGATATAATTAGACATGACAGACATCTATGGAACATTTTACTCAACAAGAGAATACATATTTTTTTCTCTTATACACATAAAACATTCTTTAGAATTGATTGTATGTTTCACAAAAAAGTCAATAAATTAAAAAATACTGAAATCATGCCAAGTTTCTTTTCCAACCACAGTGGAACTAAAGTAGAAACCAAAAGCAGAGGGAGAGTGGAAAATCCAAAAGTATGTTGAAACTAATAAACACAATCTTAAACAACCTATAGGGCAAAGAAAAAAATGACAAAGGAAATTGAAAATATCTTGAGAGAAATGAAAATATAAATAGAGCAGACTAAAACTAATGTGATATAGTTAAAGCAGAACTAAATGTAAACCTATAAATGTATTATATAAGAAGATCTCAATCAGCAAATTAGATATATCTTAAAGAGAAGAACAAACTGAATTCAAAAGTAGCAGAAAAGGAAATAATGAAGATGAAGGTAGAGGCAAAGACAGAACAGAATAGAAAAATAATAGAGATTCAAAATTTCTATTTATTAAATAAAAGTTAAAAAAAGAAAAATAATAGAGAAAAACAACAAAGCTAAAAATTGGCTCTTCAAAAACATCAGCAAAATTGACAGATTTAGCTAGATTGACAGAAAGAATTAGAATATTCAAATAACTAAAATCAGAAATGAAAGGGGGACATTGTAACCAACTTTATAGAAGTAAAAAGATTATAAAAATTACTATGAACAATGGTTTTCCAACAATTTAGATGATTTGATGAAACATTCTGAGAAACACATAACCAATCAATAAAAAATCATAAACAAATAGAAAATATGAACATGTCTATAACTGGTTGGAGATTAAATTATTAATTAAAAATCCCTCTAAATAATGAAAAATCTAGGGCTGGAGACTTCACTAGCGAACTCTATCAATCATTTAAATCAGATGAAGTACCAATTCTCCTCAAACCCTTCCAAGAATTTGAAGAGGAGGGTGTGTTTCCAAATTCATTCCCCAAGGCCAGCATTACCCTGATGCCAAATACAGACACCTAAAGAAAAGAAAACTGCAGATGGATACCCCTGCACATTGCTTGTTGGGAAAGTTAGTCATGCAGGCTTCTTACCCTCTGCACAGTACCCTTTGAGTGGCTTTGATCCAGGAGCATTTCCTTACAGGGAGATAAGGAGCTTCCACAATTTGTGTTGGGCTGGGCTTGGCAATGTCTTTCCATCCTTCAGGCTTGATGTAAGCTCCTGTGCTCTTAAACATGTGGGAAGCACAGCCTCCACTTGCTGTACTTCAGATCCCATGGAAGAGGGTCTGAGGTTCTTTGCTTACAACTGGAGGAGTGCTGAAGACCGTCTCCTTGCATCATCTGTGGGTCCAAATCTATTGGCCATGAGGAAACCTGACTCATTAATGGAGCTGATCCTTTGCTATCTCTTTTGTATGTTAGCAAAGTATTGTTATTTTTTAAAAATCTACTTGAAAGTCAGAGTTACAGAAAACAAAGCAGGGGGAGAGAGGGAGGGAGGGAGGGGAGGAGGGAGACAGAGAGAGAAGAGAGAGAGAGAAACAGGGAGAAACTTCCATCCTCTGGTTCACTTCCCAGGTGGCTGGAATGGTCCAAGCTGGGCCAGGCTGAAGCCAAGAGCCAGGACCTTCATCTAGGCCTCCCATATGGATTCAGGGGTCCAAATACTTGGGCCATTTTCCACTGCTTTCCAGGACATTAGCAGGGAACTGGATGGGAAGTAGAGCAGCTGTGACATGAACTGGTGCCCATATGGGATGCTGGTGTTGCAGGCGGTGGATTTACCTGCTATACCACAATGTTAGCCCCTGGTAAAGTGTTGCTGTATCCAATCCAATCACTCAGGGGGCTGATATCCTGGGACTTCCACTCCTGATAGGAAAAAGGTGTCACTTGCTCCACAATATTGATGCAAAAATTCTCAACAAAATACTAGCCAGCACACTACACACTAAAAGCACAACAGCACACTAAAAAGGACTATTGACCAATTGTGTTTATTCCTGAAATGCAAGGATGGTTCAACACATGAAAATCAGTGTTAATACATCATATTAACAGAATGAAAGGGGAGGAAACTCGTGATTTTCCTGATGGTTGCGGAACAAGCCATTTGACTAGATGCCAGTGGCAACCTCCTCTTGAGTTGCAACAACCAAAAAATACCTTTGGATATTGCTACCTGTTCCCAAGAAACCAAAAATGACCCCTATTAATTCTGATCTGATCCACTATTCTCAACTTTGTTGTATGCTGGAATTACTTGGGTAGCTTTAAAAAGCTATTGAGAGGGGCCTGTGCTGTGGTGTAGCTAACTAAGCCACCAACTGCAGTGCCAGCATCACATATAAGCACCAGTTTGAGTCCCAACTGCTTCACTTCCAACAAAACTCCCTGCTAATGTGCCTGGGATAGCAGCAGAAGCTGGCCCAAGTGCTTGGGCCCCTAGGAAGGTTCCTGGCTGTGACTTTGGATTGGCCCAGTTCCAGTTGTTGCTGCCATTTTGGAGGGGGGGACCAGCAGGTGGAAGATCTCTCACTCTTTCTCGGTATCTTTGCCTTTCAAGTAAATAATAAAATAAATCTTTTTTTTTCAAAGTTATTGAGAGTTGTACCACCACATTGTCCAACGTGAATAGTCTGGAGTGGAGCCTAGTCATGAAGATTTTTAAAAGCAACTCCAGGTGAGTCTAATGTGCCAACAAGTCTGGGGACCACCAGTCTGAATTTTAAGAAAGCAAAGTAGATCCAACAGTGTCTGTAGACTTCCAAAAGAACACAAAGCAATAAAGTTGCACCTCCATATTCTGAGGGGTTCAGAATTTGATTACATCAACAATTAATGAGAGTCGCCCCTCACTCACTTGTTCTTCTCCAGCACTCTGAGGAGAAACCCTGTCTTTAAATTCCTTTATAGGAAATAAGCTTCTTGAAAAATATCTACAATTCAATTAAGTAACATACTTGCAGTCACTTTAATAAAGGTATGTATTTCTAATTTTAAAAATCTTTTATAAAATTTTGAGAGACAGGGAAACACAGACAGATATATAGATAGACAGATCAAGGTTAGGGCTGAAGCTGGAAGCTAAAAACTGCAAGCTGCAAGCCAGGAACTCAATCCAAGTCTCCCACATAGGTGGCAGAGACCCAACTCCTTGAGCCATCACTCTTAATCATAATGCTATCCTGAGGGAGGCTATGATTTGCTTCTCTCAAATTAGAATCATGCTTTTTTTGAATTAATTTGACACATGTAAATGTTAGCACCAAACTCTTCTTTTTACAATATAATACTAAAATTATAAAAGTCTTTATACAAGTTCTGGCTAACGGATTCTACAGGATCCTGTGAGTCACTGTGTTATTTTCTTTGGACCCCGAACAACCTGATTGGCTCAACCTTTTTCCAATTGTTACTGTTGTGCTAGAAGACTTGGAGGGAGTATCAAAAACCCAAATAGCCTTTCAATTAGACAAGATACATAGACCACAGGTAAGCAAAAATGTAGTTCGATATTTAGGAGGGATGAGATGTAAGAATGAGATTATAATATTTTATGATGGAGAACAAGTAAATTACAAACAAAGGCAGTAGTACTACGCACTTATTAGAATAGCCAAAATCCAGAACACTGACAACACCAAATGCTGACAAGGATGTAGATCATTATTACTGATGGGAATGCAAAATTACTTCTATTTTATAAGTTACTTTGACAATTTCTTATAAACACATTCCTACCATACAATCCAGCCAACTGCATTCCTTGGTATTCACTCAACTTAGGTGAAAATTAGATTCATCCCAAACCTGTACACAGATGCTTATAACAGCTTTGTTTCTAATTTCCAAAACTTAGAAGTGACCAAGGTGTCATTCAGTATATGAATGAATAAATGAACTGTGGTGCATTCAGACAATGCAACGGTGTCCAGTGCTAAAAATTAATGAGCTATCAAGTCATGAAAAACACAGTATTTATAGTTTCTATAAGGTAATAGACAGTATATAAACAGTACCTCATACAAAATTATTTTATTTAATGTTATAAGTGGAAAAATACACTTACCTATTGTGGATAGGATAACTATAGAAATTATAAAGTAATTTCTGACATTCTGTGAGAGCACTCATTTTCTGTGGGAGGTATTTCTGCTAATATAAGAGAAGTCATCACCTAGAAATTAAAATAAGGAAGCCGGCGCCGCGGCTCACTAGGCTAATCCTCCGCCTAGTGGCGCCGGCACACCAGGTTCTAGTCCCGGTCGGGGCGCCAGATTCTGTCCCGGTTGCCCCTCTTCCAGGCCAGCTCTCTGCTGTGGCCCGGGAGTACAGTGGAGGATGGCCCAGGTGCTTGGGCCCTGCACCCCATGGAAGACCAGGAAAAGCACCTGGCTCCTGGCTCCTGCCATTGGATCAGCACGATGCGCCGGCCGCGGCGGCCATTGGAGAGTGAACCAACGGCAAAGGAAGACCTTTCTCTCTCTGTCTCTCTCTCTCTCTCACTGTCTAACTCTGCCTGTCAAAAAAAAAAAAAAAAAAAAAAGAAATTAAAATAAGGAAAACAACAAAAAAATTGTGATTGTGTACTTTATATAGAACTATAGTTTCATTTAGTTGGGTTAAAACAAGAACTCATATTTAATTGGGTCCAACTATAAAGTTGCCACAGAATCAAGTGGAGTTGGAACACTGGTGACAATGAATGGTAATGGAAAGCCTTGTTTGTTTTAGTGTTACTAACAGTTCTGTAGTTTGTAAATGGGTTGGATTTCTTACTTCAGCAGTATTTTTTTTTAGGAAATGATATTTTTGATGACAATGATATGTATATAATTAGCATATGATTAAAATTTTAATAAAATTCAAAAGTGTTTTCAGATCATTAACAAATTCAGGACAAAGATAGCTGTCAGGAGACTTTCAGTTTATGCAAACATGCCAATGTTGGGAAAGATCGTACCAACTCTAAAGGAGAAGTGTAATATGAATGATTACATTAGAATTGAATTTTCTGTATTACAAAAAGATACCTCAAAAAAGTTCAAGACAGAGTGTTCAGAACTTAGAGCAGGACAAGCTGTAAAATAAATAGCAATGGAAATAAGCCATACTTCCTGCCAAATGCTCCTCTTCCTTTCCAAAACCCTTCCTGAATTTCATGTGGAATATAGAAAAGAAAGAAGTTAATAGATGTTGAGAAAGAGGAGAAGGAGCTGAATATTGGAGAAGGAACAAACTACTAGCTAACCCCCAGATGACTATTAAAAATTAAAAACGTTCTAATTGAAGTGAGCCTCATGCAATGATTCAGATTCAGAGTAGTGCAACTGAAAATGAGCATTTTTCAACCTCAAGGACCTACCACCATTTACAGCCCTATCTGGGACCTTGGAGATGAGCAGTTCCACACATAACCCACCTGCCCTTCATGAACACGTGCCTCTGGTGGACCGTCACCTAGTTCTTCCAATGCTGTGATTCACAATCATTCTGCACCCAGATCTTTCTAAATGGCTACACTCTGGCTGTGATCTTATTTAACTCAACCTTCCTGTTCTATTAGTTCCACTGGTCCTGTTCTTGGTGAAGAAGTAGCTGCCCTCCCATAGTCAGTGAATTTCTACTTGTCCCTAGGATTGCTCGCTCATATCCAGTATAGTCTCAATTATCTGTGCCTTAGTTAGGTTCTTCTTGTTTTCTCCACTTGCTGAAACACTCTTCGTCCTCCCAGATGTGGACATCTGACATCACCTGGGATGCTTTATCTGACCCTCTCTATTCAGAATAAGTTTTCCTGTATGAACTCAATTAAAGAATCTATTTGTACTGCATTCAAGCACAATCTCGCAGAGAAGGCATAGGTTGACTTTATCTTTTTTTTTTTTGCAGTTCCTTCAAATACTTACAAGTGTTTCACATTATCAATAAATGTTTCTGGATGCAATTGAAAGGTTTCTAGTTTGACACACTTTTATGTTTTCCCCTCTAGATTAAGATGTTCAATGGCGGCCGGCGCCGTGGCTCACTAGGCTAATCCTCCGCCTAGCGGCGCCGGCACACCGGGTTCTAGTCCCGGTCGGGGCGCCGGATTCTGTCCCGGTTGCCCCCCTTCCAGGCCAGCCCTCTGCTGTGGCCAGGGAGTGCAGTGGAGGATGGCCCAGGTGCTTGGGCCCTGCACCCCATGGGAGACCAGGAAAAGCACCTGGCTCCTGGCTCCTGCCATCGGATCAGCGCGGTGCGCCGGCCGCAGCGGCCATTGGAGGGTGAACCAACGGCAAAGGAAGACCTTTCTCTCTGTCTCTCTCTCTCACTGTCCACTCTGCCTGTCAAAAAAAAAAAAAAAAAAAAAAAAAAAAAAAAAAAGATGTTCAATGGCAACATAAAATATTGAAAAAACAGTGGACTTCAGAGTTTTGCAGCAGTGAGTTTGAGTCCTGGATCCATACTATGTAGTTTGTGACCTTGGATGGACAACTTTTTTTCTTTAGGATTTATTTTTATTGGTTTGAAAGTCAGAGTTACAGAATGGGGGAAGGGAGAGAGAGAGAAAGAGAAAGAGAGAGAGAGAGAGAGAGAGAGATCTTTCATCTGATAATTCACTCCCCAAATGGCTGCAGTGGTTAGGGCTTGTCCAGGCCAAAGCAGGAGCCAGAGCTTTTTGCAAGTCTGTCACATGGGTGCAAGGATCCAAGCACTTGGGTCGTCCTCTACTGCTTTTCCAGGCTCATTAGCAGGGAGTTGGATTGGAAGTGGAGCAGCCAGGAATTGAACCAGGGCCTATATAGGATACTGACACTATAGGTGGCAGCTTAACCTGCTATGCCACAAAACTGGCCCTGGGATGGACAGATAAACTTCAGTTTTCTTATCTTTAATGCAGACTTCTTTATTATTTCTCCCCATGTACATTGTTATCATTTTGGATTTCAGTTCCTTGTAGAAAGACTGACACAAGATACTTTCTCAACAAACAGCTTTTATGACTTTTTCAGCTTGTAATTATGTCTTTAGGCAGAAAGAATTTTCTTGGTGCATTTTATGGTGACTTCCTCTTAGTGTTTATTTTTTTTTAAACATTGAGTGAATAATAAAAAATGTGGTAATGAACAAGCTCGGAGCTTGAGTCTTGACCAGAAGAAGTTCCTGGGAATTAGTCTGTGAGAAACATGGATGGGTCATTTCCTTTTCTTTTGAATCCCAAGGAACCAAATGAATTATATCCTCTGTTAATTTATCTTTGCTGCTAGGAAAAGAAATGAGACCGCTATTTCCAATTTTCCAAAGTATGATCCACGAGTATGGTCCCCAAACACGAGTATGGTTCCCAAACTCAGGGAAAACTTAGAGCTGATACAGGTTCTAAGTTTTGTGAACATGAATGAATCTAAACTCAGACCGATCCTTATGGCTGTCCCAAGCTTTGTAGAAGGAGGCAGAGGCATACCTATCTTCAAACAACTGCCCAGCTGCCGAATCACCCTGACAGGATAAAGCGGCAGAGCACTTTTTGAATTGGCAGTGCAATCTACATTGTCATGCTAGGATATCCTGAAGGGTGTCGAGAGAGAAAGAGAGAAAGAGACATCTTTCATCTGCTGATTTACTCCCCAAATGGCTGCAATGGCTAGGACTCTTCCAGGCCACAGCCAGGAGCTGGAGTTTTTTTGCAAGTCTCTCACATGGGTGCAAGGCCCCAAGCACTTGGGCCATCCTCTGCTGTGTTCCCAGGCTCATTAGCAGGGAGCTGGATTGGAAGTGAAGCAGCCAGGACTTGAACCAGGGCCCGTACGGTAATTGGGAATTCCCTAGATGGGCATTCCCAGATACTTTGTGTGCGAAGCTGTAAGTTGGAGCTCTAAGGAAGAAAGACAGCAAAGCACCGCTTTCTGTCTCACAGTAGTAACAACTACAAGAATGTGTTGTGCTATGGGAATTAACAGTAAAACTACTACCCAAACAGTGCTCCATACTTTGTGTGTCTGTGTGGGTGCAGCCTGTTGAAATCTTTACTTAGTACATACTCAGTTGGTCTTCTGTATTTAAAGATAATTGAAAATGAATTGTGAAGATGAATGGGATGGGAGAGGGAGTGGGAGATGGGATGGTTGCGGGTGGGAGGGAGGTTATGGAGGGGAAAAGCTGCTATAATTCAAAAGTTGTACTTTGGAAATTTATATTTATTAAATAAAAGTAAAAAAAACTTAAAAAAAGAAAAGAAAAAGAGGAAGCTTGTGAGTGCTTGCTATAATGTCGCATCGTGCTGTAAACACTTTTCATGATGCAGCCTCCTGAATCCTCACATCGCCTGACTTGGTCCGTTCTGTGCTGCTGTAACAGAGCACTGGCGGCTGGGTGATTTACAATAAACACAAATCAGAACGTTCTGGAGGCTGGGTCAAGGGGCTGGCCTCCGGCAAAGGCCTTACTGCTGCATCAGTGGAAGGGGACGAGAACCCACCTGTGAGAGACGGGGCCCAAGCTGATCCTTTTATAAGGACCCTGTTCCAGTGGCGGTGGCAGTAATCTATGCATGTGGGCAGAGCCTACAGGCCGTAATCACCTCTTGCACGTCCCACCTCTCAACACTTCCCACTGGGACCTTTGCACTTAACTACTAAATTTCCACCACATGAACTTTGGAGGACACATTCAGAGCACAGCACCCTTATGAAGTGACTACTTTTAATACCCCTGTTATACAGATGAAGAAATGGAAGTCTAGACATATAAAGACTTTTTTTCCAAGCTCATGGACCTATTTTGACCTTCGTAAAATTGAGACTCAAACTAATGTCTAATTAGCCTCCCACCTGTGTGTGTGCCCTTCACTGCTATGCACTATTAAATAAATATTAGATATTAAATAAATATCTATTAAATACCTGCAGAGTACCTATTTATTATATGCTAATAACTGTTTTGCTCCAAGAACATAGCAGTACACAAAACAGACAAAAATACCAGCCCACACAGAGCTTACTTTTTATTCAAGGGTTTCAAATATTAAGCTAATGACTGGGAAATATGAATAAAATGGCAGATAATGAAGAATGCCCTGGGGTGGAGGACAGCCAAGAAGGGACAGGTGATTAGGGAACAACAGGCTGGCAAGATGATAGCTGAGCAAAGATATAAAGGATTAAAGGAGGGAGCTATGGGAATCCATGGATAAGCTTTAGTTCAATGCAAAGGTCTTGAGCTAGAGTATTTTTAACTTTACCTACGTAAAACAAGGAAGCTGGAGTAGATACAGCAGAGTCCGTAGAGGAAGAATGGGTACTCCTAAAACTAAGGGTGTGGTTGCCAAGGACAGCAGGCATGGATGCTGTGAGATCAAAACATTACGCAACACATGGGGGACCTGTGGAGGAAGTTCATTGGCAAAGTTTCTTCACAAAGGGTATCTGTGGTTTGCCTTCAAGAAATTGAACTGGGAGTAGGAGGAATGGAGAGGACTCAGCGTACACTTTCCACTTAATATACCCTGTCTCCATAATTTTTACACCACGCACATCTTTCAGTTTTAAAGTCTAATTAAACACAGGAATGAGTGTTCATATAACTGTGGAGAAACATGCACAGGGATATTTATTGCTTCGGAGATTACAGTAAAATACAGAAACTGCTCTTTTAAAACAAACTATTCATATAAGCACATACAAAGATGATGATAAAGTGCATCAACATATTGACATATGTTTGTGATCTAGGACTCAAAACATTGTAGTTTTACATTTATTTTATAGATATAATAGAACAAATATGCTAATTTACTTATGCACCAATGTGCAAAGTTCCTCAAAAAGTTGTTTGTACAATAATAGCAAGTCACAATAGAAACTATCTGCTCAGAATTATGGAATTGGATAGCAAGTTTATGAAGCATTCAAATGCTGACCTACTAAATGTTCATTTAAATTACTGCATAGTTCTAGATTTGCCACAAAACGCATGAAATTCATGTTTTGAATTTGTTAGAAGCAGGTTTTAGTATTGTACATATATAATTATTTCATTTTTATAAAAGATCTGGAAAGTAAGCTCCATGAAAGGGGTGGGAGCTTTTTCTGCTCATTTTTAGAGCTATCTCCCTTACAACTATGTTAGGACCTGGCACAATGAACCTCTATTGAGCATTTAAACCATACGTGCACACAAAATGCACGCACACAGAATAGACCGAAATACCAAACCACACGGACCTATCCTAATGCATTAACAAAATGCTTTTTGTTTTTTATTTGTACGGATTGTATTTCCTAAGTTTTAAAATGAGCATGTATCTTGTGATAAAAATATACTACTTTTACTTACTGTTTGCTTAAAGATTGCAAGTCTCAGGCTAAGAGTTCAGAAAACATCCATTTATCAGGAACAACGATAATCACCATTAGCCAGCTAGGAGCCGGGGTCGAGGGTGCATTTAGCAGGACCATCAGCTTTTATGGGGGTAGAAATGACAGCTTTACCAAGTAAATACCAGTTAAAACCCAAGCAGAGTTTCCACGCCTATGTAGTTTGCAGGCTGCTGTCTGAGCCTAGAGGGACCACAGGAAGAAGACAATCACAGTCACTTGGGAATGTGGCACGTATCATTGTTCTGGATTTATTTTTAGGTGCTGCGCTTGCATCTGTCCTTTGTGGATGAAACAGTTGATTTCCCAAAGTGCGGGCGTGATTTGCACATGGTTTGGTCAATTATGCATTCTCTGCTGAAGAATTATGCCTTTATTAAAACAGCAAGAAGCAAATGTGGACTTGCGCGGCTGCCTGAGCAGGAAGAAGGCAGGGACTTGGCATTTCCCCTGGGGCCAGGAAGGAAGGAGACCTAGAGGCAGACTGAAGTTGGCAGATATTTCCAGACAGTTAAAAACATCAAAGTCTGGATATACCCGCCTTCAGCAAGAGGCTGTACACCCTTTGTTAAATTTCAGAGCGTAAGTAGGAATTTAAGATGCCTGCTGATCTTCTGTAACTACCACAACCCAAAGGGCTGTAAACGCAAGGAATATAAAACAAAAGGTCTCCAGGGCTGTTTCTTACATTTTTAAAATTGTTTTTAATCATGCAATTCGTTGAATTTATCTTATCAATATATTTCATCACTTTCAGTCTTCAACTATTTCCTTTCAGCTAAATAACTTCTTGTTCATGGATACATTTCCTAATACTGATGTGGGCAAGGGAGTATTGAGTTTTTCACTCCAGACACTTGTCATACACAAACATGCTAAGTGCTGATATGAGGAAGGTGAGAAAAATCTATTTAAAGGGTGAGAAAGTGAGGGGTGGCACTGTAGGTTAAGCCTCTGGCTGTGGCACTGAAATCCTGTATGTGTGTGCCAGTTCTAGTCCTGGCTACTCCACTTCCGATCCAGCTCCCTGCTAATGGCCTGGGAAAACAGCAGAAGATGGCCCAAGTGCTTGGGCCCCTGCATCCACTTGGGAGACCTGAAAGACTCTCCTGGCTTCTGGCTTTGGACTGGCCCAGCTCCGTTGCGGCAATTTTGGGAAGTAAACCAGTGGATGGAACATCTTTCTGCCTGTCTCTCCCTTTCTGTCTGTAACTCTTCATCTCAAATAATATTTTTTTTTAAAAAAAGGTAAGAAAGTGAACACAACACACACACACATACACATGAGCATGGACTGCCCCACACGGAGAAATATCCATCATGAGTGGGTAGTGGGCCAGAAGATTTGCCCACAAAGCAGAAGGAGTGATGGAGGGGATATAGAGAGAGTACCTGGCAGCCCCTCGAGCCGTGGTCTGTGGGAAGAGAGCTCAGTCCTAATCCTGACCTCCACCCTTTGCTATTTTCAGCCAGGGTGTTCCATATCAAATCTGGCCAGGGCTCCCAGTTTACAACTTTTGAATATACAGCTGCTTCATTAGAAGGTTCAAGTTCTATGTGCTATGTCACCCAGAACAACTTGTGCACTGTGTGTTGTCTGCACAAAATTCACTCCCCTTTCTCTACTCTCTTCTTGGTAATAAATCCTGCAGTGTATGGCTTATCTTGAGAATTGCAGAAAATGGTTTTCTTCACAGTAAGAAGGAATGCACTGGGGTGTGTTGGGGGGGGGTCGTCCATGTATTCTGCGATCGTATCTACATGTGTTGCTGGAATGACTGCAGCAAGACAAGGAGGGGAGATATTGATAACATGCTAAGGATGGTGGGAAAAAAAGACCAGAAAGTAGCTGGGGTGATCACTGCACATTGTGGAACCAAACATGGAACTACTTTTCCCCTGGAGTTCCTATGCAAGGTAAAACATATATTTATTACTTAAACCTACTTTAGCTGGACATTGGGCCACTCAGTCAAAAGCATCCTAATGGAGAGTACTCTTCTCAAGGGAAGGTCCACGACTCCAGGGCGTCTCCTGCTGACCCTAACTCTCCACCATCACAATTTATTTAACAGATCTCAATGGCACTTCACTGATGTAGTTAAAGCACCACGGTTCTCCCCTACGGGTTTCAGTAACTATGACTCACTGATGGGAGTCTGATTCTTATTCCTTACCTCCCACCAAGAACTTGGGTTCTTTACACAAATTTTCCCACAAATTCCTAAGCAACTCTCAAGTTCATCAAATCAAATTTTCTTATGAAATGAAAATATAAAGTTCTTTTTTACCATGCACCTGCTACACAAAATATGTTCATACAAAGAACTAGGGAAAAGAAGAAAATTTCAATTTACCATCAAGAAATAAGTTTTGTTAACGTTTCTTTTTTTAAAGATTTACTTATTGTGAGTCAAAGTTCCGGAGAGAGAAGCAGAGAGACAGAGAGAGAACAAGAGAGATCTCCCATCCACTGGTTCACTCCCCAAAATGGCTGCAATGATCTGAGCTGGGCAAGGCTGAAGCCAGGAGCCAGTGCCATATGGGACGCTGGTGCTGGTGCTGTGGCTTTAACCCACTGCTCCACAGCACTGGCCCCTGCTTGGTATTTGAGTGTGAATCTTTTGAATCTTATACAACTGAGATCATATTGCATATACTATTTTGCATCTTAGCTTATTCACTTAACATTATATTATTTTCCTCTTGCATTCAAAATCATACTTAATTCTGGAAAATATCCTTTGATGAGGCTATGCCAAAATGTATTTAATAATTGCATTAAATAACAAAAAGAAACAAAACATAAATTTTAATGTTATAGGTTTAGGAGTTAAAAGTCCCAGCTTGGGGCTCACGTTGTTGTACAGTGGGTTACATCACTGCTTGTGAGGCCAACATTCCATATGGGCACTGGTTCAAGTCCTGGCAGCTTAATTTCTGACCCAGCTCCCTGATAATGTACCTGGGAAAGCAGCAAAAGGTGGCTCAAGAACTTGGGCCTTTGCCACCCACATGGGAGACCTGGATAGAGATTCAGCCTCCTGGTTTTGGCCTGGCCCAGCCATGGCTGTTGTGGGCATTTGGGGAGTTAATTGGCAGATGAAAGGTCTCTCTCTCTCTCTCTCTCTCTCTCTCTCTCTCCCTCCTCCCTTCTTCCCTCTCCCCATTCCCTCTCCCTGTAACTCTGCTGTTCAAATAAAAATAAAACAAATCTTTAAAAGAGACCCAGCTCCATTTTTTAATAAATGTGCTATCTTGGGTAAGTTGATTAACCTCTTGGAGCACTGGTTACCCAATCTATAAAATGAGCATTATAATAACGCCTGCCTCCTACGCTTGCTGTGAGACACAAATAATACAGGAGGGCTTAAAACAGGGTCTGGCACAAAGTCAATGTTCAATAAAATCTTATAATTATTTTTGGGAAAGTTCTAAGTGATTTTTCATTTTTTCATTTCCTCAAATATAAACACACATCTGTGCCAAAAAACACCTACACCATAAGTCATTTCTTGCATATTTGATGATTTGGCGGAATTATTTCCTAGAAAGGAAATTCCTGGTTAATATCTATTTTTTTTTAATTCAGAGAGAGAAAGGTCTCCCATCTGGTTCATTTGTCCACAGCAGCTAGGACCAGGCCAGGCAGAAGCCAGGAGCTGGGAACTCAACCCAAATCTCCCATGTGGGTGGCCTGGACTCAAATACTTGAGCCATTGCCTGCACACCTCCTCAGGGTGTGCATTAGCAGGAAGCTGGAATCGGAAGCCAAGCCAGCATGAACCCAGACACTTTGATGTGGGGTGTGGGTCACCAAAGCAGCATCTTGATTTTGTACCAAATACCTGCCCCTGTTTTTGACAAATTATCTGAATTTATAAAGAGAATTTAAAAAATTAAGCCTCTAGAGATAATGGGGAGAAAAATATTTCTTCCAGTACCCAGCATTTTAGAACAGATTCATCCTTTCCTCCAAAGTTGAACTTTCTATCTTTAAGTTGAGGTAGAAGCCCATAGGCAGGTCAAAATTAGCTCCCAATATAACAACATGGCTGCTGTGGGCCCTCTCAGATGGCTTCTGAAACCACACAGTATTTTCTTTTATAGTTTCTCTCTTTCCTTTTTCTTAGAAGCTTATAGTTTTTTTTTTTTTTTTGTCTGAGAGACAAAGAAATAACTCCCACCTATTGGTTCACTTTATACATCCATACAACAGCCAGGACTGGGACATGCTGAAGCTAGGAGCCAGGAACTCAGTCTGGCTCTGCACTGTGGGTTTTAGGAACTCAACCACTTGAGTCATCACCAGCTGCCTCCAAGGGTCCTCTTTAACAGGAGGCTGGACTCATGAGCCAGAGCCAGGAATCAAACCCAGGCCCTCCAATATGAGATGCAGGAATCCTGATCATGAGACCAATGCTCACCCCTCACTTTCCTTTTTGAAGCAAAAATTCTATGCTCTTTCCATGATACAATTACTGAAAATCATGGGGTTGCAAGAAGTGGGTAAGAGGGTCCTCTCTGAAGGGGTCTTCATTCTTTTTGCATTGAAAATAAATGTTACTTTGGATTCGATTGCATGCAAGTCATTAAGAAATATGCCACTGACCCCCAGCAGCGGCAGGTCTGGATTCGGGGGCAGATTTGCAGCTTCACAAACTTAGCTTCCTTTGAGGGGCCATCAGGAATTGACAGCGGCGAAGCTTGCGTTTGCTGCCCTCCCCTGGCTTCTCTGGGTCCCAACAACCTGTGCAGTCCTTTGTCCAGCATCCGGTCTCGCCCTCCGTCATCTGCTTTCTCTGCCAGGTGGTCTCCGGTGACATCTGCAAGAACTCATCCCCTCGGTGACTCATCTAGATTCACGGCCCCAGTGGGAGCCCAGGGGCGGAGAGTGAGTCAATGCTCACTTCTTCGTTCAGGGTAGGTGTCCGTTCTTAGTGGTGGTGCTTCAGTTAAGTGGTTACTTGTAGAGATGACATTAATTCTCGTTTGTACTATGCTACTTCATCAGCCGAAGAACTGGGGGGAGGGGGTGCATCTGTTAGCCAAGCTTGGCTCACTCCCTGCCTGTTTTATGGGCTTTTCCAGGGGGCCGATTCTCAGGAGCTTTTTTGCTATGTTTTTCACTTTTTTTTTTTTTTTGTCAGCCTTTTCCTGGTTCAGAGAATCTTGTAAAGATTTTATGTCCAATCTAGGGAAGACTTCTAACTCAGAGACATTTTTTTTGCCAAAATGAAATGCCTCATTCACTTTAAGGGAACTTGATCATTTAATTTTTCCTGGCACTTTCTCAAGTTTTTGGAAATGGTTTTGTCTCCTCTACCCATGGAAACCTTATCTTAAAATTTCAAAATATTTATGAGAGATGACACCAGACTCACTGAAAGATAAAATCAACATTAACAATGGTGAGTAAATAAAGTGCTACCGGAAACTAAGGTTAAAAACAAGCTACCAAGGCCGGCGCCGTGGCTCAATAGGCTAATCCTCCACCTTGCGGCGCCGGCACACCGGGTTCTAGTCCCGGTCGGGGCGCCGGATTCTGTCCCGGTTGCCCCTCTTCCAGGCCAGCTCTCTGCTATGGCCAGGGAGTGCAGTGGAGGATGGCCAGGTGCTTGGGCCCTACACCCCATGGGAGACCAGGAAAAGCACCTGGATCCTGGCTCCTGCCATCGGATCAGCGCGGTGCGCCGGCTGCAGCGGTGGCCATTGGAGGGTGAACCAACGGCAAAGGAAGACCTTTCTCTCTGTCTCTCTCTCTCACTGTCCACTCTGCCTGTCAAAAAAAAAAAAAAAAAAAAAAAAAAAAAAAAAGCTACCGAGTTTTTGTCTTTTAACTAAACACACCAGTAATTTTTTAAAAATATGTGGCATGGCAGGCTAAGCCTCCACCTGTGGTACCAGCATCCCATATGGGTGGTGGTTCTAGAACTGGCTGTTCTACTTGCAATCCAGCTCCCTGCTAATGCACCTAGGCAAGCAGCAGCAGGTGGTTCAAATGCTTGGACCCCTGTACTCATTTTGGAGACCCAGAAGAAGCTTCTGGCTCCAGGCTGAAGCCTGGCCCAGCTCCGACATTGCTGCAATTTTGGGAGTGAACCAGCTGATGGAAGATCTCTATCTGTTTCTCCTCCTCTCTCTGTAACTCTGCCTTTCAAATAAATAAAAAATAAATATTTAAAAAAGGTTGGGGCTGGCGCTGTGGTGCAGCGAGTTAATGCCCTGGCCTGAAGTGCCAGCATCCCATATGGGCACCAGGTAGAGACCCGGCTGCTCCACTTCTGATCCAGCTCTCTGCTATGGCCTGGGAAAGTAGTCCTTGGTCCCCTGCACCCACGTGGGAGACCCGGAAGAAGCTCCTGGCTTCAGATCGGTGTAGCTCTGGCCCTTGTGGTCAGTGAACCATCGGATGAAAGACCTCTCTCTCTCTCTCTCTCTGCCTCTCCTCTCTCTGTGTAACTCTGACTTTTGAATAAATAAATAAATCTTTAAAAATATGCAGGTAAAAAATTCCAGGTACTTGAGTATATTCATGTTTTTTCTATGAGAAGAGTACTGAGCTGTGATCAGGTCATTAAACCCCAGAGTCTCAACTTATCTTCAAAATGTAGATACATGCTCGGAAGTATTATTATCACAATCTGATGCAATATTTTTACACACTGTAAATCAGAATACTGGCCAGCGCCGCGGCTCACTAATCCTATGCCTGTGGCGCCGGCACACCGGGTTCTAGTCCCGGTCGGGGCGCTGGATTCTGTCCCAGTTGCTCCTCTTCCAGTCCAGCTCTCTGCTGTGGCCCAGGAAGGCAGTGGAGGATGGCCCAAGTGCTTGGGCCCTGCACCCGCATGGGAGACCAGGAGAAGCACCTGGCTCCTGGCTTCGGATCAGTGCGGCACGCCAGCCGCAGCGGCCAATGAGGGGTGAACCAACGGAAAAGGAAGACCTTTCTCTCTGTCTCTCTCACTGTCCACTCTGCCTGTCAAAAAAAAAAAAAAAAATCAGAATACAAATACAAAGTATTGAAGAATGAAATTAAAAGGAAATTACACCAAAGCAGCAAATCAAAAAATATGCTTCTTCCCTATGAAGCTTAAACAACTAGTGTGAACAGAATGTTCATAAAAATGATTTTCATTCTTAAGACAGTTTTCCCTACTTGCCTGTCTGAAATATGAGAACATTTGTGGTGTATACAATTTACAGTTTCTTCTGTCAAGGCAAAAATCTCCAAGCACACACAGACTTTAGATTGTAATTCATAAAGCAATGAACTTGCATTTTGCATTGAAACGGGACAATCCCAAGCCTGGCTGTATATCATCACGAATAACTGGTCAGTTCCTGAGATCAGCTGATTTTAAGGCAAGAGACTGATCTGAAAAAGCTCAGAGTGATCTCCTTAGTAAACATGGCAGAAAATGCATGAGCCACGTGAATTCAAATGTACACTGAGAGAAGGCTGTGCCCACTGAGGCATTGCTTTCTGGAGGCTGTTTCTGCTCCCTTCTGCTCGGGGCCACCTGGTTTTGTTAGCCTTCATTCGGTACAACTGCCAGCCTCTCCTCACTCCCTTGCGTCTGTGGAAGCCTTAACTGTCATTTTAAGAGTCAGACTCTGTAATGGTTTAATTTAAACACTGCCGTTCTTTCTGTCACCATAGCCTATGCCAGAATATGTTTAAAAAGAAGCAGAGCCCTCTTTAAAGTCAAACCCCATGGGGAACTCCAATTTATAAAAGCGAGGGCAGGGGAGCTGCTGCAGCTGAAGTGTCTGGATCTCTCTGAGAGCCCCTTTTCAGCCCTGCCGCCCAGCCTTTGGCCCAGGAACCGCCAAGCCACTTCCAAGGATCTTTAAGACAATTGGAAATAAAGCTGAACAAGTTGGTCTTTGTCACTCTGCTCCTTGATTTATTCTATTTGGGAGGGTGGAGGGTGGAAGAGAGTGCAAGTGAGCCAGTGCCCTCATTGGCTAGTTCTCTACCCCAAATGCCAGTATTAACTGAGGTAGGGCCTAACCAGGGGCCAGGAGCTGGACTCAACATGGGACTTCCACATGGGTAGCAGTAATGCAATTACTTGAGCCATCTCTGCTGCCTCCCACGGTCTGCATGAGTAGGAAGCTGAAATCAAGAGCCAGAATTGGGAATTGAACACAGGCACTTCTATGTAGGGTGCAGGATTCTTAATTACTAAGTCTGCTTCCCGGTAACTGATTTTCTAAATCAGAAACTGGGACAGAGCCCTCAGTTAACTGAAGGATTAGCTAATAATGAGAGAGACCAGATCAGTCCCTGGAGAGCTGAATGCTTGACGAGGGGATCCAGGGAACTTTCTAGAGTGACAGTAGTGTTCCACGGCTTGACAGGACATCAGTTACATAGGTATAAGCATTGCTGAAAACCAAGCAGTATACCCGGGATTCATGATCTCGTCAGATATGCCTCAATAACTGAAGGCTAGAGCCAGTCTGAATCTGGTTAATTTCCACATAGATATTGACTCGTATTTACTTAATCAAAACGGGCCCTCTTAGTTCAACGCGTTTCTTCCATAAAGATGAAGCACACGTTTACAGAGCCCCACTGATTTTGGCTGTAATTCCAAATCAAGTAACAAGTAAATGGTCCAGTGGTATCAGCTCAATGGTTGCAATGTATCATTGTTGAATCTCTTGTTCCAATTTGATAAAGAAGATTGCCACTGCCCTTGTTAAATTGACTCAGACTTTGTATAACAATTGAGAAAACTAATATTCTAGAACTGTGGAGGCCATTCCCAGAACAATGATCCCACAAAAATAACAACATTCCAGTCCAAAGTAAAGTGTTAATTCTCAAGTGATACTAAGAGTTAAAGTTCTTATTCCAAAACACTGGCTTATATAGTTTTTGTTTCTTACACACCTTTGTGAAACTGATAAAATGGAAACCTTTTCTCTTTGATATGTGTGTACATATGCACACACAAACACACCCCAAGTGGTGCATGCATTTATGGAAGCTAATGTTTCTAAAGCCTCCCCATGAATTCCCAGTAAGAATCTACACTCAAAATAGTTTCTCAGCTACAGAAAATCTCATTTGAGAACAATCACTATCGCATGATAGAATAATGGAAAAGTTGTCCAGGGGCAATGATTTAATGATATATTCCCATTTTTTTATTTTTGAGAAATTTATTTTCTCCAAATTGGCTCATGTCTATTCAAAGAGTATCTAAGAGATGTGCAGCACTGTTTGCAGCAGTGGCCCTGCGCACCATATGACTTACCTCGGGGCCTTCTCATAATAGACATCTATGGAATTAAATGTTCCATTTCTAAGGCCCTTCCAGCAATTCTAGAAGGTTTCAATGTCTTTTGTGGATAGGAAAACTCAAGCACAGAGATACCACAGCAAGTCGACTACTCAGCATCAGACAGAGGAAAGTTTCCGAATCCGTGCTCTGGCACCAGCCTCAGTTCTTTGGCTATGTGACCAAGTAAACGCTTTAAATAAATATATAGCAGCAACGACGATATTATTTATCTTTTGTCGAGCAGTTCCAGGCATCGAGCTAAGAAATGCTCAAACATATTCACTCTGAATCATGAATTTGGAATCAGAATTTTGAATATGAGTTGGCACTGAAAGAAATCTTAAAAAACAGTGTGAGCATATCCTTCATCATTTAGTGACTGTCTTAGACTAAGGTTGCTACTTCATTTTCAAGTTTGCATTTATGCCTACCATTTTGTTCACACTGTGTGAAAGCAAGATATTCCAAAGCATCTCAGAAAAAAAGAAAGGTTTCTGACTGTTCAAATAGGGAATAGAATAAGAGACCTACGTCCATAGAGCACTTAGTACTTTGAGAACTGTGCTCAAAAAATGCTTGTGTTGACTAAATACATAGTTTCAAAACTAATATTTAAGTTTTTATGCCAGAATACAAGTCTGCCAGGAAATGTTATAATAAAGTCTGTTTCCACTTCCAGAAAGGAATGGATTAAATCCTCATGTAATGCAGATTTTAATTCCCTGAAAACATGAGGGGGCTTCAAAAAGTTCATGGAAACTTAAATGATGGAAAAACTATGTATGGATTTAGAAATTTTTTTTGTACCCAAATAAACATATTTTAAAGAATTTTTATAATGATAAGTCCTGACTAACTTGAACTATCAAACAACTCCTTGAAGTTTTAGATTTAACTTTGTACAGTATAATCTATGTAAGTCTTTTTTTCTTTAAAAACAGAAATCAAAATACTGAAAGATATAGAATCTGACATGATACCTCACCATTTTTATATTAAAATCAGGATCAATGATTTAGTGTCAGCAAACAATATATGTTGGTCATGTTAAATTAATATTATTAACTTAAACTGTGTTTGTATTTGAGTCATGTACTTGTTTTCACTCAAACGTCTTTATTATAGGATGACTTGCAAGTAAAAAGAGCTTATTTCTAATTTTAAATTTACATGCTTTAATAATATTATATTAAAAATATAAATCAAGTTTGAGGAGGTTTAAGAGAATATTTTCCCTTTGGAGGGGGTCCACATGTTACTCTAGTTTGTTCAGATTAGCATTGGTTAGTTATCAGTACTCTTAAGATACATTTTTTTGTCATCAAATTATCAAGTTTCTCAATTTTATCCACAAGGAGAAGACAGCAAATTATTTTTTGCAATTGCCTTAATGAAATAAAAATATTTTTGGTGCATATGGCATCCAGATGGGCTATTTGCTTATTGATGCTATCAACTTTGGCATGAATTTTGGAGGGATCATTTTATCTATCCAGAGATGGAGTAAAAACCCTATTTATCCTATCTGATCAACTCTGAAGCTCTTTCTTATCTACAGACAAGATGGAAGCTGAAAGGGGACTTAAGTGGCCTCAGTATCATGTGATAAGCTTTGGGACTTTAACAGTGCTTCACTACATACACTTTGGACAAGAAAGGGCTAAAGGGGACAGAGAAGATCTCAACACTGGGGCCAGCATTGTGGCGTAGTAGGCTAAGCCCCACCTGAGACGCCACGTGAGTCCATATGCTTCGCTTCTGGTCCAGCTCTCTGCTAATGTGCCTGGGAGAGCAACAGAGGATAGCCTAGGTGCTTGGACCCCTGCACTCACGTGGGAGACCTCGAAGAAGCTCTGGGCTTCTGGCTTCTGGGCCCAGCCCAGGTCGTTGTGGACATTTGGGGAGTGAAACAATGGATGGAAGATTCTCTCTCGGTCTCTCTCTGTCTCTCTTTGTCTCTGTCTCTTCTCCTCTTTCTGTAACTGTCTTTCAAGTAAATAAAAAATAAATCTTTAGAAAAAGAGATCTCAACATCGAGGATTTGTCTGTCTCTCTCTCAGTAGAAGGAGGAGTGTTGTCTGTGATTAGCCCGAGATCAACTCTACGGTGTCCTGTGTCCTTCTGGAAGGTGGTCCTGTCTGCCCACTCAAGGACTAGACAGAGGCTTCTACTGCAGGTCCAGATTCCAATCCCTTCTAGTCTCAGGATGTTGTCCACATGGAATCTGACCTCGTTTTCTTGTCTTCTCTGAAGCTAAAGACCTCATCTAAGCAGTCACTCACAGCTGCACATTCTCCTTTTATGCATTTTTTAAGGGATACAAATTTCATAAAATATATTTATTCTTTTCACCATATCACACCATATCAGCTCTCCGACCCCTCTCCCTCCTCCCTCTCCCCTTCCCAATCCCATTCTCCATTAAGATTCATTTTCAATTAACTTTGTACAAAGAAAACCAACTCTATACTAAGTAAAGATTTCAACAATTTGCACGCACACATGCAGAGACCAAAAAAAAAAAAAAAAAAAAAAAAAAAAAAAGCCCAAACCAAAAAAACCAAAACTGTCCCTCGACAGTCAAGAAAAGGGCAGTTCAAGTCATCCCTTCTTGAAATTCAAATTCGCTTCCACAGCTTTTGTTTTAGGTGCTGTATTAGCTCTCACAGATTAGGGAGAACATATGGTATTTGTCCTTTTGGGACTGGCTTATTTCACAAAGTATGATGTTTTGCAGATATGTACCCTCTGGAATACTCCACAGTGGTCAAAAAAAAAAAATGAAATTCGGTCATTTGCAACAAAATGGATGACTACGGCTGCATATTCTAACCTATCCATGATCCAGCTCCTATCCCAACCCCGTAGCTGCCCTAAATTCTTGTACCTACAGAACTCTCATACAATTTTGTATGTAGTGTCTGTGAAATTTGTGAAGGTAGGATTTTTATTTCTTTTGTTTGCCTTATTATTTGAGAATATAAAATATAGTTGGCTTTAATAAATATGTATTAAGCAAAAGGATATGAGTAATGGAATCAAAACCTTGAAAGATGCCCTAATCTAGCAATTAAATGGACACTTTTTAGCTTTAGGGGACAATTTTAAAAAAACAAGTTTACTTAATTCATTCTAGAGTCTAGGTTCTTTTCTTTCAGTCATTCTAATTTATAAGCAACACAAACAAAAGGTCTGTCTCACATCCCTCTCAATCAAGAGAGCACGCTAAAATCCCAGGGACTGGAAGTCAGCACCCATTCTCTCTCAGGAGATTAAAAAGCGAATTCCAGGTGTTCAAATGGAGAGCTGAGACCTCTGCTTACTGCCCAGAACTGGAGGGCCTTTCTCCTTCCTCTGTTCAGAAGCCCAGTGTGAACACAAATAGGCTAAGAGATCGGTTTCCAGGAAGACGTCTGTGGTTACCGTAACTGCACTGCTTGCTCTCACTCTCTAACGGAAGAAACTTGCTTTACACCAAAACGGAGCCTTCGTTAGTCTAATATTTTTTATTTGCTTGAGAAGGTATCAATAATATGTCTCATTTTAATTATCATTTTAAATTTTACAGATGAGAGGCTATGATTATGATCTAACAAATGCCTACTATAAATTCAGATTATAATCCAGGAATCGTGGGGTCCTTCTCATATCAGAAAGAGCTTATTTGTTGCTACGAATGATCATATCATCATTAAGCAATGGTGTATTTGAAGAGATAACTTAATTGTAAATAGGATGATAAATGAGGCCGGCACCATGGCTCACTAGGCTAATCCTCCACCTGCTGTGCCGGCACACTGGGTTCTAGTCCCGGTCAGGGCGCTGGATTCTGTCCCGGTTGCCTCTCTTCCAGTCCAGCTCTCTGCTGTGGCCAGGGAGTGCAGTGGAGGATGGCCCAACCTTGGGCCCTGCACCCCATGGGAGACCAGGATAAGCACCTGGCTCCTGCCATCGGATCAGCGAGGTGTGCCGGCTGATAAATGAAACCTAGCCATCATTCTTAAACTAACAATTATGTCAAACATATTCACTATCTCATTATATGCCAGTATGACAAATTTTCATTTCTTTTTAAAAAATATTTATTCATTTATTTTGAAAGAGTTACAGGGAGAGGGAGAGAAAAAGGGAGAGAGAGATCTTGCATCTGTTGGTTCACTGCCCAGATGGCCACAAGGACGAGCACTGGACCAGGTTGAAGCCAGGAGCCAGGATCTTCACCTGGGGCTCCCACATAGGTTTCCAGGGCCCAAAACTTGGGCCATCCTGCATTGTATTTCCCAGGCCATTAACAAGGAGCTGGATTGGAGTGGAGCAGCTGTCATACGAACCAGTGCCCATATGGGACACGGGCGTTGCAGATGGTGGCTTTACTCACTATGCCACAAAGCCAGCCCTGTCAATTGTGTTTTCAGAAAACGCCACAGCAATATCTCTAGTCTCACACGTTACTCCTTAATCAATAGTGGAGTCTATTTACCCTCCCCTTGAAGTTGCACTGACCTTTGTATCTGTCTTTCTAAATGAGTAGAATGTAGTGGAAGCAGCACTGCATACTTCCAAGCCAAGGTCATAGAGTTCCTTCTGGTTCTCAGGAGATGTTCATCCCGTACCCCAGGAATGATGCTGTGAGGAAGCTCAGGTCCTGTGTAGGTATTCCAGTCTTCCCCAGCTGAAGTTTTCCCTGGCTGCCACCATCGGTACCAGGTCCAGGAGCTGTCAAGTGATTCTAGCTCCTGGTACCCAAGCCACTGCAGTTGAATGTGAGTGGAGTAGAAATGAGATGTTCCTACCATACTCTGACTAAGCTGAAGCTTTGTGAGCAAAACAAATATTGTAGCTGCTGCGGACTATTAGGTTCTGGATTGTTATGCAAGAAAAGGCATCCAGAATAACCGAATGCTATTCTCTCATTCAGTGCTCATTAGCATTGAGAAGTAAGTATTATTAGTTATTTTTCTTTATCAGTGTATTCTTTTTTTTTTTTTTTTGGACAGGCAGAGTTAGACAGTGAGAGAGAGAGACAGAGAGAAAGGTCTTCCTTCCGTTGGTTCACCTCCCAAATGGCCGCTACAGCCGGTGCGCTGCGCCGATCTGAAGCTAGGAGCCAGGTGCTTCCTCCTGGTCTCCCATGCAGGTGCAGGGCCCAAGGACTTGGGCCATCCTCCACTGCCTTCTGGGGCCACAGCAGAGAGCTGGACTGGAAGGGGGGCAACCGGGACAGAACCGGTGCCCCAACCGGGACTAGAACCCGGTGTGCTGGTGCCGCAGATGGAGGATTAGCCTAGTGAGCCACGGCGCTGGCCAGTTAATTTTCTTTATCAGTGTATTCTTGCACATCAACAATGATCTGGCTGAGAAAGAAATTATAAGAAAATCCCATTCACAACAACTACAAACATTTAAATGCCTTGGGATAAATATAACCAAGGATGTGAAAGATCTCTACAATGAAAATGATACAACATTAATGAAAGAAATAAAATACACAAAATAAAATACATAAAAATGGAAAAATCCTCCACGTTCATGGGTTGGAAGAATTTTGTTCATACTACCGAAAGGAATTTACAGATTTAATGCACTCTGCATCAGATGCAAGCCTCATCAAACTTTCAAGGACATACTTTCACAGAACTAATCCTAAAACACATATGGAAGCAAAAGACCCCAAATAGCCAAAGAAATCTTAATAAAAACAATACAATGGAGGTATTACAATGCAAGATTTCAAGACATACTACAGGATTATTATGACCAAAACAGCAAGGAACAGCGTGTAAACAGAAATGTTGACCGGTGGAACAGAATAGAAACTCCAGAAATGAATCCATGCATCTACAACCAATTAGACTTTAACAGACATGCCAGAAACATTCCCTAGAGAAATTTTGGTCTGTTTGACAAATAATGTTGGAAAAATTGGACTTCTAATGGAAGAAACTTGAATTATGGGCTTCTTCCACATAGCCCCTAGCGACAAGCTTCCAATGCAATATGACTTTAGTCAGTGTGAAGCTTAAAGTTACAGAGACTTAGATGATGAATTCAATTAACACATTTCCCCCTTTCAAAGTAACTATGATAGCTCAGGTTCCAAGGATGAACCTTCATTAGCACCAAGACATTTTTCTGCTCATGTCTGCTCCATGATCCTGAACAAAAATTAAAAGTATCTGTACCAAATCTAGAAAATTATTTAGATTTCAGTTAAACTTGTGTTTCTGATCCTGACCCTAAACCCAATAGCTTTACAAGATGTAAAATGGATTTTCCCACTTAGCAGACTTCAGAAATTGGTCTTTATCACCTACTTTATTAAGTATTCACAAGGGTAGGGGTTTCTACAGGCTGTGTTGATGAGGAAATCAATCCCAAAAAGAGCTTCCCCAGGCACTGGCAGTCTTCAAGATTGTCCTGTTCGTTTGAGTTGCCCTCTAGCTGCTGGCAATGAATAGCACTTCTCTGTTACATAAACTTATCTTGCTCTGCAGAAATCCAGGCAAGTTTGCACCTCCAACTCTGGAGCCTTTCTTTCCTTGTATGGAATCACTATCATCTGAAGGAATCAGTCCATACCCCCTGTTTACAAGCTATCTTACCAAGCCTGCCTGCCTGCCTTCTTTCTTTCTTTCTTTTTAGAAAACTGTTATTTAATAAACAAAAATTTCCAAAGTACAACTTTTGGATTATAGCGGCTTTTCCCCCCATAACCACCCTCCCACCCACAAACCATCCCATCTCCCACTCCCTCTCTCATCCCATTCTTCTTTAAGATTCATTTTTAATCATCTTTATATACAGAAGATCAACTTAGTATATACTAAGTAAAGATTTCAACAGTATGCACCCACACAGAAACACAAAGTATAAAGTACTGTTTGAGTACTAGTTTTACTGTTAATTCTCATAGTACAACACATTAAGGACAGAGATCCTACATGGGGAGTAAGTGCACAGTGACTCCTGTTGTTGATTTAACAATTGACACTCTTATTTATGATGTCAGTAATCACCCAAGACATCTTTCTCAATTTCTTTTCCTTGGTTCTGATAATTTTTGAACAAACACTGAACTTGACTCAGTGGACATCCAAAGGAGTAGCAAGATGTCCCCTAGTTCCTGAAGACAACCACAAATTCTGAGTGTTGTTTCTACCTCTCATTTCCACCTCCACTTTCAGTAGGAGAAATCAGCTAAACCTTCCCTGCCAACATTTCAATGGCATACTTGGAGGTAGATCAGAAGTCTCAGGTTAAGAAATGGCTCCTGTTTTAACTCAGCCGTCATAAATTTAATGGTCCTTGTCTTCACTGAAATGCCCATAGTCTTCAGTAATATCCAGAGCAGAAGACCTCAATGAGCACCTCGCACCATCCTGTACCAGGTGAATAAGCACAAATGCAGAATGCCCCCAGATTGCCCAAGTAGCAAACTATACCCTACTGCTAATCCGATGCTCACCTTTGCCTGGACTTGAGTTGCATAATCTCACGATGATCTGAAACTTAAACTTAGACATTGGTTTCACATTAACTTGCTACTAGCATAATTCCCTGTGAGCTCCTGAAACTATCTCACTATGATTTCTGGTATTTAATATAAGCGACAAGAAATAAGACCAATTTTTCCTCCCTTTTGCCTCCACCACTGACTTTTTTGCCCCATGTATAGTGATCAAACTGACCCAAACTAAAGCCAGCAACTCTCTATGGGGGAGAACTTCTTGCAGTAAAATTTTTCTTCAATTCAGGGAATCCCAAATCATCTGAATTAAGTATTACAGTCAAGGAAAGATATAAATTTCTCAGAAGCTCACCCGGAAGCTACACTCTACACTTTGTTGCAGTTGATAACCTCAGGCTCAAACAGCAGGACAGCAAGTTCATGCCCTCATCATCAAGTCAAAGCTGTAATAAAGCCAGGAATACATTCCATCCTGCACTACTCAGTTGCATGTCTGATCAGGCAGTGGGGTCATCAATTGGACTTACCCCTAATGGTAAAGCTAGAAAGGTGCCAGGGGATTCCAATTCAATCCCATCAAGGTGGCATGTACCAATGCCATCTCACTAGTCCAAGTGATCAGTTTCAGTTCATAATTGATCATAATGATAGGATTAGGTGTCAAAGGGATCACATGAACAAGACTAGTGTCTGCTAATACTAAAAAGGAGGGAACAATCCAACATGGGAAGTGGGATACACAGCAGACTCACAGAATGGCAGATGTCCTAAACAGCACTCTGGCCTCAGAATCAGCCCTTTAGGCATTCAGATCTGGCTAAAAAGCCCATGAGAGATTAGCAGGCATGGAAAGCCAAGACACTCTGGCAAAAAAAAAAAGACCTAAATACAAGATTTCTGTGAGTGAGATCCCAGCAGCAAGAACAGGCCATCAAAGAAGGAGGTACCTTTCTCTGAAGGGAGGCGAGAACTTCCACTTTCACTATGGCCTTTTCTAAATAAGGTCAGAGTTTGTGAACTCAAGAGGCTCCTATAGCCTTGGCAGCTCATGACAAGGGCCTCGGGTGATTACTGACATCAAAAATAAGTGTCAATTGTTAAATCAACAACAGGAGTCACTGTGCACTTACTCCTCATGTAGGATCTCTGTCTTTCTTTTGTTGTACTATGTGAATTAATGGCATAACTAGTACTCAAACAGTACTTTATACTTTGTGTTTCTGTGTGGGTGCCAACTGTTGAAATCTTAGTATATACTAAGTTGATCTTCTGTATATAAAGATAATTGAAAATGAATCTTTTTTTTTAACTTTTATTTAATGAATATAAATTTCCAAAGTACGATTTATGGATTACAATGGCTTCCCCCACATACCGTCCCTCCCACCCACTACCCTCCCCTTTCCCACTCCCTCTCCCCTCCATTCACATCAAGATTCATTTTCGATTATCTTAATATACAGAAGATCAGCTTAGTATACATTAAGTAAGGATTTCAACAGTTTGTTCTCACACAGAAACATAAAGTGAAAAATAATAGATGATTTTTTTTAAGTGATGATGAAATCAGATCAGACCTATTGTCATGTTTAATCCCAGTGAGAGTCAAGTTGGGAGTTGATAATTTCTTTTTTTTTTTTTTTTTTACAGAGGATCAGTTTAGTATACATTAAGTAAAGATTTCAACAGTTTGCACCCCCCATGAAAACACAAAGTGAAATATATTGTTTGAGTACTCGTTATAGCATTAAATCTCAATACACAGCACATTAAGGACAGAGATCCTACATGAGGAGTAAGTGCACAGTGACTCCTGTTGTTGACTTTACCAATTGACACTCCTGTCTATGGCATCAGTAGTCTCCCTATGCTCCGGTCCTGAGTTTCCAAGGCTATGGAAGCCCTCTGAGTTCTCCGATTCTTATCTTGTTTAGACAAGGTCATAGTCAAAGTGGAGGTTCTCTCCTCCCTTCAGAGAAAGGTACCTCCTTCTTTGAAGACCTGTTCTTTCCACTGGGATCTCACTCGCAGAGATCTTTTGCCAGAGTGTCTTGGCTTTCCATGCCTGAAATACTCTCATGGGCTTGAAAATGAATCTTGATGTGAATGGGATGGGAGAGGGAATGGGAGATGGGATGGTTGCAGGTGGGAGTGAGGTTATGGAGGGGAAAAGCCACTGTAATCCAAAAGCTGTACTTTGGAAATTTATATTTATTAAATAAAAGTTTTATAAAAAGAAAACTTTCCCCTACTCCTGCTGCCTTGTCTGCAGATGTGTGTTGTTGCACTTCATGCATTGTACAACACCTCCTTTAAGCTGTCACAGTCACAGCACACCAGACTTCACATTGGACCAAGTCCTCATGTAAACCTGATTAACATACTTGTTCCTAAACCAGCTGCCTCAGCTAATACCCTCCATCCTCCCCTCTTGTGCTGGGATAGGCATTTTCTGCAGGGGCCATGCTGCTGATTTCTCCATCTCACCTCTCAGGTCTAATGCACATACTCCAAATGCCTTGGTATGGTCTTGGCTCTACCCACTGCCTATTGCCAAGCACAGTAACCAACTCTGCTAATGGCCCTACCAGATTTACCTGCTCTTCTCAAAAACATCCTAGCCCTGCAGGGATAACCCGAGCATCCAATTCCCTCAGCCAACTTGGAACACTCAGGGAAAGGACAAAATAAAGTGACACAGATTAATTGATTGCAGAACATTGTGGAGGGCACAATGCACTACACTTGTATAATTTCTTGTATTTGAAGCTCATTCACATTGGTCCTGAAAATGAAGTGATGGAAGCTTAAAACTGGTGAGGATAACATCAGCCTGTCTTTGAAACACATCATTTTTCCTGAGAGGGCTCTTTTAAAATATTTGTAATATTCCTTTTCTTTATAAAGATAAGGTCATTCACTTAACCAGGTGCATTATTAATGTTTTAGGACTCCTCAACTTTTTGGCTCACATGTATTCATGTATATTTTCAACTTCCATATAACCAGGGTCATTAACACATTGGCTGTTAACTCTGCAGTCCAGGCTATGGGAGTTGTACTTCTCCCATTAGCAACAGCACAGAATCTTTAACTGCAGCCACTGAATCTTAGTTTTAGATGACTGTGGCAATCTGGGTTTCATTATTAAAGAGAGATAAGATGACAGATTGGGCTGGTTTCCATTATCTTAGAATTGATGCCTCAAATATTTGGAAATTGTGAGCACACACATATTTAGGGATTTAAAGAGTGCAGGTTATTGACTATGTGGAAGAGAAAGAGCAGAAGATTATCGCCAAACAGTTTTGATATTGGGCTTTATCTTTCCACTACAAGCAGACCCTAGGGTTGGCTGAGTTGGCTGCCATTTGCTGTGAGACTGTGGAATTACTGCTATCTCTAGCATTTATTGCTTGCTTGAAGATTCATGTTTAGTGAGTAACAAGTGGAATCCAGGTGCCAACATGGTTTTAGCAAATGCTCTCCAGAGCTGCCAGTGATTTTAGCTGCTCGTGACTGTGTTGAGATACAAAATGGGAAAAGTGATGAGGAAGAAACATGTTTTCAAAAAGTGAGTGTCCAAAAGGGTTTCATAGGTTAGAATTCAACTTTAACTATGAATTTTAATTTATGTAACTTTTATCTCTTACAGTATTAATGCATCAAAAAACATTTTGGAAAGGAAATCATTTTGGACCATTTTTCAATGTTGGGGGAATATTTTACTTGATTTTCCTTAATTGACAAAAATTATATATATATATTTATTATGTACACTACAATGTTTTGAACTATGTATACATTACAGAATGTCTCAATTGAGCTAATTAATACATGTATTGCCTCACATATTTATCACTTTGTGATGAAAATACTTAACACTTAAAAATATACAGATGATTTTCAAAATACAATACTTTGCTATTAACTATAATCATCATAATATAAAATGTAGAAATACTCTTAAAATTATTTCTCTTATATGATATTTTGTATACTTTGTTCAATATCTCCAAACTTCCTATTCCCTGACATCCACCCTTCCACCCCATCCCAGGTCCTTGGCAATCTCCATTTACCCTTTAACTCTGTGAGTTCAACTTTTGAATCCACATATAAATGAAATCATGTTTGATATCTTTCTAAGCCTGGCTTATTTCACTCAGCACAATGTTCTCTGTGTTTACCCATGCTCTCCAAATAACAATATTTATTTATTTTATTTTTTTATTATTTTTAAAATTTATTTTTAAGGAATATAAATTTCAAAAGCACAACTTTAGGAATATAGTTATTCTTCCCACCATACCCTCCCCCCCCCAACACTCTCACTCCTTCTCTTCCTCCCTCTCCCCTTCCCAGTCCCATTTTTAATTAAGATTCATTTTCAATTAACTTTGTACACAGAAGATCAATTCTATACTAAGTAAAGATTTCAACAGTTTACACACACACACACAAACTGTTTGAGAACTAGTTTTACAGTTAACTTCATAATACAACTCATTGAGGACAGAGGTCCTGCATGGTGATTTAGTGCACTGTGACTCTAGTTGTAAATTTAATAATTAACATTCTTATGCATGACATCAGTCACCACCCGAGGCTCTTGACATGAGCAGCCGAGGCTATGGAAGCCTTTTGAGGCTGCAAACTCCATCAATATTTGGACAAGGCCATAAGCAAAGTGGAAGTTCTCTCTTCCCTTTAGAGAAAAATACATCCTTCTTTGATGGTCACTTCTTTTTGCTGGGATCTCACAAAAGATCCTTCGTGTATAACTTTTTGCCACAGTGTCTTGGCTTTCCATGCCTGAAATGCTCTCACAGGCTTTTTAGCCAGATCAAGAAGCTTTAAGGGCTGATCCTGAGGTCAGAGTGTTACTTATGTTACTATGAGTCTGCTGTGTGGACTGCTTTCCATGTCGGAACATTCTCTTCTTTTTAACTCTATTATTATCACCAAGCACTTGATGTTATTTATATGATCACTTTAATGCTTAATCCTATCTATGTGTTCACTACATTTAATATGATCACTTCAACAATTAAGATGGCAATTTTACAATGAAGCTTAAAGGGATTTAGAGTCCCATGACAGGTTTTTAAACTTTACCCTTAGAAGTAAGTCTGTAGGAATGTATGCAGAACTATACAGCTTTACAGTTACAAACTACCTCCTCCCTCTCTTACTTCCACTCTTATTTTTTACTGAAATCTATTTTCAATGGACTTTATACATATATTATTAACTCTATGTTATGAGTTCAACAAATAGTATGAAGGGAAAAAAAGAAAAAAACAAAAAACATGAAATGGTTCCTCGATAGTCAAGACAAGGGCAGCTCAAGTCATCCCTTCTCAAAATGTCAATTACACTTCTACAGATTTCGTTTTAGGTGCTCTATTAGTTCTCATAAGTCAGGGAGAACATATGGTATTAGTCCCTTTGGGATTGGTTTATTTCACTAAGTATTATGTTTTCCAGATTCATCCATTTTGTTGCAAATGATTTTTTTACCTCTGTGTACTGTTCCATAGTGTACATATCTCATAATTTCTTTATCTAGTTTTTGGTTGACAGGCATTCAGGTTGATTCCACATCTTAGCTATTGTGAATTTAGCTGTAATAAACATGTAGTTGCATATAACTCTTTTGTTTACTGATTTCATTTCCCTTGGGAAATGAGTTTGGGTGGCTGGTTCATATAGTAGGTCTGTATTCAGATTTTTGGTATCCCCATATTATTTTCCATAGTGGCTTTACTAGTTTACACTCCCACCAGTAGTGGATTAGGGTACCTTTTTCCTCACATCCTCGCCAGCATTTCTTGTTTGTTGATTTCTGTATGAAAGAATTTCTAACAGGGTGAGGTGAAACTTCATTGTGGTTTTGATTTGCATTTCTCTGACAGCTAGTGATCCTGACATTTTTTCATGTGTCTGTTGACCACTTGGATTTCCTTTTTTGAAAAATATCAGTTTAAGTCCTTTGCCCATCTCTTAACTGGGTTGCTTGTTTTGTTTTGGTGGGGTTTCTTCATATCTTTGTATATTCTAGTTATTAATCCTTTATCAGTTTCATAGTTTGCAAATAATTTCTCCCATTCTGTCAGTTGCCTCTTCACTTTCCAGAGTGTTTATTTTGCCATACAGAAACTACTTAATTTGATATAATCCCATTTGTTAATTTTGGCCTTGACTGTCTATGCCTCTGGGGTCTTTTCCAAGAACTCTTTACCTATGCCAATGTCTTGCAGGGTTTCCCCCAAATTTTCTAATAATTCGATGGTGTCAGGTTGTACATTTAGATCTTTAATTCATTTTGAGTGAATTTTTCTGTAAGGTGTAAAGTAGGGGTCTTGCTTCATACTTCTGCATGTGGAAATCCAGTTTTCCCAGCACCATTTGTTGAATAGGCTGTCCTTGCTCCAGGAATTGGTTTTAGCTCCTTGGTCAAATATAAGTTGGCTGTAGAGGTTTGGATTGATTTCAGGTATTTCTATTCTGTTTCATTGGTCTATCCATCTGTTTCTGTACCAGTACCAGGCTGTTTATGATAACTGTCTTGTAGTGTGTCTTGAAATCTGGTATTGTGTTGCCTCCAGCTTTGTTTTTGGTGTATCAGACTACTTCAGCCCTTTGAGATCTCCTGTGCCTCTATATGAATTTCATCATCATTTTTTCCAGATCTGAGAAGAATGTCTTTGGTATTTTGATTGGTGTCACATTGAATCTATAAATTACTTTTGGAAGAATGAACATTTTGATGATATTGATTTTTCCAATCCATGAACATGAAGATTTTTCCAATTTTTTGTATCTTCTTCTATTTTTCTTTTCTTTTTGTTTTTGGACAGGCAGAGTGGACAGTGAGAGAGAGAGAGACAGAGAGAAAGGTCTTCCTTTGCCGTTGGTTCACCCTCCAATGGCCGCCGCGGCTGGTGCGCTGCAGCCGGCGCACTGCGCTGATCCGATGGCAGGAGCCAGGTACTTATGCTGGTCTCCCATGGGGTGCAGGGCCCAAGTACTTAGGCCATCCTCCACTGCACTCCCTGGCCACAGCAGAGAGCTGGCCTGGAAGAGGGGCAACCGGGACAGAATCTGGCGCCCCGACCAGGACTGGAACCCGGTGTGCAGGTGCCGCAAGGTGGAGGATTAGCCTAGAGAGCCGCGGCACCGGCCCCCCTTTTCTTTTCTTTAATGTTTTGTAATTCTCATTGTAGAGATCTTTGAAATCATTGTTTAAATTTATTCCAAGGAATTTGATATTTTTTGTAGCTATTGTGAATGGAATTGATCTTAGAAGCTCAATCTCAGACTTGGCATTGCCTGTGTATACAAAGGCTGTTGATTTTTGTGCATTGATTTTATATCCTGCTACTTTACCAAACTTTTCTATGAGTTCCAATAGTCTCTTGGTGGGGTCTTTTGGATCCCCTATATATAGAATCATGTCATCTTCAAATAGGGATAGTTAGACTTCCTTTTTCCAAATCTGTATCCCTTTGATTTCTTTTTCTTGCCTAATGGCTCTGGCTAAAACTTCTAGGACTATATTGAATAGCAATGGTGAAAGAGGGCTTCCTTGTCTGGTACCAGCTCTCAGTTAGAATACTTCCAACGTTTCCCCATTCAATATTATGCTGGCCGTGGGTTTGTCATAAATCACCTTGATTGTGTTGAGGAGTATTGCTTGTATACCCAATTTGCTTACAGTTTTCATCATGAGAGGGTGTTGTATTTTATCAAATGCTTTCTCTGCATCTATTGAGATAATCATATGGGTTTTCTTCTTCAGTTTGTTAATGTGGTGTATCACAATGATTGATTTGCAAATGTTGAACCATCTTGCATACCAGGGAAAATTTCAGTTGATCTGGGTGGATGATCTTTCTGATGTGTTGTAGATTCTGTTGGCTAGAATTTTGTTGAGGATTTTTGCATCTATGTTCATCAGGGAAAATTGGTCTGTAATTCTCTTTCTCTCTTGCATCTTTTTCAGATTTAGGGATTAAGGTGATGCTGGCTTCATTGAAAGAATTTGGAAGGATTCCATCCCTTTCAATTGTTTTGAATAACTTGAGAAACATTGGAATTAGTTCTTCTTTAAATGTCTCGTAGAATTCAGCAGTGATTCCATCCAGTCCTGGGCTTTTATTTTGAGAGGACCTTTATTAATGATTCAATTTCCACCTTTGTTATGGGTCTGTTTAGGTTTTCTACATATTCATGACTGTTTAGGTAGGTTGTATGTGTCCAGGAATCTATCTATTTCTTCTGGGTTTCCCAGTTTGTTGGCATACAGCTCTTTTTCGTAATTTCTGATGATTCTTTTTATTTCTGTGGTATATATTCTTACATTTCCTTTTTCATCTCTAATTTGATTGATTTGGGTCTTCTGTCTTCTTTTTTTGATTAGTTGGTACAATGGTGTGTCAATTTTGTTTATTTTTTTCAAAAACCAGCACTTCATTTTGCTATTTTGTATTTTTTAAATTCAATTTTGTTAATTTCTTCTCTAATTTTAATGATTTCTTTTCTCCTGCTAGTTTTGGGTTTGGTTTGCCATTTTTTTTCTAGGTCTTTGAGATGCATTGATAGCTCATTTATTTGATGACTTTCCAATTTCTTGATGTAGGCACCAGTTGCTATAAACTTTCCTCTTAACACTGCTTTTGCTGTATCCCATATTATTTAATATTTTATATTGTCATCTTCATTTATTTCCAGAAATTTTTTGATTTCTCTTTTGATTTTTTCTATGACTCATTGTTCATTCAGGAGCATGCTGTTCAGTGTCCACAAATTTGCATATGTTCTAGAGATTCCTGAGTTGCTGATTTCCAGCTTCATGGTCTGAGAAGATGCATGGTATAATTTTGATTCTTTTGGATTTGCTGAGACTTGCTTTATGGCCCATTTTGTAGTGAATCCTAGAGAAAGTTGCATGCAGTAGTGATAAGAATGTGTATTCTGCAGCTGCAGGATGAAAAGTTCTGTAGATATGGTAGGTCCATTTGGTCTATAGTGTCAATTAACTCTGCTGTTTCCTTGTTGATTTTCTGTCTTGGTGATCTATCCATTGCTGAAAGTGGAGTATTGATGTCCCCCATTACTATTGTATTGTAGTCTATGTCTCCCTTTAGATCCTTTAACATTTCTTTTAGATAGCCATGCACCCTGTAATTAGGTGCATATACATTTACAATAGTTACATCTTCCTATTGAATTGCTCCCTTAATCATTATATAGTGCCCTTCTTTGTCTCTTTCAACTGTTTTTGTGTTAAAGTCTATTTTGTCTGATATCATGATGGGTATACCTGCTCTTTTTTGTTTTCTGTTCACTGGAATACCTTTTTCCAACCTTTGTCTTTTAGCCTGCATGCATCTTTGTTGAGGAGATGTATTTCTTGTAGGCAGCAAATAGATGGGTGCTGTTTTTTAATCCATTCAATCAGTCTATGTCTTTTAACTGGAGAGTTGAGACCATTTGCATTCAAGGTGACTATGATAAATAATGACTTTGCCCTGCCATTTTCCCAAAAACATTCTTTTTACTTTGACTGAGAGAATTTCTTCCTTTATCCTCTTTCATATTGATGACCATGTTTTTGTGTTTCTGTGTGTGGTACATCCTTAAGCATCTTTTGTAGGGCTGGACAGATGATGACAAAGTCTTTCAACTTCTGTTTGTTACAGAAGGTCTTTATTTCACCTTCACTCATAAATGAGAGCTTTGTAGGGTATAGTGTTCTGGTTTGACAGTTTCTGTCTCTTAAGACTTGGAATATATCTCGCCATTCTCTCCTAGCCTATAGGGTTTCTGATGAGACATCCACTATGAGTCAAATTTGAGCTCCTCTTTTAAGTAATCTAGTGCTGTGATTTGTCTTCTAAGTCTGATATTCTTTCTTCTGCTTCACCAATTCTGTTGTTAAGGCTTTCCACTGCATTTTTTATTTCTGCTATTGAATTCTTCATTTCATTTTGATTTCTCTTTAAGATCTCAATTTCATGGAAGAAATTTTCTTTCATGTCCTGTATGAATTTCAATAGTTCTGCATTTGCTTCTAATTACTTCTATGTAATCTTATGATCACTTTTTTGAATTCCTTTTCTTGCATTTCTTCCATCTCATCATCTTCACAATCTAGTATTAAAGTGTTGTGTTCTTAGCGAGCATCATTTTATCTTCCTTATTCTTGTTTCTTTAATTGGTGCATTTGTTGTTCAGCATTTGCGCATTTGTGGAGATACTGTTGGTTTCTTTTTCTTTTTTTGCTGTTGTGGCTTTTATGTTTGTACTATTCCTCTGTAGATAAGTTGAGTTTCTACTTTCAGTGAATATCTAAAGGCTTGTAGAGGGTGCAGCCAGGGAGGTCTGTTCAGTTCTCCAGGATGAAGGATGTCTGCACCAAGGTGTGGCATGGTAAATCGCCTATGTTTTTTTTAATCAGAAGGGAAGTTTATTCTGCTCAGCTGAGCTCCTCTCCTCAAAGGATACCAGTGCCTGAGCTCAAGCCCCAGTGGGTATAATATTCATCTGCTTTGCCCCAAGGACCACACAAAGGATCTGTTCAGTCCTCAGTGTAGGTTTATATTCCCCAGCAATATCCCTCACCGGGTAAGCATGTGGAGTCTCCCATAGTGACTACAGAGTCCCAACCACACTGTGAGTCCTCCCATACAGCCTCAGTTTTTTTCAAAATTCTGGCACACAAGCTTCCCTCAGTCATGAGTTCTCAGTCCCCACCAGAGTCAGAAATGTCCTCTCAGCTGGTTGTTGGGCATGGATCCAAGCTGGTGCAGCTGTTACGAATGTCCAAAATGTTACCTGTTTTATCAGCTTGTTACAGGACACTGATGTAAAGTGATCAGTGAGAGAGAAACATGTCCCTCCTTTGTTTTTCTCCTCATTTGGCTGTTACACTATTGCCCATGGGGCTTCAAATCGGGTTCCCTCTAGGCTTTTCCTGTGGCTTTATCGTCAGTAGCTTGGGATGCTGCAGTCTGGTCTCAGCTCACTTTCCAATGCTGCATTGTAGGTTCTCGGCTGCTGGAGTCCTGAGTTGTGGATGTCCACACCCTCCACGTAGGTCCACTGTGTCCCTCTAATTTGCATAGATTTTCCTCTGCTGTTTTTTCCCTAACTCTTCCCTGAGACTATACTCTCTCCACTTTTAAAACTTATCTTCTCCTAGACTAGAGCAGTAAACTCCCTCCCTACTCCACCATCCTGGAACTCACCAGATTTCTAAAAAGACTGAATAGTGCTGCATTATATGTGTGTATACACACACACACACACACACACACACTTTTCCTTTGTCCATTCATCTGTTGATGGATACTTAGGTTTATTCCATTTCTTGGCTATGATGAATAATGCTGTAATGAACACAGGAATGCAGGCTATTTTTTTTTAACACATTGATTTTATTTCTTTTGGATATATGCCCAGTGGCAGAATTGCTGGATCAGATGGTAGTTCTATTTTTAATTTTTTCAGAAAGTTCCATACTGTTCATCATAATGGGTCTACTAATTTACATTTCCACCTACAGTGTACAAGGTGTCCCTTTTCTTCACAGCCTCAAAAACGTTTATCATCTGCCATTTTGTTTATAGTTACCCTAACAGAAAAATGTTACATATCATTCTGCTTTAAATTTGCATTTTCCAGATGATTAGTGATGCACCTTTTTATACACTTGTTGGCCTTTATATGTCCCGTTGTGAGAAATATCCATTTAGATCTTTTTGCCCTTTGAAAAATCACCCTGCTTATTTTCTCGCTATAGAGTTGTATAAGTTCTTTACATATTTTGGATATTAACCCTTTATCCAATATATTATTGGCAAATATTTTCCCTTATTCCATAAATTGCCTTTTCACTCCATTTATTGTGTATGGTTTCACAGAAGCAATCCCATTTTTGTATTTTCATTCCTCCTACCCTGTGTTTTCATGTCATTATCCTGTGCTTTTGTGTCATATAACAAAAATTGTCCATAGCAACATCATGGAACTCCTCCTCTATATGTTCTTCTAGTAGTTTCATACTTTTAAGACCTATATTTAATTTTTAAGTCAATTTTGAGTTGAATTTTCTATATGGTAAAAGACTCTAATTTAATCATTTGCATGTGGATATTCAGTTTTTCCAAATGCTTTACCGAAGACATTGTTCTCTCTCCATTGTGTGTTCTTGTATCTTTGTTAAAAATCAGTTGTCCATAAACTCATGGGTTTATTTTCAGTCTTACTATTCTTTTCCACTGAACTATGTGTCTGCTTTATGCCAGGGCCATGTTGCTTTGTTTATTATAGCTTTGTAATTGATTTTGAAATCAGATAGTGTAATCCCTCTAGCTTTTTTTGCTCAAGATTGTGAAAGCTATGGGGGGTCTTGATAAGTCTCATGTGAATTTTAGAGATTTTTTTCCTGTTTATGTGGAAAATGTCACTGGCATTTTGATAGGGATTATTAGAATTTACTGATTTCACTTTAAGTGATACTCTGACTGCAGAATCAGCTCTTAAGGCATTCTGGTCTGGCTGAAAAGCCCATGAGGGCATTTCAAGCATGGAAAGCCAAGACACTGTGGCAAAAATGTCCTACATGAAGGATCTCTGTGAGTGAGACCCCAGTGGAAAGAAGGGGCCATCAAAGAAGGAGGTACCTTTCTCTGAAGGGAGGAGAGAACTTCCACTTTGACTATGGCCTTGTCTAAATAAGATCAGAGTTGGCGAACTCAAGAGGTTTCCATAGCCTTGGCAACTCATGACAAGAGCCTCGGGTGACTACTGACATCAAAAATAAGTGTCAATTGTTAAATCAACAACAGGAGTCACTGTGCACTTACTCCTCATGTAGAATCTCTGTCCTTAATGAGTTGTACTATGAGAATTAACTGCAAAAGTTGTTCTCAAAAAGTACTTTTTGCATTGTGTGTGTGTATGTGTGCAAACTGTTGAAATCTTTACTTAGTATAGAGTTAGTCTTCCGTATATAAAGATAATAGAAAATGTATCTTGATGAAGAATGGGATGGGAGAGGGAGTAGGAGATGGAATAGGAGTAGGTGAGGAAGGGTGGGTGTGGGGAGGAAACCACTATGTTCCTAAAGTTTTACCTAGGAAAATTGTAATCATTAAATAAAAGCTTTAAAAAAAGAATTTATTGATCATTTTGGGTAATATGGACATTTTAATAATATTAATTCTTCCAACCTATGATCATGAAATGTTTTTCTATTTATTTGTGTCATCTTCTACTTCTTTTATCAATAATTTTTTAGTTTTAAGCTCTGTAGTTAAGCGTATTCTGAAGTATTTTATTGTTTCGCTGTTTATTCTATTGTTAATGGGATTATTTCCTGTCCTTTCTTGACAGTTTTGACAGTTTGCTGTTAATATATTGAAATGTTAGTTATTTTTGTTTATTTTTATATCCTGAAACTTTACTTTCTCCATTTTTCAGTTATAAAAGTTTTTTGATGGACTGTTTAGGGTATTCAATATATAAGACCAGGTTGTCTACAAACGGGGACAATTTAATTTCTTCCTTTGTAGTTACTGGATTAGAGTTGTTCCAGTTATTGCTGATCAAGTCCATGGGTTGGGCTTGAGTCTGTCTTTGGAGGGGGTGTCCTGAAGTCTGAGTCCACTGGGCTGACCTGGTACTGGGGTGAGACTTAAGTATGAATCTACAGGGACTGATCAGGTAGTGGGAAAGGCCTGGTGTCTGGGGACACTGCGATGGGCATGAAGCTTAAGTCCATGGAGGCTGGCTTGGCACAGGAGTAGGCACAAGGAATGAGCTGTGGAAGCAAGCCTGGATCTGAGGTAGACAGTGGTAACTGCATGACACTGGGATCTGTTGTACTGAGCATGAACTCCTGGACCATGGAGTTGCAGGGGATGGCCTGGAGGGGGGAGGCACAGCAGTCAGCCTGGAACTGAGTAGGTCTGGAGTCCTTGTCTATCTGTGGGTGCTGACCTGGTGCCCGAGTCTAGGGGAGCAGACTTTGTGCTGGGGCCACAGGAGCTGCTCTGTATGGAAGAATATTATTAATAGGACATGGAGTTCATATCTTACCATATTAATTTCTAAAGCCAAAATTCTACTTTCAGTTTCTAAACACTGCTCTGTTCCTAGGAGACAGTTTTTCCTCAATAGTGAATCGAGGTCATACACACCAGATCTATGTGTAGCCAGGATGCTACACCCAGGAACAGTCCTCAGGAAGCCTGGATAAGCTGAGTTTCTCAGGCTAGGGTTTCCTGGACAATTAAATCTGCATTACTGGGTGCAGAAACTTTTGCTGGACATATTCATTCTGGCCATCCCTCAAATGAAATTCTGCATTTCAATCAGACCACCTAAATGGAATAGAAATGTGACCAGCAGTCATCAGCTTAGTAGAAAACATAAAGCCAAAATTGAATGGCCCAAGAGATAGTCATTGTTTATATTATCAGCTTTCTCATGGTGTTACAAGTGCATAAACATGCTCTGGTAAAAGAAGAAGGCCAGAATGAACATCTGGAAAATGAACGACAAATCTACAGCCCATTCCCCTTCCAATGTCATTCAGATCTGTGCAGCAACCAAGACCAGCTCTTCAGCACTCCCCAGGCTGACGGAAGGCCGTCATTGCCTTGCCATGCAGCAGTCTCGTCGAGTGAGATTACGTAAGTTACAAAATTCGAACAAAAATAAGTCAACCCAAAGAGTAACTTTTTGCTTGCTAAATTTAAAATATTCTGAAATGATTTCTTTCAACATGCTGGTTAAGATGCCCAAGGTTTACCTCAGAATGCCTGGGTTCAATACCCTGCTCTGCTCCTGACTCCAGCTCCTTGGGGAGGCAGCCCCTGAGGGGTGGTGATGACGGATCGAGTGATTGGGCCCCTGCCACCCACATGGACCACCTAGATTGAGTTCCTAGTTTCTGGCTTCTTCCCAGCCCCATCCTAACCCTTGTGGGGTTTTGGGAATGAGCTAGTGAATGAGAGAGCATGCACGCTCTCTCTCTCTCCTTCATATAAATAAAAAAATTTAAAAAATAAATAAAATGTGAAACACAAATAAAGATGGCAAATCCAATATTTTACCTGAATGAGTATTTTAATATCACTGAGAACCAAAGAGCTCTCTTCCTGTCTCCTTTTATTACCCATGACCATCAAGGAAGACTTGGAAATTCTGTTGTAATTATAGCTTATATTCTATCATTTCTTGGTACTCTGGAGTATATAGAAAATGAAAAGATAATGTTATACCTTGAAAGACTGAAATGGAAAAACCTGTTCATGGGATCTCTCTGGAATGTAGTGACTTGTGCAATTGTAATCACAGAGCCAGCTAAAATAGCATATGAATTCTCCAGTGTCTTCCTTCTGTCAAAAGGAACATTTCTACGAAACTACCTTTATGGCTTAGAATAGCTGTCTGCTATCCAAAAAGAACTCTAAACTGCTATTAAGTAAGCAGTTACTTTGCCTAAATTTAGAGCAATTAGAACCATTTTCAAAGTTTTGAAAGATTGTTCTAACCTCCTCCTTTCCTTTGCCAAGATCAGATGAAATCAAGAAAATGAGCAGTTTGGAGATGAATGAGAGTGGAGTAATAGGTGGAAGTCTCCTTAGAGACATAAATGAGTCAGGACTATGTTTGAAAGTGAAATGCATCTGTACCTTCAGAACAATTTTTGAGTTTTTAAATATTATAATTAACTCGGGGAAATGGGATACTATAATCACAGAATCTCTCCCCTAAAGATAAACTGGACTCTCAGGTATGGAGTTGAACTAGGTACATTTGTCTGTGTGGGAAGCACCATCATTGTGTATCCATGCAAGGCCCATCATTTTAATGATTTTCCTCTTCTGCATCCCTTATCCCTACTTCCACTTTTTATACCATATATATATATATATATACACACACAGACACACATATATTGATCCACACACACACACACATATATATATAGTTGCCTCCCCAAATGTATTTGACACATGTCCTTACATATGAGTAGACACTTATAAGGTACACATTTTGTGTGTTTTTACTTACATAATGGCACTGTGATACAGATTTTTCTTTGTTTCTGACTTTTGGGATAACCTTATACTTTTAAGATCTACTCAGGTTGCTCTATGTTCATCATATGTGTAGCTTCTGACTGCTGCATAGCAATCCATGGAGTACATCCATAATTTTACCTTTATCATTCCCCGGGGTCACTTGGTTGACCTCCAATCTCCTGCTACAACAAGCCATACTATGATAAACTTTCTTATACATTCTTTTGTTGGATGTGTAAGAGAGTTTCTGTAGGATGTGGAACCAGGAGCGGAATTTTTTTTGCAGTCACAAATGTGCTCTTAATTGTGCCAAGTATTTTCACACCTGTCTTGCTTTCCAGAACAGTAAGTGCAGTTTGGTCTTCTGCCAACAATATATGACACTTGCTGTTTCCCTGAGCTTCTTATTCATATTCGATAGCATCTAATATTTTTATAATTTAGTAGGCACAGTACCTTTCTCTGAAGGGAGGAGAGAACTTCCACTTTGACTATGACCTTCTCCAAATAAGATAAGAGTCGGAGAACTCAAAAGGCTTCCATAGCCTTGGAAACTCATGACTGGAGCATAGGGAGATTACTGATGCCACAAACAGGAGTGTCAATTTGTTAAGTCAACAACAGGAGTCACTGTGCACTCACTCCTTATGTAGGATCTCTGTCCTTAATGTGCTGTACATTGAGATTTAATGCTATAACGAGTATTCAAACAGTATTTTTCACTTTGTGTTTCTATGTGGGTGCAAACTGTTGAAATCTTTACTTAATGTATACTAAACTGATCTTCTGTATATATAGAAAATTGAAAATGAATCTTGATATGAATGGAAGGGGAGAGAGAGCGGGAAAGGGGAGGGTTGTGGGTGGGAGGGAAGTCATCGGGGAGGGGGGAAGCCAATGTAGTCCATAAGCTGTACTTTGGAAATCTATATTCATTAAATAAAAGTTAAAAAAATAATTTAGTAGGCACAAAGTTGTGTCCTGCTGTTTTAACAATGTTGAGATTTTGGCTTATTCTTTTGCAGGAAGGTTGAATACATTCTTGTTCATATGATAACAGTTCAGTTACATTAATTTAGAAAGGAGCCTGCTGTTGCTTCAAAGTTTGAGAATGGGGGAGAGAACATGTGTGGATGCTGATTCAATCTCTATCTTGGTTATTGGTCTGTTTAGGCTTTCTTTGTCTTCATGATTCAATTTTGTTAGATTGTATGTGTCCAGGAATTTATCCATTTCTTCTAGATTTCACAATTTGCTGGCATATAGCTGTTTAGAGTAATTTCTGATAATGCTTTTAATTTTTGTGGTATCTTTTGTTAAGTCTCCTTTTTCATCTCTGATTTTATCAATTTGGGCCTTCTCCCTGCTGCTGACAATAGAGATCTACCATGCTCAACTTGGGTGTCACCCCAGATTCTCATCCCACCCTTGAGCACTGACCAGAGCTCTCTGGCCATACCCAGAACACATCTCTGGATATTCACTGAAGGAACAGACACTCCACTAAGCCACAGAGGAATAGTGCAAAGATAAAATTCATCAATGGAGAAAAACAAGTGTTTCCACAAATGCCTAAAAATAAATGCAGCAATACAAGAAATATTTCAAAGAAGACAACATGACTCCTGCCAAAAGAACACAACACTTCAATGTTATAAAGTGAAGATGAAGAGATAGATGAAATTCCTGAAAGGAATTTGAAGAATGATCATCAGATTACACAGAAGCAATGAGAAGTAAATTCATGAGCTAAAAAAATTGATATATGACATGGTTGAAAAATGCTCCTGTGAGATAGGGATTTTGAAGAGAATTCAAACTGGAATAATAGAAATGAAGAATTAAATATGTCAAATAAAGAATACAATAGAGGGGCCAGTGCGTGGCTCACTTGGTTAACCCTCCACCTGCAGCACTGGCATCCCTTATGGGCACTGTGTTCTAGTCCCAGTTGCTCCTCTTCCGATCCAGCTCTCTGCTGTGGCCCGGGAGGGCAGTGGAGGATGGCCCAAGTGCTTGGGCACCTGCACCCTCATTGGAGACCAGGAAGAAGCACCTGGCTCCTGGCTTTGGATCGGCACAGCGCCGGCCGTGGTGGCCATTAGGGGAGTGAACCAATGGAAGGAAGACCTTTCTCTCTGTCTCTCTCTGAGTGTCTATAACTCTGTCAAATAAAAAAAAAGAATACAATAGAATGCTTAAACAACAGACTTGGTGAGGCAGAAGAAAGAATATCCAATTTAGAAGACAACTCTTTGGGACTAGGCAGGCCAACAAAAGAAAAAGAAACAGCATTCACGATCTATGGGATACTGTCAAATGACCCAACATACAAGTCTTAAGAGTTCCTGAAGATGTGGAAAGAGAGAATGAATTAGAAAGCCTATTCAGTGAAATAATAATAGAAAACTTTGCTGATTTGGAAAAGAAAGGAGCATCCACCATGGGAAGCACAAATGCCTAATAGAAATGACCAGAAAAGATCTTCACTGTGACATATTGTAGTCAAACTTTCAACCATAAAACCTAAAGAAAAGATTCTAAAATGTACATGAGAGTAACACCAGGTTACTTTCAGAGGATCTCCAGTTAGACTCACAGCTGATTTCTCATCAGAAACCACACATGCTAGATGAGAATGGAGAAGACATAGTACAAGCCTTGAAAGAAAAAAAACTGTCAACCCAGAATACTGTACCATGCAAAGCTCTCATTTATGAATAAAGGTAAAATAGAAATTGAAAGAATTTGTCACCACTCATCCAGCCTTACAAATGATGTTTAACAATATGTTACACAGAGAAACACAAAAATATAGTCATCACTATGAACAAATGTGATAGGGTTGACTGGCTATTTAAAACAAATGCTAGGGGCTGGCACTGTGGCACGGCAGGTTAAAGCTCCAGCCTGCAATGCTGGCATCCCATATGGACACTGGTTCATGTCTCGGCTGCTCCTCTTCTGATCCAGCTCTCTGCTAAGGCAGCTGGGAAAGCAGTGAAGGATGGTCCAAATGCTTGGGTCCCCGCACCCATGTGGGAGACCAAGAGGAGGCTCCTGGCACCTCTGGCTGTTTTGGCCATTTGGGGAGTGAACCAGCAGATGGAAGAGCCCTCTCTCTCTCTGCATCTCCTCTCTGTAACTCTATCTTTCAAATAAATAAATAAATCTTTAAAAAAAAAGCCCACAAATGCTAATGGATCAAAAGAGAGACATAGACTCTAATACAATAGTAATGGGGTATTTCACCCCCTCCCCTTTCAGCAATGGAGAGATCAACTAGACAGAAAATCAACAAAGAAACAACAGTTAATCGACACTATGTATCAAAGGAACCTAACAAATATCTACAGAACATTTTATCCCACAGTTGAAAAATACACATTCTTTTCATTAGAGCATGGAACTTTCTCTAGGATAGACCATATGCTAGGCCATAAAGTGAATCTCAGCAAATTCAAAAAAATTGAAATCATACCATGTATCTTTTCACAGTAGAGTGAAGCTGGAAATTAACAACCTAGGAAACTCTAGAAAGTATGCAAGCACATGGAGACTGAACAACAAGCTCCTGAACGAACAGTGGTCATAGAGGAAATCAAGAGGGAAAAAAATCCTGGAAACAAATGAAGACGACAATACAACATTTCTCTTTAATCTTCAGTCTCTCATTTATTGCTGTATCTTATTAGCTGGGACTCCAACACTATATTGTCAGGTTCTGTGGTTGAGAAGGTCCATTATTGTCCACCGTCTTAAAGGGAGTAAATAAAAGGAATGCCTAATGACATTATGAATTATTATTATTATTACTTTTTATTTATTTGACAGATAGAATCAGACAGTGATAGAGACAGAGAGAAAGGTCTTCCTTCTGTTGGTTCACCCCCAAAATGGCCGCTACGGCCGGTGCTGGCCAATCTGAAGCCAGGAGCCAGGTGTTTCTTCCTGGTCTCCCATGCAGGTGCAGGGTCCAAGCACTTGGGCCATCCTCCACTGCCTTCCTGGGCCACAGCAGAGAGCTGGACTGGAAGAGGAGCCACTGGGACTAGAATCCAGGCTCATATGGGATGCTGGTGCTGCAGGCGGAGGATTAACCAAGTGAGCTACAGCACTGGCCCGACATTATGAATTATTAAAGACTCTTCAATCTGACTTCCTCATTTGCTGCCAATCACCTCCCTGAAACCTGCTCATCTCTGCACTCAAGCACTCTTTCGAGTTACTACTGCTGTTGCAATTACTTGTCTTTGTACTGTGGGGTCAGGGAGGAGGAGGGAAATTGGGGAGTCAGGGCTTACTCAACTGTATGTACTTGGGGAGTCCAGGGACTATCCAATTGCGTGCACTTAGTTATTTTATTTTAATTAATTAATTTGAAAGGTAGAGTTTCAGAGAGGGAGATACGGAGGCAAAGAGAGAAGTCTTCCATCCATAGTTAATTCCCATAAGGCTAAAATGGCCAAGGCTATGCCAGGCTGAAACTAGGAGCCAGGAGCTTCATCCAGGTCTCCTCCAAGGATGCAGGGGCCCAAGTACTTGAGCCATCTTCCCCTGATTTCTCAGGTACGTTAGCAGGGAGCTGAATCTGAAGTTCAGCAGCTGGGACTTGAACCGGTGCACATATGAGGTGCCAGTGCTGCAGGTGGGAGCTTAACCTGCTATGCCACAACACTAGATCAGACTCTTAAAACGGCCAAATGAAGCTCAGCTCCCATCCCTCCCATGAATTTCTCTTTGGAAGTGGAAAAGTTACTAAATATAGCCTATGAAAAGATAAAAAATTATATGTATGTAATTGTATGAATTTGAAGGCCACAAGGAGACTCGTATATCTATAAACAGATAGGTATTTTTAGTAGCACTTAGTATCCTTTTTTAAAAATAGTGAAATAATTCCCACTAAATTAGTGCCACAATCTTGAAAAGTACACCCTAATCCTTTGCTTAGAGAGAATGGTACGAGAGGCAGTTGTGGAGGAAAAGAGCTTATGTATTTTCATCTACTTCAAGGGCAGACAGAGAGAGGGAGAGAGGAGAGAGAGAGAGACCTTCCATCTTCTAGTTCACTCCCCAAATGCCCTCCACAGCCAGGGCTGGGCCAGGCCAAACCTAGAGCCTGGAATCCCGTCCTGGTCTCTCACATGGACAGCAGGGGCCCACGCACACTTGGGCCATGAGATGCTGCCTCCCAGGATGCATTAGCAGGAAGGTGGATCAGAAGTGCAGGGGTGAGGCCCAAACCAACACTCTGATCTTGGGCGTGGGTGTCCCAAGCAGCTGCTTGACTTGCTGTGCCACAGGGTCCACCCTGCATTTTAACCATTTTAAATGTACAGTTCAGTGGCATTAGGTACACTGTAGTACCTTGTTGTGCAACCATTACTCCTGCTCGTCTACAGAACTTTTTCATCTTTCCAAACAGAAACTCTGTACCCATTAAATGACCACTCTCCACTTCTCTCTTCCTGCATCTGCTAGCAACCACTATTCTATTTATTTCCATGAATTTGACTATTCTAAGTACCTCACGTAAGAGGAAGTATTTAGCCTTCTTAATATCAAATAAGTCGTGTTTTATAGGAGCCCATTAACCTTTACTTTGCACACTTAACATCCTTTGTATGCTCCAAGCAGATTGATTTATTTAAAGTCATAACTGGTTGGATGGAACAATCTTGCATATTTTTCTGCCACCAATGAGCTCTTTCAACTTTAACTGTACTAATATTAGTAGAAAATTTATTCTCTATGGAGAAAGTAAGACAGCAGAAATACATGCGGAGAAAAAGATCACAGAACAAACCAACATGCAGAATTCAGTAGCTCCTTTACAGACTTATGTAGATTTTAATTCAATAAATCAGTGTACCAGGTAGCTTGGAACCACAGGGTTGAAGATAGCTTCCTGGACTGGAAGACAGGGCAAGGCATCTGGCTGTGGTCCCCAACATAAGTGCATCCATAGTTCAGAAAAATAAATTATAATCAGGCATTTGTTCTGATTCTTGGTTAGGAAACTTAAGAAATACAACAGCATTTCTAAGTTTAAAAATTAATTTGCAGCCTTTAATAACGGATAAAACTTCACATTAATGCCCCAAGATGGCCTTTTGTAATCAAACATTGTTTAGATTAAAATTCTAAAAGATGTTATTTACTAATCATCAATTATGTTATCACTCCCTGTCATTTCTCAGGGGCCATACTGAGCACTAAGGTAAAAAATACTACATTCAAATGGTTCATGAAAGGGTGTATATTGAGACAGGGAGTGGAGAGAGACACAGAGAGAATATGAAAAATAGTGACAAAACGTTAACAATTGAGGAAGCTGAGTAAAGAATAAGCAGGAATTCTTTGTACTATTTTTGCAATTTTTCTGTAAGTTCAAAATTATTTTTAAGATGCTGTAAGATAATGAGAAAATGAAATATGTGATCATAAGCAGTTCATTTAGAAATTCATGTTATGAGACTTCTGACCATGTTTTTTAGAAGGAGGATCCTAATCATGTTCATGGGATTTTAAAGGAAAAAGATATTCTAAGGCCAAATAAGTTTGTAAATTATAAATATTACACACCTCCCGCAGTCCATTATACATTTCAAGAAAAGCCACGGATCTGAGAAGTCCCTCTGAGAAGCAGTTGGAAAGCAACTAATTAGATCTGAGAAGCAGTTGGAAAGACTGCCAACTATTTTATTCTGTTTCACTCTGATATCTCAACATATTTGATCACGGAACTCAGAAATGCCATTGTAAGATAGAGGATGTGGTCTTGACTCATATGCCTTCAATTCTCTTGCAGGTAGCTGTGTACACACAACACTGTCTACGGCACAGCAGTGAGGACTGGGCTGTGGGCTCTCTAGGGACTGCAAAATCATTTGGTCTGGTTGCACTAAGGCAACCACAGGCAGAACTCAAAGTTCCATAAATGTATAGCAGGCTAATTTTAAGTTGGTAATTTCATACGGCCTGTGAATGATATCAATGTCCAAATGGCTCTTGGCAGAAAAAAGGTTCCCTACTCTTGAGCCCAACACAGTTCCAATTGATTCTCAGACCCCTTTGTGTGCAGGTATAGACATGGGCCCCCCTTTTAATTAGAAACTCCTATTTCCTTAATGTGCTACTTATTGAATTTCATGCTGAGATAAATTGTTTTTGTTTATGCAATTTCCCAGGACTAATTGCTCAGTTTGTAGAACAGCCTTTCACTAAGCTTTAATGAGTACAATTAAATGAACCGCTAAGATAAAACAAATGATCAAGTCAGCCACCCAAGATGAATGAGCTGGTCTTGAAGTATCTGCCACAAACACAACATCACTGGCCTTTTGCCCAGGAGCACACACAGGTATCTCTCCTTGCTTCTCTTCGGCCTTTCCTCCAGTTTCCCCAAGAGGAGAAGGTGACTTCACGGACAACACCAGTGATGAGATCCCTGTGACATTAAGTCTCACTAAATGTTTCTCGATGAGTAAAACTTCACATCTGAATACTTTGACAAGTTCTGTAAAGTAGTTAGAGACATTTTTTTTTACATAAAAAGATATTTCCAACAAAAATGATAATAATGCTACTTATTTTTCATGTCTCATTTTTACTTAGAGTTTCTAAGACCTTCTTAAAATTTCTGATCTTGGGGACCAGTGCTGTGGTGCAGAAGGCTAAACCTCCACCTGCTGTGTGGATATCACATATGGGCGCCGGTTCGAGTCCCGGCTGCTCCTCTTCCAATCATGCTCTCTGCCATGGCCTGGGAAAGCAGTGGAAAACAGCCCAACTGTGCCCCTACATCCTCGTGGGAGACCCAGAAAAAGCTCCTGGTTCCTGGATTTGGATCGGCTGAGCTCCAGCCATTGCGGTCATTTGGGGAGTGAACTAGCTGATGGAAGACCTCTCTCTGTGTCTCTCCCTCTCTCTGTAACTCTACCTCTCAAAGAAATAAATAAATCTTTAAAAAATTTTTAAAAACTTCTGATTTTTTCCTCAAATTATTAAAAATGGTTTATGATTGGTCGGCGCCGTGGCTCACTAGGCTAATCCTCCACCTTGTGGCGCCAGCACACTGGGTTCTAGTCCCTGTCGGGGCGCCAGATTCTGTCCCAGTTGCCCCTCTTCCAGGACAGCTCTCTGCTGTGGCCAGGGAGTGCAGTGGAGGATGGCCCAGGTGCTTGGGCCCTGCACCCCATGGGAGACCAGGAGAAGCACCTGGCTCCTGCCTTCGGATCAGCGCAGTGCGCTGGCCGCAGCGCGCCGGCTGCGGCGGCCATTGGAGGGTGAACCAACGGCAAAGGAAGACCTTTCTCTCTGTCTCTCTCTCTCACTGTCCACTCTGCCTGTCAAAAAATAAAAAAAAAAAATAAAATAAAAATGGTTTATGATTAACATGTGATACTTGTATATTTTATGGTTTATATGCAATACTTTAACACATTTTAACACAGCATAAGGCAATCAAACCAGGCACTTAGCTTTTCCATGTCATTTTCTTTTATTTGTGTTTGGAGTCCACTGGCTCCACTCTTCCAGTACTTTATACAGTATACAGTGTCATAGAGTGAACTATAATTGTCCCCCCTGTGCTGTGGAACACTTCAACTTGTTACTTCTATCTGACGTGTTTTTGTATCTGCTATCCAACCTTTCCATTCTCCCTCTCTTACCCATCCCACCCTCTAGTAATCAATGTTCTAAGTTTGGATCAACTTTATTTTTAACTTCCACATATGAGAGGAAATATATGGTACTTTTCTTTCTGCATCTTGTCGCTCCCCCTCTTCGTGGAGGAGCAACACAGGACCCTGCGCTGTTCTTTCGTCTGCTCGGCCCTCCCCGGGTTTGCTGCTGGTTCTTCCCGGGTTGGCTACTATCCCTTCCACCTCCGTGGAAGGGCAGTTCCCCCTGGCCACATTCCCCACTTCTGCAGGGGAGCGGCACACCGCCGGCCGGCTCTCTCGGGGGCTGCACGGGTTCCCTTAGATGTTCCCCATAGATGTTCCCCGGTGCATGCCGTCTCTCTCCTCCTTTATAGTCCTCCTCCGCCAATCCTAACTCGGCTGCCCACACGCCGAGTACGCTGCTCTCCTCCAATCAGGAGCAAGTCCTACAGTTTATTAGTTGAACTGGAGGCAGCTGTGCGGAAGCTGTTTACTTCTCTCCCAGCGCCATATTGTGGGAGAGCAGATGCATAGAATAAGTCTTAATTCCAGTAACTCAGTTTAGTCCGGTTTGCTCCCCACACATCTGGCTTATTTCACTTAACATAATGATCTCTAGTTTCACGCATTTGATGCAAATGTCAGGATTTAATTTTTTTTTTAATTTATTTGAGAGGTAGAGGTATAGACAGAGAGAAAAGTCTTCCATCCTCTGGTTCACCTCCCAAATGGTCACAACACCCAGAGCTGGACTGATCTGAATCCAGGCACCAGGAGCTTCTTCCAGGTCTCCCACGCAGGTGCAGGGGCCCCAGCACTTAGGCCATCTTCACTGCTTTCCCAGGCCATACGCAAGGGGCTGAATGGAAGAAGTGCAGCTGGGACACAGACTGGTGCCCAAATAGGATGCCGGCACTGCAGGCAGAACTTAATCCAATACACCACAGCAATGGCTGCTCATTCTTTGTTTTTAACGGTTGAACAACATTCCATTGTGCATATACACCACATTTTCTTTATTCATTCATCTACTGATGGATACCTAGGTTGATTCATTTCTTAGCCACTGTAAATAGTGCTGCAATGAACACGGCAGTGCAAGTATCTCTTCCAAGTGCTGACTTCATTTCTTTTGGGTATAAACTAGAACTGGAATAGCTGGGTCACATGCTAGATTTATGTTTTAGTTTTTGCCTTCACGCTATTCTCTATAATGGTTGTACTAATTTGCATTCTCAACATCATATAAGGTTTCCTTTTCTCCACATCCATGCCAGCATTTACTAATTTTTGTCTCCATTCTAATTGGAGTGAGTTGGTGCTCCATGGTGATTTTGATGTGTTGACCACTTGTATTTCTTCTTTAGAGAATTGTCTATTCAGCTCCTTTACCCATTTATTAACTGGATTATTTCTTTTGTTGAAGTTTTTGAGTTCCTTATATATTCTACATATTAATTCTTTGCCAAATGCAGAGTGTTCAAATATTTTCTCTCATTCTGTGAGTTTCTTTATTGATTGCTTCTTGCACTATACAGAAACTGCTTAGTTTGATGTAGCCCCATTTGTCTATTGTTGCTTCTGTTGCCTGTGTTTTTTGGATCTTATCCAAAAATGTTGCTATGCCAATGTCTTGTAATGGTTCTCATATGTTTCCCTTTAGTAGTTTCATAGTTTAATAACTTACATAAAGATATTTTATTCATTTTAGGATTATTTTTGTATAGGGTGAGAAGTAGGAGCAAAGTTTCAATCTTCTGCACACAGATATCTACTTTTCCCAGCACCATTTATTGAAGAGACTGTTGTTTCTCTAGTATATGTTTTTTGGCACCTTTGTCAAAAGGTTGGCGGCTGTAGATGCATGGATTCATTCTTGGGACCTCTATTCTGTTCCATTGGTCTATGTGTCTGTTTCACTGCCAGTCCCATGCTGTTTTGGTTGCAATTATTCTGTCTTGAAACAGGTTTCAATTTTTTAAATTATTGTGATGCCATCAGAATTGCTCTTTTTGTTTGAGATTGCTTTGGCTATTTGGTGACTTTTGAGCTTCTGTATGAATTTTATACATTTTTAAAAATTCTCTGAGGAATTCCATTGATATTTTGGTGAGTATCGTGTTGCATCTGTAAATTGGTTTGGGTAGTGTGGATTTTTTGTATTAATTCTTGCAATCCATGAACACAGGAAGTCTTTCTGCATTTCTGTGTCTTTAATTTCTTTCATCAGTGTTTTTAAGTTTTTATTGTACAAGTCATTTATATTCTGGGCTGAATTTATTCCAAGACATTTTATTTTTTTCGTAGTTATCATGAATAGGATTGCTTGATTCTCAGCAAGTTTGTTATGGACATACAAAAAAGTGTGTTTTTGTGGGTGTGTGTTTGTTTTATCCTGTAACCTTACTTTATTTGTTTATCAGTTCAAATTGTTTCTTGGTGGAATTTCTCTTTAAATAGAATCATGTGTTCTGCAAACAGATAATTTGACTTCTTTCTTTCCTATTTGTATAGCTTTCATTTCTTCCTCTTGCCTAATAGCTCTGGCTAAATATTTTGGTGCTATATTGAATAAGAGTGGTAAAATCAGACATCTTTGTCTGGTTCTTTTTTTTTTTTTGTAGTTAGCATACATTTTTTAAATTTTTATTTAATAAATATAAATTTCCAAAGTACAGCTTATGAATTACAATGGCTTTCCCCACCCCCGATAACTTCCCTCCCACCTGCACCCCTCCCATTTCCCGCTCCCTCTCCCATTCCATTCACATCAAGATTCATTTTCAATTATCTTTATATACAGAAGATCAATTTAGCATATATCAAGTAAAGATTTCAACAGTTTGCACCCACACAGGAACATAAAGTGTAAAATACTGTTTGAGTACTAGTTATAGCATTAATTCACATTGAACAACACATTAAGGACAAAGATCCTACATGAGGAGTAAGTGCACAGTGACTCCTGTTGTTGACTTAACAAATTGACACTCTCGTTTATGGCGTCAGTAATCTCCCTAGGCTCTTCTCATGAGTTGCCAAGGCCATGGAAGCCTTTTGAGTTCGCCGACTTCGATCTTATTTAGACAAGGTCATAGTCAAAGTGGAAGCTCTCTCCTCCCTTCAGAGAAAGGTACCTCCTTCTTTGATGGCCCATTCTTTCCACTGGGATCTCACTCGCAGAGATCTTTCATTTAGGTTTTTTTTTTTTTTTTCCCCCTCAGGGTGTCTTGGCTTTCCATGCCTGAAATACTCTCATGGGCTCTCCAGCCAGATCCGAATGCCTTAAGGGCTGATTCTGAGGCCAGAGCGCTGTTTAGGACATCTGCCATTCTACGAGTCTGCTGTGTATCCAGCTTCCCATGATGGATTACTCTCTCCCTTTGTAATTCTATCAGTTAGTGTTAGCAGACGCTAGTCTTGTTTATGTGACCCCTTTGACTCTTAGACCTATCAGTATGATCAGTTGTGAACTGAAATTGATCACTGGGACTAGTGAGATGGCATTGGTATTTCTGTACATGCCACCTTGATGGGATTAAATTGGAATCCCCTGGCACGTTTCTAACTCTACCATTTGGGGCAAGTCAGCTCTAGCTTGTCCCAAATTGTACATCTTCTCCCTCTCTTATTCCCACTCTTATATTTAACAGAGATCACTTTTCAGTTAAATTTAAACACCTAAGAATAATTGTGTGTTAATTACAGAGTTTAACCAATGTTATTAAGTGGAACAAAAAAAATACTAAAAGGGATAAAGTATTAAGTTGTTCAGCAACAGTCAGGACAAGGGCTGATCAAGTCACTGTTTCTCATAGTGTCCATTTCACTTCAACAGGTTTCCTTTTTGGTACTCAGTTAGTTGTCACTGATCAGGGAGAACATATGATATTTGTCCCTTTGGGACTGGCTTATTTCACTCAGCATGATGTTTTTCAGATTCCTCCATTTTGTTGCAAATGACCGGATTTCATTGTTTTTTATTGCTGTATAGTATTCTATAGAGTACATGTCCCATAACTTATTTATCCAGTCTACTGTTGATGGGTATTTAGGTTGATTCCAGGTCTTAGCTATTGTGAATTGAGCTGCAATAAACATTAAGGTGCAGACCGACCGCGTTTTTGTTTGCCAATTTAAATTCCTTTGGGTAAATTCCAAGGAGTGGGATGGCTGGGTTGAACGGTAGGGTTATATTCAGGTTTCTGAGGAATCTCCAAACTGACTTTCATAGTGGCTTGACCAGTTTGCATTCCTACCAACAGTGGATTAGTGTCCCTTTCCCCCCACATCCTTGCCAGCATCTGTTGTTGGTAGATTTCTGAATGTGAGCCATTCTAACTGGGGTGAGGTGAAACCTCATTGTGGTTTTGATTTGCATTTCCCTGATGGCTAGTGATCCTGAACATTTTTACATGTGTCTTAGCCATTTGGATTTCCTCTTTGAAAAATGTCTATTGAAGTCCTTGGCCCATCTCTTATGGTTCTAGATATTAGGGAAAATGCTTGCAGCTTTTCCCCATTCAATGTGTTATCTGTGGTTTTTCATAGATGCCTTTGTTTTGTTAAGGTATATTCCTTCTGTACTTGTTCAAGGCTATAATCATGAATCTATGTTGAACTTTATCAAACACTTTCTCTGAAACTACAAAGATGATCACAAGACTTCTACCCTTCATTCTGTTGATGTGATGTACTATGTTCATTGATTTGTGGATGTTGAACCATCCCTACACACTTGGAGTAAATCCCACTTAATCATGATAAATGATTTTTTTAGATCTTGTTAAATTCATTTTTGCTAGTATTTTGTTGAGAATTTTTTTTAGATTAAATATCTTTTTTTTTAACTTTTATTTAATGAATATAAATTTCAAAGTACGACTTATGGATTACAATGGCTTCCCCCCCATACCGTCCCTCCCACCCACAACCCTCCCCTTTCCCTCTCCCTCTCCCCTTCCATTCACATCAAGATTCATTTTCGATTATCTTAATATACAGAACATCAGCTTAGCATACATTAAATAAGGATTTCAACAGTTTGCTCCCACACAGAAACATAAAGTGAAAAATAATAGATGATTTTTTTTTAAATGATGATGAAATCAGATCAGACCTATTGTCATGTTTAATCCCAGTGAGAGTCAAGTTAGGAATTGATAATTTCTTTCTTTTTTTTTTTTTTACAGAAGATCAGTTTAGTATGCATTAAGTAAAGATTTCAACAGTTTGCACCCCCATAGAAACACAAAGTGAAATATATTGTTTGAGTACTCGTTATAGCATTAAATCTCAATGCACAGCACATTAAGGACAGAGATCCTACATGAGGAGTAAGTGCACAGTGACTCCTGTTGTTGACTTTACCAATTGACACTCTTGTCTATGGCATCAGTAATCTCCCTATGCTCCAGTCGTGAGTTTCCAAGGCTATGGAAGCCCTCTGAGTTCTCCGACTCTTATCTTGTTTAGACAAGGTCATAGTCAAAGTGGAGGTTCTCTCCTCCCTTCAGAGAAAGGTACCTCCTTCTTTGATGGCCCATTCTTTCCACTGGGATCTCACTCACAGAGATCTTTTGCCAGAGTGTCTTGGCTTTCCATGCCTGAAATACTCTCATGGGCTTTTCAGCCAGATCCGAATGCCTTTAGGGCTGATTCTGAGGCCAGAGTGCTATTTAGGACATCTGCCATTCTATGAGTCTGCTGAGTTTCTCACTTCCCATGTTGGATCACTCTCCCCTTTATTTATTCTATCGGTTAGTGTTAGCAGGTACTAGACTTGTTTATGTGCTCCCTTTGACTCTTAGTCCTTTCATTATGATCAGTTGTGAACTGAAATTGATCCCTTGGACTAGTGAGATGGCATTGGTACATGCCACCTTGATGGGATTGAATTGGAATCCCCTGGTATGTTTCTAACTCTACCATTTGGGACAAGTCAGCTTGAGCATGTCCCAAATTATACATCTCTTCCCTCTCTTATTCCCACTCTTATGTTTAACAGGGATCACATTTCAGTTAATTTTCAACACTTAAGAATAACTGTGTATTAATTACAGAATTAAACCAGATCTTCTCAGATCTGGAAAAAATGGTGCTGAAATTCATATGGAGGCACAAGAGACCAAAGCCGGAGGCATCACAATACCAGATTTCAGGACATACTACAGGGCAGTTGTAATCAAAACAGCATGGTACTGGTACAGAAACAGATGGATAGACCAATGGAACAGAATTGAAACACCAGAAATCAACCCAAACATCTACAGCCAACTTATATTTGATCAAGGATCTAAAACTAATTCCTGGAGCAAGGACAGTCTATTCAATAAATGGTGCTGGGAAAATTGGATTTCCACGTGCAGAATCATGAAGCAAGACCCCTACCTTTCACCTTACACAAAAATCCACTCAACATGGATTAAAGACCTAAATCTACGACCTGACACCATCAAGTTACTGGAGAACATTGGAGAAACCCTTCAAGATATTGGCACAGGCAAAGAATTTCTGGAAAAGACCCGGGAGGCACAGGCAGTCAAAGCCAAAATCAACTATTGGGATTGCATCAAATCGAGAAGTTTCTGTACTGCAAAAGAAACAGTCAGGAGAGTGAAGAGACAATCGACAGAATGGGAAAAAATATTTGCAAACTATGCAACAGATAAAGGGTTAATAACCAGAATCTACAAAGAGATCAAGAAACTCCACAAAAACAAAACCAACAACCCACTTAAGAGATGGGCCAAGGACCTCAATAGACATTTTTCTAAAGAGGAAATCCAAATGGCCAACAGGCACATGAAAAAATGTTCAAGGTCATTAGCAATCAGGGAAATGCAAATCAAAACCACAATGAGGTTTCACCTCACCCCGGTTAGAATGGCTCACATGCAGAAATCTACCAACAACAGATGCTGGCGAGGATGTGGGGAAAAAGGGACACTAACCCACTGTTGGTGGGAATGCAAACTGGTCAAGCCACTATGGAAGTCAGTCTGGAGATTCCTCAGAAACCTGAAGATAACCCTACCGTTCGACCCAGCCATCCCACTCCTTGGAATTTACCCAAAGGAATTTAAATTGGCAAACAAAAAAGCGGTCTGCACCCTAATGTTTATTGCAGCTCAATTCACAATAGCTAAGTCCTGGAACCAACCTAAATGCCCATCAACGGTAGACTGGATAAAGAAATTATGGGATATGTACTCTTTAGAATACTATACCGCAGTAAGAAACAAAGAAATCCAGTCATTTGCAACAAAATGGAGGAATCTGGAACACATCATGCTGAGTGAAATAAGCCAGTCCCAAAGGGACAAATACCATATGTTCTCCCTGATTGGTGACAACTGACTGAACACCAAAAAGGAAACCTGTTGAAGTGAAATGGACACTATGGGAAACGGTGACTTGATCAGCATAACCCTGACTGTTAATGAACAACTTAATACATTATCCCTCTTAGTAGTTTTTTGTCTGTTCTACTTAATATGACTGGTTTAATTCTGTAATTTTGTTGAGAATTTTTGCATCTATGATATTTGGGCTGTCTGTGTGTGTGTGTGTGTGTGTGTCCTTGTCTGGCTTTAGAATCAAGGAAATGCTTGTTTCATAGAATTAGAATGGAAGGCTTTTTTTCTTTCAATTTTTTGGAGTAGTTTGAGAAAATCGATACAGTAGTATGAGAAAATCTGTTTGCTGATGACATGATTTTATATAAAGAGAAATTCCACCAAGAAACCATTAGAACTGATAAACAAATTCAGTAAGGTTGCAGGATAAAAAACCCGACACACAAAAATTAAATTCTTTCTCAAGTTTGGCAGAATTTAGCTGTGAAGCCATGTGACCCTGGAATTTTCATTGTTGGGAAATTTTGATTACCGATTTAACCTTCTCACTCCTTATTCAGGTCTTTTGGTTCAATTTTGGTAAGTTAAATATATCCAAAAATGTATTCTTTTCTTTCAGATTTTCCAATTTGTTGGCATATAATTATTCATAATGATCTCTAACGACCCTCTGTATTTGTGTAATATCAGTTGTAAGATCTCCTTTTTCATGTGATTTTATTTACTTGAGTCTTCTCTTTATTTCTTATTTCATCTAACTAAAGGCTTATCGATTTTATTTTTTGTAAAAACCAACTTTTGATTTAATTGATCTTTAATATTTTTAAAAATTTTATAAAATTTATTTCTGCTCTGATCTTCACTGTTTCTTCCTTTCTATTAACTTTGGGTTTGGTTTGTTCTTGTCCTTCTAGGCCACTAAGATGCATTGTTAAGTTGTTTATTTCATATCTTTCTAATTTCTGATGCAAGCACTTATTGCTATATGCTTTCCTCTTGGCATTGCTTTTGTTGTATCTTAAGTTCTGATATGTTTGTTGTGTTTCCATTTTCATTTGTAAAAGGAATTTTCACAAATGAAATTTCATTTTTAAGTTTCCCTTTTGATTTTCTCAATGAACCATTGTTCATTCAGTATGTTCAGTCTCCCTGCATTTGCACAATTTCTTCTTTCTTTTGTTGATTTCTGGTTTTAGTCCATTGTGGTCACAAGGACATCTTACTTTTTAAGAGACAAAAACACTGCTTGGATATAAAAATCAGAGGATACTGAAGTCCATTAATTAAATGTATCTCTATATACAAATATCTTCAGATGTTTCTGAGGAACTACAATATTATGCTTCCTTTTGTATGTGCCTTTAGGGCAAATGAGCAATGTCAGATCAAAAGTAGAAATAGTGATCTACTTTTATAAATGACATAATACATTGTCTCTCCAATTTTATGCAACTTCTAGTAATTATAAAAATATTTTAAACTAGAAACTCATAATTAATTCCATTAATTTATAGAATAGAACACAAAGAGAAGGTATCATCTGATAATTCATCAATTCTTATTTCAGTACTACATTCTTAAAGAATAAATACATTAATATAAAACATGGTGTTCAGTACTTAAAAGAGAAAAGTATAGTGACAAATTTACCAAGCTTCAAAATATTAAAGCTTCATTTAAAAATGGCGTATCCTAATTTACAGATTCAACATGATATCAATCAAAATACCAAAGACATTCTTCTCAGATATAGAGAAAATTATGCTGAAATTCATATGGAACCATAGGAAACCCCGAATAGCTAAAGCAATCTTGTACAACAAAACAAAGCCAGAGGCATCACAATCCCAGATTTCACGACATACTACAGTGAAGTTGTAATCAAAACAGCCTGATACTGGTACAAAAACAGATGGTTCAACCAATGGAACAGAATAGAAACACCAGAAATCAATCTAAGTATCTACAATCAACTAATCTTTGACAAAGGAGCTAAAACCAACCCTGGAACAAGGACAGTCTCTTCAACTAATGTTGCTGGGAAAACTGGATGTCCACACGAAGAAGCATGATTCTTTCACTGAAATGCACTCAAAATGGACTAAAGACCTAAATCTATGGCTCAACACCATCAAATTTTTAGAGAACATTTTGGAAACTCTACAAGACATTGGCGTAGACAAAGAGTTCCTGGAAAAGATTCCAGAGGCACAGGCAATCAAAGCCAAAATAGACAATTGGGATTACATCAAATTGAGAAGCTTCTGCACTGCAAAAGAAACAATCAACAGAGTGAAGAGACAACTGACAGAATGGGAGTAAATATTTACAAACTATACAACTGATAAAAGATTAATAACCAGAATATATAAAGAGATCAAGAAACTCAACAATAGCAAAAAACAATCTGGTTAAGAAATGGGTAAAGGAATTAAACAGACATTTCTCAAAAGAGGAAATCCAGATGGCCAACAGACACTTGAAAAAATTGTTCAGGATCACTAGTCGTCAGAGAAATGCAGATCAAAACCACAATGAGGTTCCAGTTCACTCTGGTTTGAATGGCTTTCATGCAGTAATCAAAAAACGACAAAGGCTGGAGAGGATATGGAGAAAAAAGTACTCGAATCCACTGTTGGTGGGAATGTAAATTGGTAAAGCCACTCTGGAAGACACTGTGGAGGTCTGACACTCAGAGGTCTGAATATAGACCTACCACATGACTCAGCTATCCCACTCCTGGGAATCTACCCCAGGGAAATGAAATCAGCATATGAAAGAACTACCTGAACTTCCATGTACATGTACCTCCATATTTATCGCAGATCAATTCACAATAGTAAAGACATGGAATCAACCCAAATGCCTGTCAACCGAAGACTGGATAAAGAAATTATGGGATATGTACACAATGGAATACTACACACCAGTAAAAATAAAACATACAAAAAACAAAGTCTGGTCATTTGCAACAAAATGGACAAAACTGAAAAACATTACACTTAGTGAAATAAGCCAATCTCAAAGGGACAAATTCTATATATTCCCCTGGCCAGTGATAACTTACAGAGCACCTAAAAGACAACATGTAGAAATGAAATTGACCCTGTGAGAAGGAATGATTTTGAATAGCCCTTCTCTTGACTGTTGAGGAACAACTTTTTATTCTCTATTTTTGGTTATCATTTCCTTTCTTTTCTTTTATAATATTTTCCTTATCTTTTTCATACAAATCACTGAACTCTATACTGTTAAACATAGACTTAATCATATATGCATAAAGGTAATTGATAACAAAAAATGAAATATCTCTTTATAATTCTTTACTGCCATCCTCAGCACACTAGGTGACTTGATCTTGAACCACGTCAATTATCTTGATTTCTGTGGGTAATCTTGTGCCTTAAAGTGTGAAATCATGAAAAGAAAAGATGAGGAAAAACTGAAAGGAGACAAGGAGGAACCCAACATCCTCTGTGGACTAAGTGACAGTTCCTGTTTGTATTAAAATCTAAAATGACATTTTTATTTCTGATGGTGAATTGCTATATGGAAGATGCTAACAACTTCTTTTTTCTTGGTTAAACCAAAGGTAGAGGAAAATGGATTTTAATTATTTATCAAAGAACTACAAGTCATAGTTTAGTTCAACTCATTGAAACATTTTGTACTCACTTATCACTTTCCTTCATTCATTTAATCCAGAGATTTGTTTATTTATTTATTTATTTTTATTTTTTTATTTATTTTTTATTTTTTTTGACAGGCAGAGTGGACAGTGAGACAGAGAGAAAGGTCTTCCTTTTGCCGTTGGTTCACCCTCCAATGGCCGCCGCGGCCGGCGCGCTGCGGCCGGCGCACCGCGCTGATCCGATGGCAGGAGCCAGGAGCCAGGTGCTTTTCCTGGTCTCCCATGGGGTGCAGGGCCCAAGCACCTGGGCCATCCTCCACTGCACTCCCTGGCCACAGCAGAGAGCTGGCCTGGAAGAGGGGCAACCAGGACAGAATCCGGCGCCCCAACCGGGACTAGAACCCGGTGTGCCAGCGCCGCAAGGCGGAGGATTAGCCTAGTGAGCAGCGGCGCCGGCCTAATCCAGAGATTTGTAAATTATAGCTCATGGGCCAGCCACTGGCCTTTGTAAATAACATTTTACTGGAATAAAGCAACACTTACTTGTTTACCTATTTTCTATGGCTGCTTTGGCACTTCAATAACAAAGTGAATAGTTGTAATAGAAATTTTATGGTCTAGAAAGCCTAAAATATTTACTACTGGGCCACTGAAGAAAAAGTTTGTAGGCTTCTGATCTAATTTGTCACTCAACCACGCAACAAGTGTTTTTTCTGAGTCTGAAAGGTTTTGGTCTCAGTGCTAAGAATACAGGAATGAACATAACGTTGTAGTCTATGTCCCCAGGGAATGGATGCTCTGGTAAAGGAGACAACTGAAAAGGAATGGCATCAACAGGACAGTCACATCTGGAACAGGGAAAACAGCTGATTACAGAAGCATTGATCACGATGATCCTGGCAGGAAGTTATACCTAAACTGAGCTATGAAGGGTCAGTAGGAGTCAGCGGGAAGGAAGAGCGGGGAGCAGGAGAGAAGCTGGCGGTGAGCTGTGAGTGTTGCCAGGGGAAGGAACACAGGCTGAGGCCTGGGAACACAAGTAAGCATGACATGAATGGTGTTCAGTCTTGCCAGAGCAAAGACCTCTTAGGGGAAAGCAGTACAAAGAAAGTTAGCAAAGCAAGCAGGGTCCAGGATATGCTAGGTCCTATAAGGAGTTTGCTCTAAGGAAAAATGGAAAGCCATTGACAGATATAAGTTATTGAGAGATACAACTAGATCTGTACTTTAGAATGATCACTTAGATGTCACTATGGAGTTTGGAGAGAAGGCTGGAATCAGAAATAATAATTAAAAAGCTGTTGTAGTACTCTCGGCTATGGCCAAGTGAGGGGCTTGGCAACTCCTCCCCCTAAAAGGCAACTATAATGATGGGAAAAAATGGAAAAAATAATTAACTCAGCAGTCCAGAAATGAACAAAAGCACGGACAATCTGAGCAGCATTTACGGTTGGAAACACTTCTCTGGGTAGGAACACGGCGAGTCTGTTGTGCTCTGGACACGGGCTGCTTCCTTGTCTCCATCTCAGACAGCCAGAAAATTGTCAAGGGCAAGAGGACGTGTGCCTGGTGATGGATTCACTCAATATGGTGAGGTGGCAAAACCCCACACCCATCAGTGTTGCAGAAGTGAAAATTACACACAGTGGTGAACTCGGGGAGGCTCGCAGTCCCACTAGCCTGAGCTTGTCACTGTGGTGGAGGAAGACCTAGTCCTTGCTTAATTGCGTATGTATGCAGAAGCTCATCTGAGAAAGCTCCAGCAGGCTACACATGCCTAGCCAACATATGTGCATGGGGTCACAAAAGCCCAGAACAGAGTAAAAGCTTAGACATATCTGAAAATGGATTGAACTTAAAGAATTGTGTTTTTTTTTAGGATTTATTTATTTATACAAAAGCCAGAGTTACAGAGAAGGAGAGAGAAAGGGAGAGGGAGAGGGAGAGGGAAAGGGAGAGGGAGAGGGAGAGAGGGAGAGAGGGAGAGAGGGAGAGGGAGGCAGGGAGGCAGGGAGGCACGGAGAGAGAGAGCGAGAGTGAGAGAAACTTCCATCAGCTGGTTCACTCCCCAAATGGCTGCAATGGTGCAATGGCCAGGGCGGCACTGGACCAAAGCCAGGAGCCAGGAGCTTCATCTGGGAGTCAGAAGCAGGAGCCAAGTATTGAACTCAGGCACCCTGATATGAGATGTTGGCATCTTAACCTCGGGGCACAATGCCCACCCCACAAATAGCATGAACTTTGGATGCTCCTCCCATTTCCTACTGACAAATTTTTCAGACACTAGAATCTGGCAGGTGTGACTATTCTCGGGGTTCAATCCTGCAATGTTGTGGGTGTGTAAGTGGATTGGTTAGACACCCTCCCATCTACCTACCATTTTATTGCTATGCTGAACGCCATGAAGTGGGCAGTTTGGTGGGTGGAGCAGTTGATGTCAGAGTAGCATGTGGTTTATCACCATAAGATAGTCTGAGTCTTGGAGTATATCTGTCTTGTTCTTTTTGCAATGGTCTGTCTGAGGTTCTCTCTGTGCTGAGCTTGGCTGCTGCCATGTCAGCATGTGCCAGAGCTGTGTGTGTGTGTGTATTGCATACCAGGCCTTCCCACAGACACCAGCAGCTTAGGAGGCAATGGAAGCACCAAGTAAGGGGTCTGTTTTCATTCAAAAAGGTGTGTGATTGCATTTGTGTATGTATATGTGTATGTGATACGAGTACTTTTAAAAATAAGTGGTGGGGTTGGGTGTTTGGCCTAGTAGTTAAAACTCTGGCTGGACTTCTATCTTCTATATTCGTATTGAAGTACCTATATTCATGTTGAAGTACCTATATTTGAGTACTGGTTCGGGTCCAAATTTTAGCTCCCTGTTAATGCAGACCCTGGGAGGGAACAGATGATGGTTCAGGTACTTGGGTCCATTCCTCCCACTTGGGAAACCTGGATTGAGCTCAAGTACTCAGGTCCCTCCCACTCACTTGGAAAACTGAATTGAGTTATGGGTCTCAGCTTCAGTATGGCTCAACCCTAGTCATTTCAGGCATTTGGGATGTGAACCTGTGATGGGAGCCCATTCTCTCCTTCTATCCTTACCTCCTTCCTTCCTTATTCTCAATTGAATAAATTTAAAAAATAGGCAAGTGTTATGAATAGACATTTCTAAAAAGGAGAAATACAAATGGCTAAGAAATATTTGAAAAAATGTTCAATATCATTAGCCATCAGGGAAATGCAAGTCAAAATCACAATGAGATACCCCGTCTTCCCAGTTATAATGGTTATTATCAAAAAGAAAATAACAATTGTTGGCAAGGATGTAGAAAAGAGGGAACTTCAAATTTTATTTTTTAACCCACAAAAGGGGAACTTTTATACATTATTGGTGGGAATGTGAATTAGCACAGCCACTGTGGAAAACAGTTTGGAGATTCCTTAAAAAACTAGAGTAGAACTGTCATATGTTCTACTTATCCGACTTCTGGATTTACCTCCAATAGAAATGAAATAATTATCTCAAACAGATATCTTCACCCCCATGACTACTGCAGTGCTAGTCACAATAGTCAAGATATGTAATCAACCCAAGAGTTCATCAACAAATGACATTGGGGTCAGCACTGTAGCATAGTAGGCTAAGCCTCTGCCTGTGGCACTGGCATCCCATATATGTACCAGTTCATGTCCTAGCTGCTTCTCTTCTGATCGAGCTCCTTGCTATGGCTGGGAAACAGCAGAAGATGGCCCAAGTGCTTGGGCCCCTTCACCCACATGGGAGACCCAAAATAAGCTCCTGGCTCCTGGCTTTGGATAGGCTTGGCTCTGACCATTGCAGTTATTTGGGGAATGAACCAGTGGATGGAAAACCTTTGTCTCTCCCTCTCTCTGTAGATCTACCTCTCAAATAAATAAATATTAAAAAAACACAAATGACATGATAAATAAAATGTGGTAGATACACTATGAAATATTACTCAACCATAAAAAATGAAGGGGTGGGCATTCAGCATAGTAGTTGAGACATCACTAGGGATGCTTATATCCTGTACCAGAGTGCTTAGGATTAAGTGTTGGCTCCACTTCCAATTCCAGCTTCCTGCTGATGTGTGACCAGATGATGGTTTGAGAAGTTGTTTCCCTGACACCTATGTGTCACTATGAGGACTCTTATTGGTCACTATGAGGACTCCACTATTAGCCTCCTGGCTTTGGCTGACCCAGCCCCAGGTATTGTGGTATTTGGCAGGGAGTGGTGAAACAGCAGATGGAAGATATCTTTCTCTCTGCCTTCAAATTAAAAAAAAAACATAAAAATGAAATTTTGTCATGTACAGCAAAATGGATGGAACTGGGAGACTTAATGTTACATGAAGTAACGTGAAGTAACACACAGGAAGACAAATACTGCATGTCCATCCTCATGTGGAAGCTAAAATAACTCACTCTGACCATAGGCTAGATTACCCAGAGGCTGGGAACATTTTTTTTCATTGTTTGGAGGCCATTTGTATTTCTTTCTTTGAAAAGTGCCTGTTCATATCCATTGCCCATTTCTTAATTGGATTGTTTGCTTTGTTATTGAGTTTCTTGAACTCCTTATACATTCTGAATATGTATCCTTCATCAGATGCATGGTTTGCAACTATTTTTTCTTATTCTGTCAATTATCTCTCCATTTTTGTTAATTGTTTCCTTTACTGTGCAGAAGCTTCTTAGCTTACAATAGTCCCCTTTGTGTATTTTTGCTTTTACTGCCTATGCCAATATCTTGCTGTGTTTTCTCTGTTTTCCTCTAGTAGTTTGATAGTTCCAGGTATTACGTGTAGATTCTTGATCCATTTTGAGTTGATTTTTTTGTAGAGTGTAAGGAAGAGGTCTTGCTTCAAACTTCTGTATATGAAAATGCGATTTCCCCAACATCATTTATTGAAAAGTTGTCCTTTCTCCAGGGAATGTTTTTTAGCACATTATTTTTAAAAAAAAAGTTGGTTACAGACATGTGGATCTATTTTTGGGGTTTCTATCCTATTTGGTCTGTGGGTCTACTTCTGTGCCTTTTGTTTTGAATTCCTACTCCTATTTAAATATTGCATCTCCTTTAGTGATCTTACCATTACCTCTGCCTGTGGTAACATCCACTGGGCATCTTTGCCTGCTATGGTCTGAATGCTCATGTCTCTCCCCACCCCTAAATTCATATGTTGAACCCTAACCTTCAGTGTGATGGTATTTGGAGTTAGGAGCTGTGGGAGGTGATTAGGTCATGAGGGTGGCACCTTTACAAATAGCAATTAGTGTCCCTATGAAAGAGGCCCCTTATAAAAGAAGCTGCCTTGCTTCTTTCAACATGGGAGGACACAGCAAGATGGTATCATCCATTAACCAGAAAGAGGGTCTCACCAAACATGCAACCAACTAGCAGCTGGGTCTTTACACTCGATTTTAGCCAAAAGACCAAGAAGCAATAACAGCGGGGTCTTTGACTTCCCAGCCTGTAGAAATAAATTTTGGTTATTTATAACTGCTCCACTATAGTATTCTGTTATGGCAGCCTGACTGGACTAAAACAATGCTCCAAACATAAGAAAAATCTCTAGTTCATTTACCAAAGTAGCAATATCACAAAATATTAAAGATTTGGTAATAAATGTGGAGATTCCTGGAGAGACAAAGAACCTGATGTTCAATTTTAGACACACCGAATCTGAATCCCACAGGTCCTTCTCTGACACAGGAATCTCCTTCTAGGATTTCTGCCCTCCCTGCCTCACCATGAGAGCTTTCTCCTCTCTATTTCTTGCCTCAATCTCAGTTCTAAAGATTTCCCTTCTTCTGGGTTGTTGGGAAGGTAAAAAATATCAATATTCTTTTTATATTACAACATTTGATTTGTGGACAATTTTTCCATTTTTTAGAATCACAACTGCTATCTAGGATAAGGATGTGGGGTCTATTTGGCTTAACTAAAACAGGTTAATGAAAATGTTTACATTAAATATTATAGTGAGCCCTGGATTTCTGGCACTTTTTAATATCTTAGTTTGGGCCACTTTTGAATGTGAGTTTCATTGTTAACAAGTTACTAAAAACTCAATCTCAGATTAATTAAACTTATGGACACATGAAAACAGATAGACAGGAATCATGGATTTTTTTTCAATTCCTTATCTCAAGTTCATTTCCCAAGTTATTGGTATTTTCATCTTTGAAAGTGGGTAGCATTTAATACTGGCAAATGTACATAAAAAAGATTTCATATCAATATATGAACAGAAGTAGGGATGGAGCCAGCATGAACAAAAGGAAAAACGTTTCAGGGTAGTTAATTCTTTGATGTGTGAGTTCTTTTATAAGAATTTTTCTTTATCTCCCCCATAATAAAAAAAAAAGAAAGAAGCTAGTTCAAAGTACAATCAGTCTTTCATGGTAAGGACAATGGATGGAAGCAATTGAAGTGAATGTCCTTTGATTAAATAGATCATGACTTCACTTCTCAGTAAATACGCAGCATCAAAATAAGTCTAGATTTTTTCAAGTTCAGATAGGTATGGCCTATTTTAGCAGAATTAATATCGTCTATGCATTTTGAATTTTGTAGCTTAACTACTTTTAGAAGACTATTTAGAAATAATTTTAAAATAACCTAGCTTCATTCATGCACCAAAGCGTGGAAAATTGAAAGCAAATCACGATTCCCCAGAATACACATTTGCCTTTCAGCATCACCTTGTACCTGTAGCTTTGATTCTGAAATTGCCCTTGCAAATGTTTGTTTTGAAACCACTATTGACAGGGGCAGGCTTGTGCTGCAGTATCCTGATAAGCAGGAAATGAACCGTGGAAGAAAAAAAATCTATTAGTTCCAAAACTCAAAAGGTAAAGGCCACGGCACTACGCATTTGTCCCTTTTGCAATTTAAAATTTCCTCTCTTCTGAAGGGCTCCATACACCTGCCCAATTTGGAACCAGTGTGTCCTGCACTTGTACTAGCTTATTGCTACAGAGAGTTTTATTTTCTTACTTACATTTTTTTTAAGAGAATGCTGATTTTTGCAAGTGTTCTCTGGAGGGATGCCCCAGCAATGGCAGCTCTGATCACACAGCAGATCTGAATTAGCACAGAAGCTGGGGTCAGGAGCCAGAGCCAGGTATTGAACCCAGGTACTCAGACAGGAGACACACGCTTCTTAAGTGGCATCTTAACTACTAGATCAAACATCCATCCCCATCTATCTCCTAATTATGTAGCTTTCTGGGAAATCATTAGTAGAAAACAAAGAACCTTGTTGTAGAAGATCTGCTTGCAATCCTACTTATCCTTGGCTTATGGAAAAGGAGAGAGATTTCTTAAATGGTTAAAATTATTAAATTAACATGAAACTGTTAACTAACATTAGTTTATCAGTGTTTTAAATTTTTAAGAATTATGGGGTTGGTGCTGTGGTGTAGAGGGTAAGGCTGCCACCTTGATGCCAGATTCCATATGGGCACCAGTTCATGTCCTGGTTGCTCCACTTCCGATCCAGCTCCCTACTAATGGCCTGGGAAAGCAGCAGAAGATGGCCCAAGTCTTTGGGCCCCTGCTCCCATGTAGGAGACCCAGATGAAACTCCTGGCTCCTGGCTTTGGGCTGGCCCAGTCCTGGCTGTTGCAGCCATTTGGGAAAGTGAACCAACAGATGGAAGATTGATTCATTTTCTTTCTCTCCCCTCCTCTTCTCTCCCTCTCTCTCTGTAACTCTTTCAAATGAATAAATAAATATTCAAAAATTAAATTCAGAATTGCAGAGGATAAAAATGCAAGGCCCTTTGTTTCCTCTTGCATAGTAAAAGTAGTTTTCCCAGTAGTACTTAAGGCAGTTAGCGGACTGTACATTCTAAGTGTCTCTGCAGATGTAATTAAGGTAAGAATCTAGAGAGGATATCATGCCGGATTCAGGGTGGCCCTAATCCAAGGTCAAGTGCTTTATAAGAGAGGGAAATGAAGGCACAGAGTTGTAGATGACAGGAGAGACCATGTTTACACAGGAGCAGAGATGGGACATTTTGCAAGTGTTCTCTGGAGGGATGCCCCAGCAATGGCAGCTCTGATCACACAGCAGATCTGAATTCGCAGGGAAGCTGGGGTCAGGAGCCAGAGCCAGGTATTGAACCCAGGTACTCAGACAGGAGGCACACGCTTCTTAACTGGTATCTTAACTACTAGATCAAACATCCATCCTCAGCCACGTCCTAATTGTGCAGTTTTCTGAGAAGACATTAGTAAAACAAAGACCACGGGCATAATAAGCCAAACAACACCAAGGATTGTCTGTAGCCATCAGAACCTAGAAAAGGGGCACTTAGATTCCTTGCTACAGCCTCCAGAGGGAATCAACCCTGCCCAAAACTCGATTCTGGACTTCTGGCCTCCAGACCTGTGAGAGAATGCACTTCCACAGGTTTGTTTTTTTGTTTTGTTTTGAAGAAACTTGCTTAGTTATATCAGAGGCAAATAGAGCAGGAATGAGAGTGAGGTCCCATCCACTAACTCACTCCCTAAATGCCTGCAACTCCTGGGGCTGGGCCAGGGCTGGAGCCAGGAGCTGGAAATACAACCCAGGTCTCCCACAGGGTGACAGGAACCCTTGCGCTACACTGCCCCCCTGTTTCTGGATTGGCGGGAAGCTGGAATCAGGAACCAGAGCTGGCAACCAAACCCAGATACTCTGATGTGAAACACGGGCATCTTAACCCACAGGCTAAGGCCTGTTCGCAGTTTCTACTGTTTTAAATCACTGAGTTTGTGGTAACTTGTTATGGCAACCCTAGGAAACTAATATATTCAACACAGGAAACTAATACAATTAATACATAATTGCTTGTTTTTATGGTTTGTTTTATAAAAATGGCATATATATTATTATCTTCCTAAACCAACCATTTGTTCTCAAGGGAAGCCCCATACAAAACTACATCAACATGGTTTTGGTTTCAAAAGATTGGAAGATGGGGCCGGTGCCATGGCACAATAGGTTAATCCTCTGCCTTCAGCGCTGGCATCCCATATGGGCGCTGGTTCTAGTTCCAGCTGCTCCACTTCCAGTCCAGCTCTCTGCTCTGGCCTGGGAAAGCAGTGGAAGACGGCCTAAGTCCTTGGGCCACTGCACCCGTGTGGGAGACCTAGAAGAAGCTTCTGGCTCCTGGCTTTGGATCGGCGCAGCTCCGACCATTGCGGCCATTTGGGGGGTGAACCAGTGGAAGGAAGACCTTTCTCTCTGTCTCTCCCTCTCACTGTCTGTAACTCTACTTCTCAATCAATCAATAAATAAAATATTTTTTGAAAAAGATTGGAAGATGCCACCAGCATTTAGTGTACAAGATTCATACTAGTACCATGCAATAGGAAATTGTCCACCCTCTTTCTACATGACTTCTTTTTATCTCACCAGACATTTATGTGGCTGAAAAAAACACCTATCATTATTTGAGGCAAGGATCTTACATTGTTATACAAGGAAACATAAACTATTTTTGTATAGTTTTAATATATGCTTCCCAAATTTTGCACAACACAATGACTATAAAGTGAGGAGCGTTTGATTTTCTTTTGTTTGACATCCTACCAGTGTGACCATATCAGCCTGTATTTGTAGATGTTGCTTCATAGTATCAGACAGCATTGCTTTATCTACTAATTTAATTGTGCTTGATCATCTAAATAATAAAATAGATATTGTATTAGGATTTTCAGGGAAAATTGAATTAGGATTTTTCAGAACCACTGGAACCTATGTGTACAGTCATATATCACTCAATCATGGGAGTAAATTCTGAGAAACAGGTCATTAGGCACTTTTGTCATCATGCAAACTTCGTAGAATGTACACAAACCTAGAAGATACAGCTGATTACTTACACATCTAGGCTATACGGTATAGCTTCCTAGGTTGTAAATCTTTTTTTCTTAAGATTTATTTTATTTATTTGAAAGGCAGAGTTATGGAGAGAGGGAGAGGGAGGGAGGGAGAGAGAGAGAATGAGAGAGAGAGAGAATCTTCCATCTGCTGGTTCACTGCCCAAATGGCTGCAATGGCTAGGGATGGGCGAGACTGAAGCAGGAGCTTCTTCTGGGTCTCCCATGTGGTTGCAGGGGCCTAAGCACTTGGGCAATCTTCTGTTGCTTTCCCAGGCACATTAGTGGGAGCTGGTCTCAAACCAGCGCCCATATGGGATGCTGGCACCACAGGCAAAGGCATTACCTGTTAGGCCACAGTGCTGGCCCCTGGTAAGACTGAATAGCATGTAACTGTACTGGATACTTAGGCAACTGTAATACAAGGGTAAGTGTTTATGTAGCCAAACATATCTAGACAGAAAAGGCACAGTAAAAGCACTATGTGACAGGAATTTTTCAGATCTAGTATCTTATAGAATGATCTCCATATACATGACCTGTTATGTAGCACATGACTACGTGTGTGTGTGCGTGCATGTGTGCATGTACATGAGAGAGAGACACACACAGGGAGATTTATTGCAGGGAGTTGTATTACACAGTTCTGGATGCTGACAAGTCCCAAGGTCTTGAAGGAGACCCAGGAGAGCTGATGGTGTGGTTCCAGTCTGAAGACTGGCAGGCTTGGAGTTTAGGAAGAGAGGATGCTTCACACAGGGTTTGAAAGCAGGAAATAAAACCCACATCCCAATTTGAAGAAAGTCAGGCATTCCTTCTTATTTGGGATGGGATCTTTTTGTGCCATTCAGGCCTCCAACTGGATAGAGCACTGACACTAGGGGGTGCAGTCTGCTTCATCAGTGTATTGCTTCCAGCGTTCCTCTCGTCCAGACACACCCAGAATGAGGCACCCTGTGGTCCAGTCAGGCTGATACATAAAATTGACCATCAAAGATATATTGCTATATAGTTTTTCCTCTATTTCTCTCCAATTTGCAGTGAACGCATTATATTGATTTTTAAAAAACCAACTGCATAAGGTTATATTATCCACGAATTTCATGTTCCAATCGTCAATAAGGTACTACAAAATGTTTGTTATAAGGAGGAATCACTGGCAATTAGAGTGTTGCGAACCACTAGTCGACATGTGCTGCATTTACTGCAAGAGTTTAAGAGTCTCCCATACTCATACATGGCCATACAATGACCTATTTAATAAACTAACTTTTGGTTGATTTTCTGATGCTTGTTTTCCTTTAACTATTACCAAAAATGTCATGGAGAGCATCCTATTACATATACATTTGGCAGTGTTCCTGTATAATAGATCTCTCAAAATAGAATTTCTCAAGAATATGTACGTTTAAAATTCTGAAAGCCATTGTGGCATTGTCAACACGAAAACTTTTCCTTCCATTTAAGACTATAAATATATAAGTGGGGCTGCTTTTGAAACAGGAATGGAAATCCAAGAGCCCTACCCATTCCTCTCTCAGCCAAGGCAATTCTTCAGCATCTCCACAGAATCCCTCAGGCTTCAGGGCAAACCGCTGGCTTGAGATTCACGCCAAATACCTGCTCTCAGCTGCTGCGGCTTTGTAAGTCTAGTTCTGTGAGACTCAATACCTTCACCACACGTTACCTAACAACCAGTCAGTTATCAGGTTAAGGGGCCATCGGTTGTATAGGTTAACTAGCTAAGACACCCATGCCACCTTTATTTTTATTTTTAGTTACTTTAAAATGTTTTAAATGCATATAAGCAGCACAACTGCAATGGTCTTGCTCAAGTTGTAGGGTCTACCATCCTAAGTCATAGGATGGATGGAGATGTCATAGGACACGTAGAGATGGAGAGTGAGAGGAGGGAGGAAGTGAGGGGGGTGGGGAGAGAGAGAGGGGGAGGGAGGGAAGAGGATGGGGGAAAGAGGCAGAGAGAGGGAGAGAGGGTGAGGGGGGGACGGAGGGGGGGGCAGAGAGGCAGAGAGAGAGAGAGAGAAAGGGAAGAGATCTTCCGTCTACCAGTTCACTCTCCAAATGCAATAGTGTGGGCAAGGCCAAAGCCAGGAGCCCGGAATTCCACCCGGGTCTCCCACATGGGTGGCAAGGACCCAAGTACTTGAGTCATCAACTGCCTCTTCCCAGGAGGCATTAGCAGAAAGCTGGATCAGAAGCGGAGTAGCTGGGACTCAAAGAGCACTCCAGCTCTTAACCTGCTGTACCACAACACCCGCTCTGAGAAACTGTTTTTTTAAAACCACAAATGATCTTTGAAATATACCTTTTAACCTTTTTTTATTTTTAAAATAAAGTAGGGGATAAGCTCATTTTGTTAATAATATGGGGAACACAACTCTCTGTCAATTTTGTACATTTGGAAGGTTTAGGGAAACATAGAAGTGCCCGGAAAATTCCAGCCGACTGCTCCTATCAGAGGGATCAGGGCAGCTTCTTCAGCAGTGGAATTTCACTCTCTAGAAGACTTTTCGTCTATAAATGAAGGCCTTGTTTGCGAACTGGCTTGGGTGCTTCTGATTTTATTGGAACTATAGTAAGAAGCCGGTTTGCTGTGAATTCCTGCCTTGTGGCTAAAGGTGTGCAAAGGCAATGCAACGCCTGAGCTGCTGGGAGGGCTCGAGCCACCCAAGTCCCAGGTGGAATTAAATGTCCTCAAGGAGGCGGCTCTGAAATTCTAGTTGGTAAAGCGTGCTTTTCAGAGCTGCACAGCACAGACAGCTGTGTGTGTGCTCACTGCACTTTCCGTGGCCTGCACATAAAGGCTGTATTGAACATGTATGGGAGTTCGCCTCAGAGAAACGACAGATCATAATAGAAACTATGTTTTTGCATTCTTACCAAAACCTCAGACTCCAAAAGACTGAGGGCTTAAGGAGCCAAGAAATAAAAAGAGAGGGAACTGGTTGCCACAACATAGGGTTTTCCTGGCACAACTCAGTCTGCTTCACTCCCTTAGGCCTTGGGGCAAAGAAACAAAAGAGCCGGAGCAGTGCTGGGACCCTTTGTCCACACCTGCCCAGGCTCCTGCCTTTGTTCCCCAATGAGGACGAGAGGGACGGAACCAGGTGGGAAAGCCCCGGGAGTCCCTGTCAAAGAGCGTAGAGGGGAATGCTGGGAAAAACATTCCATTTTTGCAGTCACATATCTGGGCCATTTCCCTTGACGTTTAAATTTGAAAGCTGTTGTAAATGATCCAAGCAGCAAAGGTCTAATTATGAATGACCTCCAAATGTTTATACTAAGTAAGTTGACACACTTCCAAGGTAATCCAGTAATTACTGTTCACTGCATTTGTTGTCTGAAAAGCATTTACGTGTGCTTCATTTTCTCCCCATTTGTCTACTTGTAAGTCAAGGCCCAACAAAGAAACTACTTTCTCTATTGTTTTAAGGAGAAATCAATGCAGGGAATTAGTTGCACGGGTGGTAGAAAGATGGAAGCCAGCCTGGCAATGGGAGGTAACCCAGGGCTTAACACCAGCAGAGGCAAAGGCAGGAGGCGATGCTGAGAGCCTGGATTCCAGGTCCCCTGACAGGAGCTGGTACAGCAGAAACCCGTGTAGATGTGACACCTGCAGCCTTGAGGACGTTGGAGAACACTGGGTTCTAAAGACTGCACCTCTCAGTCTAGCTAGCTCAGTGCCACTCCCCCACGGTATCATCCGTCCCTGGGGTTCTCGGCAGGAGCAGCTCTGGGCGATGCAGCCCGCTGCACATCCACCCATGGATCGCTTGCCCTTTTCTTGCCTTTCTTGACGTCATCTCAGTATTTTCTGCTTCTGGCAGAGGAGCTACTAGGCAGCATTTTTATGAGCTGTCACAAGGAGAAATGGTTGTGGGATGAGTGCATAGCTGATGGTACGTTTGCCTTGTGTGTTCCACAGCTTAGAGGTACAGGGAGTGAAACGCAGAGAAAATGGATATGTGATTAAGTGGTGAATGATAACTCCTGTCCCCCTGGGGAAGTAACTAGAGTACAAAACACCTTTCCCTTTCTTTCTCCTTTTTAAGGAGGAAAAAAAATCTCTGCTATCTAAGGGTGGGAAACAAGGGCAGCTCAGCAGAAAGCAGCTGGAGTGTGTCTGCAATAGGAGTGGACACAGACGCTCTTTCTGGCCGTCAGTGCAGGGTTGTTGTGAGCAAGCCGAAATAGCAACCTCTTTATCACCACAACGTTCTCCCTGAGGCCAGTTCCAGTTTTACACGCACACCCAGGACACTTCCCAGCTGCTTGGCGGGGCTGAGCTCCTCTCCACCGACCACAGCCTCACCATGGAAGCTGCCGTGTCCAAGTGGACTGTCGCGTCTCATGCAATGGAAGGAAGCAGCCGTTCTGGGCAAGTTCACAGGAAACAAGAGCCGCAGTGGTCGAGGTGATACAGATAGGAAGCTATCGTCCTAATAAAAGGACATAACTGGCATCTGTTCCATGCTTGCTGCAGGCCAGGCTCTCTGTTAATTTTTCTCTTTATAACAGTCCTATGTGGTTACCATTCTTCACTTCCCCGTTTCCTACGTGAGAATCCTGGGACTTTGAGGTTGGGTTATTGGTCCAGAGCTACAAAGCTATTAGAAGTGGCAGATTTAAAATCCAAACTAGGTCTATCTCTCCCTACACCCAGACCTTTTCATCACTATGCTGTCTGTATGTCAGCTCTAAGGGAAATGCCATGGCCAACAGCCACACAATCATGTTATTTATGGAAGAGATGGCAAAACGAAATCTCGTTTGGTTTGTGTAATATTTGAGTCAAATGATAAAGTGAACTCTGGCCGTCCATTAAGTCCTAACAATCAAATCATTTAATATCTGCTGATGTTTGTGGAGCATCTATGTTATGATTCTTTCCAGCTACCCAAACCCTGGGGGATAGATGCTTCCTTTCTCCAACTGTTCCCAGACCTTCCCAGCTGGGATCACCAAATCTTGGAATCTGTAGGCTCAGATCCTGTCCAGTTTAGGAGTAATTCCAAACTTATTTTCAGATAATGTCATTAATCTTTCTACTTTTATGCCCAGGACCTAGCCTATCTGTGATGTGCACTAGAAGGTATTTTGAAGGTTTGTGGCAAAGTAGAATTAAAAGATAAGTTTATTTGGGTGCAAAAATTTTTGAAATCCATGCATAGGTTTTTTTGTTTGTTTGTTTGTTTTTGTTTGTTTGTTTTTGACAGGCAGAGTGGACGGTGAGAGAGAGAGAGACAGAGAGAAAGGTCTTCCTTTTCCGTTGGTTCACCCCCCAATGGCTGCTGTGGCTGGTGCACTGATCTGAAGGCAGGAGCCAGGTGCTTCTCCTGGTCTCCCATGTGGGTGCAGGGCCCAAAGACTTGGGCCATCCTCCACTGCACTCCCTGGCCACAGCAGATAGCTGGCCTGGAAGAGGGGCAACAGGGACAGAATCCGGCGCCCTGACCGGGACTAGAACCCGGTGTGCCAGCGCCGCAAGGCGGAGGATTAGCCTATTGAGTCGAGGCACCGGCCACCTTAGGATTCTTGCTGCTCATGGTGACGTGCTGCAACTTCTAGGTTGGAGTGTTTACTACACAGGGTTACAGATGAGTTCTGTAGTTTTTTAAAAAAAGGAAGGCAATGTTCCTGCTCACAAACATAATCTAGTTACGGAGAAGAGACAACACATAATTCTCTTCCATAAACGATTTCCCTGGATGGGCGAAAAGACCTAGTACCCATTTGCAAGACAAGTGAGGTCCAAATTTAAATTTTCTGTTGAGTTGTAAGGAAGTCTTGGATTCAGATATTGAAATTGGATTCATTACTTACATGAAAATGATGCAAAATAGAAAATAAGTACCAAAAGGAGATAACTATGCTTTAAAAGCAGAGAAAAGGAAGAGAATAATTCTGTTTAGAGATATCTGTCTTATTGAAGTTTTTTTTTTCAAATAGTTGCTATTGTGTTAAAAACTTGCAAAGAGGTACAAAGAAGAAAACAAGAAAAAAAAAAAAACACAATTCCAACACCCAGATCACTACTTCTGAAATTTAAAAATAATGAAAAAAAAGCAGAATGTAGGTATATGATCAGAAGGTTCAAACCCTTCAGAAAGATAAAGTAAGAAATAAAAATGTGTTTCATCCTCCCAGTATTATCCCCTGAAGCTTCACTGTTGGTGTTTTCTTGTGCACTCTTCCAGGAAAAACCACACAAATGTATCCGCCTGAATGTGTTCTGGACCTTGATTTCTTCCCCCCTACTTAGTAGTATATCTTGGCAATTTTCCCACTGCAGCACACACAAATCTCTATTCTTTCATAAAATGCAAAATATTCCTTCACATCAGTGATCATTTCTTCAACCAACCCCTTGTATGTTTGTGCTACTATAAGCAAAGCTGTGGTGTAGAATGAATCTCGCTTTATCTCACAGACTTACTGGAGCTAAAAATAAGAATATGCTGCAGGTGTTTTTGCTTTATCTCCAGGGTTCCTTCATTCATCATCTCCTGTTGTCCATTCCCTCCAGCCCCTGCTCACTCCTAGTTCCCCGCAGCCTTCCTCCCCTGGTGTTTGGCAGGCCACTTTATTTCCCCAGGTTTGCCTAAGCCCCCTTGATGAATGAACTTCATTTGAACTTTCTGTCCTGGCCTTAACTTCTGCATCCTCTGCCCGGGATCCCCCTGTCAACATCTGCTCTGTGTCTCCATGACCCTCCGCCGTGATGGAGAAGCACCTTCCTCGCACACTTGGACCAAGTGCTTCTCCCTATTGAGGGAAGGGGAACTTGACAGGAACACTTCGCAGAGTGAGCTTTTAGGTGGCCCTCAAGGGACAGGGTGGATTTTGAAAGGCAGGGCAGAGTTCTCTGGGGAAGACTAAATGACTTATCCAGATCCTTTGCAATGCCTGACTTTCTATAAGGCAGTTATTCTGTAAAGAGTCAAGCAGTCTAGCAAGATTCCTCTAAGCGTCACATTAGTACCTGGAGGCCAGTTTAATGTGAATTAAATTGCAATGAATATTCTCAAACCAGACGAACTGTCTGCACGATTATTGAGGGCCCACTGAGTGCCTCAAAGACCCAGAAGCAGAGGCCCAGGGGCACTGCTAAGAGCTTGTGTAGAGCTTGTCCCTGGGGAATATTCCGATGCAGGGTTAAAGACTTTACGAAGAATTATGATTCCTGGTGATGAATGAAGAAAGCTAGCGCAAAGCCACCCTGCCAGAATTGAGGGTGTCTTAAGACCTAACAATGGCAATTCTGCCTGCCGACGCTGTAGCACAATTTATGAGCCATGCTGCAATTCAAGGTGATTTAGCAACTATTACTGCATGATGAATGCATACTTGGAAATGTTACTATTTCTGCTATAACACATGGTATTAGATGAACTGATTCTAGTTTTTTCTTAAAAAAAAAAAGTGAGGAGACAAATCAGTTAAACAGTCATAGGCCCAACCCCTCCTTGTCAAAATCCTCAATGCTCTATGAAGACTTTCTATGTAAGAACCTCTTATCTTGGGAAAAATATAGAATCAACAAGGTCAGGGATGCATTGGTTCGGTGTTGATATTGACCTATTGTGTTAGGCAAAATAAAGGTCCCAAAAGTCCAGATCTCATCCTCGGACGTGTGAATGTTACATGGCAAAAAGATGAGATTAAGTCAAACCCCCGGAGAGGACGGTCAGAGGTGGGGTGAGCAAGGGAGGACCCTGGATCATCTGGGTGTGCCCCGCGTTCTCACAAGCTCTTCCAAGGCGAAAGAGGGAAATGAAAGAGAAGCAGAGCTGATGATAACCGAGCAGGGGTTGGCGTGATACGAGGAAGGGGCTGTGAGCCAAGGCCTGCAGATGGTTTCTAGAAGTTGGGAAAGGCAGGAAAGAGGATTCTTCCCTAGAGAGAATCTGTGAGAAAATAAATGTCTGTTGTCTAAGCTGCCGAGTCTGCAGTATTGGGTTCCAGCAGCCAGAGAAGACGAAAGCCAATCCCCTCCTAGGATGTCCGAGGTTTTCCATCCCACAGAGCCCCTTCTCTACTTCCTGTTGCTCCTCCAGACCCAGATACAGTAGCTGTTTTTTATTAATTACCAACTTTTTGATCATGTAGGCTCTATTTTTACCCTTTCAGTTCTTTAATAGCTAGTTAGTGCCACATGTTATTTTTTTTCCCCTTTTCTGTTCAAATAAGTGCCTGTGGTTGCTGCCTCGTGCCTGGACCCTGACACAATCCCCATAGCTCTGGCACCCTCCCAGCCGTGACTACTCGGACTTTAATAAAAGTGCCAGTAGCAACTTTCCCCACCTCCATCCCTGCCCCCGCACATGTCTCCCCCAAATTCCACCTGACAATTCACACCTTACTCAGTCCTAATCCATATTTTTTGCCTCCCAAGTGGCCCTGTATCTGGATTCTTCCTCTTTGTTTGCCTTACCCCATCACTTTCATGCTGCAGCTTGCATGCTATGTGAGGGTTTTGTTGTGCTTCCTTCATGAATGCACGTTCTCAGGTCCTTGCCTTCGACTAGGGCTGCGCCACTTCCCTAAGTTTGGGCCTTACATTCCATGCTTTTCTGGGTGGGGATAATGGACACAATCTAAAATTGCACACTCAAACCAACTCCCTTAACTAAGCAGTTCTTGTTTATTCAGAAGTTTATAACTTTCCACTTTTGCAGCCTACAAATTCCCGAAATAGCTCCAATTTATTATTCCGATGGCAGCCCAGGGAATTCCATGGAATAGGTGGGGGAACTTATGTAAGAAAATGAATTTGTTAATAAGTCAGGCATTCTAAGTTCAAGGCAGCCTGAAATAACTATGCACTTACCCGTGTATTGAAAGAATAATTGACAGACCATATATCATCTTCACACATTTTCAGGTTACTTTTGCTTGTGCAAAATTTGTTCTTGTGCACCTTTTATAATGGTATAGTTTGTTTTTTGGAAGCATTGAAACCATAAGAACTTTCTGGAAAGTTATCTTCATTCAACAGTGCTTCTTTCTTATTTTCTCTGTCTTTTCTGAGGCTACTTGGTTAGTTCAACAGGCTTTTTTTTGTTTAACCTATCACATAAATCTCACAGTCACTGACACATGTAAGTGCTTTCTCACTGTGTTCTGTTATCACGTTAACTTGTACAAGATAATAACCTTGCTTAGCCCTATCCATGTCAGGAATCTCCTTTGCCTGCAGAATGCTCCTTTGTAAACACGTTTTTACAGCTTTTGGCATAGGTGAGGAGGTGGGCTGGAGAACCATTCACTGATGTAAATTCCCGATGCTTTCCCGTGGCTGAAGAGAACAGAAGTCCTCATCTATGGTCTAACATGAGGAATTAACTGAGCTGCAATAAGCAGATGTTTTCAAAAATCCTAGAATGCCTCAGGAGTAGCAATGATCACAATGACTCCATACAATGATTATTGTAGCCTCTATGCCCATTTCTATTTATCTGTTCTTCTCAGGGTCCCCAGTACTCACACCAATAGAGACTGTATTTTTTAAAGCCAAGGACAAAGTACCCTGTCGAGTTGGTATAAGCTTCCTTAGGTATACATCTAAGGGCAACAGGAAAATATTATTTGGCAGGAATGATCCAGGAACTTGTAATGCAGCTGCTATATCCATACCAGATGTGCAAGAGCAGGCAAACCAACAGTGGCTCAAGGAAGCGCCATCTTACTTTCAAGGCATGGGGTTCAGCAAACCTGTCACGTACTAGAGAGCAAATATCTCAGGCCACGAGGGCCACAGTGTGTGTTCTGCAGGCACGCACTCGGCTACTACAGCATAAAAACAGCAGCCAGGGACAATGTAAATGGAGACGCTTGACTACGCTCAGTGACATACAAATAGGGAGATCATTTTGGCCCCTAAGTCGTAGTTTTCCAACCCCTATTGCAGGATATCCTAGAATACTCCTATATATAAAACAAATGTGTGACTAAAACCCCATATTGTGCATTCCTGGTATTCTGCATAGTAACCTGTACAGGTATGGAAACATACACAAAGTGTTGTCTCTTTTCATTCAGATGTCTAAATCAAGGCAATGTATTTTTATGCCTAAAGAGAAAGGCAGTTAGCAACATTTTGTCATTTCTTATTTGCTAGGGTTGTATATCAAGGCAAGACATTGTAACTAGCAGAATCATTTTGGGGCCAAGCCGGGGTTCTAACTTAACCTCTTGTAAAAGGGTAAGTGTAAGAGCATTCCAGGCCATTGCAAACCAAACAGTTCATGTAGAACAGGTGAAGCCTAATGCTTCTGCTGCTACTCAGGAAGATCAATCAGCTAAGACAAACAGAGGTGGCTGTCAATGCTGTGTTGACCAACTGGTGGGTGGTTTACACAAAGACAAGCAAGTGGGTGAGGGGAATACTTGGATAAGCAGTAGAGGATGAAATTCTTCCTATACCCTTGAGGCAAAGATTCAAGTTCAGTGTAGGGATTAATGAAATTTGAGAATGGCCTTCTTTTACCAATAGTCTAATTCTTACGGGAAGTTGCTTTTAGTTTGTTTGTACATATCACCAAGTTTTAAAAACCCAACCTTAAATTGCTCATACTTGAAGTCCTCAGTGTTGGAAAAAATAAAATTAGCTAACTTTGAAGTGTTTCTTGAGTCCTAGTTTTATATGGTAACTTACTTAGTATTCATTGCCATTATAATCAATTTATAGGTGGTAAAAAGGACCAGAATGCTTAAGTAATTTTCTCAAGAACACACAGATATTACAAAGTAGGGCCAGGATTTAGAAGCTTGTACTCTCCATCACTGCACTATATTGTTGTTATCAAGGATTTTAAAAGCTTTTCTTTTTAAATAGGGGGTAAACTAAGTTTTAACTCCTATTCCAAAGACAATCAAGATCAAATTCTTCAACAACTGAGTAGCTTAAGTCCTGTTACTGTGAGGTCTAGATCTTAAATTTGGAAACTTTATCCAGGGTCAGAAATAGAAAGGAAATATTAAAAAATGGGCAAAAGACTTAAACAGTCATTTTTCAAAAGAGGAAATCCAAATGGCCAACAGACACATGAAAAAATGAGGTGTCACCTCACCCCTGTTAGGATGGCTTTCATACAGAAATCAGCGAACAACAAATGCTGGCAAGGATTTGGGGGGAAAGGTGTGGGGAGCAACTGAGACTAGACTAAATTACTGGAACTAAGACTAATTCTATGCATCTGATCTCCCACCATATGGCACTGAGACAGCAAGCAACTTCTACACAGCTGCCTCACCAATTCAACTAACAAGCTGCAGGAGCTGATCCTGCTCCTGATTGGAGGAGAGCAGCATGCTCAGCATGTGGGTAGCAGAGCATGGATTGGTGCAAGAGGACTATAAAGGAGGAGAGAGACAACACGCACCGGGAAACATCTGAGCAGCCCCTGAGAGAGCTGGCCGGCAGTGTTCCACTCCTCCGTGGAAGCGGGGAAAGTGGCGGGGGTGCCGCCCCTCCACGGAGGTGGGGGGGGGCGGCAGCAAACCCGGGAAGGGCCAGGGAAAAAGAACAGCGCAGGGTCCAGTGTTGTTCCTCCGCAAATGGGGGAGCGACAGAAAGGTATCCTAATCTACTGTTGGTAGAAATGTAAACTGGGCCGGCACCGCGGCTCACTAGGCTAATCCTCCGCCTAGCGGCGCCGGCACACCGGGTTCTAGTCCCGGTCGGGGCGCCGGATTCTGTCCCGGTTGCCCCTCTTCCAGGCCAGCTCTCTGCTGTGGCCAGGGAGTGCAGTGGAGGATGGCCCAAGTGCTTGGGCCCTGCACCCCATGGGAGACCAGGAAAAGCACCTGGCTCCTGGCTCCTGCCATCGGATCAGCGCGGTGTGCCGGCCGCAGCGGCCATTGGAGGGTGAACCAACGGCAAAGGAAGACCTTTCTCTCTGTCTCTCTCTCTCATTGTATAACTCTGCCTGTCAAAAAATATTGATAATTTGAGATGTGATGACTTGGAATAGCCCTTGTCTCAACTGTTGAGGAACAGTTATTTTTTTTTCCATGAATTTGTTGAATTATTTCCTTAATATAGAGTTAATCATATGTGGATAAAATTAATTTAAAATATATATCAGTAAAAAATAAGAATGAGAACAGGAGAGGGAGGAGGAAGAAGAGTAGGAGAAGTGGGGGTGGGAGGCTGGGAAGAATCACTATGTTCCTAAAGTTGTATTTATGAAATGCATTTGTATTCCTTAAATAAAAGGTTACTGGGGAAAAAAATTACTAAATAAAACAAAAGAAAGGGATAATTGTGGGGGTGGAGCCAAGATGGCGGAATAGTGAGGGCGCGCACCGATAGTCCGGGAAAATTTAGTTTAATAAAAGGGGAGTTACGGTAGCCTCAGAAAAAAGAACCAGGAAAATATTGCAGAGGAAACCCTTCTGGATTGAGTGGTCGTGAATCGGAGGACCTACTGGGAGAACAAGGTCGCCCACCACGCGGAAGCCGAGCCGCGGGACCGAGCTGCGCAAGCTGAGCCGTGGGACCGAGCCGCTGGAACACAAGGTGAGCCCGAGACACCGGCAGGCAAGCGGAGAGAGGAGACTAGAGGGAACGACCCCCGGCGGGGGGGGACTTCACCAGGCTAACTGGAAGAGAGAGAGAGGAAAAAAAAAAAAAAGGTGACTGGTACGGACACGGGTTTCTCTCTCTCCGCTCACCTCTCAAGGGCGAGCAAGACAAAGAGCAGGCGCCATCTTGGACATACGTCATAAGCAGAGCGACCTCAGGTCTGCACCGGCCCTGAGCCTAGCAGAAAAACCTGACTCTGGGCGGGGCGAATTAACAGGAGATTAGGACCTAGTAAATTTGTGGTGCTACTGAACTGAGACTGTGAAAAAAGAGACGGTGGGGGAGAGAACTCACGGAATTCATGTGAGCACTCTCCAGAGACGCTACAATTCCGTAACTTTGGCAACCCAGTGGGAGACTGAAGGAGAATTTGAGCCCACTCTAAGGGCCGAACAGATTCCCTGTGTGGTCCTTGGGAAAGAGCTTCTGATCTCTGGCTCCTGTGGGTATATCATTTGCCTGCTAACTACCTCCAACTTCGTTCAGCTGTGCAGAATAACTTCCCTGTTGAATCAAAAAAAAAAAAAAGAAAGAGAGAGAGAGAGGTTTACCACGCCTAACCTGGGAGTGTCACCTTTGGCACACCAAACAGAGCTCTCAGGCCACACCCATCTCAAGCCCTAAGGCTCCATCAAAAACAGATAGTCCACTTAATCTAGAGTCATAGTATAACAAGAAAAAGCACCACAGTGAAGAAACCAAATATCTCCAATATGACAAATAACAAACGCAAAAACCGAGGTAATAAAAACAAGGAAGTCACCATGAAGCCCTCAAATGAAAAAGACACCCCAATTCAAGATTATGAGGATGATGATATAGAAGAAATGCAAGAAGCAGATCTCAAAAAATTGATAAGAACATTAAGAAGTTCTCAAAAACAAATTCTTGAACTACAGAAATCCTTAATGGACAAGATAGAAAATCTCTCTCGTGAAAATGAAATATTAAGGAGGAATCAAAATGAAACGAAACAACTAGTACAACAGGAAACTGGGATAGTGACTGAAGTGAAGAGTTCAATAGATCAAATGAAAAACACAATAGAGAGCCTTACAAACAGAATGGGTGAAGCAGAAGAGAGAATATCGGACTTAGAAGACAGAGAACAGGAAAGGATACAGTCAGACCAAAGAAAAGAAGAGGAAATTAGGAATCTAAAACATATTGTTGGGAATCTTCAGGATACTATTAGAAAACCCAACATTCGGGTTCTAGGAGTTCCTGAAGGCATGGAGAGGGAGAAAGGATTAGAAGGCCTTTTTAGTGAGATATTAGCAGAAAATTTCCCAGGTTTGGAGAAGGACAGAGAAATCCTAGTACAGGAAGCTCACAGAACCCCTAATAAACATGACCAAAAGAGATCCTCACCACGACACATTGTAATTAAACTCTCCACAGTGAAACATAAAGAAAAGATCCTAAAATGTGCAAGAGAGAAACGTCAGATTACTCTCAGAGGATCTCCAATCAGACTCACAGCTGACTTCTCATCAGAAACTCTACAAGCTAGGAGGGAATGGTGAGATATAGCCCAGGTACTAAGAAAAACTGCCAGCCCAGAATATTATATCCTGCAAAGCTATCATTTGTGAATGAAGGTGAAATAAAGACTTTTCATAGCAAACAGAAATTGAAAGAATTTGTTGCCACTCGTCCAGCCCTGCAAAAGATGCTTAAAGATGTGTTACACACAGAAACAAAGAAACACGGTCATCAATATGAAAGAAGGTAAAGGAAGGAAACCAAGGAAGGAAAGCTCACAGCAAAAGATCACAGGGAATTCAAAGCATATATTAGAACTTATCTTTGGCAAATGGCAGGGCAAAGTTACCACTTATCATTAGTCACATTGAACGTGAATGGCCTGAACTGTCCAGTTAAAAGACACTGATTGGCTGATTGGGTTAAGGAACAAAACCCATCTATTTGCTGCTTACAAGAAACTCATCTTTCCAACAAAGATCCATACAGACTGAAAGTGAAAGGCTGGAAAAAGATATACCATGCCAACAGAAATGAAAAAAGAGCAGGCGTAGCCATCTTAATTTCAGACAACATAAACTTTACCACAAAAACCGTTAAGAGAGACAAAGAGGGACACTACATAATGATTAAGGGATCAATTCAACAGGAAGATATAACAATTATCAATGTATATGCACCTAACTACAGGGCACCGGTTTATCTAAAAGATTTGTTAACGGACTTAAAGGGAGACTTAGACCCCAATACAATAGTACTGGGGGACTTCAATACTCCACTCTCAGAAATAGACAGATCAATAGGACAGAAGATCAACAAGGATACAGTAGATTTAAACGACACTATAGCCCAAATGGATCTAACAGATATATACAGAACTTTCAATCCTACAGCTAAAGATTTTACATTCTTCTCAGCAGTATATGGAACCTTCTCTAGGATTGACCACATACTAGGCCATAAAGCAAGTCTCAGCAAATTCAAAAGAATTAGAATCATACCATGCAGCTTCTCAGACCATAAAGGAATGAAGTTGGAAATTAGCAACTCAGGAATCCCTAGAGCATATGCAAACACATGGAGATTGAACAACATGCTCCTGAATGAACAATGGGTCATAGAAGAAATCAAAAGAGAGATCAAAAACTTTCTGGAAGTAAATGAGGATAACACCACAACATACCAAAACTTATGGGACGCAGCAAAAGCAGTGTTAAGAGGAAAGTTTATATCAATAGGTGCCTACATCAAGAAATTGGAAAGGCACCAAATAGATGAGCTTTCAATTCACCTCAAGGATCTAGAAAACCTACAGCAAACCAGACCCAAATCTAGTAGGAGAAGAGAAATAATTAAAATCAGAGAAGAAATCAACAGGATTGAATCAAGAAAAACATTACAAAAAATCAGCCAAATGAGGAGCTGGTTTTTTGAAAAAATAAACAAAATTGACACCCCATTGGCCCAACTAACTAAAAAAAGAAGAGAAAAGACCCAAATCAATAAAATCAGAGATGAAAAAGGAAACGCAACAACAGACACCACAGAAATAAAAAGAATCATCAGAAATTACTACAAGGACTTGTATGCCAGCAAACAGGGAAATCTATCAGAAATGGATAGATTCCTGGACACATGCAACCTACCTAAATTGATCCAGGAAGACATCGAAAACCTAAACAGACCCATAACTGAGACAGAAATTGAAACAGTAATAAAGGCCCTCCCAACAAAGAAAAGCCCAGGACCAGATGGATTCACTGCTGAATTCTACCAGACATTTAAAGAAGAACTAACTCCAATTCTTCTCAAACTATTCAGAACAATCGAAGAAGAGGGAATCCTCCCAAATTCTTTCTATGAAGCCAGCATCACCTTAATTCCTAAGCCGGAAAAAGATGCAGCACTGAAAGAGAATTACAGACCAATATCCCTGATGAACATAGATGCAAAAATCCTCAATAAAATTCTCGCCAACAGAATGCAACAACACATCAGAAAGATCATCCACCCAGACCAAGTGGGATTTATCCCTGGTATGCAGGGATGGTTTAATGTGCGCAAGACAATCAATGTGATACACCACATTAACAGACTGCAGAAGAAAAACCATATGATTCTCTCAATAGATGCCGAGAAAGCATTTGATAAAATACAACACCCGTTCATGATGAAAACTCTAAGCAAACTGGGTTTGGAAGGAACATTCCTCAATACAATCAAAGCAATCTATGAAAAACCCACAGCCAACATCCTATTGAATGGGGAAAAGTTGGAAGCATTTCCACTGAGATCTGGTACCAGACAGGGATGTCCACTCTCACCACTGCTATTCAATATAGTTCTGGAGGTTCTAGCCAGAGCTATTAGGCAAGAAAAAGAAATTAAAGGGATACAAATTGGGAAGGAAGAACTCAAACTATCCCTCTTTGCAGATGACATGATTCTTTATTTAGGGGACCCAAAGAACTCTACTAAGAGACTATTGGAACTCATAGAAGAGTTTGGCAAAGTAGCAGGGTATAAAATCAATGCACAAAAATCAACAGCCTTTGTATACACAGACAATGCCATGGCTGAGGAAGAACTTCTAAGATCAATCCCATTCACAATAGCTACAAAAACAATGAAATACCTTGGAATAAACTTAACCAAAGACGTTAAAGATCTCTACGATGAAAATTACAAAACCTTAAAGGAAGAAATAGAAGAGGATACCAAGAAATGGAAAAATCTTCCATGCTCATGGATTGGAAGAATCAATATCATCAAAATGTCCATTCTCCCGAAAGCAATTTATAAATTCAATGCAAAACCAATCAAGATACCGAAGACCTTCTTCTCAGATCTGGAAAAATTGGTGCTGAAATTTATATGGAGGCACAAGAGACCTCGAATAGCTAAAGCAATCTTGTACAACAAAAACAAAGCTGGAGGCATCACAATACCAGATTTCAGGACATACTACAGGGCAGTTGTAATCAAAACAGCATGGTACTGGTACAGAAACAGATGGATAGACCAATGGAACAGAATTGAAACACCAGAAATCAACCCAAACATCTACAGCCAACTTATATTTGATCAAGGATCTAAAACTAATTCCTGGAGCAAGGACAGTCTATTCAATAAATGGTGCTGGGAAAACTGGATTTCCACGTGCAGAAGCATGAAGCAAGACCCCTACCTTTCACCTTACACAAAAATCCACTCAACATGGATTAAAGACCTAAATCTACGACCTGATACCATCAAGCTACTAGAGAACATTGGAGAAACCCTTGAAGATATTGGCACAGGCAAAGAGTTTCTGGAAAAGACCCGGGAGGCACAGGCAGTCAAAGCCAAAATTAACTATTGGGATTGCATCAAATTGAGAAGTTTCTGTACTGCAAAAGAAACAGTCAGGAGAGTGAAGAGACAACCGACAGAATGGGAAAAAATATTTGCAAACTATGCAACAGATAAAGGGTTAATAACCAGAATCTATAAAGAGATCAAGAAACTCCACAAAAACAAAACCAACAACCCACTTAAGAGATGGGCCAAGGACCTCAATAGACATTTTTCAAAAGAGGAAATCCAAATGGCCAACAGGCACATGAAAAAATGTTCAAGGTCATTAGCCATCAGGGAAATGCAAATCAAAACCACAATGAGGTTTCACCTCACCCCAGTTAGAATGGCTCACATGCAGAAATCTACCAACAACAGATGCTGGCGAGGATGTGGGGAAAAAGGGACACTAACCCACTGTTGGTGGGAATGCAAACTGGTCAAGCCACTATGGAAGTCAGTCTGGAGATTCCTCAGAAACCTGAAAATAACCCTACCGTTCGACCCAGCCATCCCACTCCTTGGAATTTACCCAAAGGAATTTAAATTGGCAAACAAAAAAGCGGTCTGCACCCTAATGTTTATTGCAGCTCAATTCACAATAGCTAAGACCTGGAACCAACCTAAATGCCCATCAACGATAGACTGGATAAAGAAACTATGGGATATGTACTCTTTAGAATACTATACCGCAGTAAGAAGCAACGAAATCCAGTCATTTGCAACAAAATGGAGGAATCTGGAACACATCATGCTGAGTGAAATAAGCCAGTCCCAAAGGGACAAATACCATATGTTCTCCCTGATCGGTGACAACTGACTGAACACCAAAAAGGAAACCTCCTGAAGTGAAACGGACACTATGGGAAACGGTGACTTGATCAGCATAGCCCTGACTGTTAATGAACAACTTAATACATTATCCCTCTTAGTAGTTTTTTTGTCTGTTCTACTTAATATGACTGGTTTAATTCTGTAATTAATACACAGTTATTCTTAAGTGTTAAAAATTAACTGAAATGTGATCCCTGTTAAACATAAGAGTGGGAATAAGAGAGGGAAGAGATGTATAATTTGGGACATGCTCAAGCTGACTTGCCCCAAATGGTAGAGTTAAAAACATACCAGGGGACTCCAATTCAATCCCATCAAGGTGGCATGTACCAATGCCATCTCACTATTCCAAGTGATCAATTTCAGTTCACAATTGATCATAATGAAAGGACTAAGAGTCAAAGGGAGCACATAAACAAGTCTAGTACCTGCTAACACTAACCGATGGAATAAATAAAGGGGAGAGTGATCCAACATGGGAAGTGAGATACTCAGCAGACTCATAGAATGGCAGATGTCCTAAATAGTACTCTGGCCTCAGAATCAGCCCTAAAGGCATTCGGATCTGGCTGAAAATCCCATGAGAGTATTTCAGGCATGGAAAGCCAAGACACTCTGGCAAAAGATCTCTGTGAGTGAGATCCCAGTGGAAAGAACAGGTCTTCAAAGAAGGAGGTACCTTTCTCTGAAGGGAGGAGAGAACCTCCACTTTGACTATGACCTTGTCTAAACAAGATAAGAGTCAGAGAACTCAGAGGGCTTCCATAGTCTTGGAAACTCATGACCGGAGCATAGGGAGACTACTGATGCCATAGACAGGAGTGTCAATTGGTAATGTCAACAACAGGAGTCACTGTGCACTTACTCCTCATGTAGGATCTCTGTCCTTAATGTGCTGTGTATTGAGATTTAATGCTATAACGAGTACTCAAACAATATATTTCACTTTGTGTTTCTATGGGGGTGCAAACTGTTGAAATCTTTACTTAATGTATACTAAACTGATCCTCTGTAAAAAAAAAAAAAAAAAAAAAAAAGAAAAGAAAAGAAAAGAAACTATCAACTCCCAACTTGACTCTCACTGGGATTAAACATGACAATAGGTCTGATCTGATTTCATCAACATTTAAAAAAAATCATCTATTATCTTTCACTTTATGTTTCTGTGTGAGAGCAAAATGTTGAAATCCTTACTTAATGTATACTAAGCTGATCTTCTGTATATTAAGATAATCGAAAATGAATCTTGATGTGAATGGAAGGGGAGAGGGAGTGGGAAAGGGGAGGGTAGTGGGTGGGAGGGACGGTATGTGGGGGAAGCCATTGTAATCCATAAATCGTACTTTGGAAATTTATATTCATTAAATAAAAGTTAAAAAAAAGAAAATAAAATATTTAGGAATAAATATAACCAAAGAAGTGAAAGGTCTCTACAAGGAAAATTATCAAACATTGATGAAAGAATTCATCAAGGAGACAGAAAAATGGAAAGGTATTTCTTGCTCATGAATTGGAAGAATCAATATCATTCAAATATCTATACTACCTAAAATCTACAGATTCAATGCAATCTCTATCAAAAAACGAGTGGCATTTTTCACAGAGCTAGAAAAACAGTCCTAAAATTCATATGGATTTACAAACGATCCTGAATAGCCAAAGCAATCCTGAGCCAGAAAAACCAAGCTGGATGCATCATAATATCTGACTTCATAGCATACTACAAAGCTATAGTAATTAAAACAGCATGGAAATAAAGTTGTCTGTTATCATCTTATTGTGAAGTAAAGCATTATTTTAAGACTATTAGAGAGATATAATCACAAAATATTCTGTGTCAAATCTGTGCTCATGTTTACACTTCTAGAAAATCTAAATCCAAATAATTACTTTTGGTTTTTCAAACATTTTATGAAATAAATCTCTGCATTGATTAAAAAAAACAAAAGAAAGGGAATGAAAATGATGACAAAAGGAGAATTTATTAAGTTTAATATAAGTTAATTATATTAAATATTTATTTTTAAATTTTATTTTATTTATTTAATTTTTTGACAGGCAGAGTTAGACAGTGAGAGAGAGAGAGAAAGGTCTTCCTTCCATGTGTTCACCCCCCAAATGGCTCCTACGGCCGGCGCGCTGCACTGATCTGCAGCCAGGAGCCAGGTGTTTCCTCCTGGTCTCCCATGCGGGTGCAGGGCCCAAGCACTTGGGCCATCCTCCACTCACTCCCGGGCCACATCAGAGAGCTGGACTGGAAGAGAAACGACCAGGACAGAATCCAGTGCCCCAAACGGGACTAGAACCCAGTGCCCATATGGAATGCCGGCACCGCAGGTGGAGGATTAACCAAGTGAGCCACGGCGCCAGGCCCTTAAATATTTAATTTAGTTAAATGCAACAGTGAAGATACTTTGGGCAAAGTATCTTAGCACATTGACAACATAAACTAGAAAATGCCAGTTTATTTAAGATGTATGGTAGGGGCTGGTGCTGTGGCATAGTGGGTAAAACTGCCACCTGCAGTGCCGATATCCCATATGGGCGCCAGTGAGTCCTGGCTGCTCCACTTTCAGTCCAGCTCTCTGCAGAAGATGGCCAAAGCACTTTGGCCCCTGCATCCATGTGGGAGACCCAGAAGAAGCTCCTGGCTCCTGGCTCCGAATTGGCCCAGCTCCGGCCGTTGCAGACAATTGGGGAGTGAACCAGCAGATGGAAAACCTCTCTCTTTCTGCGTCTCCTCTCTTTGTGTAATTCTCTTTCAAATAAATAAATAAATCTTAAAAAAAAAAGATGCATATGGGGCCGGTGCTGTGGGGTATGGTAAAGCCGCTGCCTACAGTGCCAGCATTTCACATGGGTGCCGGTTCAAGACTGGCTGCTCCACTTCCGAGCCAGCTCTCTGCTATCGCCTGGAAAAGCAGTAGAAGGGGGCCCAAGGACTTGGGCCCCTGTACCCACATGGGAGAAGCAGAAGAAGCTCCTGGCTCCTGGCTTCAGATAGGCCCATCTCCGGCTGTTGGAGCCAATTGGGGAGTGAACCAGTAGATGAAAGACCTCTTTTTCTCTCTTTCTCTGCCTCTCCTTCTCTCTCTGTGTAACTCTTTCAAATAAATAAATAAATCTTTAAAAAAAGATACATAGGCCGGCGCTGCAGATCAATAGGCTAATCCTCCGCCTTGCAGCGCCGGCACACCGGGTTCTAGTCCCGGTCGGGGTGCTGGATTCTGTCCCGGTTGCCCCTCTTCCAGGCAAGCTCTCTGCTGTGGCCAGGGAGTGCAGTGGAGGATGGCCCAAGTGCTTGGGCCCTGCACCCCATGGGAGACCAGGATAAGCACCTGGCTCCTGCCTTCGGATCAGTGCGGTGCGCCGGCTGTGGCAGCCATTGGGGGGTGAACCAATGGCAAAAGGAAGACCTTTCTCCTCTCTCTTTCTCTCACTGTCCACTCTGCCTGTCCAAAAAAAAAAAAAAAAAAGATACATAATAGTAGAGAGGAAATCTTGGTCAATGAAAACCTTAGAAAAAGAATGTATAGCTATAATTTTTAAATTATCATTTTATACCAAGCTAGTCTCGAAAGAGTGTTAGTCTTCTTAATCAGGCATTATTTCTTCTTTCATGTATCTAATGCATGTTACAACCTTGCAAATTTAAGAGATTCTATCATGAACATAGGCGTTGTATCACTTTTTTCTTTGAGATGATTCTGGTTATCTTTACAGATGTCTATCACTTTTTATGATGGAATTCAACATGTTCACGTAACGCTGAACTGTCTGTCCAGTGTGTTTGTCCTACTTTGGTCTCTATAATCATGCTAGGAAAGCCATCCTCTCTGCCCATTGCCTGACCTCCTTCTCATTGGATGATGTTGCGGAACCAGGGAGCAGAAATGGAGCGAGCCTTAGGAAGACGGTTTCTTCAGTGCTAGTGAAAACCTGTAGGGTCTGTAATTTTTATTTTATTTTATTTTTTGGCTGAAGGATGTTAAAGAAAGGAAGTCCAAGGGAAAACAGCCCCCCCGCCCCCCCGGGGACCTTGGCTTCAGCTGCGTCTCCTTGTTTTAATGAGATCATTTTTGATTCTGAGGTTCTGTTTCCAGAAAACCATCCAGAATTTGAGTTGCTTTTGAAATATTAGGCATATCCCAGGACCTAAAACCCCGAGGAGTTCAACTGTCTGCGATCATTTAGACCACCCACCTGCAGCAGATTCGGGGCCTGTCCAAAGCTTACAGAAATACGAAGCTCTCCTCTCACCATCTCTCCCAGTGGCGCCCAGGAGGCTGAGTTGCTGAGCAAGACAAGAATCTTACCCCTTTGGCCCAGTGTCACTTGCAGGTGGGAAGGGAAGGGAAATTAAGACACAAATTCCGCTGTTAGGGAATGAATGTTGAACCCAAGAGACCAGTCTATTCAAAACCAGGAAAGGGAATTTGGGGCTTCACATTCTTATGCTTCCATTCAAATATTTGTTTGTTTTTTTCCAAAACACTGGTTCCCATGAAAAATTCTCACTTTGCAGAAGTATAATCAAATGTGAAATGAGAATACTTCCATGTTGAAATTACCTTCAGATTTTGTTTATGGGTCCTGCAAGCAAAAGACTCATATTGCTTTATATTCAAATTCATTTTTAAAAATTTTATCCACAAAATGACTTTTTGCTGTCTCCAAAAGATCAGATCTACTCTGAAAAATTTGTTAACTACTGGTGACTGTTAAAAACATGAAGGCTGGCCAGCATCACGGCTCACTAGGCTAATCCTCCACCTGCGGTGCTGGCACCCCGGGTTCTAGTCCCAGCTGGGGTGCCGGATTCTGTCCCGGTCGCTCCTCTTCCAGTCCAGCTCTCTGCTGTGGCCCGGGAAGGCAGTGGAGGATGGCCCAAGTGCTTGGGCCCTGCACCCGCATGGGAGACCAGGAGGAAACACCTGGCTCCTGGCTGCAGATCGGCGCAGCACGCTGGCAGCAACACACCAGCCGTAGTGGCCATTGTGGGGGGTGAACCAATGGAAAAAAAGGAAGACCTTTCTCTCTGTCTCTCTCTCTCCCCCATGTCTAACTCTGCCTGTCAAAAATAAATAAAGAAAAATAAAAAACAAAACAAAACATGAAGGCTATGAAAGTATGGTAGCAGAATTCTAAGAATGACCCCTAAATATCCTTACCCTTGTAAAATTCCCTTCCCTGTGAATATGATGCGGCCTTAATCTTACCATCAGGTCATAGCATATGGCTTCTTAGTCCATCCAGGCTGCTCTAACAAATAGCATAGACATGGTAGTTTATAAAGACAGCAACTTATTTCTCACAGTTCTGGAGGCTAGAAGTCCAAGATCGTGTTACTTACAGATGGGTGTCAGATGAGGGCCTTCTTTCATGGTTCAGCTGCCTTCTCATTCTATCTTCACATGGCCAAAGGAACAAGGAAATGGTCTGGAGCCTTTTCTGTAAGGCACTAATCCCACTCATGAACAAATCTGGGTCTCCCAAGTGGGTGGCAGGGGCTCAAATACTTGTGCCATCTTCTGCTGCTTTTCCTAGGCCATTAGCAGGGAGCTGGATCAGAAGAGGAGCAGCCGGGACATGAACCTGTGCCTATATGGGATGCCAGCATTGCAGGCAGCAGCTTTACCTGCTACGCCACAACGCCAGCCCCTTCTCCCACTTTCTCCACTTGATCTCTGGTTTCTTCGTCTGTCTGAGTCAGTTCTGGCTGATGTGAAACAGTACCACCTACTAGGTGGCATACAAACAACAGAAATTTGTCTTTCACGGTACGGGTGCCAGTCATGATCTGGGTGTGAGCACGGCTGGGTTCATCAGACTGCTGACTTCTCATTACACCCTTCCGGGGGGAGAGAGAGCGAGCCAGATCTCCGGCCTGTTATAATCCCACTGACCAGGGTACCATCTTCATGACCTAATTACCTCCTAAATGCTCTGCCTCCAACTAGCCCCATATGAGAGATCAGATTTCAACGTATGAATCTTGGGGGACACACATAGTTCATAATTCCTTCTCTTTTTGAGATCCTCTGCTTCCATTCACCTTTAAATTGATGTTCCCCAATCATTCATCCTTGACTAGCTTCTCACGCTTTCCGTTTACCCTGAGAGATTTCATTCATGCCCATGGCTTCGAGTCATCACCCATATATACTGATGATTTCTACCTCGCTATCCCCAGCCCATCTGCATTTCTTGAGACCTACAAATGCACATACAACAACTTCCCGGCCATTGGATGTCCTGATGGTGCCTCAAATTCCACTTGTGTTTCTCAGATCATGTTCCTCCTCTTGGCCCTCTGGATTAATGATGTCCATGTTGACCATGAATCTACCTACTGTGGATGTTGGATTCTCATTCTCCTACCCTAACACTTTATGTTAAGTAAGCAGCAGTAAGTAGCTACGTACTGTTAATAGTTTTATGTTAACAGTAAGTAGCTACTGTTTAATGAGGAACAGTCAAGCCATTATTCACTGCTCCAAGCAAAAGACTCTGCCAGAGAAGGAAAGACCAGTGTCAGAATATCAGTAACTTATAGGGACATAGGCGGACAGTTTTCTTGATCAAATCTATGTGCCAACAGCAGCAGGGCTGTCACCAGGAAAACTGTTTTAGACAAAGTAATGATAGGATGGTAATGATAGGATAATTTCTTCGAAAAATTCCCCCACTCTAGTCATAGGAGCTCATACTTCTCTCTATACTACCAAAGCTTAGTCCTTGGGTGATTCAAAGCCAAGATCCTGCTGATTTTCTTACCTGGTCAAGCATACTACAGTTTCAGCTTCCAAGAAAGGAACTAATATTTGATGGAACAAATAGCATGGGGACAGGCTTTCCTCCACTGTACCAGGCCCACCTTTGTTGGTTGCTACCATTCACACAAGCCAGGAATGTAATTTACACATACCTCTTGTCACTATTCCATTTAATTATAATATAATCCTACATATGCAAACATGAAAACAGCAATCATGTTTTATTCCAATTTCTAATTGCATGTAGCAATCATGTGCTTTCACTAAATTAATTCCATCAAGCATACATAGTACTGTGTTTTCCAGCATGCCAAAAGGCCCACCTGCAGCTCCCCACCCCCACTAGCAAAGCCAATCTGAGTCTCACTTGCTCTGCAATTTTGTATGGAGTTCTCCCTTGTAAATACACACATACACATCCACACACACACATCCACACACTCACAGATCTCCACAGTTTTTGTGAGTCCAGCTACCCTGTCTGGCCTTTTTTCCCCACCAGCACTTCAGGTTCTGAGATGTTGAGTGAGTACCTAACTCTACCCTTCTTTCTTTAGTGCCTCAGAGTATTCTCCTCTGGACTTAAGCATTTCCCATTCCTCACAGATAAGATCTCTTATCTTCCAAATAACACATTAAATCAGTGTTAAATTACTCCAGAGCCAGGACACCCTTCTGCCCTTGGATATCAGAACACCAGCGTATTAGTCAGCTTTTCATTACCACAATGAAGCACCTAAGACAAGCTACTTAGAAAGGAAGGAGTTTCATTCCAGCTCATGGTGTTGCGGGCTCATAATTCAGGAGTTGGTGGCTTCCCTGGTTTGGCATCTGGTGATGACATTCTTGTAGGTAGAATCCCAAAACAGTCCAGAGCAGGAGAGAGCTTGTTTCTTTTTTTTTTTTAACTTTTATTTAATGAATATAGATTTCCAAAGTACAGCTTATGGACTACATTGGCTCCCCCCACCCCATGACTTCCCTCCCACCCGCAACCCTCCCCTTTCCCTCGAGAGAGCATGTTTCAAACAGTCTCTCCTTATAAAACAACCATGATTCTATCATGGGGGCTATGTCCAACAACTCAACCCAATGTAATCACCTGCTGAAAGTCACACCTCGAAACACCATGACTAGATTAAGCTTTTAGTACCAGTAACATAAGGCTTGGGGACCAAGTCCGTAACCCCTGGGCCTTTAGGAGACACACAAACTAATATCCAAACCATAGCGGCCACATTTTGTGGCCTTGGATTCCAGGACTTCCACCAGCTGCTGCCCAGGCTCTCAAGCACTTGGACGATGAACCACACCGTCAGTTTCCATGGTTCTCCAGCTTGCAGCCAGCCTATTAGAGTACTTCTCAGCCTCCACAACTGAGTAAGCCAAATCCCAGGGCAAATCCCTTCTCAACTCTGTCCCTCGCTGTCCTACTGATTCTCTCGGAAGGACCCCGAGTAAAACCTACCATCAACCAGCAGTCCACCTTTCTTGTCTTGACGTAAGAACAAGAAGAAGAAGAAGCCAGGATAAAAAGGGGGAAGAGAAGGATATCCTTTCCCCTAGTCCATTCTGAAACATTTCTCATGCTAGGACTCCTGCATTCCTTGCCCCATTCTCTCCCAGCCCTTTTCGTATGCTGCGTCATTGGAAACAGGCCTAGAAATTAGTTAAGTCATGTATATAAAAATGAAAACTAGGGAAAGAAACCACAAGGTTGTGAGGTAGCAAATTTCTAAGCACCAGGGTCAGCAAATGTCTGAATTTTTGCTTCTGCTCTTCGAAGTTTTGTGCTGTTGGGTGCATTCCAAACGAGGCCTCAGGCCACTACCAAGTGGGTCATCTCAGTAGGTTTTTCTCTGACTTTTTTCCAGTGATGTTATCAATCATGCTTTCCCAAAGGCTCATGGGCTATTTGGAAAGCAAAGGGGAGCCTCAGTGTCTGTAGGCAGGATTACCATGTGCTGCAGGAAGCAGGAATGAAACCAGGGAGGATCCGGCCTTGCACTGCTTTGTGTTTGAATAAACGCCCCAGAGGGCTCTGAAGACTTGAAAACAACCAGCGCAAGACGTGGCCATTTAAGGGGCAATCCTGGAGCAGCATTCCAGAAATGCTGAGACAAGCTTAGCACTGTGCAATGAAAGGAGGAAACCCTTCTGGGACCATTTTGTGGAATTAGGAGAAATGACTTTTAAGAAGCGACTGTCTGAGTGAGAACAATCGTAGACTTTCTCCTTTTTCCCAGGGCTGAACTCAATGCTCACTAGTCTAAAATGCAAAGGTTGAGTATAAAAGGATACAGAAAAAGTGAAACATATTTTCTAACTGTTTTCTTGTGGCCAGCTGCCAATCTGCATAGATTGTTAATTATCACACTAAAGTGATCAGAGAGCAGAGTGGGCTGTCATTTTGCTTTAAAAATTTTCTTAAATTTATTTTCATTTTATTTGAAAGGCAGACATAGCTGTTTAAGTTCATCTACTTGAAAGGCTGAGTGGAACAGAGAGTGAGAAAGACAGAGACAAAGACAGACACAGAGACATTTTCCATTTACTGGTTCACTCCCCAAATGCCTGCAACAGCTAGGGATGGACCAGGCTGTAGGCGAGAGCCAAACTTGGTTTGGGTCTCCCATATGGGTAGGTAGCAGGGACCCAAGTACTTAACCCATCATCTGCTGGCTCCCAGGATGTGTGTTAACAGAAGCTGAATTAGTAGCACAGCTAGGATTTGAACTCAGGTACTCTGGTACAGGATGTGGACACCTCAGCTGGTGTCTTAACTGCTGAAACAAACACACCCACCCCATGTCCTTGCTTTTAGATAGAGAATTCAGGCTTCAGACAAATAAACAACTTTATAATGTGTTCAGTTGTGGTATATGCTTTGAAGAAGAATAAAGCAGGTAAGGGAATAAGATGGATCATCTGGGGTTGGCGCTGTGGCATAGTGACTTAAAGCCCTGGCCTGCAGTGCTGGCATCCCATATGGGTGCTGGTTCAAGTCCTGGCTGCTCTGCTTCCAATCCAACTCTCTGTTGTGGCCTGGGAAAGCAGTAGAAGATGGCCCAAGTGCTTGGGCCCCTGCACCCGCATGGGAGACCCAGAAGAAGCCCCTGGTTCCTGGATTTGGGTCAGCTCAGTACTGGCTGTTGCAGCCATTTGGGAAGTGAACTAGTGGATGGAAGACCTTTCTCTCTGTCTCTTCCTCTCTTTGTAACTCTTTCAAATAAATAAAAAATAAATCTTAAAAAAAATGATGGATCATCCAGAGGGCAAACTTTATAGAGGGTGGCCTGGGAAGGCCTTTCTGAGTAGATAACATCCTAACAGAGACTTGCAGATAGTGGAGGGTATGACTGCACATATCTGCAGCTGCTGTATTCCAGAGGTGGCAACACAGCCCTGTCTTGTTGTTCCAAGGGCAATCAGTGTGCCTGGAGCAGAGGGATGAATGTAATAAAACAGTCTTTCGATTTAATTCTATTTAATTCGATTTTCCAGATGAAAAGACTAGCCAGTTTTGGGTGAGGAGTCTTTCTGATTGATAAGGCCCACAGGCAGTGCTGTGTAGATGGCAGATTGAAGAGGGGGCTTTGCTGGAAGCAGTGTGGCTTTGGGGGTTACAGCAGTGATCTAGATAAGAAAAAATAGCACTTTGAGTGGGGTGGTAGCAGTGGCAGTGGGGAGAAGGGCATTATTCCAGATAGATACTGAAGGTTGACTCTACGAGCTCTCTAGAGAGATTGGATGTAGGGTTGAGGCTGGGGGAGAGGAATGCATGATGGTTCACCATTTTAGCCTGAACAATTGGGACAGAGATAGGGAGCCTGGGATGGAGAAAGGTAGAGGCAGGATGAGGAGATTGGTTTTCAACATATTTGTTAGTCTTGAGATACCTATTAGAAATCTAAGGGGAAATGCTGAATATGCTAGTATATATTGACTCAGAAATTCCAGGGAAAATATAAAGGGTTGAGATATAAATATCATCATATATTTTATTTATTTATCATCAACATTCTATTTTCAGTGTCTGGTAGAGTACAGACATTCAATAAAGATTTGTTTAATGTACAAATGAATGAGAATCAAATAAAGTAGTGGGTAGGACAGTGCTTTTTTTCAAACTATAAATCCCTCCACAAATAAAATGCTATATACAGTATTCTATTATGATTATCTTATAAAAAGAAAATATTTGAACAATAGTTAGAAAGAAAACAATCAATATAATTAAAAATTGACTGTAAGAACAGTTTTTTATAGGAAGCTTTTATTTAATAAATACAAATTTCATGAGTATAACTTTTGGATTATAGTGGTTCTTCCTCCCATACCTGCTCTCCTACCCCCAAACCATCCCATCTCCTACTCCCTCTCCCATCCCATTCTTCATTAAGATTCATTGTTAATTATCTTTATATACAGAAGATCAACTCTACACTGAGTAAAGATTTCAACAGTTTGCACCCACGCAGACACACAAAGTATAAAGTACTGTTTGAAGACTCATTTTACCATTAATTCTCATAGTACAACACATTAAGGACAGAGGTCCTACATGGGGAGCAAGTGCACAGTGACTTCTGTTGTTGATTTAACAATTCATACTCTTATTTACGATGTCAGTGATCACCTGAGGCTCTTTGCATGAGCTGTCAAGGCTATGGAAGCCTCTTGAGTCCACAAACTCTGACCTTATTTAGACAAGGCCATAATCAAAGCAGAAGTTCTCTGCTCCCTTCAGAGAAAGGTACGTCCTTCTTTGATGGCCCCTTCTTTCCACCAGGATCTCCTCACAGAGATCTTTCATGGAAGTCATTTGTTGCCACAGTATCTTGGCTTTCTATGCCTGAAATGCTCTCACGGGCGTTTTAGCCAAATCTGAATGTCTTAAGGGCTGATTCTGAGGCCAGAGTGCTGTTTAGGGCACTTGTCAGAGAATGGTTTTGTCAAACTTTGTTTTAGATCTTTTCCAAACAAATTGTTAAAAATGATTTACTACTATGGTTCTAGTGATCTGTGATGATTTTAAAATTTGTTGTGAGTGAAACTGATGTCTTTGCAATTACTCATTGTTTATAGCTCTTGCATATATCCTTGTTGACCTGTGGTCTTTTCAATTTTTACTTGTTAAACTGTTTATTTAGTGGAGCATTAAGCCTTTGAGTATAATATAAATTAAAAATGTTATCTCAAAAAAGTTAAATAAAATTGAGCTCCTGCCCTCATGTAGAAGACCCAGAAGTTTTATGAAATTCTGTTAAACAATAACCACCCATTCCCTTAATCTCCTTCCCTTAGCTGCTACCATTCTGCTTTCTGTCTTCATGATTTTGAAATTTGTAAGTACCTAATAAAAGAGTTTCTTTTGTTTCATTTAGCATACTGTGCTCAAATTCTGGTTGTGTTGTAGTGCACATCAGAATTTTCTTCCTTTTTAAGGTGAAATAATGGTCCATTATATATCAATCCAAAGTGAGTCTCTTGTAGACAGTGTATAATTGAATCATTCCTTTATTCATTCTGCCAAGCTTTGCTTTTTTGACTGAGGAGTTAAATCTATTTATATTTAAACTAATTGCTGATAAGGAAGGATTTACTTTCATCACTTTGATATTCACTTGCTATATGTCATACAGTTTTGTTGACTCTCACTTCATGGATAACTAACTTCTTTTGTATTTAGTTGATTTTATTTGTAATGAGATGTTTAAATCCCTTTTCTTTTATGTATATTTATAGCTACTTTGTTTTTTAACTTTGTTTCTTGATTTTTTAAAAAAATTATTTATTTACTTGAAAAAGTGTTAGAGACAGAGAGAGATCTTCCATCACCTGGTTCACTCCTCAGATTGTTGCAACAGCTAGGGCTGGGCCAGGCTAACGTCAGAAGCTAGCAGCTTCATCTAGGTTTCTAATGTGGGTAGCCATCTTCTGCTGCTTTCCCAGGTGCATTAACAGTGAACTAGTTCAGAAATAGAGCAGCCCATATGGGATTCTGGCATTGCTGGCAACAGCTTAACCTGCTATGACACAATTCTGGCCCATTTCTAAATTATTTTTACAAAATTTTAATTTATTTAAGGAACATGCATGTGCACACACACACACACACACACACATAGAGTGTTCTACTCACTGGTTCATTCCCCACATGTCCGTAGTGACTGGAACTGGGGCATAGTTAGGAGCTGGGAATGCAATCCAGGTCTTCCACAGGCATAGCAGGAATCATCACCATTGTCTCCGAGGGCCAGATTTTCAGAAATCTGCAGTCAGGAGCCATATCTAGGAGTCAAATGCAGGTGCTCTGATGTGGGACATGGCCATCTGAAGGTGCTAGGTTAGCTGTTCACTCCTACGGCTATGTTCTTATGGTTACCATGGGTATTGCATTTCATATCCTAAAGTTGTAATGCTGTAATTTGAATTTATACCAGCTCAGGTTTAGAATGTACAAAAACTATACTCCTTTACAGCTTTATCCTTACTTCTTTCAGCTTGTTGATACCACAAAATTACAGTTTTGCATATTGTGCACCCCAAACCATAAATAAATGAACACATTAATCTCTGTGTTTTAACTCTAACTTTTGTCTTCTACATAATTTAGAAGTTTTAATAATAATAAAATTATACATATATTAATGTGTATTGAGACCTTTATTTCTTCATGTAGCTTCAAAGTTACTGTTTACTGTCTTTTCATTTTACCCTACGGGAGTCCTTTGAAAAATTCTTGCAGGGTAAATATTTCCCTTAGTCTTAGTTTGTCTGAGAATATCTTGATTTCTACATCAATTTTGAGGATAGTTCCACTGGATATAGAATTCTTGGCTGACTACTGTTTTCTTTTAGAATTTTAGTATTTTGTATACATCAGGCCACTGTCTTCTGGCCCCCAAATTTCTGATGAGAAATCCGTGGATTATTTTATTGAGGAGACTTTGTAACAAATGGCTTCTCTCTTGCTGCTTTCAAGATTCTCTGTCCCTCAAAAAGTTTTATTATAATGTGTCTCAGTGCAGGTCTCTTTATCTTCTGGAGTTCATTGAGCTTCTTAGGTGTTTATGTTCACGTCTTTCATCAACTTTGAGATTTTCAGCCAACATTCCTTCAAATGTTCTCTCTTCCCTTTCCTCCTCCTCTACCTTCCTCCCTCACTCCTTTTCCTTCTTCTTTTGGGACTCCTACAATATCTACGTCGTTGGTCAACTTAGCAGTTCCCATATGTTCCTTAGACACTGTTCACTTTTCTTTGATCCCTTCCTACCTATTCTTCAGACTCAATAATGTCATTGTGCTGTCTTCAAGCTTGCTGATTCTTTCACCCGACTGCTCAAATCTCCCATTGAATACATTCAGTGAATTTTTCATTTCAGTTGTTGCACTTTCTAGTTCCAGAATTACTTTTAGCTTTGCATTTTCTCCTTTTTTTATATATGTACAGTCTGTTCATTTGTCATTTTCTTGACTTACTAAGTATTTTCCTTCAGTTCTGTGAGGATGTTTAAGGAAATCATTTTAAAGTCTTTGTCTAGTAGACTTAGCACCAGACCTTTTGTAGGGACAGCTTCTATTATTTAATTTTCTTTCTTTTGAATGGGTTATAATTTCCTGATTCTTTTTTGCCTGGTGATTTTTAAAACTTGAAAACCAGATATTTGAACAGAGAGTGTAGTAACTCTGGAAATCTGATTCTCCTGAGTTTACTGCTTTTTATTATTATTTTTGTTTTCTTGACTATTATAGGCTGTCTCTCTGTCAAGTATCAGCCTGAGGCATAAACTTAAGACCTTCTCAGGTATTTCCTAGGGCTACACCTTTTCCTGGGTTTGCAGGGTTATTTTACGTTTCTCCTTATATGTAGTTGTTTTTGAATGTCCTAGTTTTTAATGTATGACTCCCAAAAAGGGAAAAAGAGAAGAATGAAGAAGACGGTGGGGGCACTGGCCGGTTAGATTTCCTGGAAGTCACTTCCCTCAGAGGACTTGCAACAATGTAGGAAGCTCAGCAACAGTGCCCCACTCACGCCACCTCTCCTGCACACCTGTGATCAGACCAGTAATCAGTGATTGGAACACAAGTCCCCAGTGCTCTGAGGACAGGGTCCTTTTGCTCACCCTGGCCCTCACAAGCTGCATGCAAGCAAGGTCAAAATACATACACAGCTATTTACCACAGGCAGGTGTGGAAGATGGGTAACTGCTACCAAGAGTTCAAAATCAACCTTACTTTACTGAATACGTCTTTCCCTGGATGTTGTGAGTCTTCAGTAGAACCCAGAGTTCCAAAGTATTGCATCAGACACATTCTACCAGTGCAGTTGTGGTCTAGGTGGAACACAGATTCCTGGTACTTCCTACTGTTTCATATTCCTAGCATCCTCTCCTAAATATTTTATCAAATCAAAATAAGTCTAGAAAGGAGGAATAAATAAAAACCAGAAGAAATAAATAGATGTACACCCAGTCATATTATATTAAATGTAAATAAACAGTCTGAAACAGAGCTTTCTCACTGGACAAAACAAAATTATGTTGTTAACAAACAACCTTTACAATGAAAAAAAAGAAAGAAACTATAAATTGCTGATATTGCAATGGGCAGAGGGATGTCTTTAGAGATCCTGCTGATGTTAAAAGAACCACATCTGTTATATTCATATTGAAGGCTTATAATCTATCAAGGTATCCCAACGGGCTTATATTCATCCAGGATATTTACTAGTAGTAACCATAACCAAGGATAATGCCCAACAATTCAGGTACACCTTTTTATTTAGTGTTCTACAACCCTGTTGTGTAGATGCTATTTGGTTCATATTTTATAAGTGGGGAAATTGAGACTTATTGAAGAGAACCAATTGTCCAAGGTCACACAGATTGTTAGTAGTAAAACCAGTTCCTTCTTGCGCTCACATCCTGGGACTATTCCTGTCTTCACGACTGTCTTATCAGAATGGATCTAAATGCACATATTATTTTTTAAACACAGAATAGGTTTTCTCTGAAGCAATTTTTCATCCTGAAAATCTTAAAGGAAGAAAAGAAAAGCTACTCAGTGAATTGCTGCCACCGTTGCCATGGAAACCTGAAAAGAGATTACATGCACATCAGTTTTTTACAACTCCATCGTTTAAAAAGGTGCAGAACATAACCACAGGCTGCTGACTCCTCCCAGAAAAATTCATCTAATCAAACATCTCTTCAGCTTTTCTGATACAAAAATCCCAATTCCCGGAGTAAGCTGAACTCTGCCAGATGGGTGGATAATGCGTCTCTTCCTGAGCTGCTGCCCCTCCCCCGCCTGTGGAGAAGTGAACCAGGATTTAAAAAAAAGTATTCCAAATGATTCTGAAAAGCAAGACTAGGAAGCCACAGTGTATGGGTGCATTTGTCATCAGAGTTAGCTCAAGCAGACACTGGCGAGGGACCTGTGGGCGCTGATTTAAAGAGGTAGTAAATACAGAAAAATAGGTGAATGCAAATTGGTCCCAGCCCTGGCAATCAAGGCCACATTCTCCGCTCGGAGCAAAATAAAACATTCTTTGGGCAGTGCAGACCTAGCCCTGTTGAGTGTTTGTGTGATACTGAAGTACAGGCTCTGTCAACTGAAGGTTGGCTGTCACAGTAAGGTGGAATTCTGCGACAGAATTGGGTAAGTCTGACTGCGAGGGGAGAATGATATCCTTGCTTATCTCAATGTAGGGCCGCTCCGAAAGCTGGTTTGAAGTCACAAAAATGAAACAACAATAGTAAGAAAGAAAAAGAGTAAGACATGGTTTGCCATTTTTTCATGACTTCTCATTTTTATTCATCCTGCAAAAATGGTTTAGAAGATAAATTAATTGGGATTTGGGGGAGGGGCATTGTGACACTGTAATCCTCCGCTTGGGATGCCTGCATTCTGTATCAGAGTGTTTGCATTGAGTTCACTTCTGATTGTGATCCAACTTCCTGCTAGTGTGTACCCTGGGAAGCCGTGGATGATGGCTCCCTGCCAACCATGTGGGGAATCTGCCTGGACTTCCTGGCTCCTGGCTTGGGCCTGGCCCAGCTCTGGCTATTATGGGCATCTAGGGGAATGAACCTGCATATGGAGATCTCTCTCTCCCTCTCCCTCTCTTTGCTGTTCTGCCTTTCAAATAAATAAAAATAAGTAAACTTAAAAACTTAGGAATAGATTTGGTTGCAAATGACAGCAATCTCAAGATAGCAAGGATTTCAACAACAAACAATTTTATTTCTTTCTCATTTAAATGTCTGTATTGGTCATGTAGGGCAGACACAGTCATGTAGGTCAGCTCCACCTTCAACAGAGATTCAGGCCCCCCCAACTTGCGTTTCTACCACTCTTAGCATGTGGCTGCCAACTCATGCCCCAAGAAGGTCATTTGAGCTGCAAGCCACACATTCATGGTAGAGTCAGCAGAAAGGAGAAACGGAACCAAGAAACACACCGCCTCGGAGAAGCTTCCTACACTTTTACTCATTTTCCATCGGCCACAACCCCCGTGACCTGATCGACCCATGTGTACCAGACAAGAAAGTCTTTACCTGTTGTAGGAAAACCACCAGAGAAGAAGGGGACAGTTGGTCTCTGCATAATCCAGAGGCCCACAGGACCCAGGTTTGATTAATTTATTCATTTGTTCACATTTACATTGAAAATACAGTTATTAATTGTGTGGTATGTGCCAGACTTTATGTGAGATTCTGGAAACAAGAAAGACAATAGCGAAATGTAAGTGAAAAAAAGAATTTCAACATAAAGCAAAGGCAGTTTCCCAGGCACTTTGTTGAGCTGCAAGGGAAGGCATTCAGGAAACTTCTCACAAAGAAGCTGTCATGTAAGCTAAGTGTTTTTAAAAATATGCCCTTGCCAACCATGCTGGAGGAGAAGCATTGAGGGTGATGGAAGGAGGAGGCAAGAATTGCTGGGGACTATTGGAAACCAGAGGCTCCGTTCCAGGCAGAAGGGTGAACAGATGCAAACATGACAAAATGTGGGAAAGTATGGCTTGTCAGGGAATGAATGGCAGTTCTGTAGGGCTTGGAACGGGGATGAGAGATGTAGGAAGGGAGCCAGGGAGAACTGGTGGATGAACTGAAATGGAGCCAGGGGCCCTGTGCCGAAGGGCTGTGCGGATCCGTTGGAGACCTTGCACCTCATTTTGCCCTCCGTGGGAACCACTGGGGAGGTCTAGAGACGGGAGGAGGATGACAGTGAGGCTGCGTGTTGAGAGGCGAATCTGCAAGGCAAATGGAAATGGGAAAGGCCGATGGGAGATGGACATGACTGAGAGCAGAAGAACGTCATTGATCCTGCATTTGCTAAGCAGCAGCTCCGTGCCAGGCATCCTGCTCCGTGCTGAAGACGTCCAACTGCAGGCACTAGACATAGGGAGGCTCCAGGACCCGCAGACGAGGGAGAGATGTGAGCCAGTGTTAACCGTGCTCTGTAACGTGTGTGAACAGTGGCAGCTGGAGGACAAGCTGTGAAAGCAAAGAGAGCACCGAACTATGGGACGGGACTGGGAAATGCAGAGAAAAGCGAACTTTAGTTTGGGGAAGTAGCAGAGAGGTTTGGCAGTCCAGGGCTGCAAAAAGCATCTGTGGCAGAGCACACAGGACCTACAAACACAGAGAGACATGAACGGGGTCAGTGCTGCGCCTGTGGGGCCGGCGATGTGGCGTAGCGGGTAAAGCCGCTGCCTGCAGTGCCGGCATCCCATATAGATGCCGGTTCAAGTCCTGGCTGCTCCACTTCCAATCCAGCTCTCTGCTATGGCCCAGGAAAGCAGTAGAAGATGGCCCAAGTCCCTTCACCGCCCCCCCCCCCCCCCCGGTGGGAGATCCAGAAGAAGCTTCTGGCTCCTGGCTTCGGATAGGCACAGCTGGCTGTTGCAGCCAACTGGAGAGTGAACCAGCAGATGGAAGACCTCTCTCTCTCTCTCTTTGCCTCTCCTTCTCTATCTGTGTAACTCTGACTTTTAAATAAATAAATACATCTTAAAGGAAAAAAAAAACTGCATTTGTGACACAGGCATCCCCAGTTCAAGCCCTGACTACTCCACTTCCAATCCAGCTCCCTGCTAATGCACCCCTGCACCTGTGTGGGAGATCTAAGAAAAGTTCCAGGCTCCTGGTTTCAGACCAGCCCAGCTCTGGCCATTGCAGTCATTTCATCTGGGGAATGAACCAGCAGATGACAGATCCCCCCACAGCCCCCACCTCTTTCTCTGTAACCCTGCCTTTCAAATAAGAGAGAGAGACAAGGAAAAAAACTGGAGATGGTTCAGTGTATCTGGGGTTTCATGTGAAAATATGTGGGTGGTAGAAAGTCAGTCCCAGATGAGGAGTCACATGATCAAACAAGGTAAGGATACCTGCCAACGTCTGGGCAGAAGGGGACGAGAGGCCAAGTGAGAGTGAAAGTGGGCACAAAAGGCAATCAGTGAGCTGAGACCTTCACTAGCTCCTTCTGACCCACGCCATGTTCTTTTCCCCTCTTTTTATCACACAAGAGGCTGGGTGGCCATGGATTGCAGCAGTAGGTTCTCTTGTCCTCTGGCTTTCAAGCGGATTCACCCAATGAGGAACAACAGAAGAAAACGTGAGGGAGTGAGGTGGGCATGGCATGGTGCTTACTCTGCTGGCTCCTATCCTCTGGCCCTACCATGCAAGGCTTCAGGCCCCTGTGCAGTGGTCCTGGCCCCACAGAGCTCTCACACTTTCTCTCTCTCCTGTGCTCTCACTTTCTTGTGTTCTGGCTTCCAGAGCTGCGCTACACCCTTTGCCATTCAGGCACAGATGTGGTAACAGGAACCCACTAGCTACAGGGTATTACACTATCCCTGTGGTTTGCCTACACCATGCTTTTTATAAATAGCCCCTTTATTAAAATTTCAAATTATGCAGTAAGTGTGCCAACTGTTTCCTGCCAGGTTGACTAATATCATCACTAGATGCCACCCTCACTTAAACCCCATTTCTTCACAACTCTTGCAACTCTTTATGTAGAAACTGGAGTCATTGGTTTTCCAAAACGAATGATAAAATCTTCAGGATGGCTCATAGCTCTCACAACTCTTGTTTAAAATGCCAAAGATAACAATCTGGTGGGTTCAGGTGAATTCAGATGAGTAAAACTAAATTATTGCTACTGATAATTTCATGTGTTAGTAAGAGAGATAAACTTGTACACATATAGTTAGCAGTAAAAGCCACCAGACTAATCTTTGGCAGTATATACTTGGCACAGCATAATTTAAGCAAATAGTCCAGGACTAAATACAATTCATCATTTCCAATTCCACATTCCAAAGAGAGAGAATCTGACTGGAGTTCAGCTCTACTCCAGTTGGGTGAGTGACGGTACAAACATAGCTCTTGGGATTCACTATCAGGAGAATTTTCCAGAGAAAATACTGGTATAGATTGAGCAGAAATCTTTATAAGCATTAATCACAGTGGATCAGTCTTTCTTTAATTGAATAACTTCATACAGCAGGTTGTGGTGTGCCAAGAAAGGCTAATTTGAAGTCTCTCTTGCCGAATGCTGCTTTCTTTTTTCTTTTTTTAAGAGAGGGAACAATAGGCATATTTACAACTCAATTATATTTCTATTATTCTAGTTCTAGTTAAATTAAGCATTCATAAGTCCCACAGCAGGGTTTTTTTTTTTTTATTTTTTAAGGCAAAGGGTATTACTGTACCTGCCACACAGCTATGCCCAAGGGCTACCTGCATGCTCCCAGCATGCTCTAGGGTTAGTTTCCATGCCAACCAGTCTAGGAGTAGTTCCATTCTATCTACCTGATCAGGGGCAGATACTAATGGGATATGAGGAAGAGGAAAAGGAGACTTGAGTTTATGTAATTATTTTTATAGCACATCATGTCCCTAATTATTTCTTATGCTAGTCCACTTTATAACACAAGATAATAGGAGACCGATTATAGTCTTTCCTGCTTAGTGTTCAGAGTTCTTTCAAATATGCTATCGCATTATCCTCATAGCATCCCCAAGAAATAAGAAAGACCTTGTTTTTCAGGTTGGCAAACTAAGGCACAGAAATGTGCAATGATCTTCTTTCCACACACAGGACGTGTGAGACATATGAGGATGGGATTCAGGAACTCTGTCTTTGAAAGTCTGCATTTTCAATATACTTTTCTGTTTTCCTGTCTCCCACCATTTTAAGCTGCCAAACAAATTAATTGAATACCATTTTGATTAAAAATGCTCCTCATTTTACATTGGCATTCATTGTAGAAACAGAAAGCATGGTGGGGAAAGTTACTGGGGAGGAAAATTGGGTAAATTATTAAAGAAAAGGGCAGCTGAATCCAAAGATTAAGAAACATAATGAAATAAAATATTTCACCTTAATTTTCTTTCAAGTGAAAGAAGTATCATTCCGTTTTGGAATAACAGAAGTTTTAGATCATTGGCATAAGAACTGTGGCTGGAGGAAGTAATACGACGTCAAATGAGGCCACGATTAACAAAAGGCACTGAGACCGTGACAGGGAAACTCAGCAAGATAGGCCCAAGAGGAAAATGGCTAAAACATCAGCCCACTTTTTTGCCTTTTCTGGAGATTCTGTCTTAGGTTTCAGCCACCTTAGGAAGAGAAAACCATGCGTGTTCCCAGGAAGGGACACCAATCCTCTGTGAGATGCAGGTTGAGACACATTTAGCCTATCAGAGTGCTGACCGCGTTCACAGACCATGATGCCTCGTTAGCACACATGAAAAGCTACAGCCCAAAAGTGACACTCCAGCCAGTAATTGTAGAAACACCAGTGTATCAGCTTTTTAGTCACTATGACAAAACATCTGAGAGAAGCTGCTTATGAGGGCAGGAGGTCTGTATTCAGAGCTTGGGGTTTTGGACAGGCCATCTGGTGAGGCTGGAAGGTAGAGGAAGCAGAGTGATTGGGCCAACTTGGCTTTTACAACCAAGCCTCTTAGGAGAAGCACTTCCCAAGGGTATACCCTCAATGATCTATGGACCTCCCCCTAGGACCACCTCCTAACACCATCATTTACTTAAATTTCTACCTTCTGGGTACCACTAACTTACAACTTTGAGTGTAAGCACCTGCATGAATCAGAAGCCAAGTCTTGTTCCAACCATGGCAGACAGGATAACACTTTATGTTCCTGATGTTTGTCCAAAGCAATACCCAATCACTTCACAAGCGTTCCAACAGCCGCATGGGGGTGTTCAGGTGCTTTCTGAACCCAGGGTTTTGGGTACACAGATTGTTTAATCTGGACGTGAGGTATTGGTGAGTGCTGATCTCTCTCAAATAACCTCTCAGTTGCAGGATATGGCAATAGGCACACCACTACATCCTATGTCCAGAATGATCGGAAGCTAAGAGTGGAAGATCAGCCCAGGACTAGGGAACCTATGTCCCTCTCTTGAGGACCATCCCAATGTGTCATGCTCATAGAGAGTGCATCAACTGAAGGGCAAGGGAAAGTTGACACCAGAAAATGGTGAGGACATGAAAGTGCTTACTCAGGAGAAGTCAATTAAAAGCCCACAAGTAGCACGCAAGAAGGGCCCCTCCGGACAGAAACAAGGACTGTGTGTACAAAACAGTTAAATGGGCACACAGTGTATGCATATAGGGAAAAATCTCAGAAGGGATGCAGACATATTAAGTATATTTATAAAAGTAGACTTTGGAAAGTATCCTTAAATTAAATAAAATGAAAGTTTGCATTGAAAACCAGTGTTTTCCCAAGCTCATTAGACTGGCAAACCAATTATCCCTTAACAGACTTAAGAGTATTGCTTTTATATGATGGGACAATTATGAGACGGCAACAATTCAAAACACCAGCGGTAAATCTATGCCATGTGCAGACCTCAAGCAGAGCTAACTCACTTTAGATGATGAAAAGTAGATTCTACAGGAGAATTCAAGAAACAAAAGCAATATGCTTAGTGTATTCCAAATGTTTTGCAAAGACAGATTTATTCTTTACTGCTCTCAGTATATTGCTTGGAGCAAGAGTAATCTCTCTGTTGCGTCCTGGTTCACACTGCTTTCCCTTTTTAACGCGCTGCTCTTCATTTGCCACACAAAGATGTTTCAGATCTGCCATAAACACAGATACTCCCCATGCACTATAATGATAAACTAGCTGCTACAAAGAGCTTAGGAACCAGACAGAGTGTTCCTACATATCCAACCCAAGTTATTTTCTGTGGCTTAACATATTTTCAATAACAGTTCAACCACATGCTTAACTCCAACATAGAAATCCTTTCACCAGCTATGGAAAAAAAAATAATCAAAGAAACTATTGCTTCTGTGGAAGCTCTTGTCCGTGACTGCAGGCAGGGGAATTATCCTTCCCCCATTCCAGCATGCTTCAGGAGGTTGCCCCAACCTGGCTGCACGAAAGCCCTGAATGTATGATTCTGTGTGTACCGCAGTTGTCGGAGTTGGAAGGGTCCCAAGAGTCTGTGAAAGACAAGAAAGAATGCTTTAAAGCGCTGAGAGCATTAATTATGCTGGCAGAACACCTAAACAAGGGATGCATTTCCCCTTTGCACTGGCATTATCCTCGTCCATTTCAAAGCACCGTTTCCAAACACTGCCAGCCTCCGTCCTGGGGACTCCCTGTGTCCTCCTGCCCTTCCACCTGGGTCATGGAGCCTCTGACCAAGGAGGCGGGATGGCGAGATGCCAGCCAGGCCTCCGCGCAGGAACAGCCTGCATTCGCTTCTGGTTTAGCCTACTGCTGCCTCACGGGGCAGTTAAAAGTTTGGGTTGAAAGTAGAATAAACTGAGTTTGAATACCAGCTCCGTCACTTACTCACCGTAAACTCAACCTTTTTGAACCTCAGTTCCTCAGTTGAGGATAATATCCCACCTCTTGGAGTCTGGAGAAACTTGAATGCGATGATTTACATTAAGAATTCAATAATCACAGTTGGCAGCTGGTAAAAACAGCTGTTTTCATCGACGATAACCTTTGGAGAGGCAGCCTGACCTTCCCACTCCTGAAGGGGACTCACTAAGTGGTTGTCGGTCCCTGTCAATATTATCAAGAAACCATCCTCAGGGCTCCCTCAGCTACTTGTGCAAAAGCTAATGCAGATGTTTACATTTGAGGAAACTGTGCACAAACACCAAAATCTGCAAAAACTAGTCCGAATGAGAAAATCACCTCTTTCCAATCCTGGATTATTTATTTCACTAAGAATTATTACACCGGGATATTGGGATCATCCCATGAACACCCAAAAGAAAAAAATAAAAAACAAGTAAGCCAATCAGTGATTTATACACAAAGGTACACCAATTACATTAAAATCTCTGACTTTACTAGTGATCATATTAATTGAAATGAGCCCAATAAGAACTGTACCTATCCCCCAAATAAGCATATCTAAACAGTTATTTTATTTGAAAGGTAGAGGTACACAGAGAAAGGGAGTTCTCCTATCCACTTTTTTTTTTTCTCCAAATGCTCGTAACAGCTGGGGCTGGGCCAGGCCAGGTCTCCCACATAGGTAGGGACCCAACTACTTGGGCCATCACCGGCTGCCTCCCAGAGTGTACATTAGCAAAAAACTGGAACTGAACCCAGAACTCTGATAGGATACAGTATCCCAGGCAGCATCTTAACTGTTAGCACCTGTCCTCCAAAAAGTAAATATTTTTAAATGATAACATTCAATGGCATCAAAACAGCATGAAGGAGATATGCTAATGAGAATTTGAATTTCTGGAGAGTATTTTATTTATCTGAGAAAACCCTCTGGAGTCAAATCAGCAAGATGACCAACTAGAAACTCCTGGCATTTTCACCCTTACCTAAAAAAACAAAGCCACAAATAAACAACTATATATTGGCCAGAATAACAAAAAGAGAGCACTGGAGAAAGAAGCTGTAGAAATCCTATAAGTCACAGAAAGCCAGGATGGCCACATAGGGGAGGGAAGGAAACATCTCGCCTCTATCAGCTCAGAATCAGAAGGGCTTCTCCCTGCCAGGAAAGGGTAAGCAAGAGGATCCCTGAAGCCGCATAGACAGCAGCTGTCTTTGCTACTAGAAACTCCTGAAATCCTCCCAGTTTCTGAGCTCAGCTGAGGGATCTCCCCCAAGTTCACATGCAATACTGCCTGTGCATATCTCTACCTTGAAAGCTAAGAGTTATAGCAGTCAAGAAAAGCTATACATTTTTAAGGAATATAGAACATGAAGAGATATAAATTGTGACATCAGAAACACACATTGTTGGAAGGAATGGAAACATCTAGAGTTTCTGTAAAATGGAATTTAAGCATAATCAGGTCAAAATTGTAGACAATAAATATAAATTTTTATGTAAGCTGCAGGATAAACACAAAATGAAACAACTATAGCAGATATTTAAATGATAAGGAGAAAGCAATCACAACATAGCACCACAGAAAACTATCAAATCGTAAAGGAAGAAAACAAGAGGAATAAAGGAATAAAAGAGCTACAAAGCAACCAGAAAAGAAATAACAACAAAATAGCAGTGATAAGTCCTTAATCATCAATAATAACCTGGTATGTAATGAATTAAATTCTCCAATCAGAAGACATAGCATGACTGAATGGATGAAACAAAACTAAATCCAATTCTATGGGGTTCACAAGTCACTCTATTCAACTTTAAGGACACACACAGGCTGAAAGTGGAGAGAGAGAAATAGATACTCTATGCAAATGGTAACTACACCTAACTGGTAAAATAGAGCAAGTGAAAAACAATCACAAAAGACAAAGAAGGCATATTTAATGATAAAGGATTTTATTCATCAAGAGGATATACTAATTATAACTATATATACACACAACACTGTGGCTCTTAAATATGTAAATCAAATATTAGTGGACACGGGGGGAATCATATTGTATAATAGTAGGGAAATTCAATACACCCTTTCAACAGTGGATAGATCAATATAAGACAGAAAATTAAAAAAGAAAATACTGGGCTGGGATTGCACTTTTGACCAAACAGACCTTGCAGACAAGTAGGAGTACAAAACTTTCCACACAACAGCAGCTTAGTACCCGCTTTTCTCCAGTACATGGAACATTTTCCAGGGTAGACCATATGTTAGGTCATAACAAACTTACGAAGCATGAAATAATATCTAGTAGTATTTCAGGCCACAGTAATATGAAACTAGAAATAAAGAAAGAATGTGGAATCTCAGAAAATTCATACAAACATTACATTAAAAAACACACATGTTCCTGAACAACCAATGGGTCTAAGAAATGAAAAGAGAAATTTTAAAAATATCTTGAGACAAATGGCATTGAAAACACAATATGCCAAAACCCAAGGAATGCAGCAAAAGCATTCTTAAGAGGGAAGTTCATAGCAGTAAATGCCTACATTAAAAAAAAAAAAAAAGATGGGGCTGACACAGTGGCATAGTAGGTTAAGCTTCTGCCTGTGGTGCTAGCATCCCCTACTGGCACCAGTTTGAGTCCTGGCTGTTGCATTTCTATTCCAGCTCCCTCCTGATGGCCTGGGAAAGCAGTGGAAGATGACCCAAGTGCTTGGACCCCTGCACCTAGTGGGAGACCTCCAAGCTCCTGGCTCCAGATTGGCCCAGCTCCGGCCATTGTGGCCATTTAGGGAATGAACCAGAGGATGGAAGACCTCTCTCTCTCTGTTTCCAACCCTGCCTCTCAAATTAATAAATAAAAAATTTTTTAAAAAAGGTAACAAGTGAATGTCTAACATTATACCCAATGGAAACAGAAAAAGAATAAACTCAAATTTATCAAAAGGAAGGGAAAATAAAGAACAGAAGTAAGTCAAATAGTGATAGAAAAGCCACAAAAATAATCAATAAAACTAAGTTGGTTTGGTGAAAGCAAACAAAATTAGCAAACCCTTAGGCAGTCCAAAAAAAGGGAAAACTCTAAAAACAAACTCAAAAAATAAAAGTGAAGAAATTACAACAGATACATCAGAAATAAAAGGGATCATAAAGGACTATTAATTATATTACAAAAAACTTAGATAGCCTACAGCAAATGCATAAATTCCTAGAAAAATACAGCCTACCAAGAATCAGGAAGAAATATAAAGCCTGAACAGATCCATAGCAAATAAAAGATTAGGGTTGGTGTCGTGGTGTAGCCATATATAAGTGCTAATCTGAGTCCTGGCTGCTCTACTTCCAATCCAGTTTCTTGCTAATGCACCTGGGAAAGCAGAAGATGGCCCAAGGACTTGGGCCTCTGCCACAGCCATGAGAGACTAGGATGTGTGTGTGTGTGTGTGTGTGTGTCCCTCTCTTTCTGTAATTCTGCCTTTTAAACAAATTAATTAAAAAAATAAAAGACTGAAGAAGTAATCAAAAACCACCCAATAAAGAAATGCCCACAATCAGATGACTTCATGACTGAATTCTAACATTCAAAGAAGAATTAATACCAATGCTTCTTAAATTCTTCCAAAAACCAAAAAATAGTGCTGGAGGGAATCCATTCAAGTGTATTTTGTGAGAACAGCATCGTGATACCTATGCCACATAAAGACATCATAAGAAAACAAAACTACAGACCAATCTCTCTGATGAACATTCATGCAAAAACACTCATAAAACATTAGCAAGCCAAATGTAACAACCCATCAAAAAATTATATATCACGACCAAGTGCAACTTATCCTGATGTGCAAGACCAGTCCATGTATGCAAATCTATCAATATGATACATTACATTAACAGAATAAAAGATAAAAACTACATGTCAACTCAAGAAGGAAAAACATTTGATAAAATCCAACATCCTTTCTTGATGAAAAGAGAAATTGAGCAATTTAGGTACAGAAGGAATGTTCCTCACCTATAAAGGCCTCAGCTCACATCATAATCAAGGAGAAAGAAACTGAAAGCTTTTCCACAAAATATTAGGCAAGGATGCCTACTCCCACTACTTCTATTCAACACAGTAGTACTAACACAAGCAATTAGACAAAAAAGGAAAGAAAGAAAGGAAAGCCGAGAAAGAGCAAGCAAGCAAGAAAAGGCATTCAAATCAGAATGGAAGAAATAAGTTCTCTCTGTTTTGATGACATGATCCCATACACAAAAAAACTAAAGAGTCTACAAAACACACGTTAGAGTTAGCAAATGAATTCAGTAAGGTTTTAGGATACAAAATAATCATGCAAAAACCAGTAACATTTTTATCCACAAATAATGGCTTAGTTAAGAAGGAAATCAAGAAACCAATCCCTTTTATGATAGTATCAGCAGAAACTACCTAGTTACAAGATCTATAAAATATTGACGGAAAATTAAGAAGACACATATAAAGAAGATGTGTAAAATAAATAGAAAGATAACCCATATTTGGGAATCAGAAGACAATTGTTTAAATGTGCATTCAGTCCCAAATTAAACATATTAAATTTAATACCTATAAAATCTCAATGATATTCTCCACATGAATAGAAAAAACAATCATAAAATTCATATGGAGCCATGAAAGAATCACAATAAGTTAGAAGCATTGTGCTGCCTTAGAACTATATTACAAAGCTATCATAATCAAAACAGTATGGTACTGGCATAAAAACAGATGCATAGACCAGTGGAATGGAAAAGAGAGTTTAATAATAAATCCAAACAGATAAAGTCAACTAATTTCTTACAAGGTCACCAGGAAGATGAAATGGGGAAAAGGATTGTCTCTTCAATAAATGATGTTGGGAAATTGTATTTTCACATGCAAAAGAATAAAATTGGACTCTTACCTCACACCATACACCATGCACAAAAACAGCTCCAAAAGGATAAAATACACAACTAGAAGACTAGAAACTATAAAACTCCTAGAAGTAAACATAGGAGAAAACCTCCTACACACTGGCATTACCGATGGTTTTCTTGGCTATCATCCCAAAACCTCAGACCACAAAAGCAGAAATGAATAGTATTGCATCAAACTGTTTGCACACCACATTTTGATAAGCAGTTAATATCCAAAATTTATAAAGAACTCACGTAACTCAAAGGTGAGAAAATAGTCTGAGTCATGGGCAAGGAACTTAAAAACATTTCTCAAAAGCAGACATAAAAAACACCAGGACTCAAGTGATGCTAAAAATCATTCATCTTCAGGAAGATGCAAGAAAAAATCACTATGAGACCCAAGTTCAACTAGCAATCTCTCTTCTGTGCACACGGCTAAGGGAACGGAAATGCCCACTGCGTAATGACACTGCACTTCCATGTTCATTGCAGCATTTCTCACAATAACCAACCTAAGTGTTCATCCATGGAAGGATGGAGGAGAAACTTGCAACATGTATTCTGTGGAATGTTAGTTGGCCTTTAAGGAGGAATGAATGTTGCCATTTACCATAACACAGGTGAGTCTGGAGGACATTATACTAACTGAAATAAACCAGACACAAAAAGAGAAATATTACATCATCTCACGTGGATGACGGTATTTCAAAAAGTTCTTTGACTGTGCTATGAAAAAATTATGCATGGATTTCAAAATTTTGCACCAAAATAAACTTAACATAAATTTGAATACTTGGTGAACGTTTTAAAAAGGTTTATTTACTTATCTGAAAGGCAGAGTTACAGAGAGAGAAGGAGACACCGAGAAAGAGATCATCCATCCGCTAGTTCAGTCCCTAAACAGTTGCAGCGGCCAGGGCTGGGCCAGGCCCAAGCCAGGAGTCAGGAGCTTTATTGAGGTCTCCCATATGGGTGCTGGAGCCCGAGCACTTGGGCCATCTTCTGCTTTCCCAGGCACATTAGCAGGGAGCTGGATCGGAAGTGGGGCAGCTGGGACTGAACTGGCACCATATAGGATGCTAATGTAACAGGCAGTGACTTAACCTGCTATACCACAATCTAACCCCTAAAATTTATCTATTTGAAAGTCAGAGTTAACACAGAGAGAGGGCGAGACACAGAGAGAGATCTTCTATCTGTTGGCTCATTCCTCAGATGGCTCTAATCGCTGGGACTGGGCAAGGCCAAGGCCAAAGTCAGGAGCCAGGAGCTTCATCTGGGTCTCCCTTGTGGGTGGCGGGAACCCAAACCTTTGGGCCATCTCCTGCTGCTTTCCCAGGCCATTAGTAAGGAGCTGGATGAGAAGTGGAGCAGCTGGGACACAAACCAGCATCCATACGGAATGCTAGCATTGTGGGTGGTGGCTTCACCTGCTATGCCACAATGCTGGGCTCCTAAAATTTATTTGAAAATAAGGAAGCCCTCAAAAAAGTTTCTTTTGAACCACTAATTCAGTTCCTGGAAAATTATCTTAAGAAAATACTCAGAAGTATAAACAAATATTTTTACATGTAAATATATTATACATATGTATGTATATATTATATATGTAATGTTCAAGGTAACACTGCTTTAACAGTGAACAAAATTGGAAAACAGTATAAATAAACAATAAGGAATTGCTTAAATTATAACTAAATTTAATGAAATATTGTACACCTAGTAAAAATCATTTTTTCAAAGACCATTAAATTACAAAGGAACACTTCTGCAATATAATGGTATTTTTAAAAAATTGGGCGTAAACTTATATAGAGAAAATTATTAAAATATGGTAAGATGTGATAAAGGAAGGAGAATTATGTTTGTTTTCTTTTGCATAAGTTTTGTACCCCAAATGGTCGGTAATAAGCATGCAGGCATTTAATGATACAATGTTTTTAAAAAGTGTGTGTCCCAGTTTCTCAGAGACTTGCTTTCTGTAAATTTGAATTTACACTTGAATTTAGCCATCTAAAAAGAATATTCTTAGCTCCACAGAGTAACCTTAATAGCGGAACCCTCGCTACTCTGGCAGGTGGAAGAGGCACTTGGGGGCTAAGCTGTTCTTCACCCTCTCTGCTCGAGTGCACGCTGGATCACTGACAGGAAAGTAACAGAGAAGCAGGGACCGGCTAAGCAGGCGCAGTCCCCCGCAGCAGAGACCAGGTTCTGCTCAAGAGGGTGTCACGGGCTCAGCTGGGACACAATGACTTAGTCCTGTGTAATCAGTGGGCTGGAGCTGCGGCAGTCCATCCATGTTTGCTGTGAAGACAGAGACGGCCAGAGACTGAGACTTCAAATCAGCCCTGCCCAAGGCTGGCTCAGTCTCAGAGAAGGCAAGGCAGAAAAGGCATGGTGCTCCCAAGCCATCCTGACTCAAGTTGCCAAGGACAACAGCACTTGCTTATCGGTCTCAGCAAATTCCACCAACTTTGTGAGATGGTAGTCCTGCTAATTGCTGTCCTTTAGCACTCACAGAGTATCCTATTATGCTGGGGCATCTTGCCAGCGATAATTAGTAATTTTTCACATCAGTCTGAAAAAGAAGGTCAATGTTAGTAGCATCATTATCTCCTGAAACACATGAGAACATTATGAAAGCTGATGTCATAGCAGTCACTTACAAAGCCAAAGACAAAATTATTTCCTGGTTCCTTAATTAAAAGTTTCATAGAACCATAGAATTTTTGTACGGGAAAGCAAAAGATGTAATATTGATATGTAGGATAATTAAATTGGCAATGATTTGCTTTGATTAGGTAATACGATTACACTGTCTTGGGCACAATGGGCTCCAGTGGAAAAAGAACTATACTGTGGTGTAGTGGGCAAAGCCACTGCCTGCAGTGCCAGCATCCCATATGGGCGCCAGTTCAAGTCCCAGCTGTTCCACTTCCAATCCAGCATATCTGCTATGGCCTAGAAAACCAATAGAAGATGGCCCAAGTCCTTGGGCCCCTGCACCCACATGGGAGATCCAGAAGAAGCTCCTGGCTCCTGGTTTTGGACTGGTGCAGCTGTGGCCATTGCAGCCAATTGGGGAGTGAATCAGTGGGTGGAAGACCTCTCTCTCTCTCTCTGCCTCTCCTTCTCTCTCTGTGTAACTCTGACTTTCAAATAAATAAATAAATAAAAGAACTACACTGAATCAGGAAGAAAAAGCTCTAGATCAAAGTTATCACAAAGAAAATCAATAGTTTTTTTTTTGTATCTCACTCTCACTATAGGCAGCTAAAAATATATACCCCAAAACTTCACAAAAAATGGGGCTCTGATACACATGAGAGGTTCTCTAAAAAGGAAAACAGTAATGAAAGTACAGTGACACATTCGAATCAGTTTGGTAGAGTAACAAGTAAATATAATAAGCACATAGAATTTAACTGCATAGCGATGTGACTTTAAAATGCATTTGCTGCCATAATCACCACGATAATCAATCACGCATCATTTCTGTAACCTCAGAACCTTGCCTCTTGCCCTCTCAGAGTCAGTCCTCAGCTCCTCCATGCCCCCGCTGACCTGATCGCCAGCCATCAATCAAGTGCTCTATCGTGTCTGGCTTTGTCCAATCGACCTACTGTTTGAGGGACCCGTTAATGTCGTTACGACATAGTCACAACAGATTCCTTTCTAATGAAACCCAGTTTTCTCCACTGTTCAGATGGTAGTCACACACCACCATTTGTTCAGCCAGTCTGAGTCCATGGTTCTTTCCAGGTTGGGTGATGTGCTATTGCTTCTGCTACATTCTTTGGGTTACCATTCCCAGCACAGTGGGGGAGGGAACCACACAAAGGCATAAGCATAAGGCAGCTGGGGTCGCTGGGGGCCATCTTGGAGCCTGGCAGCCACAGTGCTTAAAGAAATGATCTGGGAATCATTTCCTCGTGTAGAAAAAGGGCACACGAGACAGGAGCAGCTTCTCAGCTTTGTTGTATGAAAGCCAAGAGAGCTGGCCGAGTGTGGTCCCTGCCAATAGTGAAGCTTTGTATTTCCACATGGCACCTGCGCTGGGCCAGGCTGTCTTTAGGACGTTATTCCCCAGCCCCATGTACCCTTGCACTTGATTTGGCTTAAGAAAGTCCTTCTTGCTTTTTATAGAATGCAGATGTTAAGAAATGCTTTCCTTTTCTTTTAAGATGTATGTGTTTGTTTATTTGAAAGGCAGAGATACAGAGAAACAAGGAGAGACCTTCCATCTGCTGGTTCACTCCCTAAACGGTTGCAACGGCCAGGGCTAAGCTAGGACGTAGTCAGGAGCTGGGAACTCCATCTGGGTCTCCCACAGGGATGGCACGGACTTAAATATTTGGGCCACCTTCAGCTACTTTCCCAGGCACATTCGCAGGGAGCTGGATTGGAAGTGGAGTAGCCGGGACTTGAACTGGTGCTTGAACCGGATGCTGACGTCTCAGGCAGTGATTTAACTTGCTGCGCCACAAAACTAGCACGATCTCCTGTTTTTATTTTTTTTTTTAATTTATTTTTCAAGGTTGTAAGCAGTAAGGGAAAGTTGGGAATAGGTGCCTCATTTAATTTTTAAAACACGAATGCAAGGGCCTGTCAATAAACAGAGGAAGGCATTTTGAAGCCAGACAGCTGGAGACTTCGAAGGTTGTCCTCTAGCTCCCAGCTCCTTTGTGCTGCACCCCCAGAGGTAAGCAAACACGTGACCTGAATTGAGGCAGCAGTTCCCAGGTGTGGAACTAACGGCGAGGTCCTTGGAGAGGTTACGAGGCTGGAGTGTAATCAGAGGCATCTATTTGTTGCCGGCTGCAGCGACTGTTTCTGCTTAAGTCTTGAGCAAGGTCATTATTCACAGCCTGTGATGCCGGAGAGCTCAGCAGCGCTGGCAGGCTGCTCATTAGTATTCTGCACATTCCAGCGGCTAAATTTGCCGTTTCATTTAGAATGCTTCTGATTGCATATTTTTTATATTCTCAGCCTCCTTAGAGAAATGGATGCCACTGTCGGTGATCTGACAGGCAGCAAGCACACACGGATGCATTTGCCATTAAACTAAAGGGGAAAGTTATTAAAACACTTGGCTGTCAACCGTGAATTTGGTTAGGATCGTTTAAGTTATAAAAGTGCTTTTAAATGAAGGAGCCGAAAATAAATAAATAAATCAAGGAAGACTTGTGGGGAGAGAGAAAAATACATTTTAGTAAGTGAGAATTTACTCAAACAAATCCTTTCCTTTCTAATCATGTCCATATAAAATCAAATGAATGCAGATATTTTAAGGGTAGAAAATTACTCCTTCAGCCACTGAAATTGACTCCTGTTCAAGGCACATTATCACATTCTTTTTTGCAAAACTGAGAAATTATGCCTTTTAAAGTATGTACATTTTAAAAGATAATTAATATTCTACTTAATTATACTTTCTCCATGTTTCTTAGACACACCAGACCAGGTGACATATGAATTGCTATCTCACAAGAGAAATCAATGAGAAGCATTGTTTCCTGGGCTGTGAAAGAGATGCCCAATTTGTACTCCTATCGGTAGAGCTACTAAAAAATGGAAATTTATGATTTTTGCCCCCCAGAAAAACCTCATTAAGCTCCTTGAAGAAATGGAAACCTCATGAGCAGTAATCAAGCATGTGAGCCTCCCGAGTAGTTAACAAAGCCCACTTCATCAGACGATTCCACTGGGGATCAAGTTTGCCCAAGGACATGCTCCTTACCGAATGCATTATGAGCAGAGATTCGCCTGCAGAGAGGCAGAGGGGGAAGGCCTGGACGGGAGGGTGTGTCCATGAGACTCTTTCCTGGGAACGTCCCAGCCTCTTCATTGTCATGTCCTCAGAAACCAAAAGCGAAGAGGCACAGTGATGTGCCCATTTGGGGCAAACCCACAGACAGCACCATGCAGACTGAGGGGCACTGTTGGGCTGACTGGCAGCACATGGACAGCCTTCCACACAAGTCCAGGTGATTCAGGACCACAGTCTCTCCATGCACCAGCTCGTGGTAAGCATGTCTTCCCTGTTTGCACTCAGAGAAATGGCTCACACACCAGCCTACAAGTCATTAGCTGGAGAAAGAACATACCAAAGTATTCTGATTTTTAGAGCATCCCGTGGGCCACGTCTTAACTTCCTAGGGCTGATGCAACACATTGCCACAAACCAAATGGCTTAAAACAACAAGAATGTCTTGCCTCACCACTCTGGAGGCTGTAAGTCTGAAATCGAGGTGTTGGCAGGACCATCCTCCCTCTGACATCTGCAGGGAAGACTCCTCCCTCTCCTCTCCCTCTTCTAAGTCTGGGCTCTCCCAGCAGATCTTGGTTCCTTAGCTTGCAGATGCATCACTTCCAGTGCTGTTTCCATCATCACGTGGCTGTGCTGTCCCTGTGTGCCTTCACGTGATGCTTTCCTTTTCTTATAAGGCCACTAGACAGATTGGACTAGGGCTCACCTCCATGATCCCATTTAACTACGTCTGCTAAGATCCACCTCCCAAGTGAAGTCACATTCACAGGCACCAAGGATTAGGGGACACTGTTCAACACACAACAGGCCATTTTAGTGGAAGGAAGCTGAAGGAACACAAGTAGATGAACAGGATTCAGACCGAAGACAGAACTGGTTGCTGAGGACAAAGGAAGAGATTGTTAGCAGAAGGGTATGGATGGATTATACCAATTATACCTGAGGTCAGTTAAAAACAGGGTGCACTCAGAGTTAACAACCAGAAGGTGGCCAGCGCCATGGCTCAGTAGGTTAATCCTCCCAGCGCCGGCACATCGGGTTCTAGTCCCAGTCGGGGCACCGGATTCTGTCCCAGTTGCCCTTCTTCCAGGCCAGCTCTCTGCTGTGGCCAGGGAGTGCAGTGGAGGATGGCCCAAGTGCTTGGGCCCTGCACCCCATGGGAGACCAGGAGAAGCCCCTGGCTCCTGGCTTCGGATCAGCGCGGTGCGCCAGCCACATCATGCCGGCCGCGGCGGCCATTGGAGGGTGAACCAACGGCAAAGGAAGACCTTTCTCTGTCTCTCTCTCACTGTCCACTCTGCCTGTCAAAAAAAAAAAAAAAAAAAACCAGGAAGGTGATTGGTTACCTTCAGGAAAACCACTTCTATCAGGGGATGAGGGCTAAGCCATACTCATCATAGTGAGTAAGAGACTGAGCAGCTAAGGTGGAAGTGAAGACTGCACGTGTAGACAAGCGTCTCAGGACATTGCACTGTGCAGAGATAAGAGACAGACACAAGCAATCGGAGTGACTATCGTGATTCCAACTTGGAAGCGCCACACGTACAGTGGTACTTCTCCCTACTGAGCGGCCACTGGGTCACTCATGACTGCCGTACATGAGAACCCTGAATGCCAGCATCTCCAAATTGGTAGCAAAGATTGTATCTGACAGCCTATCACTCCTGTTTCTCAACTTGTTGCTCCGTCCTTAAGATGGGATAGGCAAGTGCATGAAGAGAAGTTTTGAATTAAAAGGAGCTTATTCAACATGCTACAATGAGGAGGGTATTTCTCCATAGATACTATCCTCAGACTTAACTCCTGCTTGCATCAAGGGCTCAGTGAACTCTCTCAGGATTTGCAAGTCTCCTGACTTCCATCTTCCCTTTCACAACCTGTATCTGTGGATTAATCAGACTTTGCCAGAGAAACATTGCCAATTTGAAGGAATTGGCTCACACATGGGGGTGCTAGCAAGTCCAAGTTTGTAATGCAGGCAGGAAACTCAGGCAAGAGTTGATTGTACAGTCTTTTTTTTTTTTTTTTTTTTTGGACAGGTAGAGTTATAGACAGAGAGAGACACAGAGAAAGGTCTTCCTTCCGTTGGTTCACTTCCCAAATGGCTGCTACAGCCGGCGCTGTGCCTATCTGAAGCCAGGAGCCAGGTGCTTCCTCTTGGTCTCCCATGCGGGTGCAGGGGCCCAAGCACCTGGGCCATCCTCCACTGCCTTTCCGGGCCACAGCTGAGAGCTGGACTGGAAGAGGAGCAGCAGGGACTAGAACTGGCGCCCATATGGGATGCTGGTGCCGCAGGTGGAGGATTAACCAAGTGAGCCACGGCGCCGGCCCCACTGGTACAGTCTTGAGACAGAAATTCTTCTCTGGGAAGCCTCAGGTTTTGCTCAGAAGCCTTCAGCTGGATGGATGAGGCCTCATCTGTATTCTTGAAGGGCATCTGCTGTGTTTGAAATCAGCTGACGACAGAGCTCCCCACATCTACAAAGACAGCACAGCAGCCCCTGGATGAGTGTTAGATTAAGTAACTGGGGGAACGTGGCCTTTGCAGATGCCGCATGGAACTAACCATCACGCTGCTCTTACCCCAAACACCTCTGAAGGCCACGGCCCCTGAGAAGGAATAGCAGTTCTGTTGTCAGCAAGCAGGTAAATGTCTACAAATAGAGACATGGGTGTGTGCATTTATAGAACAAAATTTTTATAGCAAATTACAGATGGTAAATGGAGTTAATAGGCACAAACAAAAGTATTCAAGACAATTGTCTCCTAGAATTGCAGATGCTGTGCATTGTTCATAGTATAAAAATAAAATGGTATTTTATATTCATGATATAAAGATACCTGGCCCAGCCTGTAGCAATTAGCTCATTATCTTATAGTAACACTACCTATTACTATCTGAGGTGTCATTAACCTCCTTTCTCCTTGGAGGAAAATTTAATACAAGGCAGATCTTTCTCTCTCACCATTCAATAGAGCATTTAATTATCAAAGGATCAAAAGCATACTGTTATCATGTGGTTGTGCAGCACAGACATCCAAGAATTATGAAAGATGGCTTAAGTGTCATTTCCTGAAAGAAAAGGCAGTCAACAAAAACTTAGACCACAGAAGCTGACAGCTTCAGAATCAACATGCCTATTTCCATATTCTCATTGCAGAAAGCTCAATTGAGATAGCTTACAATAGGAAAAATCAGGCAAACAAAGCAAGCGTGTTTTTCATATGGATACACTGAGTATTTGGAGGTGTCACTTAAAGTGCTCATTCAGAAACATCAAACACTATGCGTAGCCATTAAGGTTTCAGTTCAGGTCATGTGTCAAAGCCTGTAGAAGACTATAACACACACACACACACACACAGCCTTTCAACTCCCACAATTAAATGAGGTTTATGCTCCTGGATTCCCTTAACTACATGCTTTCCAGTCAGAGATGATTTTAGTTTGGCTTCTGTAAAGCAGATTTTTGTTGAAATTGAAATGACATAATATGCCAGTGGGAAGATAGGAAGCTCACACCGAATAGACAATCATTTCATTTACAACGTGTCCTTCCGATAGGAAGCTTGTCTTCACAGAAAATCGTGGCGGGTTTGCTCAGTGGCTCAAACAATCCAGACAGCCGCTGAAACAGGATGAACAGGAGCCACAGAAAAGAAATCCTGGAGCTGCCTTCCCTGTGTACATTCCCCAGTGCTGACCTGCAGATATGATTAAAAGATGTCACTCAATTACATTTCAATTTTTCTTCCAGCTGCACTCATTACAAAATCTCAGCGATGTTCTGGGGAGGAGAATTGATTGAATAGATGTTGAATTTGCCATTAGAAATTGAGAAGGATCCGGCAGCAGATGCCATTCTTGCTTGGAGATCATTTTCTTCAAGATATTGTGCTTTTGATAAGTGGATTGTGTTTGGGTCTTTACACATACCAAATAGAAGACAGTAATCCCTTCGTACAGTGATTCAAATGCTTTTATTACTAGGTCTTACCAAAGAAAAATGTGTGGGCTAATGAAAGAGATTATTTTTTATTACATAAATATTTTATGATACCTATTTTCCATATCTTTTCCTGACACTTTATTACCACCGACTCTTATTAATTCTGTGCTTGATATAAATTAAGTGTAAGATTTTGATGTGCATGAATTGCCAAGGCCTTGGGGGTATAGAATTGCTTCTCTAAGATTACAATTGCTTAATTTCTCCTAGAATTAATTTTCTTGACCACAGTCCCTGAGCGCTCTGGGAAAGGGGGGATTTGAAAACAGCAGCAGGCATCAGAGGTGGTAACTCATAACCTCCTGTCTTTGCAGTTTGTCGCAATTCGAATGACACAGTTCACCTGGAGATACCGCATAAGGGCCTTCTGCAATTGAACACAGTCAAACTCTCCAGTGTGTGAAGCTGATGCCCTCATCTGGGGACTTCATTACTTGTCGGCGCCTCTGTCTGAGCCCAGGTGGGGAAACTCACACACCTTGGTTACCACTTGTTAGCGACTTTCCGGAAACGGGGACCTGGTGCTGAAACCAGCGGCGCCTGCCTTGGGACTCACACAGACTCTTTCCGACTCGGTTATCATTGCAAAATTGATCAGACTATTGGTATTTTTCCAGGTTCCTCCCACAAGGAAAAGGATCAACAAAGGAAGAAATGCTTAAGTGAACAGGATACTATTAAGGACAATGAGAATGATGGAGGGGCAGAGTAGAGACGAACTGAAGAGGCTGGAGCAGATCTCAAAATGACGTAAGGCACTAGATAACATGGATGTTTTCTTATGTGGTTTACAAACCCTGTTCTAAAGGAAAACATTTATTCCTGACTCCCTGATACATACGGATATGCAAGTGTATATGCGCACACATACGTGCACAAATGTGGGTACTTCAAAAAGTTCATAGAACCTGGATGTTTATTTTGGTGCAAGAAATGTCAAAGTCTGTGCAAATGAAGGGTCTCCAAATAGTCACACAATTAAGACACCGGTTAAGATGCCTGTGTCCCATATCCAAGGGCCTGGGTTTGCTACCTGGCTCTGGCTCCTGACTCCAGCTTCCTGATAAGGACAATTCTGGGAGGCAAGGGTGATGGCTCAGTTTATTGGATTCCTGTCACCACCATGGAGACCTGGATTGAGTTCCTGGACCCCAGCTTTGGCCAGGCCTAGTCCTGGCCATTGTGGGAATTTGGGGAGTGAAGCAATGGCTAGGAGCACTATGTCTCTGCCTCTAGAATACATTTCAAAATGGAAAATTTGCACCATGAAAATGCTACACATAGATTTAAACATTGTTTGTATCAAAAAAATTCCAAATAATATTTTTATTGTATTAAATGTTTTACTAAAATGAAGACACCAGTCAATATGGGAAAGTATTACAAAGAACGAAGGTGCTGATTGTACTGTTGTTCATGTTTGCAGTTTAGTTAGGCACTCCAGCCCTGCAACAAGTCACAGAGCAACTAAATTCACCCCAGATTTCTCTCTATCAGAGCACCTGACCTGAAAACCTCCCCTCAAACAGTTTGCCGTCACAGCCTCTGGCCTTCGTGTGGATCAAACTCATCATTACAAATTAAGTCCAGCTCTCTGCCTCTCCTCTAACTCTCAAATAAATAAATAAATCTTTCTTAAAAAAAAGACACATGCTTATTTTAAAAAATGAAATGCATGATGGAAACTAAATGCATAACACATACACACAGCAACTTGCTATCTGAAGAAAAATTTGGAGAAGCCAGGAGAGCTGAAGGCAGGAAGCAGCTAATCCGATTTCTCGTACCTAAGACTTTCACGCCTGCCTCCCCAAACAAGGGAAGCTCATCACAAACAGATACCTGGCTGTATGATGCAAGCCTGCAAGTCAGAAAAAAATTACTGGACAGAGTTAAAAGGCATGAGTTCCAACTGCAGCTTTGCCACTTTCTAGCTGGGTAACTACGCAGAAACCACAATCTGAGCTGGCAAGAACCCCAGAAGAGTGCCTACCACACAAGGTGCTGAGGGTCCAAGAGAAGGTGCAACACAGGAGCACAGTCTTAAATTCAGTTCTACTTTACAGGCATCTGATATACCTAGGGAGGAACTTGGTAATGTATAGAGTGCTATAAAAATATGTTATCGTTTGGAAGCTGATAAAAGCTCCCCCCTTCTTTTCCTAGATCCTGGGCAATAATAAATAATAATAAAGGAATAGAATGCAAAGCTTCTTATGAAACCGAGGGCTGAGCAGAGTCTGACTCTCTTTGGGTGTAATCAGTCACAGAATCTCAGCTAGGAAAGAATTAACTTTGTAAGGGATTTGATTTTCCTGTGGTCTCCACTTTCCTAAAGGCCCAGCACTACCTTAGTCCCTGAGATCGCTTTTAGCCCTGTCAAGCCCCATAACAGAGAACGTTCATCGGGGCCAGAGGCTGTGCAGAGGAAGTTGAAGGAACTTCGAAGGAAGAGAACGGGTCACAAGGCTACAGGACTAAGCCGAGGTGACCGACAAGGAACGAGGGAAAGGATTAGAGGGGGAGGGAATCTCCTACTGTGGACAGCAGTCCCGCCCTGCGGATAACATACAGACAAAGCAGGGGTGCAGGGGCTCTCAGCACTGGTCGGAGTGCTGTTGGAATCTTAGGCAGGAATAGGCATTTAGCCAAGTGGTTAAGATGCCTGTATTGAACATCAGAGTGCCTGGGGGCAATCCCTGGCTCTACTTGACTCCAGCCCCTTGCCAGTGCAGACCGTGGGAGGCTGTGGTTCCTGCCAGCCTGTGGAGGTCCAGACCTAGACTGAGGCTCCGGCTCCCTGATTCTGCACCAGTCCAACCATGGCCTTTGTGGGCGTCTGGGGAATGAGCCAGTGAATGGGAGTGCCCTTTGTCTGTCTGTCTCTACCTCTCAAATAAATAAATAAATAAAAGGATCTCAGGCAACAAACAGAATGTGCGTTCTTTGGGTGCCTGTGTATGCATTTACTCATCTGAGTGAAGGCCTGGCCGATCCCCTTACACCCCAGCAGTTACCCGGATTCTGACAGTAGGAAAAGACCAGGAAGCAAATAAGCCATGTGGGACCCGTCACTGACTGACCAGTAAGGCATTCCCTTGGCCTTCCCACTCTGCTCCACTGAGATAAGGAGCGCCGTGTCCGTCTTCTACCCCTCTGCTGGAATGTGGCAGATTCTCCTCTACAATGTAGGACCATTCCACCTTGACCCAGGCAAGTACTGAAGGGCATCCTATTGGCAGCAGGTCTTAGAATAGCATGCTGATTTGTTGTGTCTGATTGCTTTATCTCCAATATTTTGATTCGTGACTTTTCTGAAGTTTTCTGAGACTTTTAAACTAGAAGTAAGATGTGGGTTGTTGGCTGCTGAGTCTTGTTCAGGGCAGTATGAAGAGGAACTGTGGTTAAGCTCCTCGTCTTCCAGCTCACAGAGGGCAATTCAGTCTCACACAAGGGAACATTGTGAACTGAAAGTAAGTCAGTTTCAGCAAATATTTCAAGGTGGATTTGAAATCTGCCATGTTAGGGAACAAAACACTGGAGGATTTTGAGCTGCAATCGGAAGTCCTAATATTTATCGAAAATCAGATGTCACCTTACCCTTTCAGTCCAAAAGGTCACAGGATGTTAAGCTTGAGCAAGAAGGAATGTTTAATACCACAAATGAGACACCCGAAAAGGACAATGCTTTGCAAGAGATTTAAAATGTATTTTAAAGTATTATTATATGCCATTATTCGCTTGCAATCTTGTGACTATCTCTCATTCTTAGATAGGAATTTCTTCTTTGCCAAACCCCTCCAGACACTTACCCAAATTGTCAGAGTCCCAGCTTCTTACTCCAAAACCCAAAAGAACAAAGCTGCTGATTTCTGTCTGCAATGGCCCAGGAGAACCTATGATTTTATGAATGCTTGACACCCTCTGAGTTGCATAACTGGCAAATAGTTATTACCCCTTGTCCAAAAGAGAAAATTGAATTCAGAGACACTGAGTATGTTGCCAAAAATAACTGAGCAGTTTGTGAATGAGGTGTGAGCAGATCGAGTTGTTACTGTTCCCAGACTGGTATTTTATCTACTGGGCTAACATCCTCCAGCATGGAATCGCATTTAGGAAATCAGATGCTACTGTGGCAAGTGGAGGTTTTGTTTTTCTAAGAGTTATTAATCTTCATGTTGGAATATTTTCAATAAATAAAATAGATTTTGGATCCTGAAAGAAATATAAAAATGTAACTGAATCGAACTAATTTAACTAGTGTGGGGTTATTGATCAAATAATATGGCTGTCATTTAACGTGTGGGCATTTTTTATTTCATCCTGTTATTTCCTTTGAAAAAAATTATTGCTGTAACTTCAAAATTTTTATAAATCAAGTTGTATTTTAAATATCTGAGGGAAACTCACTATTTCAGGAAATATTTCTTTTGAAAAAGTGTATCCTTTTTGATACCATGAATAATCATTCTCTCATTTGGGAGCTTTATATTCTCAGATGCAGTACATTCGTGTTTCCTTGGAGATGGGCATGCCCTAAGTTTGAATCAATGGGAAAGTAATATTTTGCAACAGTTTACTTTTGTCATGACAAGCAGAATATATTCATGAGAGGCTTTTATTTCTACTGTAGGTGATGGTATGATGGTGGCAATAGTTACTAAGGCAATAGTCTTTATTCCGCTAAATAAAATCTCTCAAATGTATTTTTAGACCATGTCAATTTGCCCCTATGGCCCTAAATTGTGAGGCATGCTTTGTGTGCACACGTTGGCTTTCTGAGACTTATCTTTTCACAGCTATCTGTCTAATTGGCAGCAGCTGTTAATCAAGCACATTGTTATCAATCCTGAGTATAGTATTCAACCTACAGGTCTGTGATTTTTGTTACATTTTGAAGGGAAGCCATATGCCTCAGGCAGCGTGGAATGGAGCCGATTTCTAGTGATTATACTGACTCGGTGTAATTTGGCCTGAAATATAGGATTTAAATGTTTATGTTGATCCAGCTCCCTGAGAAACTGTCAGACTCTATCAGTGTTTTGTGCTGTTCACACATAATCCAGGAGGAAATGTCCTGCTAGCTCTCTGGTTCTGTGTACCAGGAGGATTGGAAGGTGGCACGCTGTAAGTGAAATCTCTGGCTTTAGCAGATGGGGGCTTGATTCCATGTTCTACCGCTTATTCTTTGAGTTACTCAACCTCCTTGAAGGGCTTGCACACACTTAACACTGTGCTAGGTGCTAGATACCGAGGTGAGTGAGGCACAGGCGTGGCTTCCAAAGCTCCCCTACATTAGAAGATGCTGCACTCACCCAAGCACATCAGACCAGGCTGATGCTCCAAGACCACAGGATACTACGTTCTCCAGGCCTGCACCCTAAAACCTCTGGGGCCAGGTTGAAACTACTCAAGCTCATGGAGCTGAGATACCCACATTTTTAAGTCCAATGCCAACCTTCCAACAGGAGATAATTAAAACCAGACCCATGCATGCCTTTCATCCTGTTCTTATCACCCAATTTGCAGAGTATCAATCACCTGGCCCTTTAATATATTCTCCAGGAATCATTGTCACCATAATACCCCGTTCTTCTACGTCCCCAAATCGATAACTTAGCCTTTCCCTCCTTTGAGCACCCAAGTCCCCTGTTCTATCATTAGACGGCTCCTTACATGCTCTCTATTCCCTTGCAATGGAGGGTCCCCTGCATTTCCTTACACTGACAGCTGGCTCCCCCTAGGAGGTGACACATCATCCTCCCAAACCGAGGCTCTTTATTCTCTCCCACACGAGACAGCTATGTTGGAGTGCTTCTTGCTCCCCAGTGTCAGGTGTCACCTTAATCCTAGTGGCAGGTCACATTTTGCAAAACTGGCTGCAGCAATATCCCCCACACCTATGCTCTCCTACAGGTAGCCTTGCCTTATAGACAGGGGTATCTTTTTTTTTTTTTTTTTTGACAGGCAGAGTGGACAGTGAGAGAGAGAGACAGAGAGAAAGGTCTTCCTTTTTCCTTTTGCCGTTGGTTCACCCTCCAATGGCCGCCGCGGCCGGCACGCTGCGGCCGGCGCACTGCGCTGATCCGATGGCAGGAGCCAGGTACTTAGCCTGGTCTCCCATGGGGTGCAGGGCCCAAGCACTTGGGCCATCCTCCACTGCACTCCCTGGCCACAGCAGAGAGCTGGCCTGGAAGAGGGGCAACCGGGACAGAATCCGGCGCCCCGACCAGGAATAGAACCCGGTGTGCCGGTGCCGCGAGGCAGAGGATTAGCCTAGTGAGCCGCGGTGCCAGCCAGGGGTATCTTTGTCCTCAGCAAACGTGCCCACCTCTGCCTTATCTTTCTTCTTGAAGAAGGTAGCATCCTTTCTGTCTAAGGATCATACTCTCCAGCCTCCTTTCAAAGCCATTGCTCTGGCCTGAGTCTGTCCCCTAAAGCTCATGTGTTGAGAGGTAAACTCCAAGGCAACAGTGTTGCGAGGTGGGACTTTTAGGAGGTGATCAGGGTGTGAGAGCTCTGCCCTCAGGGAAGGATTACTGTCACTATCTCAGGAGTGGGTTTCTAATAGCAGGCCCCATTTTGAATCCTCCCCTGCCCCTCTCTCTCCTGATTATAAGACAACTGATGGTCACAAGTTCTCTCTCACTCCTGCTCCTTTGTCCTTCCACCTTCTGCCGTGGGATGACACAGCAAGAATGACTGCGCCAGGTATGGACCTCCTGACCTAGGACTTCCTAGCCACCAGAACTGTAAATTAAAAACAGCTCTGTTCTTTACCAAGGCTCAGTCTCAGGCATTCTGTTACAGCAGCACGAATCAGACCAAGATAGCCTTGTTTGTCCAGAACGGTTTTCCCTGCCTGTTTCTGCCTGCTTACCTCCTTCCTGCTCCCTAGCTCTGTCTCACCCCTGAACCAAAATAGCACTTTCTGAGGTTGACATAGAGCTCACTGTGCCAGGTTTAGTTGATTTCCACTATTTGGTTTCAAATGGTGCCAGAGCTAGAAGACAGTTTTAGGAGTGAAAGATGAGAATAAAGATCATGCAGAGAGAATCTTGAATCTTCACTATCAGCCAAACAAGGGATAAAGGAGTATGGAAAAAAAAAAGAGAACTCTGAGAAAAGAATCTCGGAAAATTCTAATGCATGATGAGTGACAAGAGACAGATTGAGAAGACATGGCTACGAGATAAGAGAACCAGCACAGAGCAATAATTATGGAAGCCAAGAACTCCAGGTGGCCAGATTTGCCATGTGTTGCATAAAGTTTCTGGAAGACTGAGATTGGGTTTAGGACCTGGGAGTTGACGTCAGCCAAAGCTCTGTAGAATAGTTGGGTAAAAGCCTGATTAAAGAGGGTAGGGAAAGGGGGCAGACATTCTCTTAAGAAGTTTACCTGTGAAACAAAGAGATCGGGCAGCAATTAGAAAGGGCTGAGAGGAAGTTTCTTTTAGAAAGCAGAGATTAGGAATCAAGGTTGAGAGTCAAACGGACCTAAACTTGAACCCTGGTTTATCTACTTAACAAGCCATGTAAGACTGGGAAAAGTACATTTTCTCTTTTTGCCTGTTTCTAATTCTGCTCATTGGAGATGGCAATTGCCACCAAGCAGGTTGTTATCAGGACTAAGTTAGATGAGGGGTAGGTGTATGGCATGTGGCATATGCTCTATAAATGATAGTCATTATTATTAAAGGATGACCATGAGAAATTAAATGCATTTCTAAGCTGGCAGGAAGGAACTAATGGGAAGGGTTGAAGATAATGGATATAAGAGAAAAATAGTAAAGAAAGGTCTGTGACCAGAATAAATGAGATGAATTAGTTAGGTGGAGAGGCTGACCTTGATCAGGAAGGAAGAATGATGGTGGCAGTGACAAGCAGTGATATAAATGCTTCCCTCTGGAGAGAGAACTTTGAAATCAATGGAGTCTGTGATTGATAATCTCTTTTCACTAGAGAGGGGTGAGGTGAGATCATTTTGATAGTAAACAAGATGCCTTGTGGCTGGTAAAGAAAAAAAGAAGATAAGGGGCACGAGTGGCATAGAATAGTTGCAAAAGGAACAAGAGACAATGTAGACCAAAGGTGATTTAAGAAGATGAGCACCCTGCAGACCTCACTGAGACTGGAGACCACGTGAGCGGCACTGGTATCTGCCTGGCTCTGTGCTTGACCTTGGCAGCTTGCATAGCACTGGGCTGACCATGCACTGTCTCCATCACCAAAGTGTAAGCTCCCTAGGAATGGGAAGCGTGTCACTCTTGCTCACCACTACATCTAATAATCAGTGCAGTCTGGATACTCACTAAATTGTATTAAAAGAACCAATAAATGTATTGGTAGGCAAAGGAATATTGTAAAAGTTGTGTGAGTTGTGAATGCATAGAATGACAGAATATTCAGGGTGGGAGAGACGTGAAGGAGTGTATCTGAACACTGAAGGAATTGCAGAAATGAATCAGACTGGATTGGGAAGGAAGGGAAGCCGCAGGAAAGCTGAACTGAGACAGAGCGGCAGTGCTTCCCAAGGCCACAAGACCTCACGAGTCAAAAAGACGACTCTGTAGAATAAGAGTGCGAGAGCTTCAGTTGGCTTTTAAAATGTCAACGATGGAACTATTACTGGGGCTAGGATGTATCCAAGGGATTGTGAAATTAAAAAATAAGGGAGACAAAAGTCGCTGAAGCTGAGATCAAGGAACTGTGAGAGCAGAGTAAAGTTTTAATTATTTTTCTAGTTTTAGGACCATGAAGCAAGCTGATAAGAAACTGAACTGTATCTCTCTCCTCTCAGGGTTATTTGTGCACCTCCTATCTCCCCGAAGGGTAGAGACTGTGCCATACTCACACACGGAACTTTGTTGAAGTGAATGAAAGATAAAGGAGAATTTCCGAGTCCCCCTCCCCCCATCACTTATACCCGCCATTAAGCCAGTACTGTCAATCAAAAGCAATACTATGAAAATCTGTCCAATTCATGTTCCAAGTGGGGCTAGCCAAATGTGAAAAAAAATAGGAGACTAGTGATTAACTTTAGCAGTACAAATGATGGCAAAAACAGACTGTCTTGAATTCAGTTAAATAATTTTTCCCTTCCAATAACTCTTTGTTAAACATGAGATTCTAAGAGGATTTCAAAATTGAAAGTTTTACAAAGATCTGATCAAGAAAGTAAATCCAGGCTAAATTTTCTGTCATTAAAGTGCCAAGCTAATTGGTCACCAGGGCTCATTCTGTTTCTGTGGCTCAGTCTTCTCACTTGCGATATCTTCCTCCAGAGTATGTGGGTGATTACATGAGAAGCTGTTTGTGAAGACCATAGCACAGGGCCTGGTGCCTAGTAAAGACTCAAGAAATGGGAACTATCGCTGTGGTTATCCATGAGAATGGAGCAAACCCCAGGCCTCCTAGCCTTTCTACACATAGTCTTCCACAGGGATTGCTACAGACAAAATTAAATTTCTATATACTGAAAACTAACCTACGCTGTGATGATATTTGGAGGTGAGACATTTAGGAGGTGATTAGGTCATGAGTGTGGAGCCCTCATGAATGAGATTAGTAACGTTATAGAAGAAGCCCCAGAGAGCTCCTTCACCCTTCTGCCTTGTGAGGACATGAACAAAGATGGCTTGTGGATGGCTGTCTCCTCCCTGTATCTTCCCATGGCCTTCAGTCTAGGCATGTCTATGTCCTAATCTCATCTTCTTTTAGGACACCTGTCATTTTAAGTTACAGTCCAGTCTAATGACCTGATTTAACCTTAATTACCTGTGTAATGACTATATCTTCAAATACAGTCACATTATAGGAGTTAGAACTTCAACATATAATTGGGGGAGGGGACACGGTTCAGCTCATAAAAGAAAGCATGAAATAAAGTAAGAAAAGATAGATATATATTTTTAGAAAACAAAGGACAATTGGAAACTCTCTGATGAATAATCCAGAGTGGAGAGAGAGACACGTTAGAGAGGGTGAGGAGAGGGCCATGTTCCAGACATGATCTCCAAGGAGCTCTGCATTCTAAGTCAGCTATAAAAAGTGTGACTGGGGAGAAGGCCAGAGATAGATGATAGTCTAAAGATCGAAGTAAAGAAAGGCTAACTGGTTTTCATCATGTCCTGTTTGTACAGGATGTTAGCATCTGAAGTTTAAAGTACTAAGCAGGAATGGAGCTGACATATCTGGTGAGGGGATGGTATCCCAGGAGGACCCTCCTTACCTGGGCACTGGGGGCTCCAATCCCTGACCTTGCTTAGCCATGCAGTCAAAACTGATGGCTTCATGGACACCCATTTCATCCACACACACAGAGCTCACACTCAGGCTTCACATTCACTACAGTGATCCACCCGTGCTGACAGATCTCTACAAAGATGAAAGGAATCGATACCAACTCCCTATCTTAACCAATCTAATCGTTCACTTCAACTATGAATAAACAAGAAAAGATCAGCAGGAATCTGAGGAAAATGAAGAGTTCAAGGGGAGCCAAGATGGCGGAATAGTGAGGGTGCACACCGATAGTCCAGGAAAAGATAGTTTAATAAAAGTGGAGTTACTGTAGTCTCAGGAAAAGGCTTGGGAAAAAATTACAGAGGAAACTCTTCCGGATCTAGTGGATGTGACACGGAGGACCTATGGGGAGAGCAAGGATGCCCACGCCATGGAAGCCGAGGTGTGGGAGCCAAGCCGCGGAGTCTGCGTGCCAGCGCTGGAAGGGGAGGTGAGACAAAAACCTCGGTAACCTGAGTCATTGGCGGGGAAAGGCAGAAAGAGCCTAGAGGGAACGAGGCTTGAAGCCCCACTGGGGAAAGTTCACCAGGCTGACTGGAGGAGAGAAAAAAAAAAAAGCGAATAAATAAGGGGAACCGGCATGGACACTAGCCTCTCTCCACGCACCTTACAAAGCCGAGCAAGACAAAGAACAGGCGCCATTTTGGACATACTTAAGCGGCGCCTGCCATCAGCCAAGCAGAAAAACCTGACTCTGGTGGGGAGAAATAACAGGAGGTTAACACCTAATGAAAGTGTGGAGCTAACAAACTGAGACTGTGAAAATCTGAGGGGGGGGCGAGAAAACTCACCGAGTACACAAACTCGGTAACTTGGCAACCCGGTGAAAGACTGCGGAGAAATTTGAGACCACACTGAGGGCTGCATAAACTCTTTGTGTGGTCCCAGGGGTAGAGCAGACGAATACCCACAGGGGCCAGATTTCATACATCAACTACCCTCAATTCCACTCAGCTGTGCAGAATTACTTCCCAACTGAGTCAAAAAAAAAAAAGAGAGAGAGAGAGCAAGCGAGTGAGCGAGAGAATCTGGGTGAGTCACCTTTGGCACACCCTTAACCCTGAAGAACCAAACAGAGCTCTCTGGCCACACCCATCACAGTCTCTAAGGATCCATCAAAAGCAGACAGTCCACTTAATCTAGAGTCATAATATAATGAGAAAAAGCACCACAGTGAAGAAACCAAAGAATATCTCCAAAATGTCAAACAAACGCAGAAACTAAGGTAACAAGAACAAGGAAGACACTATGATGCCCCCAAATGAAAAAGAAACCCCAATTCAAGATTATGAAGATGATGAGATAGAAGAAATGCAAGAAGCAGATCTCAAAAAATTGATAAGAACACTAAAAGTTCTCAAAAACAAATTCTTGAACTACAGAAATCCTTACTGGACAGGATAGAAAATCTCTCTCACGAAAATGAAATATTAAGGAGGAAACAAAATGAAATGAAACAACTAGTAGAACATGAAACTGTGATAGTGACGAGAAATCATAATGAAATGAGGAATTCAACAGATCAAATGACAAACACATTAGAGAGCCTTAAAAACAGAATGAGTGAAGCAGAAGAGAGAATATCAGACTTAGAAGACAGAGAACAGGAAGGATACAGTCAAACCAAAGAAAAGAAGAGGAAATTAGAAATCTAAAAAATATTGTCGGGAATCTACAGGATACTGTTAAAAAACCCAACATTCGGGTTCTAGGAGTTCCTGAAGGCAAAGAGAGGGAGAAAGGATCAGAAGGCCTTTTCAGTAAGATACTAGCAGAAAATTTCCCAGGTTTGGAGAAGGACAGAGACATCCTCGTACAGGAAGCTCATAGAACCCCTAATAAACATGACCAAAAGAGATCCTCACCATGACACGTTGTAATTAAACTCACCACAGTGAAACATAAAGAAAAGATCCTAAAATGTGCAAGAGAGAAACATCAGATTACTCTCAGAGGATCTCCAATTAGACTCACAGCAGACTTCTCATCAGAAACCCTACAAACTAGGAGGGAATGGTGAGATATATCCCAGGTACTAAGAGAGAAAAACTGCCAGCCCAGAATATTATATCCTGCAAAGCTCTCATTTGTGAACAAAGGTGAAATAAAGACCTTTCATAGCAAACAGAAATTGAAAGAATTTGTCGCCACTCATCCAGCCCTGCAAAAAATGCTTAAAGATGTGCTACACACAGAAACACAGAAACACGGCCATCAATATGAAAGAAGGTAAAGGAAGAAAACCTACCAGTAAAAGATCATAGGAAGCTTAAAGCATATACTAGAAAATATCTTTGGGAAAATGGCAGGGCAAAGTCACTATTTATCAATAGTCACATTGAACGTTAATGGCCTGAACTGTCCAGTTAAAAGACACCGATTGGCTGATTGGGTTAAGGAAAAAAACCCATCTATTTGCTGCTTACAGGAAACACATCTGTCCAACAAAGATGCATGCAGACTGAAAGTGAAAGGCTGGAAAAAGATATTCCAAGCCAACAGAAATGAAAAAAGCAGGTGTAGCCATATTAATATCAGACAAAATAAACTTTAACACAAAAACTGTTAAGAGAGACAAAGAGGGACACTATATAATGATTAAGGGTTCAATTCAACAGGAAGATGAAACTATTATAAATGTATATGCACCTAATTACAGGGCACCGGTTTATTTAAAAGATTTGTTAAGGGACTTAAAGGGAGACTTAGACTACAATACAATAGTACTGGGGGACTTCAATACTCCACTCTCAGAAATAGATCAACTGGGCAGAAGATCAACAAGGAAACAGCAGATTTAATCGACACTATAGCCCAAATGGATCTAACAGATATCTACAGAACTTTCAATTGCCCAAATGGATCTAACAGATATCTACAGAACTTTCAATCCTACATTTAAAGATTTTACATTCTTCTCAGCAGTACATGGAACCTTCTCTAGGACTGACCACATACTAGGCCATAAAGCAAGTCTCAGAAAATTTAAAAGAATTAGAATCATACCATGTAGCTTCTCAGACCACAGTGGAATAAAGGTGGAAATTAGCAACTCAGGAATCACTAGAGAGTATGCAAACACGTGGAGACTGAACAACATGCTCTTGAATGAACAATGGGTCATAGAAGAAATCAAAAGAGAAATTAAAAATTTTCTGGAAGTAAATGAGGATAACACCACAACATACCAAAACTTATGGGATACGGCAAAAGCAGTGTTGAGAGGAAAGTTTATATCAATAGGTGCCTACATCAAGAAATTGGAAAGGCACCAAATAAATGAGCTTTCAAAGCATCTCAAGGATCTAGAAAAACTGCAGCAAACCAGACCCAAATCTAGTAGGAGAAGAGAAATAATTAAAATCAGAGAAGAAATCAACAGGATTGAATCCAAAAAAACATTACAAAAAATCAGCCAAGAGAAGAGTTGGTTTTTTGAAAAAATGAATACAATTGACACACCATTGGCTCAACTAACTAAAAAAAGAAAAGACCCAAATCAATAAAATCAGAGATGAAAAAAGAAATGTAACAACAGACACCACAGAAATAAAAAGAATCATCAGAAATTACTACAAGGACTTGTATGCCACCAAACAGGGAAATCTATCAGAAATGGATAGATTCCTGGACATATGCAACCTACCTAAATTGATCCAGGAAGACATAGAAAACCTAAATAGACCCATAACTGAGACAGAAATTGAAACAGTAATAAAGGCCCTCCCAACAAAGAAAAGCCCAGGACCAGATGCATTCACTACTGAATTCTACCAAACATTTAAAGAAGAACTAACTCCATTTCTTCTCAAACTATTCAGAACAATTGAAAAAGATGGAATCCTCCCAAGTTCTTTCTATGAAGCCAGCATCACCTTAATCCCTAAGCCAGAAAAAGATGCAGCATTGAAAGAAAATAACAGACCAATATTCCTGATGAACATAGACGCAAAAATCCTCAATAAAATTCTGGCCAATAGAATGCAACAACACATCAGAAAGATCATCCACCCAGACCAAGTGGGATTTATCCCTGGTATGCAGGGATGGTTCAATGTGCGCAAAAACAATCAATGTGATACACCACATTAACAGACTGCAGAAGAAAAACCACATGATTATCTCAATAGATGCCAAGAAAGCATTTGATAAAATACAACACCCGTTCATGATGAAAACTCTAAGCAAATTGGGTTTGGAAGGAACATTCCTCAATATAATCAAAGCAATTTATGAAAAACCCATGGCCAGCCTCCTATTGAATGGGGAAAAGTTGGAAGCATTTCCACTGAGATCTGGTACCAGACAGGGATGCCCACTCTCACCACTGCTATTCATTATAGTTCTGGAAGTCTAAGCCAGAGCATTTAGGCAAGAAAAAGAAATTAAAGGGATAGAAATTGGGAAGGAAGAAGTCAAACTGTCCCTCTTTGCAGAGGATACGATTCTTTATTTAGAGGATCCAAAGAACTCTACTAAGAGACTATTGGAACTCATAGAAGATTTTGGCAAAGTAGCAGGATATAAAATCAATGCACAAAAATCAACAGCCTTTGTATACACAGGTAGTGCCACAGCTGAGAAAGAACTGCTAAGATCAATCCCATTCACAATAGCTACAAAAACAATCAAATACCTTGGAATAAACTTAACCAAGGATGTTAAAGATCTCTATGATGAGAATTACAGAATCTTAAAGAAAGAAATAGAAGACGATACCAAAAAATGGAAAAATCTTCCATGCTCATGGATTGGAAGAATCAACATCATCAAAATGTCCATTCTCCCAAAAGCAACTTATAGATTCAATGCAATCCCAATCAAGATACCAAAGACATTCTTCTCAGATCTGGAAAAAATGATGCTGAAATTCATATGGAGACACAGAAGACCTCGAATAGCTAAAGCAATTGTACAACAAAAACAAAGCCGGAGGCATCACAATACCAGATTTCAGGACATACTACAGGGCAGTTGTAATCAAAACAGCATGGTACTGGTACAGAAACAGATGGATAGTCCAATGGAACAGAATAGAAACACCAGAAATCAACCCAAACATCTACAGCCAACTTATATTTGATCAAGGATCCAAAACCAATTCCTGGAGCAAGGACAGTCTATTCAATAAATTTTGCTGGGAAAACTGGATTTCCACATGCAGAAGCATGAAGCAAGACCCCTACCTTTCACCTTACACAAAAATCCACTCAGCATGGATTAAAGACCTAAATCTACAACCCGACATCACCCAATTATTAAAGAACATTGGAGAAACCCTGCAAGATATTGGCACCGGAAAAGACTTCTTGGGAAAGACCCCAGAAGCACAGGCAGTCAAAGCCAAAATTAACATTTGGGATTGCATCAAATTGAGAAGTTTCTGTACTGCAAAAGAAACAGATAGTGAAGAGGCAACCAACAGAATGGAAAAAAAAATATTTGCAAACCATGCTATAGATAAAGGATTAATAACCAGAATCTACACAGAGATCAAGGAACTCCACAACAGCAAAACTAACAACCCACTTAAGAGATGGGCCAAGGACCTCAACAGACATTTTTCAAAAGAGGAAATCCAAAGGGCCAACAGACACATGAAAAAATGTTCAAGTTCACTAGCAATCAGGGAAGTGCAAATCAAAACCACAATGAGGTTTCACCTCATCCCAGTTAGAATGGCTCACATTCAGAAATCTACCAACAACAGATGCTGGCGAGGATGAGGAAAAAGAGACACTAATCCACTGTTGGTGGGAATGTAAACTGGTCAAGCCACTATGGAAGTTAGTCTGGAGATTCCTCAGAAGCCTGAATACAACCCTACCATTCAACCCAGCCATCCCACTCCTTAGAATTTACCCAAAGGAAATTAAATTGGCAAACAAAAAAGTGGTCTGCAGCTTAATGTTTATTGCAGCTCAATTCATAATAGCTAAGACCTGGAATCAACCTAAATGCCCATCAACAGTAGACTGGATAAAGAAATTATGGGATATGTACTCTACAGAATACTATACAGCAGTCAAAAACAATGAAATCCGGTAATTTGCAACAAAATGGAGGAATCTGGAAAACACCATGCTGAGTGAAATAAGCCAGTCCCAAAGGTACAAATATCATGTTCTCCCTGATTGGTGACAACTAACCAAGAGCAAAAAACGAAAACTGTTGAAGTGAAAGGGACACTATGAGAAACGGTGACTTGATCAGCCCTTGCCCTGACTGTTGATGAATAACTTAATACTTTATCCCTTTTAGTATTTCGTTTGTTTTACTTAATACTATTGGTTGAACTCTGTAATTAATACACAGTTATTCTTAAGCGTTGATAGTTAACTGAAAAAATGATCCCTGTTAAACATAAGAGTGGGAATAAGAGAGGGAAGAGATATACAATTTGGGACATGCTCAAGCTGACTTGCCCCAAATGGTAGAGTTAGAAACATACCAGGGGATTCCAATTCAATCCCATCACGGTGGCATGTACCAATGCCATCTCACTAGTCCCAGTGATCAATTTCTGTTCACAATTGATCATAATGATAGGACTAAGAGTCAAAGGGAGCACATAAACAAGACTAGTGTCTGAAAATACTAACCTATAGAATAAAAATGGGAGAAAACGATCCAACATGGGAAGTGAGATACACAGCAGACTCATAGAATGGCGGATGTCCTAAACAGCACTCTGGCCTCAGAATCAGCCCTTAAGGCATTCGGATCTGGCTGAAAAGCCCATGAGAGTATTTCAGGCATGGAAAGCTGAGACACTCTGGCAAAAAAAATGACCTAAATGAAAGATCTCTGTGGGTGAGTTCCCAGTGGAAAGAACAGGTCATCAAAGAAGGAGGTACCTTTCTCTGAAGGAAGGAGAGAACTTCCGCTTTGACTATGACCTTGTCTAAATATGATCAGAGTCGGTGAACTCAAAAGGCTTCCATAACCTTGGCAGCTCATGACAAGAGCCTAGGGTAATTACTGATGCCATAAACAAGAGTGTCAATTTGTTAAGTCAACCACAGGAGTCACTGTGCACTTACTCCTCATGTAGGATCTCTGTCCTTACTGTGCTGTACATTGTGATTTAATGCTATAACTAGTACTCAAACAGAATTTTTCTCTTTGTGTTTCTATGTGGGTGCAAACTGTTGAAATCTTTACTTAATATATACTAAACTGATCTTCTGTATATAAAGAGAATTGAAAATGTATCTTGATGTGAATAGAAGGGGAGAGAGTGGGAAAGGGGAGGGTTGCGGGTGGGAGGGAAGTTATGGGGGAGAAAGCCATTCTAATTCATAAGCTGTACTTTGGAAATTTATATTCATTAAATAAAAGTTTAAAAAAAAAAGAGTTCAAGGGAAAAAAAGAAGAGGGTGTAACAGAAAACCTAACTCCAAGGGGTTGAAGAGAATTCAGAGGACTAGAAGAGGACCAGATTTGAAGTGAAAGAAAGGTGAAAGTCAAGGATAAAATGTATTAAAGAAAGAAAAAAGGAAGGAAGAAACTGGCATTATCACAGAAGTTCCTGGAGAAAGGAAAAAAATGGAAAAAATTATCAGAGAAATAACAAAAGAAAACATCTTCCTAAAGACCAGTCTTCCATAAAGAGGTCACAGGCACTGCACAGAACACAAGAAGGAAGACTCACAAAACTCCAAAACATCAAGAGTAAAGAAAAGAGCCTCAAAGTCCTGAAAAAGAAATCCTAGATCACCTACAGAGGAGAGAGTCACATTGGTGTGCTTAGCTGCAACCTTCGATTTTAGAAAAAGAGGGTCCCAGGCCTCCAACATTCAGAAAGGACGATGCTGAATCTAGAATTCTACACACAGAGAAATTCTAATTGACTGTAAAGTTAAAGCACAGAGTCATACAAGGAAATACTTGAGAATTTCTCTCCCACGGAACTTTGCTTTTAGAGAAATTTTTGAAACATGATGATGCAGTGGGGCAAAAGAAGCTAAAGAATAGACAGCAGAGGTGGAGGACAGAGCCCTGCGGGAACACACATTTCCATTTTGAAGAGCTGGGTTGATGTAATAAATCAAAACATGGCTGTTTATAACATTTGAAATTACGAAATTTACCAATGGAATATCTGAAAATAAAAATAAAATGGGGGGAGGTAGGATCACTCTTAATGAACTAAGTTCTTCAATTCAAAACAGGCAGAGAATAAAGTAAGTGTGTCTTTTTTGGCATTGTATATCTAACTACCGAAAGAAAAAGACAAAAAAAAAAATCAGAAAAGGTTCTTCGAACTTGGAAGTGGGGTGGGTAGTACTGCAGCAGGGCAAGACTTATTATAACCTTTGCCCTACTTGAATTTTGATCTCCACATCAATGTATTATTTTTATAATAATTTACAATAAAACTCTCCCCCAAAGATTCCTACAGTACAAACACTGTACTTTAGAATCATAGTGAAATCCACCTTCCATTGGGCTTAGGGGTGATTCTCCAAGCAACCACCTGGAAGAGACGTCAACAGCCACAAGAAGGGACACCTGTGTTTTCAGCAGTCTATCTAACACAGAACGGCTTCCCCTAGTGAATGTTCCACGGAATGCTGGGTGTCATTTCATTATCCACTCTCTGCCCCTCCTTTTTTATTCACACCTTTCCTTTCTTTTCTCTGGCCACATTGCTATGAATTCACAGCTTCTGTGCAATCTAATTATGGAATTTTTTTTTCTCACAGTGAAAAATCATTAGCACCATTAACTTGAAAAATACATCAAATCTGTATCTTGCTAATAACCAGGTTAACAAATGTGATAGTATTATTAAAAACTGCTTTATTTCACAGGTATGTATACTTAAACCCATGATGCAACATAGCTACAGTTCCTGTGTAAGGCTAAGTGAGAATCAGACAGATGGGGACAACACTTTAATTCAAGGCTTTAAATCGAATTACTTCTTGACCACAGTCAAATCATTTTCCTTTGTTTATAGTAGAGGGTAAAAGCTGAGCTTTCACAGATCCCTTGGCTCATACTGTGCTGGTTCCTTTTGGTCATCTTGCTCAAAAAAGTTATTTTTTCATCTCTCAGTAAACTTCAGACCTACATCTTCATTTCTAAGGTTCTGAACAATCAACAAGTGAGCTTTCCCCAGTACTGTTCATGCTAGTTCCTTAAGCTTTCTGGAAACATATGTAAGCATCATGTAAGATTTTTGCAATGTTTACTTATTGTATTAGTTTCCTATTATTGTTAGCACAAACTACCACAAACCTGGTGGCTTAAACATGGCACATTATCTTATTTGTGTAGATCAGAAGTTGGATATGGGTCTCACTCAACTAAAACCAAAGTGTTGACAGGGTTACATTGCTTTCTGGACACAATGGGAAAACCCATTTTCCTGCCTTTTCTAACTTCTAGAGGCTGCCCACACTTCTTAGTTTATGGCACCTTCCCTCACATAATCATCTCTGGTTCTTTGAGAACTTTTCTAGTCTTTTAAGCCCTCTTGCACCCCTACCTGTATAATTCAGATTGATTTCTCCTGGAAATCCTAAATCTTAATCCTATTTTTCCATGTGAGGCAACATAAGCACAGGGTCTGGGGTTCTGGCATCGACATCTTAGGGGGCCATTATTCTATCTAACACACTTACCCACTATCACCCTTTGATTCCCTGATAGGTGATGCCTATGAATGAGGATAAAAGCATGACCTTGTTTTGAGGACCAATCATTGAATTACTTCAAAGTTTCTTATTGAAATTACATACTGATAACTAGGGCTCTCAGTGAATTAACCTGCAATTCTAAATGGCATAATACAGTCACATCACAAACCTTTTAGTTTACACCAAAATCACTTCATAAAGTTTGTGCATAACTTTGAATATGTGGTTCTCTGTTAAAGTAGAGAAGAAATAAGTCAGGCATATGACAAGGGCTCAATACATTAAAGAGGAGATTGGCATTAGGATGAGAAAGGCTAGGTTTTATACAATTTTTGTTATTTAAAAACGACTGTTTTACTAATTATGAAATGAATGTATGCTCCCTATGGAAAATGTGGGAAACACAGAAAGACTTTTTTTCCAAAAAGAAAGTGGTCTTTTGTTCACTTATACATTCTAATTTATATTCAGATTCAATAGACAACAAATAGTTGCTAGTAACTACCACTGTAAAAGCATCACCATAACATTCTCAGATACCAAATCCTTTCTATAGAGGTTAAAAGTTATCTTCAGTTGATCTCCTCTTCCAAAGTCTATCCCCAAATGTGGACTACCTGAAAACCTAACTTGTGTATTACTTCAACACCCAGAATTGATGTGTTTAGAAAATGTGCCGTTGGTGGGAATTATCAAATGTGAACATATTGAGGAATTGGCAACAGCAACAATAATGAACACACATTGAGTGTTTCTAATGTTCCAGGCATTGACCTACATTTATTAACTCCTGAAATCTTCCTAACCAACCACTGGATGCAGGGCTCAGAACACAATGTTCCAAAGTATGACATCTTCATGTGCTGAGTATTTTGAACTGAAAGAGATTGGGAGGGTCTCAGAAGCCTCTGCCACCCTCATGTCTCCTGGCCCTCCTTCTGACCCAGAACAGTTCAAACACACCAGAATTCCTCTCCTTCTGTGTGATCATGGAAACTAGCACTCCTCTTCCCAAAGCAAGCAATACAGCCTGAAACATTTTTGACCTTCCCCTTTCTTCCTTAAAGATCTTCACGTGACAGCAGTGGCCTGCTCTATACCCAGGCGGAAAGAATCCCATTGAGAGTCTAAGAAGAATCTGAACAGACAGACCTTGCTGGGGTCCCCGCCCCCCAACCGTGGTCTATTACCATTGGGTCATTGGGTAACGTTCTTTTCCCAGTCACATGTTTACAAGTCTGTCCATTCTTCCCCGAATCTGTGTAAAGACAGACAATTTCCCTTGGGTCTTCATTTCTGAAGTCTCCTGTGTCACAGTAAACTTTCATTAAGTAAATGTGCTATGCTTTTTCTCTTGTGAACCCAACTGTTGTTGTAGAATGTTGCATGTGGAAGGGTAAAACATCTTTCTGCTCCTATAGGGATCTGTGCTACTATCACACATATTTACAATGAGGACATCTAGACACAGAGAGGAAGTGCCTTGGGCGGTCACTTGGTTAGGAAGCAGCCATTCCAGAGCTTCAGATCCCCTGCTCTCAACCTCTGCTTTTTTCTCCAGCATCCGTGCAGCTCCAGATCACTTTGCATTTTTTTTCTCCTAACAACAGAGTAGGGGACAGAGAAGATGCTTACTATAGCAATTGCATCTAGATGAATTTGTAAAAAGTTCTTTTCTGGTATTAAAATACCATTGCAGCTAACATTTTATGAGGCCTCATTACAGGCCAGACACCGTGCCAGACACCTTATCTCATTTAATCTACACAACCACTTCACGAGGAACCATTTTACAGCCAAGGGAATTGAAGCTTAGAAAGATTAAGTAAGCCGGCCACGGTCACACGAGGGGCGGAGCCAGAGTGCCACTCCAGGTCTGTCACATTCCTGAGGCTCTCCTCTCAGCCAATGCTTGTTACTGGGTTCTGTGCTTAGATCAGTTCTGCTCTGCAATTCCAGAGAGATGAGTAAAGAAGTAAAAGGGACAACAACCAATAAAACTGGAACCTGACAAACCAGACTGAGGCACACACACAGGAAGAAAGAATAGAGGCGAGGTCACATCACACACCTGGGTCCTCAGATAAGCTCACAGGAAGAGGTCTACAGGAAGAAAAGCTGGAACTGTCAAGTCATCCTGAGTCACAGTTGAAGCATGGCTGCAGGGGCGAGGTAACTGGGATGCAATGCCTGAGATTTGATGGTCTGGTAAGATAATAAAGCACCCCCAAAAATCCGGCTGAAAAATCTAGAATACCGATCAAATGAGAGCGTCTAGGGAAATGGAGAATGTAGCCTATGAGGGAACAAAGCAAGTAAGAAAACAAGCAGGGGGGGACAAAAGGGCAGCTTTTAAATAATTTGGAGGACCAGCTACTGTATGTAGATGGAATTAGCTCCAGGGTGACTTGGGGTCAACAAAAATATTTTAAGGAGACTTATCAGGGCAATTGGTGGAGCAGAGGGAAGACTCGGTAACAAAGTTGTAGCTGTGTTTCCTTCTCACTTGGTGGGGTGACACACAAGCCCCATGACCACCTGTGAGAAATTACACAGGGAGCAGGCATGCGGTACAGTGGTTGAGACACTGCTTGGCTTCCCACATCCCATGTGATTGCCTAGGTTTGAGTCCTGGCTCTGCATTCAATTCCACTTCCTGCAAATGCACACACCCTGGGAGGTAGCCCATGATGATGCAAGTGGCTGGGCCCCTGTCACCCATGTGAGAGACCCAGATGGAGTTCTGGCTTCTGGCTTCATTCTGATGCAGCCCCGGCTGTTGTGGGCATTTGGGGGAGTGAATGGAAGATCTGTGCCTCCTTCTCTTTTAGATAAGTAAGTAAATAAATAAATATTTTAAAAAATGGCATAGAAAGGACAGGTGATTGTGTGAATTGGGTAGGGAATTAAAAAAAGAGGATCATTTTCTCTCAGCTTGTTTCAAACAATGTTTCCATGAAATGGGCACCAGAAACTGGAGCTTGGAGGTGAGGAAAGGAGGTAGGATATCAGAAATGGAAGTATGTAAGAAAGATAATATGAGAGGGGCCAGCGCTGTGGCTCACTTGGTTAATCCTTTGCCTGCAGTGGTGGCATCCCATATGGGCACCGGGTTCTAGCCCCAGCTGCTCCTCTTCCAGTCCAGCTCTCTGCTGTGGCCCAGGAAGGCAGTGGAGGATGGCCCAAGTGCTTGGGCCCCTGCACCCACATGGGAGACCAGGAGGAAGCACCTGGCTGCTGGCTTCAGATTGGCACAGCGCCGGCCGTAGCGGCCATTTGAGGGGTGAACCAATGGAAGGAAGACCTGTCTCTCTGTCTCTCTTTCTCTCACTGTCTAACTCTGCCTGTCCAATATAAAAAAAGAGATAATATGAGAAGGAAAGATAAAATTGGGGAGTTTCATTTCTATCAGCTCTGGACTACAAGCCCCTGCTGGTTTGAGCAGAGTTTTGGGTGCTGGTATTTAACCAACAAAAGGAGGAGTTCAGTGTTGCTTTCCCTTTTGAAGGAATTGCATCTCTACCTAAAAAATCACCAACATGATTATTAGGTTTCAAATACTCTTAAGTTTCGACTTGTGTTGGGAACTAAAGGTGCATTCTGAAGGATGTCACTAACGAATGGAATATACAGGTCCCCGAACAGCTCCAAGTTGCTGTGAAGAATGGAATCTCAGAAAAGATGCGTCGCCACTGAAGATACGGAAAGGAATAAAACCTTCAGAATCCCTGGGATCTGGCCTTTGGATGGTTGTCAAACTATGCCTTTGAGATACAAAGATTGTATCAGGGATTAAGTTTGTGTTCACTTTTAGTCACTAAGACAACAACAAAAAATAAGATAACGCATTTCTTCATTGGAAGGTTAGAATTTGCATTTCATTCCTCGTTTTTATGCTGCATTGAAAGTGAAGCCTCTTGTGTAAATGTGGATGTGTACACACCAAGACCATCTTCTACATTAGGAACATATGTGGCCGTGTTCTGCCTGCTAAGTGACTACACATTTCTAGGATTTGTCTGGTTGGCAGCTCAGTCTCTATGCCTTGGTGAGTACATATTTCCTTTGTTCTAAATGTGCTACATATTTCTGATTATAGCATCGAACTTGGGCTACAAAACAAAACAAAAAACCCTGCAAACGTTTACACCATATGACCCGAGGCTACACTGATGCATATTTTTATTAGCATTTCTCTGGCCTTTTTCTTTTGTGGTTTTGCCATCGCAGCTTGCCACTAAGTAATTAGCTCAGAAGTTTTATTGTAGTCAGTCCTCCTCCTTTGTCTGGGTCAGGGGAAATGAATTATGCCAAGTATGGTTCTAATTCTAGGCAACTTTTGTGTCAGAAAGTCCTTGCTGTGATCTTACTCCATGATAAATGGCAAGCAAGAGGATGGCATTAAAATTGGTGCTCAGATTTGACGGTAACATCAATATTTCTACTCAGTTTATTGGCTGTGAAATAAACAAGTACATAAAGCTGTAATCAAGATTAAATATTATATATGTGTGTGTATACAAATATGCATATATAAAAATTAGTGCTTCAGTGCTTGGCACATGTTAGACACTCAGAGGTTTATTGTTAAAACCAACAAACAACTGGGTTAGGGTCTTTGTTGTATACATTCACAGATCTAATTTCTACCATATAGCTCATCATACTCATGTACTTTTCTCTGTTTATTTATCTATCTTCCCATGCAACTAGATTTGATATCTATATCCTGGACACATAAATCAATGTGATTTGTTGCATTAAAAAATGTAGAATACTTGCCTCTGGAGTTTTAATTTGATCAGTAGTTCTGCTGCCATCAAACTCCATTCACTTCCAAAAGATGGCAACTTTTCTCAATCCTATTTTCTAGGCTTCTGTCTATTGGTGCAATTCAAATATAAGGAAAAGTTTTAAAACACATTGAATATAAATATACTCTTGGAACTCTCATGTATGTGGATGAAGTAAAAATTCAAAGACTGGTTATTCTAGAACTTACATTACAGTTCTGCAATTGATGAAATATACTGCGGTTGACCACATACACTGGGACAACCATTAGATCAAACCACTGAGCTGGAGCACAGAGACTGAATGAGAGACTTCTCCTGTGGTCGGGCTGGGGAGGCCATGGAGACAGAATTCAGAAAATCCACAGACACTGGAAAGTAATTTTAAGGAAATCTAAAGGCTAAGTCAATGATTTTTTTTTTTTTACTTTCATCTAGGTATTGTAAATTACCCTCAAGGAAAAAAATCTCTCTTTGCTTAAGTCCCTTATTAGAGTGTTGGGATACTCAAGTATACCTGGACAATCTTTAATAACCGTGTCCTTTGTTAAGGTCATAATTCTTTCAGCTCTACCCAATACAGAGAATGAAAGTTTCTGAGCATTGTTAGATAAAAATACCAACTCTAATTTCCTGAAACACAGAGAAGAGTCAATCTCATAAAATGTGATAGATTTAGCATGCAGTGGTATTGCAGCAGATGAGAGTTGTATGATTGGGGTATCAACAGATCCTGGTTATGCCAGTAAAATTTCCAATTCTGCTTGTACCAATAGCTAATCCCACTAAATAATCTGTTTAGTGAAAAGATTCATTTATTTGAAAGGCAGCGAGAGAGAGGGAGAGGGAGAGGGAGAGGGAGAGGGAGAGGGAGAGAGAGAGAGAGAGAGAGAGAGAGAGAAAGAAAATGAATTTTCATCTGCTGGTTAACTGCCCAAATAGTCACAATGGCCAGGCTGGGCCAGACCAAAGTCAGGAGCCAGAAATTCCATCTGGGTCTCCCACATGGATGATAGGAGCCCAGGTCCTTAGGCCATCTTCCACTGGTTTCCCAGGAACATTAGCTGGGAGCTGGATCTGATGTGCAGTAGCTGGGACCCAAACCAGTGCTCCTATGGGATGCTGGCATTCCAGGTGGCAGCTCAATCTGCTGCTCCACAACACTGGCCCCCAGTAAAGACTTCCGGAGAAGTGAATTATGACCCTTCAAAAAGTTTGTGGAAAATGGAGGTAAAAGATAAGCGGTTTGGTTTTGGTCCAAAATAATTGAAATCCATAGTTTATTCATAATAAGCATTTCCCATGAACACTTTAAAGACCTCTCATGTCTTTTCCTAGCAGAAGAGTCTGACCCAAATTCTTGGATCACAGTTCTCTCATTAACTTGAAATAAAGGCTACTGTCTATTTTTGAAAATAATGCTCCATCTTCCACCCTGCCACTCAAACAGACCAGATCCTGCCTAGTCAGTACCATTCACTACTCAGGCCCTGACCCTTGAATAGAACTCGACAGGAAGACTAGAAGCCTTTAAGGACTAACACAACTGTGTCATGAACATCAAAAATATTTTGAAATTGAAAGTGCTCCTAACATTTTCTAAAAAAAACTCCAAATACCTGAATAATTTATACTCAGTGCATCATGCATTATTTAATTGCTGTCACAAAGAAGGAGTTGTGTTTTCAAAATGTAATTTCCAGAGGCTTACAAAGTGTGGCAAGAAGCCAATCACTGAGCCCGTTTCCCAGTAACCAGTGGAAGGTTTAAGATTTCACAGGGAAAAATCTGCTTCCTAAAGGCAATTCTCTCCTTTGCAGAAAGACCAGCCTTGCTTAAGCAGCGTACCCCAGGCATGCTTTGCTGTGTTGAGCCAATGGACCTACTGTGCCCGTGCTCCTGCCCCAGGCAGTGGGCCCACAACTGTGACAAAGCATCAGAGATGTCACAACTTAAGGGATGAGACAAGCAAATCAAAACACAGTTGCAGTGCAAAACAATAAGGACCCTGGTAGGGGACAAAAACTCTAAAATAAGGTGAAAAATCAGTACCTACAGAAAGCAAAAGAGGACGGTCTGATTAGCTGGAAAACTTTATTTCATGGGAAAGGATAAATGTGAGTACTGTCCGAGGGTGTTAAATTAGCTTCCATATAAAATCTTTATAATAATGTCCCTCCACATTACCATCACAGGACTGAGAGGAGACAAGAACCACATACCTTTCTCTGGCCCATGTGGACTTATTTAGTCCATATTATGGACAGGAGAGGAGGGAGTAGAAATGGACTTTTTGGAGCAAACTTCATAGGAAATGATGGTCAAAATTTCCCAATACGTATTCATTTTTCATTTCCTCTTCTCTTAAACCACAGGAAGCTCCTGATGAACTCATTTTTCAAAAACTTGTTTAAAGACATGAAGATAGTAGGAGGAATATGTGACTAAGAGGATGGCATGAACTTCTACATGTGTCCTAAAAAACAGGTTAGCTTCAGAATTAACTGAGTCAAAGCTTAAGGCAAACGTCAAAGATGACATATGGAAACTTCTGCTATGCTCAAGTACAAAACCTGAAGGCATAAACTTGCTCTTGGGAGGTCAGCCACAGAATGGCCACAGGGGAGTGATAAAAAGAGAAGCTGGTGAGCTCTCTCTCTTATTTTATCTCTGAGAGGGGCAGTCTTCGGTTGGAAGGGATTGTAAGACAGGCCCTAATCTAATAAATATTCTCCAGGAGTCCTGACGATTAGGAACGATCACCACAGCCCAGTTGATGACTTACGAAGTACAGAGTGTGGGAGGTGGGCCCTTGGGTAATAGAGGAAAGACCAGAACCAGAGTGCGGGTAGTGTATTTGGAAGATAATGTCAGAAAGCATGGACAATGAAGTGAGGAGGAGAAATAGAAAGAAGACAATATGGATGGGTTACTGAGCAGGTGACCTCTGTATGGAAGGAAACTTTTAGAGGTGCAAAAATGTCTCAGCAGGATCCCATCCAGGGCACAAAGGTAGGACACTTCCTCCAGCCTTACCAGTCATTGGATGAGAGATCCCACTGAATCATTAACTTTCTCCCATTCCAAACTTTCTTAGCACTTGAGCCAAAAGGAAATCCTCAGGGGGAGGGTTGCAGGTGCTTGTGGTAGGACTTTACAGAGATGCCAGCGATGTGCATGAACAGGAGCCCGGCAGTAACTGCTAAGTGGAGAGGAGGAAACGTGCTGGAAACAGTAAATCCACGTAGCCCTGGCTTTCAGAATGGAAAAGTGGTGTCCTACAGCTGATCCTGGGGCTCTTGACGTTAGTCTGGGGACAGTAGACATACAATTAAAGGGATGGTGTGGAGTAACTTAAAGAGGGAGCAGAAGTGGTGGGAACCCAGCAAGAGACTTGTCAGGTTAGCCTCACATCTTTTTTGATAGGGTCCCTAAACTGGGAGGTGAGAGAAACATGATAGGCCAATGTAACTGATGTGCTCAGGTCTGGGTTCTTTGGATAGCACAAAATTGGCCAGGCCCCATTACAAGATGGCATCAGAAAATGACCTACTCAGCTGCCAGGTTGTACAACTTCAATGAGTACAATTTACCTATCGTTCTTGGCAAACATTGCCCTTTGGGAAACCAGTAAGAAATGTAATGCGGCTAGCGCCTCCTGGAGTTGAGCACTACTATGGCTCTATGGCGCCCAGGTGCAGTGAGAGCACACGAGAGTCTTCAAAGTCACCCACTGCCTTCAAGAGGCCCGCGAGTCCAGAGAAGAAGCCAAGCAAGCTGGGAGGGCTCAAGTTCATGCAGCTCCTTTTGAAAGTGCTTTAAGTGTACAAGGCAATAGGACGCTCATCAGTGCACTAGACATAGCTGAACAAGCTCAACCCTTTCACACACGTAGACACCTATGGACGTTAAACTACAGAGGAATCCCCAAAATCCTAGTCAAAAGGCTCCTACCAAGATCTTTATCAATGACTTGTGTGTCCCCTCCCCTCCTCTCCTCTCCCCTTCTCTCTTCTCTTTCTCCCTCTCTCTTCCCCCACCCCCACGATTGTAAGTAGCTGAAAGGATCCAGGGTTTGGAATTAGGTAAACAAGGGCTCTAATCTTGGCTATATTGTATGACTGGACAATATAAGTCTCTGCTTATTATGAGTAATGATATATTTCATAATTTTTATGAGACTTAAACCAGAGAGCTACAATTACAAAAGTTTTTAGGTTCTAATATATTTAAACCCTATTCCTTATTTTTTAACTTTTGCAAACTACTAGACAGAAGCCCATGAACAAAGGTTTTTATTATGGGGCCGGAATTGTGGCACAGCAAGTAAAGCTGTTGCTTCCAATGCTGGCATCCCAAATGGGGGCCAGTTTGAGTCCTGGCTGCTCCACTTCTGATCCAGCTCCTTGATAAAGGCCTGGGAAGAGCAATGGAAGATGGCCCAAGTGCTTGGGCTCTTGCCAGCCACATGGGAGACCTGGATGAAGCCCCTGGCTCCTGACTTCAGCCTGGCCTATCCCAGGCTGTTGCAGCCATCTGGAGAGAAGAATCAAAGGACAGAAGATCTCTCACTGTCTCTCCCTATATCTCTGTAACCCTGACTTTTAAATAAATAATCAGTCTTTAAAAAACTTTATCACTGCTTAAAATTGAAGTTCCCCCTGTGACCTGTAAACTTTCTATGAAGTTGGCAGTATTGAGCAATGATTTAAGATAGATCCAAGTTCAAATCCCAGCTCATTTTCTTTTCAACTATGTAAGTAAGCTGTAAGCTGGGAATTTCAGTTCTTTCATCCGTAAATGGAATCAATAATACCATATAGCTTAGCAGGTTTCATAAGAATCATCAAATAGCACATGTAAAGCATTTTCTCTAGTGTCTATCTCACAGTGAGCTCTCAATGGGTATTCATAACAATAATAATATGGCACGTAATAGTGATGATAACATTGAAAGCTCAACTGTGGAAGCCAGCACTGTAGCTTGGTGAGCTATGCTGCTGCCTGCAGTACTTGCATCCCATTTTGGAGAATCAGTTCAAGTTTTGGCTGCTCAGCTTCTGACCCAGCTCCCTGCTAAGGTGCCTGGGAAAGTAGTGGAGGATGACTCACGTGCTTGGGCCCTGCTACCCACGTGGGAGACTCGGATAAAACCTCAGGCTCCTGGCTTCAGTCTAGACCAGCCCCAGCTATTGTAGCCATCTGGGGAGTGAATCAGTGAATAGATTCTCTCTCTCCCCCTTCCACCACACTTCCTTCCTCACTCCCTCTCCCCTTCAAATATATTTGAAAAAAAAACCTAAAACACCGATGCTAAGACTTTCCTGTCCTTCAGTACTTTCATCATGGCAATATTACAGCATTCCTTTTTTGTGGGATGTTTTTGTGTGATTTTATAGATGTTGATACTTTTTGATAGCTACACCACACATCAAGCTGACTTCTAACTGCTTTGGCTTTTCATGGAGGTAGCAATAACAAATGCTCATAACCTGGCCCAGGGTGCCATTGGCCCCAGACCTATTTGGGAGGCAGTATCCCAGGGAGACCAGGAAAACACAACTTCTTATTGGCAGCATTAACTCAACAAAGTTCCCAGGGGAGCAATAAAAATGCAGTAGCCAGCAGCCTTAATGAGGACACACTTGGAGTACAGTGTAATCTTATAATGTGCTCAGTGCCTTCCGGAATTCATTGGGATTTGATTTAGCAACGTTAGATCTCAGTTTTTCAAGATACTAGCAATATGATTTGTGATAATTGTCCCTTATTTTAGCTGATGACATTGCAAATTACAAGTGCTATTAAGGCATTGTTTATAATTCAGAGATGTTACCACAAGAATCTGCCTTTCAGCTGTTGGCCAACATAAGTGGAGTTTGCTTTTGTTAATCCAGTGCACGCCAAGTTTTTCCTTAAGACACTAATCAGGGTATCACATACGTGAGGACACAGGAGGTGTCTTTTTCTGTAGAACACTTGAAAAAGCAGCCTCTACTCTGTCATTAGGACATCTTAAATGAATCCTCTCTTTTGTTCCAAGGAACTCTAACTGCCCACCATAGTTTGTTCTCCAATAAATCTCTAAAGGTTTGGGATGACTACTACTACTACCATCTAAATTCAAGAGGCCAAGAAAAACAAGCAAACAAACAAAGAAACATGAGGAAGTAAGTTTGTCACTTCAAGAACTCCCATACTGCACTTGTCAGGAGCTATTATCGTTGAAGTCAGCAGTAATAGAAGTAGTAATCACATTCGAATCATAGACAACACCAAAGGATGGCTGGGAAGGGGTACTAAGAAAAGGGGAAATGTTAGTGTCAATGTTAATAACTGCTACCAGTTGGAAGAACATTTCCCAGCTATTTCAGAGGCACTAAGATCAGCCACAAAAGAGAGCATTATAAGAAATGGGTTGAATATATCCTAATTGGGGACCAATTTGGCACAGCAATTTTCAGAGTAATTAACTGGCATGCAAAAAAAAAAATCTCCTACAGAGTCACTTCAACATAAACACTAAGCACTCAGTACGTGGGTCTCTCACTTGACTTAATGGGCAGAAAAGGGAAAACACTGCATGGAAAAACCTCATCTAATTGAGACTCACACCCAGCAATCTCACTAGTCAGAGTAGGACAGCAAGACCCAATCTTAAACTGCTAGCCTGCTCTGAGCCACCCAATCAGAGGTGTGGTTTACACCAAAGCGCCTATGCCCTGGGCAAGTTCCAGGACTTCGTCATGTACCAGTTTCCTCACCTGTTAATAAATGTACCAATAAAAATCATAGTGAAAAATGCTCAATAGATATTGTTAATTTCATTTTGGTCAGTTTTATTGTTATTGTTATTCCAGCTACTAATTTTTTAAAGTTTCATTTACTTATTTGAAAGGCAGAGTAACAGAAACAGAGAGAGAGAGATCAATCTGTCTTCCATCCACTGATTCACTACCCAAACACCTGCAGCAGTCAGGGCTGGGCCAAGCCTATGGCAGGAACCAAGAACTCCACCTGGGACTCTCATATGGGTAGCAAGGACCTGAGTACTTGATTCATCATCTGCAGCCTCTCAGGGTGTACATTAACAGGAAGTTGGATTGGAAGTGGAAGCAGCATCAATCCCACTCACTCTGATATGGGATGTTGGCATCCCAGTGGAAGATTAAATCTACTGTACCACAGTGCCCACTCTTGCTACTAATTTAGCCTTAGGAAAGCCTTTTGGGCTCTAGTAGACTTAATCACTCACTTCTAACCAACATAGCAATAGCTAGCTTCTGAGTTGTGGCAAAAACTCTTGGTTGCACATAGGTATCCATCCTCACATGTGGATTTTCCTCATTAGACACCCCTTCCTGGAATCCCTGGCAGGACCTTTCTCTCTGCCTCTTCTCTTCTTGGAGAGGCCCCTCGGGGCTCAGAGATTCACTTAAGTCCTCTTCACTCAGTTGACTCTCATCCCTTGGAAGCTCCCATGCAGTCTCTTGGCTTAAAACCCTGTCCACACGCTGACAACTTCTAGGTTTCCCTCTCTGACAGAGATCTCTCCTCTGACACCCACACATCACTTGGCTCCATTGACCTGAGCCCTCATCTCTGACTCAAAAGTGCAAAGCTACATTTTAGACTTCAGCCCCTTTTCCACTCTTCTCAGAACATTCCCCCTTGTCAATGGATGACAACCCCATTCCATCTGATTGTTCAGGCCCCAGACCTCTTTCATATTCCACATTCTTATCTGTCAGCAAATCCTACTGAATCTACCTTTAAAATGTATCCAGAATACAATCACTTATAAACCCTGCATGGCTATGAGTCTTACCTGAGTAACTATTTTTTCTCACCTGGATTACTGCACTAATCTCATAATGCATCTCTCTTCTTCTCTTCTATTTTTAACAGATTAGCCACAATGCTCCTTTGAAAACATTAGTCATGAAGCGGGCATCTAGCCCTGCAGTTAAGATGAGCACACCCCACTCTGGAGTGCCAGAGTTTGATTCCCAGCTCCGACTCCTGACTCCAGCTCCCTGACAGTGCAGATACTGGCAGGCACTTGTTAGCTCAAGTGACTGGATTCTTTCCATTCTTATGCGAGTCCTGGATTGTATTCCCAATTCCTGGTTCCAGCGCTGGCCTAGCCTCATCTGTTGTAGGCATTTTGGGGGAGTCAATCAGTAGATGGGAGTCTCCCTCATCTAGTAAATAATTCTAACAACTAAAACAAATTTGATGATTTGATTTCCCTCCTCTCTCACAATCTGCCAAGGGCTCCCGATTTTACTCAAAGTCAAGTCAAAGTCCTAACAACCACCTACAGGGTTGTATGTGATTTGACCCATTGCCTCTCTGACCTACTCCCTCCCTCACCTTGCTCTACCAAACCTGCCCCTTGCTATTCTTTGAACTTCCAGTTATGCTCCTGTACAGGGCCTTTCCACTAGCTGTTCTTTCTGAGCAGTGATCTTCTCCCAGGTCTCTGCATGGCTAACTCCCTCCTGCAGCTTCTTCAAGGTCCTTTTTCAAATATCACCTTACCACTACAGCCTTCCCCGACTACATGTGTAACACTTCCCTTGTACTATCTATCTTGCTGTCCTAGTCTACTTTTTTTAAATCACATTTATCACTTTAAGCAGTCACCATTTTAAAAAAGCAGGCCAATAAATACTATATCCAGGGGCCACTGAAGTCTTTCCCACTTTAGAAGGAAACCCTGCCCTTGGTTTGTCCTCCGACAACCTTGGCCCCATGCAGTCTCTACTAATCCTTTCTCCCTGCCCCTTTCTTCACCAGCTCTTCCATGTTACCCTGTGAAACTCCTATTATAATCCTCGCCCATATTTCCCTTTGCTCCTCACGTGGCTGAAACCTGACTCCCTTCAGTCAAGACAGTTCCCTAGGTGAACGCCATGCTTCCCACAGCTACGTCTCAAACATCATTGGAATCCTTCCATTGCATTAATTTTCATCACCTCAAATGCTTACTTCCCTTGCCATTTCTCAGCCTCCTCAATGACGAGTAGCAACACACTCTCCAACCCACATTTCTGCTGCCATTGGCTTCCAGGAAGACATTTATTATAATATCCTGGCCAACCTCTAATCCAGCTTCTCAATCCCAGAGACATTTATTGCCACTTCCCTCTGCTCAACCTTGGACAGGTTCACATGTCCAAGGGCCGGAAGACAGGCCAGGGAAGAAGGATCCATTGGATCTTGTGGCTAGGATATCAATGGTAACCTTTCAGAGAACAGAAGTGGAAACAGAACCCAGACTGCAGGAGGTTAAAGGGTCAGTATGTGGCAAGAAAGTGGAAGCTAACACCACTCAAGAAACTTCCATCCTTGGCATTCATTTGATCCTGAGCCCACCTCTACTTTTTTGATTCTTAGTCCCTAGGCTACACTGACACTAACCTAGTTTTCTGCTTAGATCTTTGACAGCTCATTCTCTGCTTTATCTTAATGAATGAAACATTCCTTGCACCTCAATTACGAATCAGGCAGTTCGCCAGGCATTGAGGATATCAAAAGCATGGTTCTTTCCCTCAAGTTTTTCACAGAGAAGAGAAACTATGCAATTCATTAAATCCAAGTAGATTGAACAAAATGAAAACATAGACGAGGGGATCATTGTCTCCATCAGACCACGTGGAGGTCAAGAACTGCTGCCTACAGGAGGTGACACTGCCTTGAGTCTTTTTTTTTTTAATTTTTTTTTTTAATTTTTGGCCAGGCAGAGTTAGATAGTGAGAGAGAGACACACAGAGAGAGTTATAGACAGAGAGAGACACACAGAAAGGTCTTCCTTCCATTGGCTCACTCCCCTAATGGCTGCTATGGCTGGCGCTACGCCGATCCAAAGCCAGGAGCAGGGTACTTTCTCCCGGTCTCCCCATGTGGGTGCAGGAACCCAAGGACTTGGGCCATCCTTCACTGCCCTCCCGGGCCACAGCAGAGAGCTGGATGGAAGAGGAGCAACCGGGACTAGTAACTGACACCCCAACCGGGACTAGAACCTGGGGTGCCGGCGCTGCATGTGGAGGATTAGCCAAGTGAGCCATGGCGCAGGCCTGCCTTGAGTTTTGAAGAACAAGAAGCACATCCACAGCTGTGAATGGTTAGGGACTGGTATTGCAAGCAGATATTGCAAAGGCACAAAACATAGGGTGTTTGGGTATGGTTAAGTCATTTCATGCAGTTTGAACATACTAGAGGGCGAATGGTAAACAAGACTAATGGAAAGGTGAACTTGGAACAAATTGTGTAGGGTAGGGTCTTAAAGTGAATGTCAATAGTTCTGAATTTTACCTTGTAGACTAAGGATGGTTACTGAAAAGCCATTGAGACAGTGACAACCTAAAAATTGTTTTAAGTTGACAATTCTGGAAATATCAAAAATTAACAGGAACAGGGTGTGCATTTGGCCTTGTGGTTAAGACACCAGTTAGGATGTTTGCATACCATATCAGAGTGCCTGGTTCAATTCCCAGCTCTGGCTCCTGACTCTGGCTTCCTGCTAACATGGACCCTAGGAGAGAGTAGTGATGGCTCAAGTAGTTGGGTTCCTGCCACCTCCCTGGGAGACCCAGATTGAGTTTTTGGCCATTGGTTTTGGCACAGCCTAGCAACAGTCATTGAAGGCAACTGGGGAGTAAGCAGAGGATGAGAGTTTCTCCTTAACCCCCACCCCCAATAAATAAATAACAGGAAAAAAATGCAGAAATATATCCCAGCTGGTGCAATGTTCTAGTATATATACCCCAGTCTTATATGTCAGTTAAATTCCATCATAAATGCCAACTGGGGTTCTTCACTGCTATGATAATGAAGAGAAAACTTAATACAAGAGTCATTTAGTGGGGCAGCACTGTGGCACAACAGGTTAGTTCTCTGCCTGCAGTGTCAGCATCCCATATGGGTGCCAGTTCTAGTCCTGGCTGCTCCTCTTCCAATCTAGCTCCCTGCTATGGCCTGGGAAAGCAGTAGAAAACGGCCCAAGTGTTTGGTCCCCTGTACCCATGTGGGAGACATGGAAGCAGCTTCTGGCTCCTGACTTTGGATCAGTGGAGCTCCAGCCACTGTGGCCATCTGGGGAGTAAATCAGCGGATGGAAGACCTTTCTCTCTGTTTCTCCCTCTCATTGTCTGTAATTCTACCTCTCAAATAAATAAATAAAAATCTTTAAAAAAAAAAAGAGTCATTTAGAGGTACATCAGTGGAACTTGGCCAATTAAATACAGAAATTTGGGAAAAAGAAAGATTAAACCCTAATGTAGGTTTTTGTACTTAGAAGACTAGTGGAATAAAATTAGAGGTGTTGAGGCCACGTTGTGGCATAGAGGGTAAAACCACCACCTGCAACACAGGCATCCCAAATGGGTATCAGTTCATATCCCAGCTGCTCCACTTCCAATCCAATGGCCTGGGAAAATCAGCTGAAGATGGCCCAAGTACTTGGTCCTCTGCCACCCACATAAGAGACCTGGATGAAACTCTTGGCTCATGTTGTTGGCCTGGCCCAATGCTGGCCATTGCGGCCATCTGGGGAGTGAACCAGTGGATGGAAGATATCTGTGTGTGTGTCTGTGTGTGTGTCTCCCTCTCTGTAATTCTAACTTGCAAATAAATAAATCAATCTTTAAAAAAGTTAGATGTGTTTTGCCAGCTCTATCTCTGGTGTCAAAACTTTTCTGTGCCGTGCCCTCCTTTTAATTGTTAAGATTCTTTTCTGTGATGACTTCAGCTCTTTCCATTGTTGAATTTCTGCCATATGGATGATGCACAGTTCTTCCTTTGAAGCCTACTAGAGCCCTCCGGCTCGTTGTCTCACTAGGATCACAAATTAGCCATCAGAAGTAGAACTATGACTTCCTTACCTGCCAACCAAACCAGCTCTTCCTCCAGCCTTCCCTCTGCCAAATGAAAACCTTTCACCCGGTCATAGACTTCTCAGTGATCCGAGTTCACTGCCCATTTGCTGCCAGAGCATGTCTGATGCACCCATCAACTTCCCTGCCATCTCTCTCGGCATCCCTGCCTCTCGGCCCCTCGCACAGTCTCCTCGCTAGGTCCCTGCCTTCATCTCGCCTCCAGGTCTCTCAGTCACACACAGCCACCAGGGTAATTTCTTTCACAGCACCACACCCAGCACAGCAGTTTCAGAAGGGTCCTGACAACGTTCCCAACCCAGCAGCAGGCAATTCACATCTCATCTCAAGGTGCTCCCAAAGCAGCGAGACAGTGAGCGTTCACCAGAGCGTCCGTTGCAGCTCTCCTGGGCAAAGCTGCTTTTCACTTAATTTTGCTATTGTGCTTAACAAGCGGGACGCCCTAAAGATTATAGGATAATATAATACATTTTCTCATCTTAGAAGAATAGTCTGTGTCATCCATGGCCCCCAAAACGTCCACTACTACGGAAAAATTTTCTATTAGGTGGATTTTTTTCTTAAAATGGTTCAAAAGCTGTAAGTCTACTCATTAAATGTCTGAGGTTAAGTTTTCTCAATAAGAACAATCGCTTTGAAAAATAGCAGTTATCAGCAGTCAGCCAAGTGTACAATAGAGGCAGTGAGTCCGGTTGTTTCCCTGACACAATCATACCAGGAGTTCAGACCATTAGCAGACTTCCGAGTTCTTAACACCAGGCGTGCTCCCCTGGATGCTTCATCGAGGCCCCAGGTCGCAGTTTCACAGTGCTGCATGGTGAGTAAGAGATAGGTCACCAGGAGAAAGTAATTGGATTTCAGCGCAGGGGCTCCAAAGTGCCACTTTGGGAAGGTAACCTCTTGTTATGTCCAAGTGTGCCTCTGAGTCTAATGGTATTAGTTTCCCTGAAGGGGGATGTCTCTATTGAAAATCACACCGACTCCGGGGGTGAGAGGAAAGCGGGCCCCTTCCAGCTGCCTTCGCAGCTCCACTTCCCCTGGCTACAGATCCAGCAGTGAGAGAGCTCGCCGGGCTCAGAGCTGGCCAATCAAAGCCACAGTGCGCAGTCCGGAGAGGGCATAACTCAACTGCTACAGTTTCAACATCAGCACAAATGAATTCCTCGGGGACCCTGTCTTCAGAGGACGTATTGGAGGAGGACCGCAGAATGACAAGGTGATGCCTGTGGCTCAGTCTTCTTGGGCACTGAGCCCAAGAGCAGGAGCAGCCGATTTCCGTGTTCTTAGAAAACAAGCAAGACTCTAATGAGGCAGCAGACGAGTGGGCAAGCCCCACTGGAATTTCTGCTTCCGCGCTCCAGCCTCGGTCACAGTTGAATAATGGCAAGGACAAGAAGCTTTTGGTTAATTCACATATCAAGGTCAATTCCAGCTTCATTTTTATTTATTTTATTTTTATTCTTAACATTTGCTTTTGCCCAGTTTCATTTTGAAAGTAACCATTTTTAAAACTGCAAATGTAGTATATAATTATTATAGAAAATATAGTCTTATAGAAAATGCAAGGTAAAAATAAAATCAGTCTTGATCCCAAGACCCAGAAAAACCTACTGTTAATATTTTTAAGAATATTCTTTTAGTAAGTATATATTTGTGGGTGTAGATGTGTGCATATGTGTGTGGTAGATATAGATTTTCATATATTCTTTTTTTCTATTCAATTCTAAAATGGATTCATATTATACTTACTGGATTGTAATTTACTTTTTTTTTTTACTTAATAGTATACTGTGGATATTTTCCCACATCATTAAAATGTTTCCAACATTATCTTTAGCAGATACTTAGTATTCAGGGGGAAATTTTTACTTTTTTATTTTTAAAGATTTTACTTGTTTATTTGAAAGTCAGAGTTGCAGAGAAGGAGAGGGAGTGGCAGAGGGAAAGAGAACTTCCATTCATTGGTTTACTTCCCAGATAACTGCAATGGCTGGGGTTGGGCCAGGCCAAAGCCAGGAGCCAAGACTCTCATCCTAATCTCCCACATGGGCGGCAGGAGTCCAAACACTTGGGCCATCTTCTGCTATTTTTCTAGGCCACTAGCAGGGAGCTGGATCTGAAGTAGAGCAGTTGGGACATGAATAAGCACCCATATAGGATGCCAGTGTCACAAGTAGCAGCTTTTCCTGCTACACCACAATGCTGGCCCCAACAAATTTTACTTTTAAAAACAGTTTCATGATGGACATTTGACACAGCAGTTAAGACAATGCTTTGGATGCACACACCCCACATCGGGGTGCCTAGGTTCAAGCCCCGGCTCCACTTCCGACTTTAGCTTCCTGCTAATGTACACCCTGGGAAGCAGTGGTAGTGCGCAAGTAGTAGGGTCCCTGCCACTTATGTGGGAGACCCTGAATGAGTGTGTATGTCCTACCTTTGACCTGGGCCAGCCCCAGCTGTTATATGCATTTTAGAAGTGAAATAGTGAATGAAAGCATGCTTTCTCCCCTCCACCTTGCTCCTTTCTTCCTTTCAAATTTTAAAAATATATTTGCATCAGTGTAGCTTATACCATTATTTGCAAGCCATTCACAGGGCAGAACAAATGGGCTGGTCAGAAATTGCTTTAGTCTGATGGACCCTGGTATTTGGGATAGATAATCTACACAAATGCCTCTTCTAATTCTGTAGTTTAGTGATAGTTTTATATGAAACGTCAGGGCATCATAGATCTTTCATGGCAGGAAAACAGTAATAATGCTGGCTAACTAAACTCACAACACACCAGGCACCGTGCTAAGGGATTTCCACGCATTCATTCACTTAATTCCATCAACCTCCTTTAAGACTATTGTTTTCCCTATTTTTCCATAAGTAAACTGAGACTTGAAGAGGTTATTAACTTAGTCAAATTCATACTCACTGTGAGAAACCCAGGCTCAACCTGCATTAATCCAGGGAATCGGACAAAGTTTATAATTCGTCTCATGCTTTTCCAATAACTTCTCTGTAAGCAATGAAAGAGTGACCCATGTGGCAATGAACTCTTTCCCCATCACCCCACAACCACGATCTACTCAACAGTAAATCATCCAAGGGAGAAACTCGCATCATCTCTTATTCCCTTTAGTGAATGTGCCCCTTATGAAGAAATGAACGAATGAACTTGAAAGGCAGTGACAGAGGGCAAGGGACGGGGAGAGGGAGCTCTTCCGTCCACTGGCTCATTTCTCAAATGCCCACAACAGCCTTGTGGGTGGCAGGAAACCAGGTGCTTGGCCGGTTTTGCTGCCTCCCAGGGTCAGTAGCAGGATGCTGGATTGCAAGTGAAGAAAAGCCAGGACTGGAAGGAGGCATGCCTACATGGGATGCAGAAGTCCCAAACTGTGGTTTAACCCACCGTGCCGCGATGCTTGCCCTGAACATGGCCTTTAATCTTGTATTTTGGAGGAAAAACTAAAATCTCTTGCTCCAGGGGACTTTCAGGATTTAGAAACGCGAGTCTCGTGTTCAGATTTTTCTTCCAGGTTGATCATCACAGCCTCCTACTGTCTGCTAGTGAGAGAACTGTGTCTCACATTCAGCAAGAAGCTCAGTGCGGGCAACCTGGGCCAGGCTCTGCAGGGCAGGCAGCGTACAGACAAAGGCAAAATTGGCTTCAGCAGTCGATGGGTTCTGCTTAAAGAATGACCTTCTAAGCAGCCCAGAAAAGTCTTCTCTCTGGGGTAAAGGTTACAAACTTCAGGTTTCTGGAAATATAACTCTTAACATGGTGCTTCCAATGATACTTTTTGCCTTCTCCTGAAAGATCCAACATAAAGTAGAAGTCCATAATCTGTAAATAATCTCTGACATAGTGGCAATCAGGAAAACCATAGGCAACAGCTGGTTTAAGGCAAACGTGACAACCTATTAGCATTCAGAGAGAAATGACTTCTCTCATCACCTTTACTGAAGATACTGTTGCTGTGGCAACTGGTCCCTGCATCCATCCTATATCCAATCGCTAAAATGACAAGGCAGCTGGTTAGGATGAGAGAAGATCACTCACTATCTCTTGTAAGTGACAGCCAATAACATCAGGAAAGGAAAATTCTATAACAACACCGATACAAACCCAGACAGTTTTGCTCTGGGAAAATTCGACTGGGCTTTTGACAAAAACTTAAGAGTTCTGTTAATTTAATTGCACTGATTAGTGCTGAACCTCAAGAATTATGAGAGGCCTGAGGGAGAGCCTCTCATAATTCTCTCCTCCGGACGTGGCTGTGTAAATGTGCGTGTGAGGTGAGATGCATTCCTGGGGGTACAAAAGACTTTGGACAGGTATACACTCCAGTTAGGCTTACGAGGGCTGCAGGACCACAGCCGCCTCCTACACCCTGGCGATCAGTGTTCACTCTGAGGCTGAGCTGGGACACGAACTGGTGCCCATACAGGATACTAGCATTGCAGGTGGTGGCTTAACCCATGGCACCACAATGCCAGCTCCCACCTGGACTTCCAACAAGCCCCAGATTCCCACTGAAATCGCAAGCAAGGGCACCTTTGCCTTTCCCCAGTTGTCTGAACAAACGCTTCTCAGGTGGGAACAAAGCCACGCAGCCAAAGCCATCTCATTGTGTGTCCTGCAGGAAGCAATTGGTTCCTGTTGCCTGGGCAAACTGGAAGATTTCAGAGCACTTCATATGTCCCTCGTCACACCCATGACAGAAACAGAGGACATGCAATTGCCATCCTGTATAAATAATAAATGCACATCTTGTAAAAGCTTCATGTGCTCTGGGACCCAAATGTTCCTCAGGGATCACTCTCCCTCACCAGCAAGCAGATCGCTCTCATGCCTCCTGTTGAGGGAGAGTCCCAAAGAAGAAAGAAAAGGAAGTCCACTTTCAAACTGATGCTGCCCTCTGGGCCCCCAGTAGCTCTTTGTCTTCCATTCCCCAAGGTCGCGCCCATTTCTTCCCTTTCCAAACACTACTTGATACGACTAAGCAATTTTTCTGATGTTTCACAATTTTTTTTTGACAGGCAGAGTGGACAGAGAAAGAGAGACAGAGAGAAAGGTCTTCCTTTTGCCGTTGGTTCACCCTCCAATGGCCGCCGCGGCCGGCACGCTGTGGCTGGCGCACTGCGCTGATCCGATGGCAGGAGCCAGGTACTTATCCTGGTCTCCCATGGGGTGCAGGGCCCAAGTACTTGGGCCATCCTCCACTGCACTCCCTGGCCACAGCAGAGAGCTGGCCTGGAAGAGGGGCAACCGGGACAGAATCCGGCGCCCCAACCGGGACTAGAATCTGGTGTGCCGGTGCCACAAGGCGGAGGATTAGCCTAGTGAGCCACGGAGCCGGCCAAGCAATATACTTTTCAGGTCTGTGTGCCTCTCCTAGTCCCCCCAAAAAATGGTCACTTGGGGCCAGCATTGATTGTGGTACAGTGGGCTAAGCCACTGCTTGAGATACCAGCATCCCATACAGAGCATTGGTTCAAGTACCAGCTGCCCTGTTTCAGATCCAGCTTCCTGCAATATGCCTTGGAAGGCCGCAGAATTTGGCTTAAGTCGTTGGTCTCTGACACCCACAGGGGGGACCTGGATGGAATTCCAGGATCCTGGCCCAGCCCTGGCCATTGCAGTCATTTGAGGAGCAAGCCAGAAAGAGAGAGAGAGAGAGATCTTCCATCTGCTAGCTTACTTCTCAAATGGCTGCAATGGCCAGGAGCAGGCCAGACTGAAGCCAAGAGCTTCTTCCGGGTCTCCCATGTGGGTGTGGAGGCCAAGGACGTGGGCCGTCTTCTGTGGCTTTTCCCAGGCACATTAACCGGGAACTGGATCAGAAGTGGAGCAACCAGCGCTTTAACCGACACCCATGTGAGATGCCAGCGTTGCAGGCGGCTGCTTTACCTGCTACACCACAGTGCCGGCACCCCAGCTTTAATCCCAACACCTTGGTTTTTCTTGGAAGTCCTTAAGCAGAAGAGCGAATTCACACTCACTGGGTGGCGGTCGCAATCACAGGCATAGTTATTCTGTGAGATGTAGCACAGTCTTTGGCAGATGACCGTGCTTGGTAAATCTTTGCTGACTGGGGAGAAAAAGAAAAACCTAGGATTACAGGTTGAGAGCATTTGCATTTTTTTAAAAAAATCATGATGCTCTACTGGCCTGTAGGAGTTTCAGGAGTCTTTGGAATACTGTCCTGAATTCCTGAGATCTTGCTCTTTGCCCAATTTGCCACAGACTGCTGCTTGTTTTCCTCTACTGGCTTTGCAATAGAGATTTTAGAATTCTTTTGGTAACTGATGACACTGCAGAATCAAAATGTGTGTTGTTTGATTCTTTAGAACAATACAGACCAGCACTGGGCAGTTTGAATTAATCAATTATTGACATAAACACACACATGTACACATACATGCACACACACACAGAGCAAGTACTCCCATCTGATGGTTCACTCCACAAATGCCCACAGCAGCCAGGGCTGGGCTGGGCTGGGCTGGGCTGGGCTGAATTTAGGAGCCAGTAACTCAGTTCAGACTCCCAAGAGGGTGGAAGGAACCCAGTTACGTACACCATCACTAGTCCCTCCTGGATTCTGCATTAGCAGGGACCTGGAGCAAGCAGCCGGAACCAGGAGTCAAGCCCAGCACTCCAGTGTAGAACATGGTCATGTTAAGGGCAAAGTCAAACACTCGCCCTAGCTCTGGGCAATTTAGAGGAATTATGACTGTGTTTCAAGATTAAATAAACTATAATATTCAAAAAGGCAATCTGCTGGTTTCAGATGCACGTGGCAAGGCTCAACCCTTTGCAAGCAAGGCTTTGAATAGCTTCCTCACAAGCTTGTGACGCCTCATTTCATATCCTAGAGAGCAGAACCCGTGGCTGCCCAACATCCCGTGAAGACCTTCCTGCCCAGTGCTAACGGCAGACGTCTGAAAGCACTCCGCCAACAGCCTGTGTGAGCTGTGCCGGGGAAACTGATCACCGAGCGTGTACGAGGGTAGTTCAAAAAGTTCATGGAAAAATGGAAATAAAAGGTAAACATTTGTGTAAAAATTTTGAAATCCATAGTTTCACTGTAATATGCATTTCCCATGAACTGTTTGATGATCCCTTTACAAATGGCTTTTAAAATTTTTCATACTAAAATATTCTTATCCTTTAATTTCATTTCCACAAGAGTTTTGAAGTATCCTTGAACATGGAGCAGAAGCTCCCTTTATTCCTGGAACTTAAATTCTTCATATGATACGCATTTTGTATATTCCAATCCTAATAATCCCATTCATTGGTTCTAAATTCATAACTCATTTTACAGAGGAGCAGCTGAAAAGCTCAGAAAGAGACTAAGCACCTTTCCAGGGCACCAGTGAGGAAAGGAGAAAGAACTCAGATCCGCCCCCGAATGACTCTAGCCGAGCCTGGCCCTCACCCACTGTGCTGGACTTTAGACCGGATGGACCCGAAAGAGAAAGCTGCGCAGAAGTAACGATGTTGGGTCGGTTTGTAAAGGGAAGATGAGCAGCTACACATTCGAGAGGGGCAGGACATTCTACCTTGACAGGGAAAACAAGTAGAATCCAGCATCCAGAGAATTCCTTGCATTTGGGGAGAACAGCAAGTAGGTGAGGCTGGCATTGCGGTGCAGTGGCTAGAGCCACCACCCGCAAATACTGGTATCCCACACGGGCACGGGTTCATGTCCCCGCTGCTCCACTTCTGATCCAGCCCTCTGACAATGGTCTGCAAAAAGCAGCGCAAGATGGCCTAAGTCCTTGGATCCCTGCCACACATGTGGGGCATCCTGAAGAAGCTTCTAGTTCCTGGCTTCAGCTTGGCCCAGCCCTAGCTGTTGCAGTCATCTGGGGAGTGAGCCTACAGGTAGAAGCTCTTTCTCTCTTTCAAATAAATAAATAAATATTTTTTAAAAGGAGCAAGTCAATGAGGCTTAGATACAAGGAGATTCCAAAATGTCTGGGAAAATGGCATTAAAAGATAAGTTTATTTGGGTGCAAAAATCTTGGAATCCATGCAGAGTTTTCGTAATACACATTTTCCATGAGCTGTCTGAAGACCAGTGTGTGTAGCACTCGAAGGGAAGAGAGTTAATCGGGAAAAGCGGTTAGAATGGGATATTAGGCCAGTGCAGTCCAGGAGAGACAGGAGCCACTGCAGGTTTCTAATCAGAGAGGGCCTGAGCCAAAGGACATGTAGACTGCTTGAGACTTGGGCTTTTTTTTTCAAGATTTATTTTATTATTTATTTGAAAGACAGAGTTACAGAGAGAGGTAAAGACAGAGAGAGAGGTCTTCCATCCGCTGGTTCACTCCCCAGATGGCTGCAAAGGCCAGAGCTGCACCGATTCAAAGCCAGGAGCCTCCTTCGGGTCTCCCTCGTGGGTGCAGGGGCCCAAGGACTTGGCCCATCTTCTACTGCTTTCCCAGGCCACAGCAGAGAGCTGGATGGGAAGAGGAACAGCCGGGACAAGAACCGGCGCCCATATGGGATGCCAGCGCTTCAGGCCAGGGCGTTAACCTGCTGCACCACAGCATCGGCTCCGAGACTTGGGCTTTTAAAAGTAACTTTGAGAATGCCTACTCCTTTGCTTACTGATCTCCACACCTTTAAATGAGCAGCAAATATAATGCTGTTCTAATCCTCAGCTAATCAGGAAGTAGTCTATTATCATTGGCTGCAGGAAAAGTAAGTTATGACCCAGAACAAAAGGACTTGTTCTTAGGGCACATTGTCCCTTCTCAACTTCAAATCCATCAGGGGATTTAAGACACAAAATTGCTTTTCTCAGCTGGGTTACTCTGCTCTTGGCTTTTGTGAACCTCATATTTACTTGGGGCTGAGTCTTCTGTTCATGAAATCTCACACTGGGTGGATGGATCATTTTGCTTCTTCATTAGAAGACCTAAAAAAGATGCACCTGGCCTGCTTGGTCTCTGGCTGTCATTTGATTCGTCTTCCTAATGACTCCCAGCTTCTTATGGATCTTGGTGGGAACATTTAAACGTTGCTTCTAGTTTTCTAGATCTTATTAGAAAAGTGAAACTTGATGTGTGTGTGTGTGTTTGGGGGTGGGGCAATATTTGATTCCTTACATTTTGGCCCTCTCTCACTTTTCCTTAGATAGAGATAGTCATCCAACTTTCCCGGAAGGAGGTTGCAGGCCAAAAATAGCATGAAGTTGGAAGAGGTTTGCCACACAGAGCCCCAGTGTAGGCAAGCGACCATCCCTGTCCCAGCCCTGGGGATTTCAACATTCACAGCCCCATGTGTACATGTGTGAGATCCAGCGATGCCCTAGATACCCACTGTCAGTCGTGGAAACAATATGGAAAGCACTCTGTGTGTTCTAAATCGTGCTAATGGAGACCAGACTTTGGATCCTCCTTTCTTTCACTCCAGGTGAAAGTTCCTCATCCTTAGAAAGAAATACATTCGAGCAAAGTGTTTTTCTTGGCCTTGGAAAATATTACTCAGAGTCCGCCACATCTTGTCTGTTAAACTGGCCCCTCTTCTCCACCCCCACCTAGATCCTTCACTCATCCGTCCACGCTGACTTCTCATCCTATTTCCACTGGAAGCTATATGACCTACAGGAATAAATAGGGGTGGTTATTTCCTCAGGGGGCTGGGCTTCTGATAATGTTGAACTGTTTAGGTTGGAGCTGTGGTCTGACTTTGTCAAAAGCCATATGGTAGCGAGACAAAACTGGGGAGCAAGAGCACACAGCCAAGAACCATAAGATCTGTGAGGAACCAAAGCTGGGCGTTTAATGAGGAAAGAGGAGATTAAGCCAGCTCTGGTTTTTTGGCAAAAGCTCCAGTTGAGCACAGGAATGCCCAGAGGCAGAAGTAGCTCCACCTGCAATAAATTAATAAAGCTGTCTATTGATTCCAGCTTCGTTATCAATATAGTAGACTGCAGGTGCTTCTCTACTGCCAGGAAGCAAGCTGGAAGTAGAGAAGCCACAAGCCTCCCAGTCTTACTCTTGGGCATGTGTCCAGTCCCCTGGGACCGGGTAGGGCGGATTGCCCCCATGCATCTCTCTCTCAGTGGTGTATTAAACTGCTAACATGAAGTATTTACAACTCAGTCCCCTTTCTCTTGGGAAAGAATTCACACAGCTTTCCTAAGAGAAATGCAGGTGTTTCAGTGGGTTAGTCAATACCGACCTACATTAAGAACAAGAGAAGAGCTATATAACTATATGAGAGGGCTTTTAAAAGTTCATGGAAAGTTCATGTTGTGTTGTAATTTCAAAATATGCTATCTCTATCTTAAAAAGAATGCTGTAGGAACCCCAAAAGTCAGAAAGTGAGGGAAATGTGTCGTACCAAATAATAAATAAGTTGAATGCAACAATCTCAAAGCAAAACTAAAAGAACCATAAGAGTTTTGAGTGGTCTTAAATGGGTCACTGCACTAGAAAGAGTTAGGAGTGCGTATCTGCATTTTGGGCACATTTATTACACAGGCTGTTAATACAACACAGGAAAGGTGCAAGCATGAAGTGGTCATGTATTTTGTTGAGGGCAAGGAGTTGAAAATAACTGACAGTAGATAAGTTAATAGGAGGGTCCTTCAAAAAGGTCTTGGAGAGATCCAAGATGGCTGAAGAAGGTGTAGGTGCACTAACTTAAGCTCTGGGATAGGAAAAAAAAAAAACAAAGGAAGGGCTACATTCCCAGGGATCTGACTGATGGAAATTTTTGGAGAAGAAGTGAAAAACAAACAAACAAACAAAAAACAAGGAAGAGAACAAAGGGTTTGTGGGACAAGAGGAGAAAAGACAGAGATACCTCTGTAGCCAATCGCGCGGTGCAGCCAGCTGCCGGCTGTGAGCCGCCATCTCACCCCCTTGAGGTAGGAGGTGCCGCACGCCCTGCCACTCAGTTTTAGCTAAGAGGGGATTCCACAATTACCCACTGACTTTTCCTTCAGCCTGGAGCCATGGTGCTTTCCTTTTCTCTCCTCCCCGGTCTGCACATACTGCCGCATTCAGCAGCAAAAAGCCGCACCGTGCACCTCGATTCTGCTCCTCCCGGTGTTGTGGTCAGAGTCAGGGCAATGTGTGGAGCAGAGGACGGCCGCCCTGCCGCCTGCAGCTGTGGGAGTTTTTGAGCATTAGCCCAGAGCTGTGCTTATGTACTCCACGTGAGCCAGGGGAATTTGCCTGAGCGTCTGGGGCTAACACAAGAAGCAGCCCATAAAAAAAAAGAATCACTCCCACCCTGGGAGATCTGGGTAATGACCCCACTATACCCTGAAACACCAGGACAGTAGCAATTCATTCTAAATTCTCAGTGCCACTGGCATCTACCCAGTGGACACACGGAAAAACTTACCTGCATTCCACCGCTCTGGACTTGAAGTCTCAGAGGCAAATCTCCTGAACACCTTGCAGTCACTCTGTATACCTTCCTAGTCACGACAACTAGGCCTGTTGGTGTTATAGCTCACAGCACTAGTGGACTCCTAGCAGGACCTGAGGAAGGGTCCACCTGTATCACACAGCCCTAGAGCCACAGCAATCGGTGCCATGAGCCCCAGCACCACTCAGGCTTGCCAGTAGGACAAGGGGGCAGCCACCCTTGTCTCCCTCAGCACCACGAACAAGGCCCTGGATATCGTATTCACCAGGGAAACTGACACTGAACCATCTATGAGCCAAAGATACACACCCAAGAGAACCCTTATTCATCTCCTAGCCACACTTGTTTTTTTTTGTTTGTTTGTTTGTTTTTTTTTGCTTTCAAACTTTATTTAATGAATATAAATTTCCAAAGTACAGCTTATGGATTACAATGGCTTCCCCCCCACAAACGTCCCTCCCACCCGCAACCCTCCCCTTTCCCACTCCCTCCCCCCTTCCATTCACATTAAGATTCATTTTCAATTCTCTTTATATACAGAAGATCAGTTTAGCACACATTAAGTAAAGATTTCAACAGTTTGCTCCCACACAGAAACATAAAGTGAAAAATACTGTTTGAGTACTAGTTATAGCATTAAATCTCAATGTACAGCACACTAAGGACAAAGATCCTACATGAGGAGTAGGTGCACAGTGACTCCTGATGTTGACTTAACAAATTGACACTCTTGTTTATGGTGTCAGTAATCACCCTAGGCTCTTGTCATGAGCTGTCAAGGCTATGGAAGCCCCTGAGTTCACTGACTCTGATCATATTTAGACAAGGCCATGGTCAAAGTGGAAGTTCTCTCCTCCCTTCAGAGAAAGGTACCTCCTTCTTTGATGACCCATTTTTTCCACTGGGATCTCACTCGCAGAGATCTTTCATTTAGGTTTTCTTTTTCCCCAGAGTGTCTTGGCTTTCCATGCCTGAAATACTCTCATGGGCTTTTCAGCTGGATCTGCATGCCTTAAGGGCTGATTCTGAGGCCAGAGTGTTGTTTAGGACATCTGCCATTCTATGGGTCTGCTGTGTATCTCATTTCCCATGTTGGATCATTCTCTCCCTTTTTCATTCTATCAGCTAGTATTTGCAGACATATTCTTGTTTCTGTGATCCCTTGGGTTCTTAGTCCTATCATTATGATCAATTGTGAACAGAAATTGATCACTTGGACTAGTGAGATGGCATTGGTACATGCCACCTTGATGGGATTGAATTCGAATCCCCTGGTATGTTTCTAACTCTACCGTTTGAGGTAAGTCAGCTTGAGCATGTCCTGAATTGCACATCTCTTCCCTCTCTTATTCCCACTCTTACATTTAACAGCAATCACTTTTCAGTTAAGTTTCAGCACTTAAGAAGAATTGTGTATTGATTACAGTATTCAACCAAAAGTATTAAGTAGAACAAACAAAAAAAATACTAAGAGGGATAACATATTAAGTTGCTCATCAACAGTCAGGGTGAGGGCTGATCAAGTCACTGTTTCTCATAGTGTTCATTTCACTTTAACAGGTTTCCTTTTTGGTGCTCAGTTAGTTGTCACCTATCAAGGAGAACAAGTGGTATTTGTCCCTTTGGGATTGTCCTAGCCACACTTGTATCACTATGAACTGTAGCAGACCAGACCACTGTGTCACTTACGGACACAACTGGCATTGATCAAGACAAAAGAAATCATTCAGAGACTACACTCCTGGGCTCATTAAGAACCAAAGTAAAAGCAACAACCTAAGTGATACCCTGCATTCCAGCTAAAGCATAAACTCTTTTCCAATAAAACCTCCATAAAGAAGAGGGGACAAGTTCAGCAGAGGGACAGGTATCAACATAGGCACACTGGGGACATGAAGAAGGGAGGTAGTAGGATGCCTCCAAAAGAACACAACACTCCTCCAGAATTAGATCCTGAACTGGAGGAAATCTACGAAATGACAGATACAGAATACAAAACATTTGTAAGGAAACTCAAGGAGATGCAAGAGAATACAGATAAAAAGACTAAAGAAATGACAAAATCTGTGAGTGACATGAATGAAAATATTCCAGAGGAGATGGATCACATTAAGAAGAACCAAATAGGGGCAGACACTGTGGCCCAGAGGGTTAACACCCTGGGCTGAAGCGCCGGCATTCCACATGGCCGCTGGTTCAAGACCTGGCTGCTCCACTTCTGATCCAGCTCTCTGCTATGGCCTGGGAAAGTAGTAGAAGATGGGCCCCTGCACCCGCATGGGAGACCCGGAAGAGGCTCCTGGCTTGGTGCAGCTCCAGCCGTTGCAGCCAACTGGGGAGTGAACCAGCGGATGGAAGACCACTCTCTGCCTCTAATTCTCTCTGTTTAACTCTGACTTTCAAATAAATAAATCTTTAAAAGAAAAAAATCTTGGACCTTATGGCTTTATTACTGAATTCTACAAAACATTCAAAGAGGAAGTACTTCCAATATTCTTCAAGCTATTCCAAAATATTGAACAGGATCGAACTCTGCCAAGCTCTTTCTATGAGGCTACCATTACTTTGATACCAAAACCAAAGATGAGAGTGAAAAGAAAGCTACAGACCTATATCCTTAATAAACATAGACACGAATATCCTCAACAAAATATTTGCAAATCAAATCCACACCAAAAGATTATATATGATGATCAAGTGGGATGTATCCCAGAAATGCAAAGGTGGTCCAACATTTACAATCAATAACCATGAAAAATCACATCAATAGAATGAAGAAAAACCATATAGTCATCTCAGTAGATGTAGAGAAAACATTTGATAAGATTCAAAATCCCTTCATGATAAATACTCTCCACAAATTAGGTATATAAGAACATTCTTCAAAATTATAAGGGCTGTATACGACAAGCCAACAGCCAATGCTATTCTGAAAGGGGAAAAGCTCAAAGCATTTCCCCTGAGATATGGAACAAAACAAGGATGTCCTCTTTCACCAGTTTCATTCAATATAGTACTGAAAATTTTAGCAAAAGAAATCATGTTGGAGAAAGAAATAAACGGCATCAAAATTGGAAGAATGGATGTCAGATTATCCATGTTTGCAGATAACATGAACGTGATGTTCTATGTGGAAAAATCTAACTATTCCACCAAAAAACTGTTAGAATCAATAAACTAATTCAGTAAAGTTGTAGATTACAAAATAAACCTACAAAAAACAGTAGCTTTTTTGTGTGCTAATGATGAACTCACAGAAAAATAAATCCCATTCACAATAGCCACCAAAAGGAATATATTTAACCAAGGAAGTGAAACATCTTTACAGTGACAATTATCAAACATTGATGAAAAAAACCATCAAGGACACACAATAATGGAAAGATATTCTTTGTACATGGATTAGAAAATTCAATAACATTAAAATGTCTATACTACCTAAAGCAATCTGCAGATTCAGTGCAATCCCTATCAAAATATCAATGACACTCTTTATAAAACTAGAAAAATCCATCCTGAAATTCATATGGAATTACAAAAGACCCAGAATAGCCAAAGCTATTGAATAAGAAAATATGACTGAGAAAAAATGAAGCTGGAGGCATCATAATGCCTGACTTCAAAGCATACTACAAAGTTATAGTAACTAAAACAATGCGGTACTAGTGAAAAAAAAAAAAAGATACATAGACCAATGGATCAGAATATAAAGCCTAGAAATTGCCCCCCACACACAGAGCCAACAGAGTTTTGACAAAAGTGCTCAGATCACAAGTGGAGTAAGGGCAATCTCTTCAACAAAATGGTGCTGGCAAAACTGGATTTAAATGTAGGAAAATGAAATTAGATCCATACCTCTCACCACATATAAAAATCAACTCAAGATGTATCAAAGATCTAAATTTAAGACCTGAGACTGTGAAGTTGCTGGAAGAAAATGTAGGGGAAACACTCTAAGACATTGGTGTAGGGGATGACTTCTTGGACAAGACCCCCAAAGCACAGGAAACAAATGGGACTGTATCAAACTCAGAAGCTTTAGCACAGCAAAGGAAATGACCAATAGAGAGACGATACATCCAACAGGATGGAAAAAATATTTGCAAACCAACTGACAAAGGATAAATATCCTGAATATATCAGCAGCTTAAAAAACTTGACAAAAAAAAAAAAATAACCGATCCAGTTGAGAAATGGGCAAAGGACTTCAATATACAGTTTTCAAAAAGAATACAAGGGGCTGGCGCTGTGGTGCAGTGGGTTAAAGCCCTAGCCTGCAGTGTCAGCATCCCACATGGCGCCAGCTTGAGTCCCAGATGCTCCATTTCCCATCCAGCTCTCTGCTGTGGCCTGGGAAAGCAGTAGAAGATGGCCCAAGTCCTTGGAGCCCCTGTACCCACATGGAAGACCTGGAAGAAGTTCCTGGCTCCTGGCTTCAGATCAGCTCAGCTCTGTCCACTGTGGTCAGCTGGAGAGTCAACCAGTGGGTGGAAGACCTCTCTCTCTCTCTCTCTCTCTTTTTCAAATAAATAAGAATACAAATGGCCAATGAATATAAGAAAAAAAATTGTGAACATCACTAGCCTTCAAGCAAATCAAAGCCACAATGTGATACTACCTCACTCCATCAGAATGGCTAAAATCCAAAACAAAGAGAGTAACAAATGCTGGAAAGGATGTGGACAAAAGGGAACTTACACACTGTTGGAGGAATGTAAATTAGTGCAGCTACTGTAGAAAACAATGTGGAGATTTCCTTAAAAGCTAGACATAGACTTGCAATGTGATCCAGCAATCCCACTACTGGGTATATACCCAAAAGACTTGAACACAGTGGATCAAAGTAATACCTGTACCACCATGATTATAGCAGCACTGTTCACAATAGACAAAATCTGGAATCAGCCAACATGTCCATCATCAGATGAATGGGTAAATAAAATGTGCTGTAAACATACAACAGAATTCCATCCAGTTATAAAAAAGAATGAAATTCCACCATTGGCAGCAAAATGGACACAATTGGAAGATATCATGTTGAATGAAATAAGGGGACCCAGAAAGACAAATACTGCATGTTCTCTCTTACATGTGGGAGCTAAAATGGAAGGAAGGAAGGAAGGAAGGAAGGAAGGAAGGAAGGAAGGAAGGAAGGGCAGGCTAAAGAAATATCTGTGTGGATCAGTATTGTTGCAAGTACAGCTTTGTAAAACTTCATTTTATACCTTTGTCAAACCAATGGTTAAGAGTATTACACTACTATAGCTTTAATGATCTGTGGTTGCCTTAAAATCTACTGCATATGTGGGAAATGGTCATTTTTCCATTCAATTGTTGTCTCTAGCCACTGTCTATATTCCCACTAAACTAAGGTCTTTCTGCTTTTTACTTGTTAAACTTCTTATTTGGTGAAGTATTAAGTTTTTTTACTGGAATGTAAATTTAAAATAGGCTATCCCAGAAAGGAAGAAGGCAGGAGGGTGGGAGAGGAAGAGGTGGAGGGAGGGGGAAGGACATATCGTTGTGTTCTGTCTACAGCCATACCATCCTGAACATGTCTGATCTCGTCTGAAATCAGAAGGAAGAACATATCATTACGTTCTTAGAACTGTATCTACAAAGCACACTGGGTCTGTTAGAACTAATTAAAATTCTAAAAATAAAACAAAATAAGCAGTAAATAAACAAACAATAAATTTATTTAGAAATTAAAGGCAAAAAAAGTTCATGGAAAACTAGAATTAAAAGAGAAGTTTATTTTGGTACAAAATGTTTATTGAAATCTATGCCTAGTTTTTCCTAATATACATTTTCCACGGACCCTTTGAAGTTCATGCAACTTCTGAAGTACGCACAGAGTTTGAATTGTTTGCAGCATAGTAAAAAAAAAAAAAAAAAAAAAAAAAAAAAAAAAAAGACACAAGGCCTACAAAAGGATTTTGTGCCAATTCCGTGTAGCAGGCCAAGGCTAAAGGTCTCCTTCTTCAAAACTGACGACAATGAAAAGGAGCAATCTGCGCTCCGTTTAAACAGACACTGAGCTGTTCTAAATGTCGTAGGGAAAGCAACAATGCCTTTGAAATATACACCTGCTGTGCATACGTGAGAAAGAGAATGATAGCAAGGGGTGGTAAAGGCCTCACTACAGCCTTTCCAATTAGAGACGGGAAGGGTGAAATGAAATAGCCAAAAAGACAGAAAGATGAATGTGAGAGGGGTGGGTGGATGAATGGAAAATGATGGATGGATGGATGGACAGATGAATGGATTCATATACGAGGGATCTTCAAAGAGTTCATGGAAGATGCATATTATGAAAAAAGTATGCATGGATTTCAAAAATGCACCAAAATAAACTTACCTTTTCATTCCATTTTCCGTATACATTTTGAAGTACCTTGTAGTTAAAGAGGTAATTGTGTGATAGATAAATGCAAACAATGAGGCAATGTGCACAGAAATCATTTAGGTATCTTAAAAGAATAATAGCGCTATATCCTTTGGAAACAAAATTTTATGTGATTGTTATGATGACAAAACTAAAGCACATTTGTGCAAAGAGGTCCAATCCATATCAAAGCAAGAAGAGGCCTACACAGCTGGGCTGGTGAGCACGAAAGAGCAACGGAGCCAGGAACATCTGCCAGTGATTGCAGGGAAGACTCCGCAGGCTGTAAAAGGAAGAAAATGAGAAAGACAAAGGAGGTACATTTAGGATTTGAGAGTGAGAACGGAGAGGTCAGAGAGTAAAACAGGTGGGATAATAAGAAACTAACAAATGCAAAGGAAAAATCTAGCGGGGATTTTGTATCTCAAGAGACAAACAAAAGATGCATGAATACACATCATAGGAAAAAGGATTTTTTTTTTAAATTTGAAGACCGTGCCAACCTGTAGGCCAGAAAAGGTGCTGGCTTCCAGCCGCATTGTGCAGCCTTGTGTGTGCTCACGATGGAATTGATCCACCCAGCTCCGGGGTCTGGCTTTCAGCCTTGCAGGCTTGAAGGAGGAATTCTGCCAGCACTGGGAGTGGGTCCAGGGCCCAGCTTCACAGACCCAGGTAAACCAGGATGTCAATTACACACGCAGAAGTGCACCCTTGCCTGCAGGCGGTCTTCAGAAGAAAGCAAATAACATCTGGAAGACCGCTGGTGGAGATGGCATTGGCATGGAGAAGTGCTGTAGTGTAGAGGTTAAAGCCTAGAGCACGTGAGTTTGCCTCTTGCTAGCTATGTGACCTTGAGCAAAGCTAATCAATCCCTCTATTTCTCAATTTTCTCCTCTACAAAACAGGGCATGCTGCTTTTCTATTCCTACATAACAAATCACCGCAAATTGAGTGGCTTAAGGCAACGGTCATTTGTTTTGTTCACGAGTCTGCCATTTGGGCAGGGCTTGGCAAGAACAACTCACAAGTGCTCCGTGTGCTGTTCACCGGAGCGACCCCATGTCGGGACTGCAGGATCCATGTACATAATGGTAAGTTGGTACTGACCCTTGTCTCGGGACTCAGCTAGGGCTTTGGACCAGGGATTCACAACCTCAATGTGGGCTTTCCCATAGGCTTCTGGGGCTTCCCTAAACCATGGTGGCTGGGTTCCAAGAGCAAGCATCTCTGGAGACCAAAAGTAAGAGGTTGGCCCAGAGACTGTCACATGTGATATTCCATTGGTCAGGTAGCCGCAGTGCACAGATTCAAAAGGAATCGACATGGGGCTGCCCAAACCTCTCAATAGGGAAGGTGTTGAGGAAGCGTGGGGTCATGTCCTAAAGGCACAAGGGTCAGCCCTTTGCCCACAAAGCATTTCCCTTCCCCCCACATGCAACATGCGGGCGGCTCTCCTAACGCCCCCACCCCATCTTCCCCTTTACAGATCAAGTTTCCTCTCTGAAGGCCAAGCGAGCAGCGAGTTCCTCTAGAACAATTCTCATAAAAGCATCTGGATTTCAAATAAATTTTATTGGGGTTTACTCCATTAGGTGAAAGCCACAATGGGCAAATCTCTTTGAGAGAAGTCCTTTCCTTCTTGGGCTCCCTGTGAGGCTCCTGTGGCACAAACGTCCTTTCTAGACTCAGAAGCCTTGTGCTGAATGAGTGGTTTCAAGAGGCAGCCTTGAGAGCCTTAGAGCAGCTTCTGAGAAGTTCCAGGCACTGCCCTAACTTTTCTGAGTCATAACGAAGGATCTGAGGGTAACATCGTGGGTTTGATCTTTGCCCTGGGTCCTTCCTTGAGAATTATTTCCCATATGGTGGATCCAGGAATGAGAATTAACTTTATCGTCAAATCCAGGAAGCTCTGACTTGTTTCCATTTGTTTGTTTATTTTTTATCAGCTCTTTATCTCCTCTCAATTTTCATGATAGAGAGAGGAAAAAAATCAGGCAACACTTGTAATATTCTTCCTGAACATCTCCTTAGCCAATACATTAATTCGGTTCATTTCCTGTTTATCACTTTAGGCAACATCGCTACCAACCCTGTTGATTCAACAGCACCCCATTGCCAGCTACCAGTATCTTCTTGGTTTCTTGCGAATCACTTTATGATTCAATCCATTAACAACCACCTCCTCCTAGACCTGTTGAGTAGGTTACTAGTTGGTGTCTGTAATATGCTGGTGGTACAGAATATGGTCTTCATTAATGTTTTTCCATTATTTAAATGCTTATAATGTGTGTTTTCTGTATTGTGGGGAATATTCAGCATTGCTGTACAAGAAAACAAATGGAATGCATGAAACTCATAATTAAGCAGTAAACATATGCTTAGTATATACGTGCAGCATCCTGCCCCTGGTGGCCACTGCCCATAGCTGCTCAGTAGGCTAACTGACAAGTTACAGTGTCTCTCTCCAGTACAGCAAATGTTTGTCACTAAGCCTGTGTCTTCTGATTGGACCCCCTTCATCAAACCTCAGCTCTGGTCCTCGTAATGACACACGCAGCAGGCAAGGCCAGTGTGGCAGAGAGGTAGACAGACGTGTGATTCTTGAATAACTTGGGAACCTGGTGCTGTGGTCTTCCTGTCACCCCCACATCATATTATGTTAATTTATCCCATATCGTTCACCTTGTATTGTGGGTTAAATTGTGCCACCACTCTCCCACCCCCAGAATCTTGAAATTCTGATCCCAAGGATTTGTGAATATGACTTTTTTTTGGGGGGGGGGGGCTTGGAAATAGGGTCTTTGCAGATATAATCAAAGTAAGGAGACGTCATGCTGGCTTACTGCAGCACTAAATCCAATCGCTAGCATCCGAACAAGAAGAGATGCAGACCCACAGAGGGAGAATGGTGCAGGTGGATGGAGGCAGAGATTGCAATTCTCAATGCGTCTGCAAGCCCAGGACACCACACATTGTCGGCAACAATCAGATGTAGGTACAGGCAGGAAGAACCTCCTCTAGCACCCTCAGAGGAAGCATGGCCCCGCTACCACTTGGATCAGACTTGCAGCTGTCAGACTTACGGGAGGATAGATTTCTGTTGCCCTGTAAAACAAACCCTGGAAAGTGAAAGGTAGGATGCAAAAAATCGCAGAGAGGGGACAAAAGGGCAGAGAAAACCCAAAAAACTACCTAAGGACACACAATCAGGGGAGTCCAGCTAATCAAATCCAAGGAGCAGGATGGAAATCCAGAGGCCACTAGAATCAATAACGATGACAGCAGCCATCAGAGCGGCGCCCACTTGCAGAGCATCTGCTCCCCTCGGGCCCTGTGCTATACATTTTTCTTCATTTCCTCTGATAATTACAGCAAGCACAAGGTAAATTTTCTTACAGGAAGATCAGACAATAGTCTGGAGAACACTCAGTGACTGCCTCGGGGTCACGCAGGAGAGCAAACGGCGGAGCTAGATTCTGTCTTGCTCCAGTACTTTGACCTTTTCCGGGGTATCACTCGGCCTCCCAAATACGGAATGTCAGTATACACTGGAGTGCCAAGGAGATGAAGTGGGAAAACCCAGGGCTAAACACAGAGAAGAAACTAGATGATCATCGAAAGGCCTAGAAAAAGAGCTCCAACACCCTCAACGAAATAGAAAGAGAATGAGACCCGAGGGCAGCTTGCTGCCTCCCTCCCTCCTCTCCACCCTTTCTCCCTCCCACCCCCTTTCCTCCCTTCCTTCCTTCCTTTTCTTCCTCATTTTAAACATATGAGTCTACTTCAAGATGTTTGCAGAAAAGTAGAATTAAAAAGATAATTTTATTTTGACTCAAAAAACTTAATTCATGCATAGTTTTTTCATAATATGCATTTGCCACAAACTTTTTAAATAGCCCCTCATATGAATGGAGTTTAATTGTTTTGCACCAAAATAAATGTATCTTTTCATTCCATTCTCCACAAACTATTTGAAACCCTTGAGTACAATCTGGAAGGTTAAAAATAGATTAGATTTGGGGGTGGGGGTATCTTCATGGTTATCAGGATTCATTGGGAAGGGGTAAGGAGAAAGAATACCAACTCTCACTTCCTACATAAAGTTCTAGAAACAACAGTAGCAAGAAGGAATTTTTAATGAATTTCTGGGAAAGGTGAAAGTACTGGAAGTAAATCAAAGTGACCCCCAAATCCAAACATTTAAAAACCTTCAATAAGAACAGATAACTTAAAAGTTACTTGTTTAGCCCATATGCTAACTTTCCCTCCACAAGGCACCGGACCAAGAAAGTTTAAGAGCTATTGAAGGAATAAAGCTACTTTATTAATGATGAAGAAAAAACTGAAGATAATTTATCAAATTCAGGGATATTTTGCAGAGGTATATGGCAAATGACCAAATTTCTTCCAACAAAGAGAAATAAATATGTAAGAGGAATGATCAAGTTGATGAAAGCCCTCCTGGCTTGGGAAGGGATAAGAGAATGGCGGGACATGTTTAAAAAATGATACAAAGAAAAGTCAAAGGAAGGAGGAAAGCCAAAGTCTTTATAAAAAAATAAAAAAAAAAAAAACAAATAAATGCTCCCAGCTGTGGAAGTATGAAATGCACAGAGAGGGAAGGAGGGGAAGTGAAGCCAAAAAAACAAACAAATGAGAAATGCCGGAGACAGTGTCAAGGCAATGACAGAACAGGGAGATCCAGAGAGAATGGAATTTCTTCTCATGAACATCTTCATGTTCACAAGGCAAGCAAAGTGGTGATGGCTGAAGGAGAGACAGTAGAGGGTAGGTGGCAAGAGGCTGGGTGCAAACGTTAGATGCAGTGTTCCAGATCCAGCTCCAGTTCCAGATCCAGTTGCCAAAGTTTTTGGCAACTTTATAATTTCTTTTTTTCCTTTTTTAAGGAAACTTTCTTAACCTCTCTGTGCCCCGGGTTTCTCTTTGTGTGTGAAATTGGAGAAAAGCAAGACTTTCATACTTGCATTATCTTCTCTAGCCTGGATCGCTATGGGGCATAAACGAGATGAACAGATGATGCTTTGACATGAAGCTTGGCTCAGAGGGATGAGACAGTAGTTGTTCATGGTGGTGATTAATCATTTATGATGACCCTGGAGGATAAAAACCAGCGGAGAGTCCTGAAAGAGAAACTGAAGATAATATGCAGGAGAAAGAGAAAGAGATAGAGATAGAGACAGAGATAGAGACAGAGTCAGAGACAGAGATAGAGAGAGAGAGAGACAGGGAGAGGGAGAGGGAGAGATAGATAGAGAGAGAGAGAGAGAGAGAGAGAGAGAGATGGGGTAGGGATAGGGAGAGAGGGAGAGGGGGAGATGGGGAGATGGGGAGATGGGGAGGGGGGAGAAGGGGAGAAGGGGAGAAGGGGAGAGGGAGAGGGGGAGGGGAGGAAGAGGGGGAGGGGGAGAGGGAGATGTTTGAGAACTAAAAGAATAGTTCTCGAGGAACGGATTGAGCAAATACAGCTCACAAACTGAGTTGCACCATCACTGTTGAAGGGAGAGGGCCCCGCGTGGAGCGCTCCCGTCAGAGTTCTTAAAAGACAACTGAGAATGTACAGGATCCAGCACATGAGAGAAGATGGAAATGAACTCCGAAATGAAATCAGCCAGCATTAATGAGAGCTGATTGAGGAAAGAGGCAGCACAGCGAGGACCGAGGGCACATCCTGAGTGCACATTCGTAGTTCAATTACGGCACTTCTATATCCTGAGCGACCTGCCAGCTCTATATATGTTGACGCTGGAAAACCCTCTAGGAAGCATTTAGTGATAAAGTGCAGGACACTGTGTATATTAGCTGATTCTATTTTACGAAGCATTTCATCTGATTTCCATGTATATAAGTAAACCAGATACACAGAGGCTAGGAAATGGAGTGGGGGTATAGAAGGGACTTTTCCTTTTTTATTAGTTACTCAGTGGATGCCAACTTCAGGTCTATGACTTCAGGAAGCTTGGACAAGTTATTTATCCCCCTGTCTATGAAGTGAGGGTGGTAACCTGCTGGGGCTGAACGAATGAATGGATGTATGGGCTAAGCAACGATTCCAATGTGTGGAGCTCAGAACCAGGCCTGGCCCTGGAAGTCCCCCCTCTGTAAGCTGTCGGCGATTCTGCTGTACCCTTTGCAGTCACCTTACCACAAGCACAGTCATTCTGTAAGTGTCAAACGCAGAAGAAAGATCACTTACAAGTTGATAAAAGAGAAGGGGTCGTTGCTGTCCGTTCTTCCATGTTGCTTCTCCAAGAGGGTGTCAGTACATTTTGTAGTTTTCCTCAGAATCCTGTGGGTATTTTAATTGGTCTTGTATTAAATTTGTGGACTTGCTGAGGGAGAATGGACAGCTTCATTTGGTTAAGCCTTCTTATCCAACATCAAGGCCCATCTTTGAGGTCTTTCTTATATTCCTTGTATAATCCAAAAAATGTATGAGTACTTGTACATTTCTTATTAAGTTAGTTCAAAATGCATTTTTAAAATTAATATTGTAAATGTGATCTTTTTTTCCATTATATTCTTTTATTTGATCTTGTTTATATATAGAAAAGCTATGAGGGGAACGAATCCTACTAGATATTAAAATGTATCCGTGGAAGTTTAATGATTAGAAACAGTTTGATGCCAAAGAGGAAATGAGAAGATCAAAGGAGAGAAAAGGGAATGCAGACATAAACTCTAATTCACATGGGAATTTAGTATCTTATAATCAAAAGGGAGAAAATGAATTAAGCCCTAAATTATAGAGGGAAAAACTTGCCATTGGGTTAGAAAAAGATGACTCCTCTTCTCAGGCTCTATGTTAAGTAAATCTAGTTTAATCAGAGGTTATTTTAAAAAGTGAAACTAAAAAATCAAATTAATCAAGGCTTTAAAAAATAACCCTATTATGGGAATAAGAGAAAGCAGAAGTTACTCATAATTTTGGCATTGGAAATGCTTTCTAGGCAATACATAATGAAACCTAGACATCATACAGGAAATTTAAATGTTTATGTGGTCAACTTTATCCAAACATCTGTTTGGAAACAGAATAAATCATAAATAAAATCAATTGACAACAAACTGGAAACATATTTGCAACTCATGTAAAAAGGTTCAAAGTTTTAAATTCACAGAGTTCATACAAATCAATTAGGAAAAAAAAATCTGACAACCCAATTGAAAAGTCAAATGGATTAAGGCAATCAACATAGTTTGTAGAAATGAAATTCTATAGGCCAATAAGTACCAGGAATAAATGCAGTCACACAAGCCTCAAAGCTGACCTCAGGGAGGCCAGAGAGGACCACAAGACTGTGCTGAGCCAACGTGCCCTTCTGCTCAGCTGGGCATGGGGCTACTCTGGCCAAGCCAGTCCGTAAGCTGTAACTGATGCCTCTCTGTGATCTTTCTCCTGGGATGGCTGTGCCCACAGGACAAACTCACTCAGAAGAGTTGGGAATAGATAACAGAATTTTCCTGACTTTACAATCAGGAGTTACTTTTTAACTTGAACACTTTTCAAGTTTCAACTTTAAGGGGAAAAAAGATCCATCCTGGTGTAGTTGGTGCCTGAACCTGACTGGGCTTCCCCTCCCTGCACCCTGGACTGGCAAGTGCGCATGTTCCCTAGCAGTGCCACAGCCCAGCACCTCCGAGCAAGGCTCTGCAGACCCACGCTGCTCTTTGGACACCTCTTGAGGGTCTTTGACTGACCCCCTCCCCTGGTCCAACACTCTATCTTCCCGTGAGTGTGGGCTGCCTCTGGTGTTCCCATGTACAGGGCTTCCTATTTCTTCTCCAGATCCTTGGTCACTGTTGGAACTCTACGGCATGATCGCCACGATTAGCTTTTCAGGGATGACCCTGTCTTGTATTTGGAAATCTTTCTCCTTGGGGACCACCAGCCATCCAGTCTTCCAGCGTGAATGCTGAACCTTCAATTACTGGTCACCTTGTGTTCTCATAAAGTTGAGATGGGACCACACAAAACCATAAAACAATTCCTAAAATGGAAAGGTAAGTTGAGTATCCCTTATCCTAAGTGGCTGGCCCTGGAAGTGTTTCAGATTTTAGTATATTGGTATCTATATAACAAGATATTTTGGAGACAGGGCCCAAGTAGAAAAATGAATTTCATTTATGTTTTCTATGTACCTACACTCAGAGCCTAAAGGCAATTTTGTGTAATATTTTAGATAATTCTGTGCATGACACAAAGTTGGCGTGCACTGAACCATCAGGTTGTGGTGTCATGTCAGCGCTCAGAGAGTTTCAGATTATGGAATATTTAGGAGTTCAGATTTCTGGATCGGGGATGCTCAACCTGTAACTGTCCCAGTGTCCTTTGTTTCCAGTAAACACACAGCCTGATCTCTCCGAGGCTGCTGGGCTGAGACTTTGCCACCACCCACTTGAGTCAATACACAGCAGTAGGTCAGTTGCTCTACTGTTCACTTAGGCCAAGTTGTATTTAAAAGAAAGCGATTCAATAAAGGAGCTCTTCCCTCAGCGATCTTTTTATTTCCCCAAGTCAGGAAAGTACATTCATCACGCAAATACTAAGAAACTTACAAGGGGAATAACTCAAGGATGGTTCATCTACACAGCAACCACTGCTTTGTTGTAACATAATCATGTAGGTGTAATTATGTTTAGATAATATGTACAGACACTCCTTGGTTCATAGTGGGGTTGTGTCCTGATGAAACCATTGCAGATAGAAAATGTTGTAAATGAACGATTCACTGGATACAGCTCACCCACCAAATAGCCCACCTCCGCAGGGGAGCTTCCTTTTCCTCTTCTTGTACCCTCACTTGAGGAGCCCCGAGCCTGTCCTGTAAGAAGCCCAGTGGCCCTGCAGAAGACAGCAACCTGGAGAGGCTCTGAGCAAGCCTTGCATGCGTCTCTACCAAGGGGCCAGACCTGGAGGGACTTCTTCCTGGACCCTAAGAACTGAGCAGCTGCCAACCGAGGACCACCCGTGGCTCGGCTGATGCTACAGAGAACGGAAGCAGTACCAGGAGAACCTGCCCACCACGCCATTAGACTTGATAAAACAGACGTTGCTTCAGGCCATTAAACGTGGTCATACATCGCTAGATACCTGACACTCCTTCTCATAGATCAAAAATCACAGTGAGTGAAGTGACTTGTTCCAGATTCCACGCCAAATTAATACTGCAGCCCAGCTCAGGCAGCCTGCCTGGAAACCTGTAATCTTAGCCACTCCACTCCACTTACCTTAAAATGATAATCAACGTGCAGAGCTGGGGCCTGTATAACATCCTGTTTCCTCTTAGCAGCCACTCTAATTCCTACCTAATGAAGAATTTGTGCCAAAGGCATATGTCCTCTCTGGGTCTGCAGGTATCCACTCGTGCTTGTTTGCAGTCCTTCTGAATTCCTCCCGTAGATCTGTCTGTGTTTAAGACAATAGGGGAGGGAGCCCCATTTCTCCTCTTCCTTCAGCACAGATCCTATCAGCTGTCTGCCTTATACCAAGGGGCAGGCCAACTCTGGGCTTCAGGAAGTAGATTCTGTAGTATTCAATGTGGCTCGGTGATTTTCCCAGGAGACAGAGACCCTGGGGTCTTGGCAGCTTCCCTGATAAGCTATCCTCCCGTCTATTTTATATTAGAATCTATTGTTTACTGAAAGAGGGTAGGGGTCAGGCAAAGAGGAGACTCCAGCCCAGCTTCCTGACAGGCAGATGGGCCTGTACCTGCAGCCTTTCTGGAGCCAAAAAGGTCAAGGGTCAAGGACCCAGAGGTACTGATGAACTCAAGGGACTTTGGCTAATTAAACACTAACAATTGTAGACATTCCTACTCCCAAGACATAAGAAATAACATGCTGTATAGCATGAGACAAACAGGTACTCCACGCCAGTGCTGTTGAAGGCCATTTTCACAACAAACAGGGCAAACGCACAAAGCCCAGACACACCTTCTTGGGCCATCCCGTCAATCCCTGGCTGGACTGGGGATGCTGAACCTGGAACTGTCCCAAATTGAAAGCAATTTGATTTCAGCCTCCCAAGATCGACCTCATCAAAAAACAGAGTGCAGGTCACAGGCACGGGGTGCTCGGTGATGTCTCCCAGAATTTAAAACATCAAGTTAAGCGGCAAGCACCAGACGTTCCTAAACATGGTGATTCAACGGATTCCTAAGTTTGACTTCCTGAGCTGTGCTCTAGAAATACATAGTAAAAAGCATAGAATTAGGATCCTGAGACTTTAGAGACGGACCAACCAAATGGTTCTGAATAAAAAAATTCCCAACATGAAGCAATGGTTCTAGGTACCAGCTGATACCCTAAGCATTTTTGCATCGGTTAGGACATTCATTTTACAACCACCTGGTGAGGAGACTATTATTACTATCCCTCATTTTATAGGTGAGGAAACTGATGCCTACACAGCTCCACTTTTAGCCATTATTATGAATATAATCCTAAAATACATGATTGTTAAACAGTGTTTGCATTTAAAAAAAAAGATTTTATTCATTTGAGAGGTAGAGTTACAGATGGAGAGAGAGACAGAGAGAAAGGTTTTCCATCTGCTGATTCATTCCCCAATTGGCCACAACAGCTGGAGCTGGGCCGATCTGAAGCCAGGATCCAGGAGCTTCTTCCAGGTCTCCCACGTGGGTGCAGGGGCCCAATGCTTGGGCCATCTTCTACTTTCCCAGGCCATAGCAGAGAGTCGGATCAGAAGAGAAGCAGCTGGGACTTGAACTGGCACCTATATGGGATGCCAGTGCCATAGGTGGAGGCTTAGCCTACTATGCCACAGTACCAGCCCCTAAAAAAATGCTTTAAAATCACTGCTTCAGTCTAACCATGGATTAGCTCAATGAAACAACAGGAAATCCCAGCAGTTTGCAGACCTGCCCATGAATTAGTTGGGTTTTGCTGGCTTAGGCCCCAGAACTCCTCTCTGGTGTATAGCCTGATGTTTTCCCCAATGGATTCAGCTTCTCATGGGTGATCATAAATTGGGTTACATGTTTTTACTCTTTTTTCTCCCATTTTATGTCTTCATACATCTTTATCCTTTGGTATCCCTGGGGGACTGATTCCAAGACCTCCCCTACACACACAGATACTAAAATCTGATAACATTCAAGTCCCTTACATAAAATGGCATTAGTATTGTCCTATAACCTGCACACATACTTTAGATAATCTCCAGATTACTCATAATACCTAACACAATATAAATATGATAAAACAGCTGTTATACTGTATTATTTAGGAACAATGACAGTAATAACAGTAATAATAATGATGATGATGATGAAATTTTTTAAAGATTTATTTATTTATTTGAAAGGCAGAGTTACAGACAAAGAGAGTGCGAGATCTTCCATTCACTGGTTCACTCTCCAAATGATTGCAACAGCTGGGGTGGAGCCAGGCCAAAGCCAGGAGCCCGGAACTCTATCCAGGTCTCCCATGTGGGTGCAGGGGCCCAAATACTTGGGCCATCTTCTGCTGCTCTCCTTGACGTATTAGTAGGGAGCTGGATCTGACGTGAAGCAGCCAAGACTTGAACTGATGCTCATATGGGATGCTGGCATCACAGGCGGCAGCTTTACCCATCACACCACAATGCCAACCCTATAATGAAATGTTTCTCTGAATGTTTTCAATCCAAGGCTTCTTAATCCATGCATGTGGAATACACAGTTAGGAGAGTAGACTATATATACAAAAACATGTCAGTGGGGCTGGAATTGTGGCATAGTGGGTAAACTCACTGCCCGTTACACCTGCCTCCCATAAGGGTGCCTGCTTCACTTCTGATCCAGCTTCCTGCTAATCACCTGGGAAAAGTAGTGGAAGACAGCCCAAGTGCTTGGGCCCCTACCACCCGTGTGGGAGATCCAGAAGAAGCTCCTGGCTTCTGACTTCTGCCTGGCACAGCCCTAGCCATTGCAGCCATCTGGGGAGTTAATCAGTGGATGGAAATTTTCCCTCTGTCTCTGTAACTATGACTTTCAAATAAATAAGTAAATAAACATTTTTTTACAAAAGCATGTCACTGGTGGGAAAAAAGTAGTTTTATTTTAATCCCTTACCACTTTTAAAAAGAAATATCACCATGAGAATGCTATTGTTTTAAATTTAAGTACATGGCATTATGGCTAGTATGCAGAAAGGAGGAACTGGGCATATATAAATCTCTGTGCTACTCACAAGATGAAGCAAGAATTACAGGACACGATAGATGTGGTCTGAAATTTGGCTTTCTCCTGTTTCGGAGACACTGCTGCTTTCAGGGGACCAGTTCAGAGCACAGACAGTGTTTAAGATGCTGGTAGCAGAGTGGGGCACAGTGTGGGCTCTGGATTCAGGCAGAGCAGGGTTTGAATTCCAGATTCCTATAATCTGTGTGACCACAGGCAAGTTCCTTAATCTTCCCATCTCAGTTTTTTTTTTTTTTTCCACTTCTAAAATGTAGCATAAAATAGCTTTAAACACACTGAATTATTGTAAAGATTAACTAAAAAGATCCATATTTCTTCAATTCCTGGCCCAAGAAGAGTTTGAAAGAAATTTTAAAAGATGTCCGTACTATTTGCCATGAATAGAAACAAACTGTAAAGAAATAGAATCAAGGAAAGTGAGATAATGCTATTAAACTCTTACTGAAAACAGTTTCCTGCTGAAGACTTTGAACCTGAGTCCTGATCCAAGGAAGGAAGGAAGGAAGGGAGGGAGGAAGGAAGGAAGGAAAATTTCAGGAAGTGTGGAAGACACATAAGCACCAAAATCAATAACTTAATAACCTTGATGACTGAGTAACAGTAATAATACTGTCAATTGTATGTCTTTACTATTCTTTCCAGACTTATGAAGAAAGTACCACTGCTGCTAACAGACTGAACAGGCTCCAAGGCCAAATATTAATGAAGACAATGGGAAAAATCACCTGTTAGTCTCCCCCAAAATGTCAGCACTAACCAGTGACCACGAAGGTAAGAAAGGAGAAAATCTAGAAATAACTGTCATACGTAAGAATCTATAATGAGGGGCAGGTGTTTGGCCTAGTGGTTAAGACACCTGCTAACCAAGCCCAAGTGCCTGGGTTTCCGTCCCTGCTCCCAACTCCAGCCTCCCACTCACGAGTACCCTGGGGGACAGCAGGTGATGGATAGCTTAAGAGATTGGGTCCCTTTTTCCCATGCGGCAGACCTAGATTGAGTTCCTGGCTCCTGGCTTTGGTTCAGCCCAGCTCCAGCTGTCACAGACATTTGGTGAGTCAACCACCATAAGGGAACTCTGTCTTTCTGACTCTCTCAAGTTAAAAAACAAAGAACTAAATGCTACAGACCAAAAATGCTCCCATCAAATTCATATGCTGCATGTGGTGATATTCAGAGGCGGGGCTTTGTGAAATGATTAGGTCCTGAGGGTGGTGCCGTCAGGAGTGGGAGTAATGCCCTCGCCGGAAGAGACACAGGAGAGAGGATGCATCTCCCGAGCTCCAGCAGACGGCCGACTGCGAGCCAGGAATAAAGGCCCCAGTAGATGCAAGGGTGGCTGCCATCTTCATCTTGGGCTTCCCAGCCTCCACATGTGAGAAACAAAGTCCTACCATCTAAGTCACCTTGTTGATGGTATTTTTTTTTTTTTTAGCAGCCTGGACTGACCAAGACACAACATCAAATAATCTAAAATCAGCTAATAAGCTATTCAGCCTAGAGCTGTGAAGTAAATGTCATTCTGTGTGTCTCTTGTAATTGTAATTGTGTCAAAATCTGGCTTTAATATGAGCAGTAGGAACCTCCTGATCAGAACCTGGACGGGAAGTGGCGTTGTGGCACAGCTGCCACCTGTGAAACTGGCATCTGATACTGGCGTCTGTTCAAGTCCCAGCTGCTCCACTTCCAATGCAGCTCCCTGATCATGTGTCTGGGGAAAGCAGTGGAACATGGCCCAGGTGCTTGGATCCCTACACCACGTGGAAGATCTGGAAGAAACTCCTGGCTCCTGGCTTTGGTTTGGCCCAGCCCTGGCTGTTGGGTAGTGAAACAGCAGAGGGAAGTTTCTCTCTCTCTCTCTCTCTCCCTCTCTCTCTCATTCCCCCCTTTCTCTCAGACTCTGCCTTTCAAATAAATAAACTAAATCTTAAAAAAGAAACAAACCAACCTGGGGAAATTGACAAGAGTTAGTCTAGGTCTCAGGTTCAAACTGTTCTTTCTCCTATGACAGCATACAGCTAATAAGAATAAGGTCACAGAAGGTCAAGACCAGACTTGATCCAAACAGGAGCACTACAACCCTGGTGTGGCCAGGTGATGATTAAAGACTGGAAAGACAGCTCGTGGACAGAGGAGGCCCTAGGCGGACTCAGTAACACATACACAATCACATATCCATCCACACTAAACAGAGAGAGAGAGAGAGAGAGAGAACGAATTTCCCACCATCAACTATTCAAGGTATGCTCCGAAGTTTATAAACCAGACTGTAGAACATAAGAATTCCACACTTTTCCTTTTTGAATGTTGTTCTTGGGAGAACATATATTCAGACTATAGTACCAAGTGTGCACATCTGTGAGAGGAAAAATATCACAGTGGGCCCAAAAATGAGCATGGAATCCACTTTATCAGCATTTTTAAGCATAGCTCTTAAAATAATATCTAAATATGGGGTTTCTATGCCAAAGTAGAGACAGATGTGCTTTAATAAAATATCCTGATGTTTGTCTATTTCCTGATGACCCTTAGACTTCCAGGGTGGGCTTCTATTTTCTCTTTTGAAACAGATGTTGGTAAATGTCTGTCCCAAAACCAAAAATCCTGGTCTACAGGAAATTCAACCAGCTTCTCCTCTTCTCTCAAATTTACATTAGCCAGACTTCATTCTTTGTCAGTATCTATAAGTACAGCGCATACTCAGAAAGCAAAATAGAAATACTACAATAATTCAGAGTGAAAGCTTTAATTTTAAGCATTCAAGAGACAGTAACCTAAATATGGTGCCAGAGACAACTCAAGAAAAGTGTAATTTTCCCCTTTATCTCCCCAAAACTAGATATTCAATAAATGCAATTTTATGCAGTCAAACATGTATAATAACTGTGCTAACCAAATGCTGCCTAGCAAAAAGTCCATTAAAGCGTTAATCAATAAGAATGGCTGGAAGCTAGCATATTACAGCTTTGGCGTCAGCATTGTCCGCCTCTGCAGGACACTCAACACGGCATTTCATCTCTAAATTACTATTTCTTAAATGCTTGAAAACACTTTGGCTTTCTTCAATAGGCAATCATTTTCCTTTGGAACCTTGTTTATAGTCTTGTTAACAGGCTTTTATTTTCCCTCAGACAACTTTCGCAAAAAAAGCAGCCAACTTCATGATCCCTATACAAATATCACAAATTCTAATTACTCAACTACAAATCAAGGCAATTTTGCCATAATGTCTTTATGATGCGTTCTTAGAAAATCATTAATAAATCAAATCCTTTTGAAAAATGCATCAAGAAGCTCGTTAAAA